>NC_088995.1:10523711-11123711 GCF_963932015.1 Anas acuta | reverse complement strand
TGATTCATAACAGGATCATTCAGAGAGACAGCAAATTAAAAAATGATTCAAAAAAGGAGTGATGGAACTGGGAGTTTAATTCAGGCCCTTTTCAACAATACAAAAAAAAAAAAGCTGGGTTACTTCCCATCTATGCCCCAAATTCTTTTTGCAGAGAACCTGTAAGCTCATATGATACAGCTAGATATGTCTTTATCACCAGCCTTCAGACATCTGAGAAGAACACATTGGTAGAAGACACTATCTTACTACACAGACTCTCGTACTCTTATCCACTGACACAAGGCAGCCAAATCTCCTGTTTATATAACATATCTTATGATTTTTCGCAGCTTTCTTAAAGGAATCATGTGATTTCATAAGACTCTCTGCTTTTGTATTGCTTTTTTCTTGTTTTGTTTTTGACGTAAATTTGTAACTATCAGAAATGTGCTCAAAAGCTTGAAAATTAAGATTAGATCTGTAATTTCAAGAACAGAAAGCAAAAAGATCCATTGTATATTCATTTTAAATCACTCCTACAATTTTTGAATTCTTTGGGTTGGCAGCTCTGCGGGTGGCGTGGGGTGGTGATAGCTTTTTTAGCATGTACACTTGTGA
The DNA here is from genome assembly GCF_963932015.1 of Anas acuta. NCBI lineage: Eukaryota > Metazoa > Chordata > Aves > Anseriformes > Anatidae > Anas > Anas acuta. The sequence continues at coordinate 11,123,111 of NC_088995.1, read as the reverse complement.
TCTGAAATAACATCTGCTCCCCTTTCTTCCCAGCTCTAGTATTTATAGTCTTTTCCATCTTTTCCTTATCAAATTGCTTCCTTCACACATTTACACTCTTACTTCATCACTTTCTTTAAGGATGACTCCCATTCCTTTCCTGCCTTTTCCCCACTTCCCTCATTCCCAACTTCTTCCAGATCAAGTACAAATATACACTGCATAGAGAGAAATGGCCAAGGCCACAAATTAAAAGGACGGAAGAAAGGAAAGCTGCAGGAAACTCCCTCTTTCTCCCTTAAATGCAAAGGCCAAAATAATGAGCTTATTTGCAAGAAGTTAGGGGAGTGTAAAGGAAGGTGTGAATTTACGATATGCTCAGTACTGATCACTCTTAGAGCAGGTAAGCACCCAGCAGCAGGCTCCATTTTGAGGGAACTACATTGCACAATAATATTAGATTCCTGGACTGTGACTTTCACAACTGAACAATATTGTTCTAGCTCTTCTCCTACTGAAGGCAAAAAGTATGGATGCGTTCAATAACCTCACAGCCACAGCATATTCAACCACTGTTATCTCTGATGAGATGGAGGAATGGAAAAGCGCAGGACACTAGGTAAAAGCTGTGTGTGCTTCAGCTCTTTTGGAAATCTCAGTACAAGCTCGATGTTTCAGCTCTTTGGAAAATCTCTCTATCACCTATACGTAACTTTATGCAGCTAAACACTGCATCATGTAATCCCACACAAATGACTGAATATTGCCTTCATATGTAATTATTCCCTTAACTGTAGTGCTGCAACAGTTGATCAGGGGTTCAAAAGCTTCAGCTGAAAGGAATGACAGAGAGATGCTCATCATTAGACCCCCCTACCTGGAGAAACCTGGCAGCCACTATTCAGAGAAGCCAGCAGGACAGGTACCTTGTTCTTGTCAGGTGCAATAGCAATTCAAAACAGGTATTGAATTCACTCAGTAGAGGTGGGTAAGAACAGCTTGAAGAGAGCAGAGATCCACTGGCTTAGCAAGACTGCCTAGAGCAGTCTCTGCTGCAAACTGCATGTGAATAATTATTGGAAGACAGATAAAATGAGGTGATAATTCTCTCATTAGGATGTGTTAAAAGAGGTAGCTCCACTGTGGTTCCTATTATAAGAGCTGAGTGATCTTTATCCTATTTAATCAGTTGTGCATCAGTACTAATTTAAGCAGGCATATCTTTCTACACGTATACATTTTAGATGCTCTAAGGCAAACCTTAATCATTATCTATTTTAGCATTCAATGCCTATGCATTTATTTTAAGGCTTTGTGGAAGGAAGGTCTGCTTTGATGAAGCTGTTTCAGAAAGCTCAGCCTCTCCCTTCCACCATGCTCAACTTCCTATTGTGAAGACAGTAACTTAAATCCAATGTGCCAGCGTGACACAGGGGATGGCAATTGCAATCACATCAGTCAGGAGAGCTCCTCAAAGGAGAACCATGCTATGCAGCCCTGTGCCCTCAACTGCCAGCCTGAGCAAGTGCAAGGACAACTGACACCTCCCAGCTCAGATGAGGGTATCCAGCACTTCACCACCATCCCAACTCTACTGTCAGCTCAGTGTAAAAATAAGAAAATACATAAACAAGAAAGATTACCAGAGGGAAAAAAAAAAAAAAAAAAAAAAAAGGAGGACCACCCACCAGTCCCATTTTCTCTTACCTCGTGGAAAAACTCCAGGGTCCATGAAAGTTGCCATGCTGAAGTTTGCCAGTACAAACAAGAACACGAGCCCATTGTACACTGGGATGGCTGGTGAGATGGCTTTTGTCAGCCAGGGGCACCTGTGGAGGAGAAAAATTATAGGTAAGGGCTCTTTTGGCTGTATCAAGTAGTTTCTTCCCATTCACCATCATCATAGAGATAAGCAGTCTCATCATCTCCCCACCAGCCATTCAGCAAGGCTGAATTTGCAGTTTAACAACAGAAATTTCAATAGAGCCAGTTTCAGTGATGTAAAGTACGCTGCATCCACCCTTTCTAAAGGTGCTTTATTCCATAGTACAGAAAGCAACAATTGCTCACGTGGCTTGTAGGGCTTTGCGACCCTATTGCTTTATTTGCAAGCTGGCACTTTGCTTCTCTGCGTAAAAGCTGCGTAAAAGCTGCATCCTATTGTTGCATTGCTCTTTATTGTGTATATAGCCTTGTTACAGTCGGTGTTGTTTTCAGTCCTCACTGGCATAAAGCAGAATAGGATTCTTAAACCATTGATCTCCCCAGCAGGTACAAAGGGAAGCACACTCGCTTCCCCCAGCATCTTCCCAAGTGGTTTTCAACTTTAAATAATGTTCACAACCAACACTTCAAAACCTCTCCCCAGCAGAAGGCTTGGTCAGACCAAGCATGGGCTCTGCAGGTGTCAGCAGAATCTAAGAAGGCCAAAAAGAAAGTGGGTGGCATCTGCCATGTGAGCACCTTTCAGAAACACTGGAAATGCTTGGTGCACACCCAGCGGATGTACCTGAGAGGGACAGAAAGTAAAGGAGAAAAACTAGGAGACTCAGGGAAGACAATGTAGAAAGGCCTGTTGTTATAGGACAACTGATCGAGCTGCAAAGAACACTTCCCACCAGCAGAGGAAGGCAGGACCAAGATAGAAGAAAGCTTATCCTACAGGCAACTTTACCCACTGAAAAGCAGCGTTTATTCACTAGCCATTTGCAGCCTCTCCAAAGCTTATCTCTAAACACTAGCCCAATTTTACTTCTCTGTTCTGCATAAAGAGGTTTGGTGCTACAGGGTTGCTGAGGGGAAAATCCAATTAATCTTATTAATCTTGCAGATATAAATAAGGAAAAATATGGGACAAAGAATCTCTCTGACAAAAGTAAGCCCCCTGACTGAGCAGCTCTTTAGATTTCCTCCTGCCCTGACAGCCAGGGACCCCACTTTGCTGCTGTGCAGACACCACGGCAACACCTTGCTGCCGTTCGCATAAATCAAACAGCAGCCCACATATTCGGGATCACATTTTGCCTGAATTACATGTACAGTTGCATCTGGTTGTCTGCCAGGCTGCGGAGATAAAGAAAAAAGAAACCACCAACAAACACCCAACCTTTTCCCAAATCTAATTGGCACTGTTTGTGCTACCGATGTGCTGCTTTCAACAGCTGAGAATGGTGTTGCTGACCTTGAAGAGACGCCGCTAAACACACTCTTGTGGCCAGCATTAAAAGGGCACCACATTTTCTCCTCCCATTTCTTTGTGAGCAGGCAGGAAGAGATTGTTTTGCGCTCTCCTCCTCTTTGCAGCTAGGCTTTTAGCATTGCATTGCTGCAAACTGCTTTTAAAAGGCCCTTCGCTGGTGTGTGTTTCATTCAGTCTGGACTGGAGAGAGTAAAAGATGGAAAAATCCTACCCCAAGTGAATGAACTGCAGAGCCAAGACACGTCTGTGGCTGGGGCCAAACCTTGAGGCTGATCAGGGGAGAAGGAAAAATTAAGCCTTCCCACTTGAGTCTGGATGCTCTGCTACAGCCCACAGAGAGGGAGCAGAAGCACGGGGTTTCTTGGGACTGGCCTTTAGAGGGGCAAGCAGGGAAAGGACCTGGAAATGAACACTTACTAAGAGAACAGGAAAGGGCTGAGAGCTCTGTGGGGGAGGGCAGAATCTCTGTTTCTTTTGCATTTGGGATCTCATCCAGATGCTCATGGAGCTTGGGTACAGGAGAGAGCCTTGTGGCAGAGCAAGGTGATGGACTAGCTCAGACAGACCCGGCTGGAGACAGCTGGGCTCTGTGACTTGCCCTGCAACCTTTCCTGTCCCCAGGAGGTGGAATTTCAGCCTTCAGCAAGGTGACACCGACTCGCTGCAGTGCTCAGTTTTCCTTGAAGCAGCTGATGGTGACTGAGAGCTAAGGAAAAGCGGTTCCTTTCTTGCCATAAAATATGCTGTGGTGACCATGCCAAGCAAGCTGTGGGCCCATCTCTAACAATGGTTCCTGCCAGCTCCTTCAGAGGAAAGGAAAAGAAATCCTGAAATAAGCAGTTATAGAATAAATTCTACCCAGGGAAAGGCTCCTCCCTTTAAATTATAGTAAAATTAGATTCAGCATGGGCATGACTGTCTTCATTTCTTCCCATGAAGAAATTGCCTACACAGAGAAAGATTATGAAGTTACCCACTGCCTGTCAAGCATGGAGGAGAGATTTCCTTGGCAGTAAAGTCAAGTAAGTTGGCAAACGAAGGGACAGGAAACTCTTTCTTACAGATAACCCTTTCTTACAGATAACTCCTTACTCTGAGCAAGACTACATGAGAGAAACTGTCTCAGATGATTAATGTAAGCATTTGTTAATGTTCTCATTTGTGATTTACTTTGTCATGTTCCCAACAAATACATCAAATACTAGGAAAAACTTTAGCCATAAGCTAAACTAAACAGCTCATTTAATGGGTAAATAGTGTATCTGAAAATACTTCATGGAAGTTGGAATGAAGGATAGACTGAGTCATTGTACATATTAGCCAGAAGGTCTGTTCACCATCCTTCCATTTTTATTTCTCGGAATCTTTATGCAACATCAGATATTACATAAAATTTTAGAGGGGATAAAAAAGGCCTCATTTGTAAACCAGACTGACCAATAAAAACATCTGAGATCAAGTCCTGGCTCATAACTGGAAAAGGGTCTGAAAAAGAAAATAAAATTGCTACTAGGATCCACAAACCGTGACACGTCCTCCCTCCTTATCCCTCTCCCTTAAAGCACATGGAATTTTAGGCAAAGCAACAGAAATTCTAATCCGAGTCTGGCAGGTTGTTTTATCACCAACCCATCCTGCAGAAATCTGGCTTCTGACCCTCTTCACTCTCTGCTTTAAAGAGGAAGCTGCAGAAATGTCTGAGCAGGCCCTACAGTGAGATTCTGTTTACTCTGTTTATTTCCAGGAACTCCAGGAGATCTGCTTCCAGCACCACTCATCTCTGAGGACAAATCTGGCTGAACTTTTCAGATGCTTCTCCTAACAGAAGGTGTTATGAATCCAGACAAACAACACATTGATTCAAAACTTTCTTTGCTTGGGGAACCCAAAATTTCAAGACTGTGGTCTTTGTGTCATCAACTCCTCTCACGGTGGAATCACACAGCATAAAGTCTATCACAAATTTTATAGGGCTAAATTTAGTAGAGCCGAGAGCAGTGTACACCAGTGCCAGATCTTTCTGAGAGAAAAACTGAACTCCAACACTTCTGATGTGCACCGACATCCAGGAGCAAAACCACCAAGTCCTAACCCAGGACCTTTCCATCACAGCTTAATTTTGTCTGAGAAAGCCGCACCCTTTGTGTTGCAGGAGCCCCTGCAGAATCCTTTCCATTGCAGAGGTCAAAGACAATACCCATGGAGAAGCTGAGCAGTGGGACACAGCGCCAGATGTGCTGTGACTTGCTTTCTGCAGAAGCAGCCAGACGTGCCTCACCTGCCTTACCTACAGCTCAGAAAACACACCGCACCCCATGGCTGCTGTACCTCACTGCACGATCAACATTTAAGTTCAAGGTAACTGTGCTAGCATTTCTTTTCTAAAAGTAACTGCATGATCAGTGCTCTCTTTCAAGTTAATTTAGATCCCTCACATGAACCAGGAGACCTGAGGGATAATACTGCAACTGCTGTGGGTACCAGCCACGCTACTTCAGCAACTACCCAGGAGAGGAACTTTCAATGGTTTTGTTTACTGCAGAAATTAAGAGCCAGCACACGCCACCATGGCATGCTAGAGATAATTATGGATCTCGAATTCTTCTGAACGAAGCACACAATTACACAGGCAGCATTTTCCTCATAATTATACTTCTTTGACACAGAGTAATTCTGCTCGTAACTCAGAGGAGAGTAATTCAGGGTGGCAGATTTAATCTCATTTATCCTATTTGCTTTTGAAACCCTATCCTAATAAAATGGAAAGTTAAAAAGATTAACAAATAGGATCACAAAACTTGCTAGGTGTCAGACTGACTTATGCATCATCAACTGCCTTCCTCCGCTAAATTAAACAACAAATAATCCTTTCTGCTTTTTTTGCTCGGTGCTTTGTAGCAAGACATGTTTGTGTCTTATAATTACAGTTCAGCCATAATTAAGTAATTGAATGGGACATTTTTCTTGAATCCTGCTCCAAATTAAGTTTTTTTTTTTCATTAAAACCTTACACATGCTTAGAGAAGCTTTAGGACACGGAGGATGGAGCCTGGGATTTTAAGAATCGTGTTCTAGTCTTGGCTCTGACACTGGCTTGCAGAGCGACTGAAAGCCATCTGCTTTCCCCCTCCACCCCGGTTCCAAATGAGACACAAACTACCGACAACCCGTCTTCCCCACCACACGACAGAGAAGGGATCGCCTTCGATTTTGCCAATCTCCAAGTGCCTTTCCTAGGGCAAGGCTGCTGGCCCCAGCATTTGCCTCCTGTGAGCCCAGCACCAGGCCCCCAGCACCCATCCCAAAGCGGGCAGGGGTGAGGCACACCGCTCCTGCTGGTGGGCTGCTGTGTGACCACGTGTCTGTGATGTACCTGGTGAATGAGGTCCGTTGGATGCTCTGCCCAGAACACAACAAGCAGGTGCATGCACACATGGGGCTCTCTTGGGGTGCAGGGTGCTCAGAGGCCAGAGACAAAGAGCAGAACATGGAGCAGGAGCCTACAACACTTCCCTTTCTAATAGAAAGATGGGAAAATCTGCTTGTGCAGAGGGAACAAAGAAGACCCCAAGGATTGCCTGCTTGACTGCTCAACTGAACCTAATAATTGATCTGAGATTCCCACACATCCTTCCCCTTGGGCTCAAACAGATGGCTGGTATGCAACAAAACAATTAATTTCCATGACAAATCACAATCCATGGGTTTATAACATGGAAAATAAAGCACCTCTTAACTTGAATCACCTTCTTACACCATTAGGGCGGTTACAAGAGTAGTATCAACCAGCTGATTCAGTGCATCCAAGTAGAAGCAGCCCAGTGAAGTAGAGACTAATTAGATAAGAGGAGCCAACAAGCAAACATAATTTGTCTAAGCGCTGGCACTAATGTCACTGAAAACTTTCAGACTGTGTCCTTAACTCTGCAGCAGCCTGTCCTTGTTTGATACCTCTCCGGGAGCTTCTAGCCAAACCCTGACTGCTGCGACCCCGCACCGATTTGCATCCTGTGAAGTCTGTGCAAGGGACCACCACTCTGTGTAAGGAATCATCACCACATCTGACCAAGGATGTTCTAACATTGCTGATACCCAGCAACCCTGGGAGCTGGACCAAGCGTCCCGGGCTGCCTGCAAGCTGCCCTTCCCCAGAAGGGCCCGCGGGCCTGGCTGGCAGTGACGGCACATCGGGGGTACAGAGAGGTAAAAGTCCTCCTAGTGCTTAACCCAGCACTGGACCACATGGACCATAAATATAAGGGCAATCAACTGACTAATCTGGAAACCCAGATTTTAGAAGAATTCAGAATCAGATGCAAGTACAGTGCCTTAGGGCACACTCTACCTGTGTACGTAGGACAGAGAAGGTGCAAGACAGCACCCTGCGGGGTGAATGCCAGAGCTCAGGCGTGCAGAGCCCGCCTCACCGCAGGGCACTGAACGGCACAGCTCTCAGCCTTTGGCAGGGGAAATCTAACACATTCCTCACACAGCCCACTCTGGGAGGGATTTTTCCATTTATGCGCTCTCTCCTACCCTGAAATCACAGAAAAGTACCTTTGTGGAATAGTAACAGAGGAAAAAAAAATCCGCTCGTTTTCCATTTTTGTTCACTGCCAAAGATAGCTGGGAGATTATTCCACAGCTAAAAATATTTTCCAAGGTGCTAAGTCATCGGTAGCTTTAGAAAGGCATCACTGGAGCCTGTCAGAGAAGGATGGATCCGAGTGTCATAACCAACATGAAAGAGAACGGCAGGTCCTAGGAAAACAGCAGAAGGCTCAGGATATCAGGATAGCCAGGTCATTTGCTTAGTGCTGCCACTTGAGATTTTGATAAATCATCTAATTTCTGCATCGCGTCTTACTCATTGGCAAGACTGCAGCTAATATATTGTTGCCATAGCACTACACCCTCACTGTGACTACAGCAGTTGTACTGATAGAAAGTGGTATTAAAGTAAAGGATAACAACTCCAAACGTTACATAAAAATGGGAAGAGAAGTAAATACTGGAGAATTTACCACTGAAAAACAGAGACTGATGAGGGCTGAGTGCCACATGGAGCAGCTCATGCTGGTAATGAGTAGGAGATACAAAAATATCCACCCTGGGTTGCCAGATGCAGTTATCCATCACAAGGGGCCAAAAAAAAAGAAAAAAGAACATAAAAAAAACCATGAATTTCATGAGACCATTCCTTATGAAATATAGCTGAACACTAGCGCCAGAGGTTCAAATCCATCACCTGCTTAACTGTGTTTAATTATTCATAAGAAATGTGCTGGGCTGAAATTCACTCAGGTTTAACGAAAGCTGATGGGGTTTCAGTGAACTTTCCATTACACCCTGGACTCAGTCCAAAGGCTAGCGGTTCATGTCTGGCAAAGTATAGATCAGAAGAGCTAAATCAATTAAAAAGTCAACTTGAGATATAATGGTCCTTGGTGAAAAGTCTTATCTGGGCTATACGTCATCCCTGAAGTAAAATATACTCTCCCCTTTTCACAAAGCTGCTTGAAAGCTCTGGAGCGTGTGGCCTTCCTCCCTTTTTAAGCAGTCCCCAAATATCCAAGAAAAGACACTATTGTCACGTGAACTGATGTGGGAGAAATATGGAACAGGAGTGACAATACCGATAACTGAGTGAGAAGACCATGGGGATAACTGTGCCCATCAACACTCAAGTTCAGAAGCCATCCGCTCATCCCAGGCATATTGCACAGGCACAGACCGGCCCTGCAGCCACTGGGTAAGCCATATTCTTACGAGCTACGCATCCAACATGACTTTACAGGTGCCCAGTGAGCAGTCAGGCCTGCCTTGTGCTGGATCCAACACGCATGCTCTGCAGCCATGCTCAGCAGACAGCTGGTGCAGCCGACAGGCTTCTGCTGGGAGCTGCACTCAGCTGCTCAGCGCTGCAGGGCTCAGGCAGGCAGCGGCGGGGCCGATCCACAAAACCAGATCAGAACAGCAAATCCTGCTTCACACACTGATCTGAAATTTGCATTGTGGTGAGTGAATCAAGGGCCTACCTGGAGCTGGTTAGCAGTTACTGACACAGTGAAAGCCCAGGGCAGAGTTTTTGTTTTGATGTATTTGTAAAGTAATGCACTTATAACAGCGTAAGCATCACTTGAAATGCCCAGCTTTTTATTTACACCTCAAATTGAAGTTATCCATTGAGCATTGATCCCAGGGGATGTATAGGCTGGATTTCAGAGTACACAATAGCACTTTTATATTAAGAGAAGGATAATGCTCACCTCAAAATGCGACAGTAGGTCTTCGTGGCACTTCAAGCATCTATCGCGTTGCAAACAAAATCACCCTGAGCAGCCGTAAAGCCTCTGGTACATCAGGGAACGGAGCCAATTGCCAGTGCATGTGCCAATCAGAACGGACTCCAAGCATGGGTTACAGAGCAAGCACACAGATTCAGAGACAACCCCCCTTAACTCCTGGGTTGCTTTCTCAGCCCCAGATTTGCAAAGCCTGAAATACCACACAAGCTGGAAGATGCAAGGATTACTGTAATAGGGGCTTGCAAACATGCACCAACCTTTTATCGGTACCATGCTGAGCAGCTGGAAACAAGCTCTGCTTTTTCCAGCTGCTAATGGAGACCTGAGTGTATGGGTGGCCTTTGGGTCACGGCAGAAGAGGACGGGAGGGGGGTCACTGCAGAATAACCGCAGCAGGAGATACACTGGTTGTCCTGTCATGCTAAAATGGTTTTAAATCCACTCGGTTAGAAAAAGAAGGGACTGCTGCCCAGTAACATTCCTGGGCAGTTCTGTCTGGATATGGCTGGCCACCAGCATCTCTGTACTGCAACAGCTGAATGACTTCCAGCCTGTTCCAAAATTCACATACGGGAATTATCAAGCCGCAGAAACCTTGCTAAATGGGAAATTGGAGAATTACCTCCAGAAGATGCTGTATGAACCAGTAACTCAGAACACAGCTGAGTCCTCAGCGCATGTGGCTGCACTGCCTGCAGGCTGTGCTCCCGTGTGCACCGTTCCCAGCAGTAACCACAGTCCAGCTGCCCAGCGCGGTGTCCAGCAAGGTTGGAAGATGCTTCCTAATATCTGAAAGGGACACACATGCTACACAAGCTGAGTTTTTCTGAGTGTTTTCAAAGACGCTATGTGGAATGCAAACTTGTGCTTCTAATTTGTAAACAGCAGAATTAAAGTGACGTCACACTTGCTATGGCAGTGTTAGAAAGAGACTGGCCCTCATCCTGAGACCAACCCAGCGTCATTTCCATGAGTAATAAAGAACACAGTTTATTTGGGTCTTACACCACTAGTGACCTTCATGATCTTCCCGAACTCTCGGCAAACTAACACAACTTTTTTCAGGATAGATGAAATTGCACTTGTCAGATCCCATGTTGTTCTGATGGAAAAAATGCACAGGGTGGCTCCTCCCTGACTCAGAGTTGTTCTTTGGGGTTTTCCGCACTGCATTTATCCTTGTCAACATGCATGGATCTACCAGCGATACAGAAATGTAAAGTGGGCTGCAGAGGCAGTTTTTATTTTTTATTTTTAATTGTATTTATTATATAATATAATAAGATAAATTATTTTTTGTTGTTGTCGTTTTTAATTAAAAACAACACACTTAGGGGGATCCTAGCTAGATGCAGAGGAGGTCTTGTGCAGACTTTGCTCACAGCATACCCCAGTCCCATACCAGGGGAACATGTCCAGGACACGTTCAGTGTTTGAATTCATGAGACAGTGGTGTAATGGAAGCAAGGTAGTTCATTGTAAGTATGCTATGATGAAAGAGAGTAACAGGTAGAGAAATATTAAGAGAGGAGAGGTGACACAGGGAAAAGATACAGTATACATTACCCTTGTTGAAAAATTTATTTGACTTTTTAGATGTCCCTTTGTCATATGAGCTTCAGTAGGAAGAAATTAAATTTCCTAAGAGCCATCATCCCTTTACAGCTAGTGGAGAAAATTATTTAACTCAAAGACAGCACCTATTAGATAAAAGCATGTGGCACTTAATTAACAATGAGCCAATATGCACAAGATATGTTTAATATGAACTCTATAGACTGTGTTATCATGTCCTCAGTGCATTAGCTGAGAATTGGGTACCATAATGTGCTTTTCAATACATGGGGAAAAGAAGAAAAGCAGGGGACACCAGCAGAGCCAGCCCAGGTGTCTGAGCGTAATACCGGACAGCCTGGGGGTCAGGACACCTTTTACTGGTCTGCATCATAGGACGAGTTGTTTCTGCACTGAGAAGAGCTGCAGGGACTGCTTGGGGTAGTGATTCCTAGCAGGGAGTACGTTATAAGAGGACCTTATCCCTCTGACACACATGCCAGACTCCAGAGAGCCCTGTTAGGGCCGATGCATGGCCTCAGCCGGCAGGGTGCAAAGGCCCGTCCAGCCGCAGGCGAGGTCTGACATCTCTGCTGCCTTCCAGGTGCTCGAGGAGGGAACTCGCCCCGTATCCAGCCAGCCCTGACAGACCTGCCAGCTGCTCGTTGCAATGCTGGGGCTGTCAGAGAGTCTTGTACGAACGAGGGGAAGGAAAATCCTGTGAGGCTGGTAATAGCAGTTACATTTCTTCCATGACTTGAGAGAGCTGTTCAGGAAATCTACAACTAATTAAGACCAGAGGTTCTTGCAGACTTGTCTGGATCATGTATCGCCTTTGAAATCTGGAAACAATACCTGTCCATGGCCTGAACAACATGCTTCAGAGCTGCTATGCAAGTTCTTTTATCTGTACAAGAGCTTGCTGGTGCAGGGAAGGAAGCCAGTCCTAGCCTGAGCTCTTGTTTGAGGATTTCTAGACACATGCAGCAAAATTACTGCAGGTATTGGAAGGTTCCCTACATGGACCAGAAAGATTAAGGACTTGGTATTTTACAGAAGAGATGAACAGAACAAAGAGACAGATGTATCTCTACTACAAACAGATACCGATGATAGGGCAGGCAGGGTAAACATTCTCCTACGTCAAGTATGGGAGCAAACATATAATAATAAAACAAAAGCCTCTCCTAGAGTCTCATCTCTAATTTCCCTCTGGAATATCCTTCCCAAAGGACTTTTATGGAAACTTGAACTGTGAGCATGGCATTTATGTATTTTATTCTCACGATGCTGAAAAAGAGTATTTGCATGGCTGGTATAAGGAGGCCTTAATATATGAAGTTTTTAAGAAAAAAAATATCACAATTTCTGTAACTAAGAAGATAATAAGAATGAAAGACAACCTTCACATTCTAGCCTATCAAAGAAACTTTGCACCTGGGGAGAACATCCCCCTGTGACTGCCTGCTTTGGGACTTTTTACCCCTTCCCAAGCCCAGCCAGGCCATCAGAGGACTCACCAGTGACTCAGCCTGTTTTGGCAACAGCTTAATCCTGCGATCCACAGACCTCACCACTGGGGCCAAGGTAACAAAGCAGAACAGGACAAGGTACCTCGCTCAGCACCCGGCTATCCCAGCCCCCATGTGCACCACCTCCCCCAGCCCCGCACCATCCTGACCCTAAGCAACGTTTTATACACCCGGTCTTGGCTCTGCGGGACGGATGCCAGCAGGCAGCAGCAGGGCAGAGCTGGGCTTCTCAAAGCCAGTTCCCAGCCCGTTTCTGCTCCAAGCTCGGGCTCTTTCGGGGCACAAGGACACAGCTGAAAAATCCTCGTTCCTTCCAGCAGAGGGTAGCGGGACACACAAGCCAGCAAGCAAATGTGTAGGACTGTACTGAAAGCAAGAGATGTGTGCAGTTCAAAACAAAACCAAGGGTTCAATATCAGTAATAAAAAACAGTGCTCAGCAGCACAGTGGAAATGTTACAAAACTAAATGCATTCTTCCACTTGCATTCACCAAATGAAGAAACATCAAACTTTAGCTTGTTCTCATTATGTTCTTCCTTCCCCTGTAACATCACCATCTTCATTTTGCTTCCTAGTTTTGGGAAGGAGACCTTCAGGCAGCAGCAGTGCCTGAACAGGCTTTTTCTGCGCCTCTCCATTAGAAATGTCTTCTCTTTCTCTATATGGGGCTGTTCCCCCTTTCTTGAGTCTCCCAAAAGATCACCAAATAACATTCAGGCTCTATTTTCTCTTTTCTCCTCCCCATCAGCCTGTAGTGGATTAAAAGGCTGAGCAGCAAAATCCGTGCCCTTGTGCAGCAAAAGAGCACGGTTCTGCTGCTGCTGTACGCAGGAGATCCACAGCTGTCCCCATGCACTCTCAACAGAAACCTCAAAAAGCCACTAAGGTAGAGGCACAGGCAGAGTCTCCTCAAACTATTAAACAACTGTGCCCCCCCTGCTTAGATTAAGTGTTTCCCATTTTAGCAGCACAAGCCGAGCCCAAATCCCAAGCCTCCCCTGCCTGCACATCAACAACTGCACCGTCCCTGCTCACCGCCTAACAGCATTAGGGCTGCCTTCTGGTGGCATTCTCCTGCAGGTAAAATCTTATTACAGCACCTACCAAGAACAAAAATGCTTCTGGGGAGCAATAAAATACTAAAATACATGGTGACTGTCATACTAACAGTCTTTTTTATTTAAACGATGAAACATAGCATCATCGTCTTAGGTTTAAATGTCTCTGTCAGCTTGGACAAAATATAAAGGGAATCTTCCAATATTTGGTTTGGTGCACAGGTATTCAATTCAGGTTGACAGAAAACAAAATTACTTTGCTTGGAAAACATCCTGAGAGACAATATAATCTTAATTACGGAGACAGGGAAACGGGATTCAACCTGGTATACAGATCTGTGTCTTGCCATTGGATTCTGAAGTGCAACAATGCGAGGGATCACAGGGGCAGCTGCGGAGGTGAAAATAATGGCAGGGAAACACCTTTGCTTTAGTTGTGCATTATTTGCTCTGCCCCAACACCCACCGCTTTCCAAAGACAGAGGAGTAGCTTGCTCACACACTGAAGTGGTCATTGGGTAGCTGCTCTGCCATTTTCCATACTAATGTCTCAGCTTTCACTTACAGCCTGTGGTTTTGTGATTTTTGGGGGATGTTGATTTGAAAGAACCGCAAAGTTATCAGAAAAGGTGTAATTATGCTGTGAACCTGATGCACTAAAAATCTCCCAACTCTCTTGCCATAATTCAGTAACATAAACCAGGATTACAACTACCTGATATGCGTTAACAAAGCTTAATACACTCCCGAGTCAAAATGGGGCAATTAGCAGCTCCTGTACCAAAATAGAAGACTATGGGAATGGCATATGTGTCACCATCTGCGAACAATATGCAACAGGCAAACCAATTCAGAAAGAAAAAAAAAAAAAAAGAGATTAAATTTATTCCTATTTCCAAGAATCAAAGTGAATATTCAGCTTCAGCATTATACTTTCCAGATTCCCAGCTGGGACCAGAATGAGAAGCGTCAAGCATCTTATGATTTAACCGTTGAAAAATTTCCAGGCCAAACTGTCAAGCAAGAGGTTTGGATACAGATCTGAACTATGGGATGTTTTGTCTGTGAAGTTCTTCTATCAGTTCCAATAGCAATAGTTAGCATTTGTGTGTGTACTTTTAAAATACCTTTTGCTCCTGAACTTTGCTGAAGTTCATCCATTGGTTTCTTTGCCCTTGCTTTAATTTAAAGAGTAGGATACATCATCTTGCTTTTCAGGCAAATATGAACATTTTCTTCTTGCTAAACAGCTAACACACTGGAATGGAAATAATTTACTATTTGAGATTTTCTGAATGAACCCCTTATTCCTTCTCCTCTTCTTCCCTCAGTATTTCCTGAGAATCGTATGCCACAAGCAAACCACTCTTGGCTTACACCAGAAAATGTCTACAGCTCTGGGATGCCTTAATTCCCTTTACATTCCTCTTCAGCAGCAGGCAGAGCCTACCATAATGGCCAGGAGAAGCATGGAGCCACAGATCACAGAACAGCCACAGAGATATAAGCAAAGCTTGCAAGGGTAGAGCTGTGCTTTTATCTTCTTTGATTTGAAGGGGGGACAAAATGAGTATCCCAGTAGCTACAGTCCTTTCCTGAAGCTGTTTTATAAATTTACTACACAGCACAATCTTCTTGTTCTCGTATATTACTGTAAAAAAAATTTCTTAGGGATTCTTTTTCCTTTTTTTTTTTTTTTTTTTTTTTTAACATGACTACTGGAAAATCCAAGCACAGAGACACGATTCATATTCTGAAGAAAACTTATTAGAAAACTCATAGCTTCCCCAAATGTTGCATGCTGTACCTGACTCCAAAGGGCAACACAGTAAAAATGAACCATGGTCTGGGATGTTATATCCCCAAAGTACCCCTTGGTAAGTAAGAAAAGGAATTTATTTTCCAGACAACAACAACAACAACAACAACAACAACAACAACAACAACAATAATAATAATAATAATAATAATAATAATAATAAAATCATGTGTTAATTCCAGGATGCACATTTGAATCCTACAAAAAATATTTTTTACTCACTCAGTGGAGTAAAAAAGTCTCTTTTTTATTTACCTGAGGAAGTAGAGTCTAGCAGTTATGAGTATGAATAAGTGACCTGGGCAAGGGTTATGGTTTTCACCAGCTTGCCTAGCGATTCCACAATTCAGCCATTTTCGACCCGGTGCACATCTCACCTTTCGCATTAACCGCCCTCCCCCAGCAGCGTTGGGGAGTTTTGCTTTTAAAAGTATACAAAAGTATGTCAATAAAAATTAACTGGAAAGCGTTACAACCTGTCTCAAGAGAAGTTCACCAACTAGGACAACACAGATTTACTGAAATGGCTAAAATCAGTTACTATTAACACCAGGCCAATAACTCCTTGAATCAAGAGATTGACACTGCCAATCAGGCACAGACACAGACGCTGAGTGGGGACCCTCCTCTTTCCTCATACTCTGCCATAGCAGCCCTCCCTGAGCTCTCACTTGTGCTGTTTATGCTTAATTTTCTGGCACACTTACAGGCTTGTTTCTGTAAGCTGCAGTTAGGAAAAGAGCCTTTTATATTGTTTGTTCCTCAGGCACAAGTGACACATGCATTTATCTGCTCTTCAACATTTAATGCTCAACATTAAACACGGTTATCAGCAGCATTTTAATTCTTTTACAATACCTGATCGAGCAAGCAATTGACAAGTTAACAAATCTGTTTACTTTTCATAGTGCTTACTTTAATTTTTGTAATTAAACAAAATTGTTTGGATTCTCCCTTTTCCCCCCAAACTGAGTGCTGCCCATGCAGGCACTTTAACTCTGTATTTACTCTTCGAAGCATGAAGTGGGTTCATTTTCCTTCTTCTCCCTCCCCAAGGCTCAAGGCAGACCACAGTCCCTGGGACATCTGGAGGTTGTGGTTTGGAGAGGTCCCTTCCAGCCAAGAACAAAAGCAATCATCTTCACTGAGTTAGAAGATACTTAAGACTTGTTAGGAATTTCTGAGTTGCAAAACTCAGTGCTTGAAAGGCTATACAGAAAACAGCCCTCCTTCAAAAGTTTATTAAAAAGAAAAGCAAAAGCTCCATGTTTCTTGTGTTAGCTGTACAAGATGAGAAAATGTATCTGAGTCTGTAGTAACGGTTATGCAGCAGCTCCTTTAGTATCCCTACTTCTCTTGAATTCACATAACTGTGTCTTGAGTTTGTCAAGGTCTTAGGAGAAAAAAAAAAAAAGGAAAAGGTTTGAGATAATGATATGGTTATGCTGAAGAACCAGTGAGCACAGCCAGCAAGAAACTATAAGCACCCTCATTCTGAACAGCAACAGATGCCAAGAGAGCAGAAGCCAGCCATAAATTGGAGTTTTAAAAAATTCTTCACAATTTGTGCCAGCAAGACAAGGAAGGGGTTAAAGTGATTCCAGAGCACTGTAACGGATCAAAAAACAGCAAAAAAGCCTGTCCAGAGAGAGTGCTCCCACCGGAGCCTCCCCGAACCTGGCTCCTTCCTCCCTGCGAGGGAACACAAAGGGGTGAGGGGACAGCCCGGCATCTGTGCAGTTAAAGCACTCAGCAAAGCTGCACCCTTCCTAAAAGTCAGGCTGGGTGTGCACTTCTGGCAGAACGGCTGCCCTGGCAGGACAGCGGAGGAGCAGGCAAGGAAGAAGAGATCTGCTTTCCACCAGGATCTTGTTTCCTACGTGTTCAGCTCAGCTCCAAGCGCTCGCCTTCACAAACACACAGGCGTTGAATCGTTCAAATTACATATAATCTTGTGTTGCTCATTTACAACAGCACAGCCAGCGACAAAGAAAAGAACTTAAAGTGCTCGGCTCCCTTCAAACAGGAAGCAAGCCCGTGGTGACAGGCTAGAGGATTCGTGACTTGTTCTTCCTCCGCCCCGTGCTGCACACATACACGCTGTGTTCAGGAGAGATCCAGCAAAAAAAACTGCACACAGGCTCCGAGCTGTCGTCTGCAACACAGTGAAATAAATGCCCAGCTCCCCCTCCCCGAGTTCGCAGTACAGATCACGAAAGGCAGAACTACTCTGAAACATCTCTCTTGCAAATTGCTGTAATTTCCCATCCATCTTCAGCTCGGTTGACTTCGCCGGGTCCACAGGGGCCGATTTACAGCATTCGTTTTGGATTAAGGGTTCCTAAACTGTGACTCAGGAGGCAGAGTAAACGATCTGCAGCTGTCTCGCGGAGCCCTGGTAAATGGTGAAAGTGCCAGTCCCGTGTGGCCCTGCTGTGCTCGTGGGGCCGAAGTGAGCCCGAGCCCACCAGTTACAACCTGGTCTAAAAGTTCAGGAATCAGTGACTGAATCAAGTTCATTTGCAGACTGATAAAGATGAAGATTTGTTCTAAAATCTCTATTTGTTTGTTCAAGTTTTTTTTTTTAACTAGTGAAGTTGTAGGCTGAACAAACCAACAAAACGTTTTTTTTTTATTAGTGAATTTTAGTGTCTGCCATTTGCTTTTGTGTTGAAAGCTACTTCTAACACCACACCTTGCTTTCTGTGCAAATAATATTACAAACAGTTGCATCTGACTTGACATCTATTCTAACTGCAGCATGGCTGCACAAAGTTGGCAAAGGCAAAGAGGCAAAATAAGAACTGCATCCCATGGATCAAAAAGTGTTTTCAGAAGAGACACATTCATTTGCTCATTATTTCTCTGGCAACTTCTACATTTTGGAAATTTCTGAATTTTTCAATAGGCACAAAGCCTTTTTTCTAGTAAATAGAAAAGGCATGTTTTACTTTTATTTATTTATTTTTTTAAATGGCAGTATTTTCTGTATATTCAGTGAAAGGCAAACAAAAGCACTGTAATAACGTGCTACTCTACCTTCCCCTCAATTTTCGGTTTCCATACTGTCACATTTTAGTCAATCAGTTATCACTGCTCATTTGTCTTTAGTGCTAAAAGAACTTTCCTGTATCCCGTGTACTGCTCACAAGTGGAGGCAAGACTGTGACAGTCACCTTGAAATGTTTTGCTCCTCAAACATCGCCTTTCTGCAGACAGCAGATACAACCTTACAGGTGGATGCTGCCAGCCAGTACTGCATAATTAACTGCAGAAATTAGAAAAATCACATTAGCATAGCCAAGGCTAACACTGATCTACTAGATCAGTGCAAATCTGCAATGCGCGTCCATCAGGCTATTTAGCCAGTTCACTTCAGTATTCTAATTTCAATCACTGAAGCAACTCTTCTAGTAAACTGCTCTGCACCTCCTGCTCTGTGGAAGATTCTTCATGATCCACCCTAACTCTCCATCACCAGGCGGACTGCACACTGGAACACCGTTGTTCAAACCATTGCAAGCAGCCGTGCCTGCAGCGCTTGCTGTGAGATACTGACAATGCATCAACTACATAACCACAAAGAAATGCTGCTGGTATTAAACTCATTTAGCGTTACCTCATCTCTCACCAGCACAGCTCAGCGAGAAGACAGTGGTGTAACTGGAGAGACTTGCTCAGCTTCCAGGTGCTCCCAGTTATTCTCTGTCTCAATGTGGTTGTAAATCCCAGACCTCTGAAGCTTTTGCACCAATAACTGTAACCCCCTTGTGCCAGGCTCCAGGTCTGCTTTGAATCTACATTTTAAGTAAAATTGCTCACAATATGGGCTTTGAAATGTGGGATTTTTTTCCTGCATTCCTTCCTTCTGCACAAAGCCATGGCATGACCAGGACTGCAGCACCACATACAGAGAACCAACAAACCACCTGCCAGCAGAGCCAAATTGAGCTCCAGCTGGAGCCAGCCCTGCCCCTGGTCAAAAGGGAAGAAAGCAGCCTCAGATCTTTGCTTTCTAGAGAAGACGGCCAGCAGCACTGTCACCGACATCGCCCTGTACCAGATGGCCCCGTGTGCACAGCAGCACAAGGAAAGGAAGAAGCAGGACTTTTGCAGCTTGTCCTACAACATCCAATTGAGTCAAGGCCTGAACTACTGAAATCACTGCTCCATGGCAGCTGATAAACTCCGTTCAGAAAGCAAGGAAGCATGTCAAACACGGTTTAATTGGAGCTGCCTGGGGGCCTGGCAAGATGCAGGGAACTTATGGCACACACTTACATGTACGTCGCTGATCAGAAGTCTTCTCCCAGCAGACGGTGGGACGGTGCGTGGGAACAGCCAGTGACATTTCAGGGAAAGCTCTCCAAAGGAATATTCTGTCGTTCGGTGTCTCCAGCTTTCATTACCATCCCCGCCCATCATAACAACTTTTTTGGGCTCTTGGCTACCAAGAAGACTAAAGCTTCCTCATGCATATCCTGTAACTTGTCTTTGAACTTATTTCTTTCAATGGAGCTTTCCTTTAACCCCAGAAGGCTTTGCATACTATTGATGTGTCAGGAACACTCCCTGAACATAAAGAATTTACACACTATCGAACAGGAATCTTTTGAAATTGTTCACTTTTCACCAGAAAGAAAGCTCAGAAAGAAGCCCCCAACAGGGTGTAAGTGGCAGTGATGTTAAGTAGGAGGAGAGTACAGCAGCCACGAAAGAGAAAAAGAATTCAGTCGGACGCTGAAGTAGATGCTTGGAACGTATGTCAAGGCCAGATCAAAACAGCCAATTGTTGCTGTTATCTACTTCATCTTGTCTTGTGTGGAAAAGGGAGTTAGGAAATTCTTTTCGGCCAACGCGACTGTCCAAGCCAACGTGACTGTCTAAGCCAATGCCCAAGGCAAATAATGCTCTAAAGAATAAGGCATTTTAACTCTGCTATAAATACTAAGTTTGCAAAGACAGCTGTTTGCTTGCAGTCTCCTTCTGCAATCTCCATTCAACACTTTATATTTACATAAATGCATAACCATACCTAATCCCCCCACCAGGTTTTAGCTCCTTGAGAGAACAGGCAGGAGTTGAGGAATGGCTTAAAAATTTAATCCTTGAAACATGAAATTAAGCTGCTCCCTCAAGAGCTGCCATATGGTGTCTATTTAAAAAAGTGATACTCAATAGAGGCACCATGATGCACAAGAACTGCTCATGGATTTCACCTTTGAGTTACTGAAGCCCTTCCACAAGAGTATCAGTCACGGGACAGTTTCTTTGCAGAAGGATCTTTAGCAGAGGAAAGTCTCAAGAGAAGCAGCTCCTGTAAAATGGGCACTGAAACTGACTGCAAATCAAGACAGCAATCTGAAACCTTTGTTTTCATGGGAACCCAGCCTTCACAAACTAGCACCAGCATCAGACTGTGCCATGCAACGGTCCTTGATGGTTTAGCAACTACATTATTCATAGAGTAGATTAACTGATTGTTGCTTGCCCTACCTATTGTCTGTGACAAACTGATAAAATGCAACTTTGGCTAAAAACAGCTCACAAATCCGTGCCTTTAAGGTGAAGATATCAGTAAAACTATTCAAATCCACAAACAAATCTCAGTTTAAAGAAACGCTGCCTGGAGGGTACACTTATCTTCCTGTACATACAGGAAGGTTCTGTCATCTTTCTTCAGCAGCACTGACCTTAAAGAGCATAAAATTCATAGTTTACAATAGAGATGGTAGAAAGAGGGGAGTACATCTAAGTCTCAATTTATTTATTAATCCTCTAAATAGAGGGCTCTGAAGGCTCACATACCCTACCTTTCCAAACAGAGAGTTATCAGTTCCTGCACCACACCAAACTCTGCTATGCTTTCCACTCCCAGAAGGCCCTGGCATGACGATGAATGAGCGTGGTTCTTTGCTGACATTACAGGAGGAAACAGACTAAGCCTGCCTTTTTCTCTACCACAAGCTCTCCCACCTAAGATCAGATTTCTGCATAATGGCATAGCACACTGCAGATGCTCACCGGCTCATTGTGAGGATAAAAAAATGTTCTGAATCTAGCATCATCCTTCCGGGAAAAAAAAAAAAAATCCTTTTTCGTACATGATTCAGTGTAAACCACAACCTCTTGTAGTTCCAGTGTTCAGTAGAATCAGTACAAACCTTGAAGTCAATCTTAACCTACTATTTTTTGGAAGCTAACTTACACATGGCCAGTCCAAGGCTAAAATAATCAAAATCTAACTTAACCACAGACCCCTTATGGATCAGATCTATAGCTTGAAAACTCAGGTATCTGACATGCTATTGAAACTGTTATTGTTTGAAACTTGTAAGAAACAAAGAATCTGAGCCCCACTGCAGCTCTAATACCCAGGTGCACCTTGCTTCCTCTTTACCAGGCACATGGCCCATTCATTGACAAGTGTGTTTGCCCAGTTTGGTTTCCTGGGAGTCCCTACTGGCTGAACATCAAGCCAAATGTTCATTTTTGTTATCAACATAGCCAGGGGGCTCAGCGATGCTAGCCAACCCTTGTTCAACTAGTGTTACTGTTTTACAACATGTCATGCTTTGTGAGATTGAAAGGAAAAGCCAATAAAAGGAAAAATTAATCTTGTGATTAAACACAACACTTTGGATTGCTGGCTGCTGACACTGGCACCATGCCACCCTCTCAGAGGACAGAATAGAACCTGTCTGCTGTCTTCAACAAAAGGATTTTTACAAAATAAGGGTCTCTTGCTATGAATGATCAAAATGAGCAGCTTGGCAAGGAGACCTGGCCAACCGTCAATTACAGCTTTGTTCTGTCCCAACTTAAGGCTGATATTGTCCTGCTCCAGACTGAGGTGATCATACAGAATTTCTGCTTGTACAGAATTTTTGCATACCATGTAAGTTACAGATAAATTCACAATACAGAGAATTTATAGCAAATTTGTAAGAGAAGAAGAATTTGAAAATTTGTTTTTAAGATTTTTGCATGAGTCAACTCTGAGTACAGATTGTTTTGAAATCTGAATCCTCAGGGTTTGCTAAGCACCTGCTCCCTGAAAAGCAGGCTTATGTGCCATTGAAAGATTTGTGCTGGCCCTCGGCGAAGGGATTAATTCCTTTTCCACTATGAATATTTGCATAGGATACTGTGCTTGTTATGCCAAAGTCCTCTTTGATACTTTCACTCTAGCATAAAGCGTAGTTTCTGTGATCGGGTATACAATGTTCATTCTTACAAACATTGAATGCTAAAGTTTAATTTAAACTCTGCTTAAAATGTTTCCCTCAGGAAAATTCAGATGCAGAAACATACTTAGCCAAACAAGAAAACTTAAAAGCATGGTCAAATCAGAACACATTTCTAAACGACTCATCATCATCATGTGCATGGCCTGTTAAAGGCCAAAACCTCTGTATTTTGAGCAGGAGGATCTGGTCTCTGTTACTGGCAAGTGGACCCCAACCCCGGATCATCATCTTTCGACACATTATTTAGTCAACAACAACATCTCATTGCCTTATACATGACATATTTTCAAAGAGCTTAACAGCACAAGTACCAAATAGTATTTCGGAAATACATGGGAAATCATGTGAATGATCAATGTAACTACCATCACCAACAGAACTATCAGCAAGACCTACACATAAAACATTTAAATATGAAGAAATACAAACACAAAAGACACCTCTAAATTCTTATTTCAGTTTCACTGCTGATGGCTTACCACCAGTTTTGGCAGCATCAAGGCCTCTCAGTGGATCAGTGATGAATGATGCTTCTTATAAAATAGCTTTCCAAAAACCCAGCTGTATATGGCTGCCTCCCAACAAGTGTGATGGTGTAGCTGATTCCCAGTAATAAATGGTAAAGATACTACCACTTCTCAAAACAAATTCTATCCTTATGAAAAACTCTCCATTTGTATATGTTTTATTACTTCCAGCTATTCCTAAACTGCATCAAAAGAGACACCGGGAAGTCTCACTACAAGACTATTGTGAATACAAATATTTTGATCAGAAGAAACCTTTGCCGAAACCTTTGATGATGGATAGCAGAATAGCAGTTTCTGAAATCAACAATTCAAGCTTAAAATGGTTGTGGCAGACAAACATGAAAGTAGTTCGGAGACATAAATCACATAGTCTGAAGCAGAGTGCGACCTGCTCGTTTATGTGCTTCCCTGCTGAAGTAATTGTAGGAAGCTGTTCTTCAGCTCACCAGGCAGGCAGAAATGGGTATTGATAGGAAGGGTGCGAGTGTTACCTAATGCTATGATGCTATAGAAGTGATGAATAACCCTAATGTTGATGCAGCCGGTGAGGAGATGCTGTCAGACCATTAAGCATATCCAGGTGATTTGTCAGTGTTTAAAGATGTTGAATTTTCTACCCTCCACTTCCTGCCTCAGGCTCCTTGCACATACACACATCCTCTAAAGCCATCTTTCATTACAGCACGGTTTCCTCTTCTTTCCCTCTGTTCACCTTAAAAATCCTCCAGGTTTCCAGGATGTTTTTCAGCTCAGTCTCTCCTTTCTCAGAGAGGCTGGGTTTGTGCATGTACATTTCTTAGAAGGTCTAGGTTAACGTACCAGACTCTGGTTATCATGTTCTTTGTTCTTAGGAAATGCTTTGCTGCTGCAGTAACTGATAGCAGCCATCCTACATGTAGGCTTTTTTTTTTCTTTTTCCTCTTGTAGATACGACAATAAATATTGTGTATATATGCTTTTTTACAGACCAGTAGATTGGTATTAGATTCACTCTAAAGGCTATTTTATCGGATTAGTCTGATTAGCTTGGATTTCAGATCTGTTCCCCAACACATGAAAAATCTCCCTCCAGTTCAAGTTCTGGGAGAAAAAGCAGTGACTTCTCAAATGTATCGTAACAGAGAAACAAAGCTCCCACTAAAAGCAATCCCAGAAGTGAGAGGCACTAAGGCTATGACAAATGGAAATAATAAAAGCACGAAGAAACATCAGGAAAGCTACTCCAGTAATACTCTCCTATGACCACTGTGCCGATGCTCAGTAGCACTGCAAGTTCACATTGACATTTTTAGTAATGTAAGCAATTCTGCTCAGGCCAGCAGGACTGTGCGTATGAGCAACCTGCCAGGGGTGTTTTCAGCTAAGAGTTCATGGTCTGATCCCACAGATGCAGGCAAGAGGGTAATGGGAGCATTCCTCATGTTGTTCATAGGCTGAGTGCTCTTTGAGTTAACCATGATGCTTGAGCTGAAACATCTCACAGGAGACAAGAGGAACAGGCACAAAGATTATAGTGCGGGAAAAGGATCTTTAAAAACACAATACAAAGAAAGCATTTTTCACACCTTGAGCAACTAAGATAATTTCTACCGAAAAAATCCACTCCCGCTGAAGGCTGACATCCTGCATACAGTGAACACAGCCCTGAACAGGATCTCAGCTCTGACACACAGAAAGGCAGATAACCCGTAAGTTCTCAAACAAAGCCAGCTTTGGACCCGCTGTGGGGAGGGGTGGAGACACAGCAACCTCATTTTTGTCTCACGTTTGCTTTCCTATAATTCATCAGCATCTCTGCACTGCATTAACATTACTTTGCAAAGGCTCCACAGCATGGACTGGCTGGGCTTTAGGACAGTTGAGAAAACTCAAGTGGAAACTGTTCATATATGCTTGACACCTCATCTTCAGGCTGCTTGTCATGCTGGTATTAACAAAGCAGTGGCAGTTCTGCTGTGGAACAAATTCCTTATAAATATGGATTTACAGAACTGAAATGTCTAGGTAATAAAGACAGCTGAGAGACACAAACAGAATCATATTTAAGTCTGATTGCAAAATACGATCAGACTGACAGAAAATAACATTTCAACATCTTTATAAATCTCAAATATGAAAAATATGCATTTAAACAATACAGCAGAGAACAAAAGTAGCATTAGAGGACGCAAATGAATGCAAGTCACAGATACATAAACACAATATTTTATTATTGCATTACATTTTCAGGTTGCATAAATAATTGTACACACATTCTGTGTCTACTAAGCCACTGTGACAACCGTGACCTTATTGTGGCAACAAAATGCCAAGAAATCCCCTGAGGTCTAGCAATATTTTCTGACACCACAATCCTGCAGCCATCTCCACAAGCAATTAAATGGAAATGCTGCACTGCTTCCTGCTACATTGCAGGGAGCTGTATCTGGCAGTTCACTCTGCCTAAGAAAAGCAGTGAACGGGTATAACCTGTGACTGACAACTGCCACTCACCTCTAACTTACTCAGTGCAGCTTCTTGAAGGGATCCAGACAGACCTACAAGAGAAATACTACTCTGTATTCCTCTGAAGATGTTAAATATAGATATATATTTATTTTCCAAAGAGTTAATCTTCCTGAAAAGGAAACCTATATCCTCCATGGGAAAATAAAATTGTGGGGCTGTGGAAGATGCCAGATTGCTGTGTGCTTTCTATGCCAGCCCTTCCTGCCACCCCCACCACACACACACAAACTGGGACACGCTGCGCTGAGCATGGCAGCAGCCACCAGGGATATCCCAAAGGGGAAATACTCAGCTGAGTCCAGCCAAATGCCCAGTCTGTTGCTATCAACTACTTGCTCGGCAGGGAGGCTTGTGGCTGGCTAAAACATGCCAGCACTGGCATATACAAAAGCCCTGGGAAGAGAACAAAATAATGTCTATGTTAGCCAGGGAGAAAAGGCAAAAAAAGGCTGTTAAATCTGACTGCCTTGGACTAAGTGTGCTTGAGAACAGAGAGAGTGGCTGAACGTAGCAGAGAGCAGCAAGGAAAAAGCATAGAGGACAAAGAGAAACTGAGGAAAACAGAGTAAAGGAGGTGGCAGGAAGTGCTGCAAGAAAACCACGTCTGTTTTTCACAGTGCTATAGTAGTAACATACTGAAAACAGTAGGGGTATTTTTTGTTCCAGAATCGTCTGCAAGAAAGACAATTCTTCCTCCTTCATTCCCTCTTGAATAAGTAAGGATCTTGTACAGTCAGTTCACAGTAAAAATCCCTGCCTCAGCACGACTAATCAACACCAACTAAACTTGTCCCTAGCAGCGTGCTGAAGATGGGTGGGAAGGTGTGGCATCACACTAGACTGGTCACCGAACGCTGTTAGGAGGAGCTCTAGCACATGCTCAAGCTCAAAGCTATCCCAGCAGACTCACTGGCATTTCTCTTTAGGGTTAGAGGTTATTCATACCAAAAACAAACAGGAAAAAAAAAAAAAAAGCATAATGAATGATTGCAAATTTTGGCTTGCCTTTTTTGGAGGAGGGTGTCTTGCCTAATTTTGTCTCTTTGCTTACTAAGAACCAGGTTAAACTCAAATATTTGGTTGCTCTGCCTGGTCATTCCTGAGCCAGACCACAGAGAGATGAAGCCTGCATTCTGCACCTGTGTGACAGCCTCTTTCTCAGGATGCTCAAACAACTATTGTGTCCACAAAAGACATGCTATGCAGGAATCTGACACACAGGAATTGATTTTAACTCATTATTCAGGATTCCGCCTGTTTTCATCATGCTTTTCTGCTACAAGCAAAATTACTTTCTGAAAGAATTAAATGATCAGGGCATCAAAAAAACAGCGCCTCCAATTCCTGCCTAGAGGGCCTATGCTACAGCATTTGTAGACTCAATCAAAAGGTAAAGTTGGCTGATAGACAGCCAGCCTTTAAAATTTCATTTGCTCAGACTGTACCAGAAGCATCCAGCGCTAATACAATTCTAGCAAACATAGCAATCATTTGTTCTGCTTTACAAAGGTCACCAGACATCAGTTTAAATCTCCCAGTGAAGCCCATTTACCAAATTCTGCTTTCAATAGCAGAACCAAAGACTCACTTCAAAATGAGCTGGGCCTAATTTTTTGCAGTGAGCAGTCAGGAACATGATGTCTTCCTTATGCTCCACAATTTTAAATTGGTAGTGCATAATCCTGAAAACCAGGATTAAATTTAATATGCTTTGAATTCGCATGATCTCATTACAGGATCAGGACCTTGTTCTTTGGACAGACTGTGCACAACCGTATGCTACGTGTGCTCAGAGGCCCAGTGTGTGACACTAGCAATTCTGTGTGGAAGGGAGGCTTTGTATAGTTTTACTCAAAGAATCTTTTGATTTTAGTCAAAATCCAAACCAAAATGGCAAATTATGAATGCTGGAGTAGCCTCCTTCTTATTGGCAACTGCCACTGAACTGGTAGGTTTTATTCTGGGGCACAAAAACATTTCAGAAGAACCTCAAGCTGTTCTCCTTTACTGTATTAAGGTATCAGCTTGCTCTTACCTTGCAGTTGGATTTGCAAGGTAACAAACAGCAAGCTGATACCTTGTGCAATTCCACAAGTGCAGAGGTAAGTGGATTGTGTGGCTAGTTTATGCATGGACATTTCCAGCTTTCAAAGGGGAAAATATGATTTAAGTACAAGATCGACTGCCAAATTCCTCAAACAATTACAGATGTTTCTTACACGTTTGACCTAAGGACTGACTGCTGAAACCTAGACTTATCCAAACCACTACAATTTCCTCTACAAGCCATTTGTCTAGCGTAAAAGGACAAGAAGAGATCTAGATTTATGGATCATGACACAAACCTATAAATCTTTGGTCTTGGTTTACGATTTAAAAAACACTTAAATATGGAGTTTGTCAGACAAAGTAACTTTTGGTCCTTTAATCATGTGTTCCAGTTTAATGGAGCAGAAGCAGCATTTGTGTTTCCATGCCTTAATGTATGCTTGTTTTTGCTCAGTGCCAATGTCCACGGCAAGAAAGCACGTAACCAAACTTACAGAATATTAAAAATGCAGCTGCTAACTCTGCAATGGGGAATAGCCAGATGAGGCACCTTTTCCTCCCAGCTTTAACACTTCTGAGGCCTGTAGAGCTCCCTGCACACCGAAAGGCGTTGCTGCTGGCACACTATTGCTTCCCCAGCCTCACAGAGATCGCCTTGCACAGCAGGAACAGAACAGCTGTCTACACCTCACCTGCCCAACACACATGGCCTGTAAAGCGTATCTGTGTCAGTCAGAACAAAGGAAAGGTTTTAGGGTTTTCTTTTTTCAAACAGGTTGTCTGGACAGGTGTGAAGCCATCCCAGAACTGCCCTGATGTTCAGTTTCTTATTCAGGGTCAAATTGCCCCCAAATTACTGTTGCTTGGCAACTGCAAGATAAAGAACCTGCACTCTGTTTCCTGCAAGTTAACCAAACTTTGACCTTTTCAGGTGACTGTTCTGAACACGTAATTTTCAGTCTCTGTCAAATAAAATTTTCAGCTATTAAAAAAAAATCAAAATGAAAACACCTCTTGCCCAATTAAATTCCAGTAACTTAATCTTTGTGATGCTAATGGTGGTAACGTTTTGGGCCTAAAATTTGGCATGGTGTTGCCACTGACATTTCTTCAGACCAAAACTTTTCATCATATATTATCCCATTTTTTTAAATAGCTTTACTGGTTCAAAATGCCATTTTTTCAGTGAATGAGCTATTCAAAAACCCTAATCGGAGACCCATTTTGCTAGGAGCTGTATAAACACAGCTGCTAGGAGGGGTCTAGGACAGATTGTAGTGTAATGGTTTGAATTCTGCTTGGAGAAGAACCTCTGAGTGACAACTTAAACATGCCAGACAGGGTTCCGTGACCCCACAAAAAGCAAAGCAATGTTGCTGGATTTAAAATAAAATTAATATAATATTCATATACAAAAAGCACAAGGTGGAAACAGAGCAACCATGATTTAAAAGTTATATATATGTTTGCACAGAAGAGCAATGCCACCTGAGTAGGAGAAGAATAGCTGAGGTAAAGAAAACAGGTCTGAGGAAAGAGGAGTGAAAAGAATCTGAGGCAAAAACCGAAGCCAGGAGGCCAAAGAGGTCACAGAGGCCAGTTCTGCTTTCCAGGGCATTGCTAGCCCAGGCCACTGAAGCAACTAAGGAACCACTAATGCTGAAGAGAGCCTTCCAGGATTTAGCAACTGCATGCGGGAAGCTCTTCACATTGTATTCTGATTCATTTGGGTCATTTTCCTTCAAAACAATTCACTGCTTGCAGTGTCCAGGAGAAATCCAGCGTGGAGCCAAAACCAGATGGGAAAACGTTTAG
The DNA here is from genome assembly GCF_963932015.1 of Anas acuta. NCBI lineage: Eukaryota > Metazoa > Chordata > Aves > Anseriformes > Anatidae > Anas > Anas acuta. The sequence goes on along the minus strand of NC_088995.1, from coordinate 11,093,509 downwards.
CAACAAGCAGACTGTCTCAGGGCCAGGAGAAAGTAGTGGTGATTCAGAGATAAGGCACACAGGTGGAAAGTGCTGAGAGGACCGTTTCAGGTGTTTCCACAGGCTCCTCTGAATGCTGCAGAAAAAGGTGAAATAATGGTTATACACAGTTTTCAGTGGATTTTAGTAATGGCGGGGGAGGAGGCAGCAGGGGAAGATTGGTTGTTTATTTGCTCAACTCTAAAATAGCTTAGTTCCATCTACAGACAGTTATAATCCTAGCAATCATTTTGGTGTGTCAGAGAAACATGTATTTGAGATAGTTAGACTTCAATTTATTCAGTATACATAACAGTGGCAAGGAGTTTTCAAAAGGGTTGGAGGTTGGCCTGATGGACATGTAATCATTTTGGAGAATGAAATGAATCCTCAAAATAGCGGGGCAAAGCAAAAATACACACTGAACTCTCTTTAGCCAGGGAAACAAAAGATTAAGTTGTCACATTTTACCCCTGCTATAAGGTGTTACATTAAAACAAAACAAAAAAGCCCCAAACCACTGGAACACTGGAAAATTTCCTGCAAACTATGTCCATTTCAAATTGAAAGGATCTCTAGGAAAAAAAAAAAACTTATTGGAATGTATGTGGAATGGAGCAGGTAGCTTACCTGGGTAGCTGGTAGTTGAATCCTTATTCCTAGGAGAGAAGAGGAACATATCAGTGTTGTATTGTCAGACTGAAGCTGGGGGGTGCTGGAAAGAGAATTTGCAAAAATAACTACTTACCCAACTCTGCTCCTTTCAGGTGAGGAAGGTCCCTATACGTTTGATGATCTTCAAAAAAGAGAAAAACGAAAAGGGGCAGCTGCATCGCAGGCAGTAAATACTGGTGTCGCTCAGCTTGAACAATTGGTGTCGGCTGCTGCAATTGAAATTTGTTATGGCAGAGCAAATCATCTTGGACAGCAGATGACTGGTATCCACTGCCAGTCCCTATACAAAAGACAGCAACATTTATTCAATAACCAGATTAGGTTGTTCGACTGACAGCTTTTCTTTGGGTATTTTTTTTTCCTTAAACTACCGGTTGTGTAACTGGAAAATTTTGTACAGAATATATATATATATATATATATTTATAAATTTATATATAAATTTTGTACAGAATATATATATATATATATTTATATATATATATAAATATATATATTTATATATATATTTAAATATATATATAAATTCCACAACAGATATATTCCATTAAAATTTACAGTATACTCTTGCCTTTCCCTGCTGGCAAGGCAACATATCATTGTGTCGTCTTTGGATCTTTTTTGCTTTCTGCTTTGTGGGAAAAATAAATAAATAAAAAAAATAAATGTCTGGCCTTTCTAATAGATTGCACCTGTGAGAGATTTGCCCAAGCAGCAAATTCGCTCTCAGTTAATTTTTTTTTTTTTAATTTTTTTAATCACACTCCTTACGAATGATCTCTGGGATATACTGCTGTGACTGTGGATGTTAGCATGTTGTTGACTGACATAATCGTTCCATGAAATGGAGTCTATAGTCTGGTTATGAGGATCCTTCTTGCTAGGATTATCTTCATGTTAATTTTCTTTACGTAGAGATTGCTAATTTGGCGATGGAGATCAGAGTTGCTGAGGAGAACACCAGGGATTCAAACTAAGCACAGGGGACAGGCCACTTGGTAGGGAACTAGGGATGCCTGTATTTTGTAGTATGTGATGGGTACATCATGCATTGTATTAAAAAAAAAATAAGGCAAAAGTCACAAACTGTATATTGAGTTCAGATCTGGCAAGTTAAAGTGGGCTAAAAAGTCCAAACCTGTTAGGAAGAAGTTAATAACTATGTTTTATATATGTTTGTTCTTACACATCCTCTCTTCGTAACTCTACTCTGGTATTTGTGTGGTTCACTTTCTGAATTTAGATTTGCAAGGTACTAACAGACCTGACAGAGGATATCTTATTTCTATCAGAAGAGTTATCCAGAGTCAACTGACAAGACACTGAGAAAAGTTAATTCCAGGCATTAACACTGACTTCAGAGAAGTCTGAACAGTTTATTTTGCAGCTTTGCTAAGGAACTATCAATGGACTTCCGATGCATTATCACATCTCTTTCGCTGCCGTGTAGCCGACAGCACTCAGGACCTTTAAGCAAAAAAATGTTTCAACCGCAGCAGTAAGTGTGAATCAAAAAATTATTTTTGGTGGCCTTATAGGATTGCTTACACAGCAACTAAACATCTACAATTACTGATAAATTCTTATCAGAGGTTGAACTTAATTAAGATTTCAGTTGATTATCCAAAGCCTTGGAGACTTCTTAACTTTGTGCAATGTGTTTATTACAGCTACCGACATAAATCAGTTTTCTTGATCCTATTTCACATAATTAAATCCCTCTAGGACAGGTGTTGAGTTTGTCAGCAGTGTTCGATTCACAGTTGTAGAAGCTGAAGATCCGTTTTCCCCAATGCAGTTAAACACAGACCTAAGTCCAAGTTTCTCTATTTGCTGTGACAATGGACATTTGTCCTTTCTATATCATTTTTCTCACTTGAAGAGCCTTTGCATGCATTCTCCATCTCTCCTAAAATTAAGCTGCTACCTAACTTAACAGACAACAGCATGAGCAAAATTCAAGCCAGAAGCTTAGACATGATGAGACCGCCTTGCAAACAGGATTTTTCAGAAGCATAATGAAGATGTTCCAGGCTCCACCACTGACAACATGTTAAAAGCATAGAAGCTTTCCTGACTCTCAGGCACAGATGTAGCATACCCAAAAGTATTAGGGCTTTTTTTTTTCCATAGCAGGAGATTAAAAAAATAAACGTAGATCAACTCATGTTCCTTCAAACAATGCGAGGCTGGAGCTTAAAAATTTTTTTCTGATGTACACCTTGTGACTGATCTTGCATTTCGATTGTTAACAAAGTTGTTTTGGTGCAGTAAACATTCTCTTCCAAATTAAGAAGAAAATGGTTGCTTCTAAGACAGCTGCTTTTGTCAGTAATCAGAATTTCCCCATGAAAACTAAAGGACAGCTCTTAAATGAATGAGCTCTTCCATCAGGACTCCAGCAATAACCAGAGGTGAACAACACAAAGTAGCAAGACTCATAAAATCTGTTTTGTAAGGCGTCCCCATTCCCATTTTCCATGAACAACTTTTTTACTACCCTGCCTCACATACAGATAAAGAGTGCACTGAGGATTCATTATAAAAATACTTATCTAATATGAAGGTATTGGGCATAAATCTAGCTTGAAATTGTTGTAGGCTAGCTCTCACAGCTGGGATTTATGTTTCAATGCTGAAAGACCTTGGTTCAAACCCACAAACTCTTTTGGGGTCATTGCACAAGGGCTTTACATTTTCAAAGACAAAGATAAGATTAGGTCCAATGATCTGTTCTGGCCTTAATAAATAACAATACTAAAAATCTATGAATCATTCTCCCCTTCCTGAGTCAAAGCTTCCCAGAACCATTCCAAATCTCCCTCCTCCAGTCTTACTCTAACAGAACCCCTGACAAAGTGAAATGAGGAATCTCAGTGCTTGTTTGTAAGAAGTTTTCCCTCCCACACAGCAAGTGTTTTTCCACCCTTGGAAAAACAGTTTTCCTTCCCCAAATGGGGCACCGCATCAAATAAATATCCTTCCATCTGAATAGGCAGAGGCATGAATTCCTCTCGTTTCGGGGGAGGAGGGCAGCCTCCTGGCGTGATAACAGAGCCTGAGACAGCAGGTAGAGACCGTTGTCTATTCACAGCTAACGATTGCTGCAGGTATTTAGTGGCACAAGTGCTGGAGCTGTGCAGCACTCTGCAAGGTAATTGTGCAGACCAATTCCCCGTTAAGTATGTTCCACACAAGCACACACAGTCGATCTCCCAGGAAACCTTGTTCTGCTTCGTTTCTGATAGCATCTGAAACTCTTAATGGAGTATTTGACCCAGCCTTAATATAATCAGATAAATCAGGTGAAAATGTAGAAAATGGTTACCAGAAACTTATTAACTTCAGCCTTTTCTCTGGCAGAAGAATAGGCAGAAACAAAACTAAGATTTAGTAAGACTGAAGATGTCAGGGAAAATCATCCCCAAAGGACGGGAGAGGAACTGGAATCATAAAGGCAAACACATGGTAGACAATCAGAAAATCCTCTGCTGAGTTCCAACTCCTAAATTAACAGTGTATTCTGACGCATGTTGGGAAGAGACAGCACTGAGACAATCTGCTTGTTCCCTTTATGAGACAGAAACAATCTCTCCCCCTTGCTCAACCTTTTAATGATAACCACCTGAGGAGTCACTTTGGTCCATCACACTGAGTCTGGATGCCAGCCGAGCTGGGCTGACCATGGCAGGTCTTTCCCCACCACAGATTTCTCTCTTCTCTGCCCCAGAAGTCAGTCCACATCATTACAGTTCACTGCTGAGCTCTTGCAGGGTTCACAGTGGATTCGTAACGTGCATTGTAGTACCTCTGAAACCACCTGCAGGACTTAGTGACCAGCTGGATGTTGGAAGTGGATAGGAGAAGGGTATTGGGCTATTCAACAGGACAGCAGCCATCAATTTGAGGACAGTTAGCTGAATTGTGGGAGAAAACAGACCACCACCAGGACTTGGTGGGTATCCATCACACACGAAGGTGGATGCTGTCCCCGTATAGGACCACTCACTAGGGGATGCCCTCATGATGACCTGCAGTTCTACTGTAAGTTTTTACCATCTCAGGGAATGATCTGAGGCATCCTGGTACCTGCTGAATGCTGCAGCATACTTTTCCAAGGCTTGTAGGAAAGAAATAAGCAGTTTAGATCAGTAGCTCCTACAGTGACAAAGAGAAGCAGGGGAAATGGTGCCCCCCCCCCCCTTTAAAAAAAAAAAAAATAATAAAAACTCTCAGAAAAGATTTCCATGTGACCTCTCAGAAGGCACTGGGAGGCCCTCAGTGCCAGCCCCTGTTCGTTGCAGGAAGGCTCCATCCATTCACCTGTGCATCATACCAGAGCGCCACGACCAAATAACCCAACTGAGAGCCCAAGGTTATCCTCTGACAATAGAAAAGAAATGCAAACTTCAGCTGCCATATAGCTCGTGCCCAGCAGGTGTGAGCAGCGAAGATAAGAAGCACACCTACAGCATTTCAAATCAGGTTTTAAAGAGAAAGGGCTTAAATCCATTTCTAATTAAGTCACTGGACGCAGTGAATTGCCACGCTGGCTCTGACTGTAACTGAATGTATGGATGCAAAAACGGATGGGAAGAGAAGCAGGGTTACTCAGATTAGCACGAATTATATTACTTCTGCAATCTCCAACTAATCTTCAGGCAACACTAACAGTGCCAAAACTCCACGTGGCCGGTTTGAACTGGGAAAAGAAGCCAATAAGGGAGGACAGCTGTCCAAAGGGAGCACAAAGGCAGATTCCAGCAGCTTTGCTTAAGGGCTCTATTCACGCTGCTTAACTCCACACAATGCAGCCTGGCAGCACTTGCCTGACCAAATTAGCAGCGTGTCCCTAATGAGCCCGCCTGACAGCTCAGTATGTTGCCATTAACCAAGCAGGAGCTTGCAGCCCTCTCCCCCGGCCTGCTCAAGCGACAGCCTTGCCCCTCTCGCTGCTGTACCCTTAAGGCCAGATGAGTGACCCATCACGGAGGCTTGTGATTTTCTTTTTTTAAATGGTATTTCCAGATGAACTGCAGTTTTAAGCTGAGGGGCAGAGAGGGGGGAAAGTTCCCAAATCCTCCTAGATTTGCTAAAATTACTTCTGTCTGAAGATTTGTGCATAAAATGCATAGAAGAGGAATACCACAGAATTCTGTGGTCTACTATTCACCTCCTTCCCCACTGGCATTTGTCTGAGTGCTCTTACAGGCAAAACTTTCATGAAAACTGAACAACCAGCTCAAATGACATTCCAAGATCAACTCTTCCAAGTCTCCCTGAAAGCGTAATGTGTACAGTTCGAATGCAGCATGGGAAGCTTTCTTCCACAAACTTGAAATCAGTTGGGTTGATCTCTAAGGCAGTTCAAATACAGAGCGCAACCCTGAGCTTTTTACTAGGTTTCATCCTAAAGTTGACTATTCCACTGAAAGATCAAATGTTATGATATTGAACCATGAATCCAAAAGCAGGATACAGGGCGTGTGATACACATTTAACGTGCCTGCAAAAGTCAAACGTCAAAAATACTGAACACACTGCTCCTTTCAGAGATCTGATAGACGATGATATTTGTTCTGTGTTAGATTAAAAACATCCACTGTTGGGTCAGCAACCATAGGACTTCTCAGTACTACAATGACACTTTACTCAGCCTCCACAGTTGAGTAGCAACTGGCTTAGGAAGGAGACCCTCACTTTCCTCAAACGCCAGCCTCTGTAATCAGGATTAGTTTAGCTGCCTTCCAGATAGCGGATCTTTGATGACAATTCAAGCACAGACAGAAAGAAGGTGCACGCTTTCAATTAGGAAACTGAAATAGCTCCCAGAAATACATAGTGATCCGTGACCATCTAAATCCTCCAAAACAGGATGTGCACATCTCCCTAAAACACTGGCTTCTGATACTTCAAAGCAAAAGTTCCTAGAGCTGGGGTCTTAATTTTGCAGGAGACAAATTTTTGTCCAGAATGAAGTTCTATGGGGGAGAGACAGGTAAGGTACACTCCACAGGACATACCCCAGCACCATCAAGAATGAAACCTTACTTAAATGGGAAATTCAGATAGAAAGAAGAGCTGTTTAGCTCATCTGTTTTTTTGCTCGGAGCAAAGTTTGCTTTAATTCCTGTCCATTTTACTAATTATTCCACAGAGTACGTCTGAGCCCAGTGTTGCTAATCAGAGTGTGCAAAAAACAATACTCTCTCTGCAGTTACAGCCAAATTTACAGCTCTGCTGTCCAGTTCATAAAGTTTAGTGTTTCTATGAATAAGCACAATTAAGCCCTGGAGAATATCCAGATTTTAGGACATAATTCCCACACAGAACCTTTGAAGCAAGACTTTCAGCATCTTTTCTCCACGAGACAAAGGAATTTGTGATATGGCATAGTATTTTTTCCCCCTTCAACCTGAGACATTAAAATGGAACATTGTTATTGATCAACAGGAACCACCTCTTCCTCTAGGTATTTTATGTTCTGGAATTTATCCAGCTCCAACATAAGAAGGCATCCAAAAATAAACTAGGAAAAGAATATGAGCAGCCCCAGACAAAAATGAATAGCACCTTATCGTTGTTTTTTTTTAAATTAATCCCATTTACCACCAATCTGCTGGAAAACCTCTTCCTTCCCAAGCCCCAGATTCTCCCTGTCTCATTGCAGGTTTCCATTCAAGGCCAGTGACTCAACACCTCAACAGGGAAAATAGTTCAGGCTGAAATTTATACCCAACAGGATGGGAGAATGTTAAGTTCATTGCAAGGAGGAAGGAAGGCAAACCCATTAGCAGTCAGAAAGGAAGCACATTTCAATAAGGCTCTTTTGTCTTCAGAAAAGGGAAAGCAAGCAGAGAAACACGTTCCCCCTCTACACGGTTGTGTTTACATGGGCTTCTTGCTTGGAAAAAATCTTTAATATCTGTAAAAAATATACAAAAGAAGAAACATTACTAAACTCCCTCAGAGTTTAGTATAAAAGCTCCCAAATAACAAAACCAACTTAGATCTGTTCTGGAAGGGATGTAGACATTCACACCTTCCAAGTAAACAGGCATAGCCAAGAACTGTGAGTGCCTGATAAACAATACACAGACCAATTTTTCAAGCGCAGTCCTTGAGCAATGACTGATCATCAGACCGGCTCTGCACGAGTGGCTGGACAAAGAGCCGGAATGCTGCTTGGCTGCTGGTCCCTCTTTTCTTTTGTCTCCAGAAGGATGGCTGCCCCATGGGCATCCCAGAGGTTTTTCTGGCCTCTGAGAACCCATCAACTCACAAGACCTCTTCATTCTGCAGCTGTCCAGCCTGCAAGGGAGAATTCAACAGGGACCTGAAGCAATAAGGTGTTTCTGGTGAAAATAAAAGGGTAAGCGCACCAGGACGGGTCCTCCAGCATACTGCAGAAATACAAGACAGTCTTTGATGCATTTTTCTTCCACCAGTTTTAACTCCTCTAGAGCAAGCTGGCCGTGAGCACAGACAGGCGTACAGCACTGGGAGCTGTAGGCAGTGCCAGGTGGGTTCTCGTCTGACACACATCTCCGCGAGCAGCACGGGCTGTGGGGCAGAGCAGCAGTGCTGTGCTGCCGTCCCTGCACGCTGCACGTGCTGTTTCCAGAGAAGTCGCAGCATCTTCTGCAGCTGTGCCCGTCCATCTCTTGCCTGCTTTTGATGAAAACTCAGCAGCTTGGCTGGGCTGGATTTGAGCCTGAACAAGGACTTTTTTTTTCCTCCACCCTTCTCTATGTGAAATTGGGCATTTAAACATGGCTACCTAGCAAGATCACAGAAGACAAAGTATTACGGGTTATCATATTAGCTCCCTTCCATCTTGCAATTCCAGGAATAGGAGCATGAGGTGCCATTACTGCTTGTCCCCGCTGAACAAAAGCTGCAGTACTTTTACACTTTCTTTCACAGTTTTATGCCAAGGAGATTGTGACCGAGGTGGCATCAGCTCAGAGCTGAGCACCTTTTTCAGCCGCTGTGCGTGCCACTGCGCATAAAGTGCGCCTCAGAAAAGGGCCAAACAAAAGAAGATTTGTGAGATAATGTAGTGGAGCAGAGCTGAATACTTAACATTTTGAAAAATGCAAAGGCCTGACAGGCTAAGCAGAGGCGCACACTGAACAAAACCTTTTCAGGGGCAGACCGAAGCCTGCCCACACGTTACCAGCTACAGGCCTCCACAACAAGCGTGAACTGAGGCTCGATTGTGCAGCACGGATCAGAGGCTTTGGCCAGAAGTCTGGCGAACTGAAAAGCTCTTTAAGTTTCCCGCAGTGGGGCTGCTAGAGGGAAGCACAGTTTGTATGACCCCCCCACACCCTCCTCAGGAACAATGATCCTCAGGAAGAAAAGCAACAGCCCATCAAAATGCATTGGAGTGGGATAAGCACTCCCCCAAGAGCAAAACAGCTCCTAACCGCACCTGGTGCCCCTTTGCTTTTCTGGAGGAGGCTTTTCCTCTGCATATTTTGTCTCTCTGCAGTAGCTGAATAGTTTTTTTGGCTACAAAAGATGTCATTAACTTATTTAGCCTTATTACAATAATTATTTTACACTGTAGCCCATCCCCTTTCAATTATACCCCAAACATACTATTGCTACAGCTCAGAGAAGCAAATCCTCTTCCCAGACCTGCCACCGAGCAGCTGGCCCTGGTGTGGGAGCACTGCCCAGGACCTGCTGACGATGAAGGAGCTGCACACGTGTCCGAGCAGACCACAGCTCCCGACCTGGTAAGAGCACAGCCTCTCCACGCAGATGGCTGGGACTTGATCTCCTGACTCCGCCGTGCAGGAAGCCAAATGCCAGCAGACCCGGCCCTGGCACCAGCCCTGCTGCTGGGGCACCCTCTGCAACGCTCTGTGATCCTTGTTTGATACAGCGGGGAAGAAAAGGACGCCACTGCTGATTTAGGAGCACTCTGGACTGCAGTCACAGGAAGCAGGGTGACTGTTTTGGCCAAGCATCTCATCTGGCTTGTTCCAACAGTGCTCTCCAGGCAACTGCTACTGGCTGCAGTCAGGGTCAGGACATAGGGCTAGATGGACCCAGTACAGCTAAAGTAATAGTTGCAATAAAAGCACTGTAGAAGTAAAAACCAATCAATGCAGATTTTTTTTTTTTAATGGTGTTATATTGGGGATAATTTGGAGTGTAGAACTTTGGCACTGAGTGCAGAGGCTGAGCATGCTGCAGCATCCAGACCAGCATGCCTGGCAGTGCTGCTCAGTGGAAAAGCAATTCTCATCAAGAGCCTCAGAAGGCTACAGGTTTTCTTCTGGTCATTCAATATGAAATATTCTGTTCAGAAGTAAAACTATTTTCAAGTTGAAGTAGGGTTTTTAATTGAAAATTATTTTTAAAGCTAATGCATTTTGGCTTAAGGCAGTAAGTAGACAAAATTCCATTTGTATTTATAGATCAGGTTACCTCCCCACCACTCACACATCCATCTGTTTAAAAGGTGCACTCTTCATTTATACCTTCTTAGGGAGAGGAAAAAAAAAAACAAACAACTTTTCATTTCGCCAAAGACTTTAAATGAGTATAACCGAAATTAACAGCACCCACTTCCACATGACTTCATTTCATCGCTATTTGGCAAATAAACCTCCATTCTGTGATCATGTTAGCTTCAATGACAAGAAGCAAGGAATTGACCAGAAACCTGAAGAAATATGACTAAACCTGGGGTGGGTTTGGGCTGCCTGATTCTGAATGGATTGGAAACCCAGCTCATGCCATGGCGCACACCTCCCACCTCCCGCAAGCCCCTTCTGCCACCGGTCCCCTCCACAGCACAGGCTGTAAAAGCCAAACTAAGAAACAAGGAACAGGCCAACACCCTACTTTACAACCAACAGACACTTCTAACAAACGCTAGCCTGGATGTGCTACATGGGTGTGTTGTAAGGGTGTTTGTTAGTTTTTATTTTAAGTAAAAGCTCATCTTCTGGAAGCAACAGCCTCAGAAACAGCTCCTCCTAAAGCTATTCTTGTTCCCCATTAACCAGTCAGATTAAAAATAACACCGATAGCAAGAAAAATATTTACTTAATGCTGTAATCTTCCTAACAGCGATCGTTCTGGAAAGACAAGCAATGACAATGCATCGATCACTGCAAGCACACGACTGGTTTCCAAAGCCAGCCCTGGTAACAGCACCTGCAGCTCCCCGCACACCTGCCGACACGCTGCGGCTGCTTCGTCACCTCCTCGCACAGCAACCAAGCCTCCGTGCCTGCCACCGGCTTCATTTGCAAAGCTACAGATGTGCCTACTTAAAAACACGCTAGAAAGGCAGCTCCTCAGAACGTTAAGCTCCTTTACACCTCCTAAATAATTCCAGCTGCCTGTACAGCAGGGATGCTATTTGTTATCCCATCCTTAGGGATTACAGTTCAATTACTTTACTGTGTATTATCCTCCACCCAAATATTCCAAATCACACTGCCGGCTTGTGTGCGCAGGAAGTAAGAGTTTCAGTGGTACCAAAGGGGAGGAAAAATCCAAGCTGTGTCTACGCTGAACCTCCTCTAACGTCCCTCCCCCCACGCCGTGCTGTGCGGGTTCACTGTCAGCGCTATTGTGGTTCAGCCAGACCCTGCCAAAGCCTACTTAAAGACTGAGCAACAGAGATTAGAGATGGAGTGGCTCAGAAATGAAGTTAAGCAAAACCTTTATGCATTTATCATAAAAGGATAGGCTTCGTAGTCCGTGAGGATATTACTTGGAAAACAATCTGCAACTGTGATGAATTTCCTTAAGCTTCTGCAAGCACAGGTCTGTACAAAATGGGATTAATTCAAAACCTTATCAGCAAAAATTCATATGGCCCACTTCATGGATCCTGCTTTACAGGGTTAACATTTAAGCTATCTGGCATACCATGGAGGAAAAAATTGTTTTTATAACCACTGTTACGATTCTCAGAGCACAACTCTGCCCTTAAGCAAGTTTGCTATTTCATTGTTAATAATGAAGTCCTAAAGGAAAAGTCAAAGGAATCAAAAGGAAAGAAAGGAAACCTCAAACTACTTTTTGTATTTATCTTCTCTGCTGACGTTCCCATTTCCCCTAAATAAATATTTATTATACTTCTTAAGCAAAATTACACTTAATCCATGGTTCAATTTTGAGATCCTGTTGCACATACTATGGATATTAGTTCCATCCTCCTCTTCTAGCTGTACAGGCTGTAAGTGAAAATACCCTGCACAAGTGTTTCTTTTCTTGCTGGTGAAGAAAATGAAAAAATTCCCCCAGAAGGCTCAAACTTTTAAGAGCAGTGGGCCACACGCCCATCTCCACAGTGACATGACAGCGACTGCCTCTGCCGCGGCTCTGAGAGGCAGCGCGTGGAGCAGCGGCGTGCTCACGGGCCGTCAGCTGGATGGGCCCTGCTGCGAGCAGATGGTGCTCCTCGCCCCGTAGCCTGGCTGCCCTGACAAAGACATCAGTGACGGATGATTCAAGTTATCTGCAGCTCCATCAGAAGCATGTAAAAGATGTTGACTGTATACCAGCTGGCTTCAGCAAGTGGATTTCGACATGAATTTGCACTATTTGGATTTCAGAACAGCCTCTTTCAGTTCAGCTGAAGGCTCACAAGATTAGGGAAGATGGATTTGTGCAAAACTAAAACAGACCTGTTTATAAACTCCATCTGGATTTTCCCTCAATATAACAGGTTATTCTTTTAAAGTTACAATTTGGTAATGTGAATTTGCTAAGAGACAAGCACTTGAATATTCCAGGGCCTCTTCGGTATTATTTCCCAAGCAGAAAAAGCCATCTCACCTAATCAGCTTTGCTTCTCCTGCCACAGCCTCACAGTTTTTGATGTTAATAGTGAGGTCCCCTTACCAAGATACTGGGTCCTGAGGAGCTGCTGCAACAGCTGCTAAACTTCACAACCGAAACCAGGAGATCAAGCTGAAATCTGGGGTAGCCTCAGTTTGATTTTTGACCAGAGGCCAGGACAGTTTTTCCACCAGTGAAAGCACTCAAAGATCAGAGAAACGCACGCTAACTTCAGTTACGTTGTGATGCATATTCATACCTGGAAACATTTACTAACATCTCTTTCCGTCAAAGAAAATACAAGAGGAAACTAGAGCTGCAAATGGAAATACAAACACTGAGATCACCTGCAAGAACTGGCTCCACCAGAGAGGACGCTGACCTCTGAGCAGTGCTTGGAAGGCCCAGGAGCCTTACAAGAGTCACCTTGATGGGAGCCAGCAGTCTGTGATCTGTGTGAAACACGTCCCTCACACACCATATACTGTATCATCTCTGTATTTTGCAGTCTGTTTAGTGATTTTAACAGCACCCACAGATACTCAGCCTGAAACGTGTTCATTTTTAGTACATCTCACAGTGGAAGATAAGCTGAATGCAGCTCTCCAATGGTACCCCGACGAGGTGACTGCTCACCTCCAGCCAGCATCCCAAGCAGAACAGCCTTGATAACTGCAGCCTTGTTTGCCCAAGATCAGTGCCAGCCTGAAACCAAAGAATCAGCAGAGGTTTCCATCAAAGGGCAGGAATACAATCTCAAGGGTTTTGTGACACTGCTATTCAAACGCACTATTTCAGAATTTGAGATTGCAGGACTGGGTGTTGTAGTTGGCTGAGTAGTTAAGGTTTGTGGGGCACATGGCTTACACCACATGATATTCTGACTACAAATTTGGCTCGTGTCAATAAAGCACATGGTAAATAAATTAAGGGCTGGCCAACTGACAGATCTCAAAGTAGTTGACAGCACAAAGTCACTGGGGAACAGGGTTGTTTTGGTTTGCTTTTGCATTAATGAGAGCTAACCAGATGCTCCTCCAGATCTATAAAGATGCTGAAACCTAGATATAAGAAATTCCTTGGAAAAAAAACACATCCATGTAGATTGGCAGAATAATAACAGTAAAAAAAGACCACCAAAAGAGTGCACACATTCAATTTATGCCAGCTAAAGTAGGCAAAACCAGAGCTACACCTCTGACCACGGACAGCATAGGTCCAGAACATAGCACGAGTCCTGAAGCGCTCCAGCACCCTGGCGGATCGGCAACCTGCTTCGTCCCTGCCACAACAAAACCAGCAAGTGGCCACCACAGCCTGCAGCCGCCCCAAACAAGGGAGCAGGAGGTCAGTAAGCAATTCTGTGGTACCACTGTGGTATTAAACTCCAGTCTGGGTTTTCAAATTTTTTCAATCTATATTGGAAAATTGAAGGCAGACTAAAAAGCCTCCAGGAAAAGAATTTGAGGGTTAAAAAAAAATAAATAAAAGTTTCTGTGAGAGATCTTAAGCTCTCTATCTGTTGAGCAGAGACAATTATGAACACCAGAAACTAATCCCTAAGAAGATCCAAAAGGGCTCTTGGTGGGGAAGGCACAATGGAGCTCGATCCCAGAAGCCACTGCACAGTGCCAGCAAGATGAAGGAGAAATATAGTTTAGTGAACAGCAAACATAGCAAGCTTAGTGGTGAGGCCGACTAGTCACTGGTTCAAAACTGAAGCAAGATGGCAGCAGACTGTTCATTTCATAGCATCACATCAAACTGTAAGGCTTTCAGACAACTGTGCCATAATCAGACAAGACTCTGATTTCCCTACAAGGAGAGGGGTAATGCCCATGGGTTACAGATGGCGAGATGAGATGATTACGCGTTCCTTCTGGCTGCAACATTTCTGTAATCTTCATATGAGATTATAATATTGATTCATTGATTTCCAACAGTTAATTTTGGCTGGCTAGTTTGCTATTGTGTACATATTTACACAATCTTGCAGTCATTCCCTTAAAACCATATCACACGGAACATTTGAGCACCCTGGAGTTCAAGAAGCATTTGGACAATGCTCCCAGAAATATGGTTTGATTTTTGAGTGCTCCTGTGTGGAGCTAAGAGTTGGGTTCAGTGATCCTTGTGGGTCCCTTCCAACACAGAATATTCTATGATTCTGTGTTTTCCAAATTTTACATGCATTTGGAAAGCTTTCTGTACCATCGCTTCTTAATTAAAATTTTGCTCATAATGTTTTAGTGCCTACATTTAGGCATACAACAAGAATGAAACACTAGGGGAAACAAAAGCCACAAAAAAAATAAAATGGCAGAACTACCTACACTCATTCAAAAAGCATAGCGAGACAACTTTTACGGTTAGCCTACTTTACCTAAATTTCCATTATGAAGTTTCAATTCATAATTCAAGAGCCAATGCAAGCAGTCAGGTTCTGTCTGAGGACGAGCTAACTCCAAGTCCTTTCTTGGATTAGACCCAAGCTCTAAAAAGGGTAAAAAGACATTTGTCCTACTCAAGAGCTTTCAAGACCTGTCAATATCAAGGGTAGCCATGAACCTTGTACAAGACCCATCCATTATAATCCCCTGAGGGGTGAAAGAAAAGTTTAAGGCTCAAGCCTACTAAATTGGAACATTTATGAAGAAAAAAATTGAAGTTTAATTGAGAGATCATCCCACTCACATCTTGCCCTATATGTTCAGATGCAAAACAGTGCTTTCCTCCATTTCCTTATTAAATCAAAAGTGGACTTAACATCCAGTAAAAAACAGATGCACTATGATATTTTTTTTTTCCACTGCTAAGTTTCAAAGCCAAAAGATGAAGTGAGCCTGTATG
Source organism: Anas acuta (assembly GCF_963932015.1). Classification (NCBI taxonomy): domain Eukaryota; kingdom Metazoa; phylum Chordata; class Aves; order Anseriformes; family Anatidae; genus Anas; species Anas acuta. Next base: position 11,078,149 of record NC_088995.1, on the reverse strand, counting down.
TATGTTTGTGAAAGTGTTAGTAGGATCAATCTTGCTAAATTCATAGATGTTAAAGTCAGGAAGCTTTGGAAATTCAAATTAGTTAAGGAGAGAAGAGGGGCAGTGAACCAATAAAACAGCAAACTCAAAAGCAAAAACATTCTTCATAATACCAAGCTTCACTGTATTTACAATTTCAGATATTCAAAACAGTTCCATTTACAAAAGTGAAATCTAAAGACCCCTTAGAAACTTTGACAGATGGTAGATTTGTTTACAGTCCTAAACTCTGTGTGCACAAGTCCTGATCCAACCTTTTTCATATTCCGTCACGCCTTAAAAATAAAAAGCAGAGTCTGGCTAAAACAGATTGTTTTGCAATGTTAAAGATAAGAACAAGCATTTTGCTTCAAAGGTAGTGTGTTCCGAACCCCTGATCTATTTCTCTGTACAGTTTCCAGTTCTCATTCAAAATACAAATGTGATTGATTTGCCTCTCATTTTCATAGATATTCTTTGATACACAAGCATGATAGAGAAAGAAAACATTTGCCAAAGCTGTCTGAGCAAGTACAAGGATAAGTAGTGAGTGGCAGTGGAAGATGACGTGCAACCAACCGCCAAACCTTCAGTAAAGGGAGGCAACACAGATGCTTTGCTTAGAAGTTGCAGTTCTCCTCGTTGGCCTACGTAGAGATGCGTTACCTGAGTCCAACAGAACTCACCTTTTTTAGTCCCCTCTGCTTCAAAGGGAGAGGAATTTCAAAATTCCTAAGAAAAAAACATTTGTATCATATCAGAGCGTAAGTCCAGCAAGCTCAGCCCCTGTCCCTAACACTGGCCAACAGCAGATTCTTATGGAAAAATGTAAGAACTACTCATTCATCACATCTTATCTGTTCCAGTGTTCTTGCGTCACTGATGGTAAGGCTAAAGGCAGACAGAGCTAGCAAGATCATAATTTAGCACCAACAATAAAATCTTCCATTCACATTCAAAGCAAGATATCTAAACTATAAAAAATTCAAAGCAGTTCATGACATAAGATGAAGGGCAGGTACATCTATCAACTGTGCTTTTGGTTGAATGCTCTTTTTTCATAGGGCTGGATTTGATGACCCATGAAGTTCCTCCCTGCAATAATATCAAATCACACAGCACTTCATTTTCTTTGAGTTCAAGCAGTCAGACAAGCCCCAAAGAAAAACAACCCAAGGGTCAGAGCTATATTTCAGCAGAAATTTGCTTTAGGTTTGAGGTAGCCTCTTCTCTTTGTCACTTAGTCCCATTTGACATCCCCAGTTGCTTCTAGTAACTCCCCATATACATTATTCTAGAAATATATTGATATATGTGCATAGTTCATGTACAAAGAAAACATATGACAAGGGCTGCAGGGAAAAGATACTGTATGACCTATAGCATGCTAAGGCTGTATGAGAAAGATACTGCCAATTAATCAATAATCAATCATACTTGCAGAGATTAGTCTCTTCATGGGTGGACAGAAGCTGGTTTACTAACTGCTAGCATCAAAGTGTGAAACAACTTCTGAGTCAGAAAATACACGTAGATGAAAAAGAAAAGCATTTCCACATGCGTGAGAAAGGAAAATAAGTGGGTTTTGTTAGCAACCTCATTTCATAATCATGCTCTATTAGATTGCACAGAGCAAAACCAAGTTATTTAGTCAGGTAATAGGGAAAATGAAACAAAATAACACAAATGCCTTCACAGGTAGTAAAGTGAAGAAGCTTAATTTCTTATCTGGCATCCTTTAACCTCTCACCAGTTCACCCGTTCCTTCCAACAATCCCCCCATCCCTGCGGTGCTTCCAGCAGGGCCGAGGCAGTGCGTGCCGCAGGCAGCCTGCAGTTCCACGGTGCTGAGTGACCCCCAGTCCGCCCTGGCCGATCTGCTGGTCAGCTGCTGTCAAATGATGCATAACAGCTGAATGCTGCCTGCTTACTGCTTTCTTCTGAGCAGACGCATGAATTTATGTCACCTATCTACTTCTGACAGAGCAGTGCTTTTTCAGGCTTCTAGCTCTCTTTTCAAATGTGGTTAAAGCTGACCAATGATTTCAGAAGTTATTCAGCTGACAGAGCAGTCCCAGAAGCCTGGCATTTTCTCAGGAAGCAGTCTAAAAGGGATAAACAGTGTCACAGGGTATTCAAGCTGGGCATCTTTGGTTTGAATATCAAAAAGGATAAAGACAGATAAGAAGTTGTCCAATATACATGTCTTTTAAAAAGCAACAACCAGGAGTTTTATATTTGTAGATATCTGGGAAGCTGGGAAACGTGAACATCTGCCTCATTCAAGCAGTACCTGAGCTGTAACCATAACACTCAGCATTTGTCATTGTTTGAGCTCTGGCAGGCCAGGCCTTATCACCAAATGGCATCTACCCGTTCAAACCCAGACTAATGTAACACCAGTTTTGTTCTTCTTTTAAGATGAACTTGGGTTCAATCTTTTCTATAGAGCCAGATGATTAGTGCTCGCCCAAAACATTTGACGGGTTTCTTCGTATGCTTATTCACATTATACATGCAGTACATGCAAAAAAATATGACCCCAAGCCAGGCTTTCTGATATTCCCACCACACAACATGCCCAAGTATTCACATCTGTAGTTTTCACCTTCTGAGTCAATTATATAGTCTGCTTTGTATGTTACTAATTACACAACTTTATAATTTCACTGCATTTTATGTAAGGACCATTTATATAAGGTCTAATCTCAGTGAGCATCAAAACTGAAAGCTCGTTATTCTCAGGCAGGAAGGCAATAAAAAGATTGTGGCAGACAAGGCAAAGCCTGACAGTGTCAATTGCTAGAGGCCACCAAGCAAGCACCTCTGCTGCTCCCGGCACACCTGAAGCAATGCACAGTGGTCCCTGGAAATGGCCCTGATGAAGGAAATGGTGAGGAACTCACAAACTGATGGCTGCTGCAGGACCTCGGTTTATCACTTCAGCAGATGCTATTTGTATTCTTTTCACTGAGATGGAAGCAATTGATGGAGTCACTGATTAAGCCGAGAAACATTTTGTACTGCACTGTTATTACCATAGGTCGTCATTCCAAGGTTCATGGCACGTAAGACCGGGGTCTTGCCACAGCACTGATATACTGACAAGCTGTATCAAAGAAACAAAAACCATTCTTTGCAAAGCATGCAATGAAGCAGCACCAATCACTTGTTGAGGAATGCCGATTAAAAAAAATAAAAGCTCATTATTTTGCCATGAATATTGCTTAACAGTACTGAATATTTCCACCTCTTATTTCACTAAGAAGCACTCCCAGGAGAGATGTAATTTAGGAAGGCATCTCAGATGCTACGTCAGTTTACAGCTCAGTGAGCTGGGTATAGGCATGGAGGGAAGTTTGAACGCAGATGTTGACTTCTTTAGATAGCTCACAGTAATCTACATTTTGGCATCCTTAAAGGAATTCTTGGAGGTTTCAAACACTTGCTGACCCTGAGCACTCTATCTTGCATTTCACTGCCTTCCTGCCAGGAGAGGTGGACAAGGCACCCCAGATGTGACCTCCAGACCTGCTGTTTATCATATCAGTTTTGCATAAGGGAAGTGAGAAGCACCTGTAAATAGCTCTGTACTTTGTCCCTCACTGCAAAACCGGAGGCACACCCTCCAACCCCCCTGAGCATCCCTACTGACAAATAACAGCTTTGGACTACAAAGCTATTTTGCAGAGTCAACTAGGAAATGAAATAATCAACATGTGACGAAGCTTTGTCATTAAGAATCTTTCCCACCTCCAAATCTACATCTCAAGCATCAACACCAATTATATTTCAGAACACACATCAGCTGTCGTGCAGAGAATTCAGGCTCAGTCTCCTAGCAGCATCACTATTAATAGAATCCATTTAGAATAATCTTCAGCTTCATCCTCGCCAAACTCCATGGATTGAACTTCAGAACCCGGTATTATACAGCCATCCATACCAGATCTTTCCTCTTCAAAGTTCTGCAACTGGTATACATAACGCCAGAATTAGCCTAAAGAGCAACAGTCTTGTTAGTGGTCCGAAAAAAGAGGAAAAAGAATGTTTTACCTTGATTACAAATCAAGTAGCCAAAAGGAGTGTGTGTTTTTGCCAGTGTGCTTGTAGGACTGCAGAGATGTTCGGGGATTGTCTAGTTCTACAGAGCTGCAACTCCCTACCGCTAGCGTGACGCCTTTGAAATTAAAAATATACACACGGTGACATGTTTTCAAACTTGTCAGCTCCCATCTGGAGCACTATTCACTCATCTCTACCTTCAGCTTTAAAACAGTGTTCTTCCCAGAGTCACAAATAGAGAAGAACCGTCTGCACAACCCTCGGCCACGTAGCCCAGGGATGGGATCCATGTGAGAAGTGCAGCAGAGACAGCAATTGCATCTGCATCCCATTTAGATACAGCTTTTGGGGGGCAAAGGAGAGGGACTAACAGAAGTCTGATCTCCTCCTGCGCAGGTTCACAGACAAAGCTCTCCTCCAGCTGCTCTCTCACGCTCCCAGCAGGATGTGTGCTCCAAGGTATGTGGGTTCTCAGTCTTTGGGAAGCAGAGTACAATCAAGGGGTACTAATAATTACAAACAGCCACTTTCTAACTAAACAATTACAATACACCTACACAGCTGCTTCTTTCCTCTTTGAGTTTTCAAGTACCCAAGCCACAACAAAGTCATCCTTCCCACAGTCTTAACCATCTAAACGTTGCTGAAAATCATCTGCAACATCCCTTCATTTCAGCTCCTTCCCCCTCAGTTCTATCAGGCTGTAAGGCCATTTATGGCAGCTAAAAATACACAAAGATCTTATTGCTCTCTGAAACAATCTCAGAGCTGCCTTTCACCTGCAGTCAAGCATGCAGGAGACAATCACAAATCTCATTTGGGCAGGATGTTGATTGCTGTTCAGTTTATTAAGCTATTTCTACTCTCTCTAGAAAGAAGGGGTTTCTTTCTTCCATTCCTCTTGTATCCTGAACCTAGAAGTAGTGGTAGCCTCTTTGTCAAGAGCATCACTACCCTGGGACCTCTAAACAAATATTTTCAGGGAGGCAGATCCTAACTATCAATATCTTACAGTGCAAACTGATTTCATTACACTGCTTCTTATCCAGATGGATTTTTCATTATATCTACAGTGCTCTAACATCTTCAAAATCCACTTGTTCCACAAGTTGTATCAATAATGGTATTTTCATTGATCTCTTTGGCACATCTAGTTCCTGTGATGCAGTGAGTCAAGTTCTCTGAAAATGCTCTGTTCTTTGACCTGGCCAATGGAACACAAATCTAGAAACCTGTCTGCTGGTTATTTTATATTCATCCTCTATAGTTGAAGAGGAGCCTTTTTGCAAATCCAGTAGTTGTGACATTAAATGAGCTCCCTAAAGACTTTGGATGGGTCCTTTCAGATTTTTTGATTGGCTTATATAGCCAGTATATAACAGATAAGCCATTATGTCAAATATAAGTTGATAAATAAAGCACCTGCATTTTAGGGAGGACAATTCTATGAGACTGAAACTTGACACTAAATTAAAGGTGTTTCTGATCATCCCCCAGCTATAAAAGCCTTAGCACAGAATTTCAGGTTAAATGGGGACACAAATCACTGGTAGGTTTAAGCCCTAATTACCTGGCTGACCTACACCCTATGGAATTTAGCAAGATACAAGCTTTGAACTACTCACATGCCCGGTTACACAGCATAGGCAGAAAGATTACAGAACAGAAAAACGCCCGATGACAACCAATTCGCCATGCACTTCCTGGGCTTCATTTAAATTTGCAGAGCACCACTTTCCACTAAAGAAGAGGTAAAATAAAGCACCCGCCACCCACAGAGAATGTTCCTGCTTCTGAGTTCAGTTTGAAGCCCAGGAAATCCAGAGGAGAGGCACAGAAGTATTTCAGCTGAAGAATCTCACTCTAGATAAAGCTAATCCTCCCCTGGCAGGTTTGACTTCTGTCCATAGCTGAAGAGACACTTTGAATGCATAAAGATTTGTATTTCGAATGCACCTTGATTCTTATGAAACAGTATGAAAGGCAGGATGGCTCCCAGACCTCTCCACATGAGATTGCTTTTCTTTACAAATCAAAATGAACCTCCCATCTGAGCAAATCTGTCCAGAGATTTTTACATTATTTTTTTTGCTCATGAGTAAATCACCTCCTGGAAACCCAGGGTAATAGAGCTCTTAACTTTATATATTTTTACCAATAGGGGGTTGATATTTTATATTCAGCATAACCTACTTTATCAACAGAACTAAAAGCTTCAGCTTTCGGCTAGTAAGGAAAGAACTTTTTATTTTAAGAATCTTGGTTTCTAAAGACTCACTTCATTTACAAACCCCTAAACATGGCAACATTTCCTTCTTTCCAGTGCAATGAAATAATCAGAGCGGGATGATTACTGCAGCTTAAGCACAATGTCCATGAACAACAAGTCTGCAAGTTGGGTGTACCAAGAGCCTCATATAAACTTCAGTTACCTAATGTGGACAACTCCAAAATCATGATTTTGACCTGTACATCTGGACATTACTGTTACAGGTAGAGACTTGGTACAGATCAACCAATGCTGAAAGGTTTGTACTTTGCAGGCATACTTCTTGGGAAGAAAAACAAGGAATTGCATCCGCTGTGTCCCCACAATGCTGCACCTTAAAGGAAAGAGCTAGGATAAGCCAGGCAGACTGCACCCAATCAGAGCTTAAACAGGATGTTCTTTAACAAAATTATTGCATTATTCTGTGATTAGGGAGATAAGACCTGCAGTTTCAAGATGTAGGCCAAGTTTTCAGTACTTGAATGCTAAATTAAGGCACTCTGTTCTATATCGGTTCACGTATAAACTCCCAAAGTAGACTATTCAATTATGCATATGATTGATATCTCGTGTCAAAGAAAGCCCATTGGGTATTGTGTGGTTTTCAGAAACAGATTTACAGTAATTTAGGAATGAAGTGCAGAGATACAGAGCCCCTCTGGAGAAACAGATGAATACTCTTAACCCTCTTCAAGACCAAAGCACAGAGCTTGGGTCTCTGTTCAGAGTGTCTGAGATATTAAAGGGAATTTTTTTTTTTAGTCTTTTTCCAGAGTTCAAGTCCAGTGAGAAGGGAGAGAAGGGGAAGAAGGTACAAAAGCACAAGTTTTTCATTGGTCATCTCCATCCAAATGCACAAACAATATTATGTAGACTCTTGCCCAGCCATTCTGGTAAATGTCACCAGAAAATGTTCTAAAAATTAACTCTGATCTGCTTTCAGAGTTTAAGTGTCTTTACTTACATATTCAGCTAGCTAAAAAAGTCCTGATTTTTGGTTTGACTCCAAAGGTATTACCCATTCAGCTCTATAGCACCAGGGATCTCTTACCCTACAGTCTGTGTTTCCGCAGACAAACAGCAGTCTGAGCCTTTGGCCTGAACGCATTGGCTGTGGCTGCAGGATAGCAATTTAGTCTCTAATCAGCTTTTCCCAGATCTAAGGGCTTTGAAAGAGAGCTTCCAGCGTGGCCGGGGAGGCTGAACAATCCCACTTGGGCTAGCAGTTTAAATTTGATAATTTCCATTCAAGGAATAAGCTTCAAGGCTGATAGGCTTCAATCTGTAGTGTTTGAGACGTTTTACAAAACGACAAAACAATAGCAGAGTTCTCAAGGAACCAGAATCATTACAGAGGCTCAGAAGCCTATGCAAGATTTTGTTCAACTGCATTGTAAATCCACCCACCCTCCCACGAAAATAACAGATTGCACTATTCTGTTGCTTGGATGAGATTTTCAAATGTTTTCTGAGTTGGCCAAAAACATGCTCCAAGACTTTTACTAGTGGCTTTAACAGCAGAAAAACTGACACACTTCTGTGTTAGCATTGTGACCAACCTGTGTATGAGATATTTAACAAACCAGTCAGCTTTTCAGCCATCCAGGCAGTTAAAAATAAACAATGCTGAATAACCGTCTAGAACGTGTTAGCTACCCCCCCCCCCCCCCAGCCAGGAAGTAATTTGCATTGTAAAACTGGATGCTAGCATGAAGTTTAGAGATTTAAGAAGTAGCCACAGGCATGTTTCAAAGCACTGAATTTCACTGAAAGCCCTTCTTTTAAGTATAGCACTCCCTGTAGATAAAACCTTCTACTCCTCAGTTACATGGTATATTATAAAACAAACATACAACTTCTTTTGTACTAAATCATAAAATCCGTAACTTTTGATTTCCTGAACATTAAGGTCTGAACCATTAGAAGGCCAGTAAACAGTCCTAATCAAAACCCTTCCTGCTAATACATTGACCTGTGCTGTTCTGCAGAACTTGTCACCAGAATGAACAGAGACTTCCAAAGAAAGCCACTTTTTAAATAAACCCTGTGGCACGCTAGCTTCCAGGATAGAGCTGTTTGAAAACCCGACTCCTATCTCTGCCTTGAGCTAGTCCTTCAGCACAAGGCAGTGTAAACGGCAAACTTGCACAGAAACGTATGGAAGAAATAATGCTACGTGGCACCTATACAAAACATGCATTTCCTGCTATTGAGTCAATTAAGCCTTGTTTTTCTCCCACTCAAGAGGCAACAGCTGGTTATGTTGATCTACTCGCTGAGATCTGTTTCTAGCTTCGCACGCTGCAGCCTTCACAGCCTAACACCTTCCCCTGTTTCACTCCACAATCAGAAGATTAATACAGCACGCAGGGTCTCTGCTAGCTTAGGAAGCTCAAGTAATTACCAGTCATTACTCCTAATGCCTGGACAAACTCTCCGGGTACTTCGCACACTGTCAGAAAAGGTATTAATTCAACTCCTACTTTTTTGCTAGCCAAAAGCCAGCAAGCCTGCCCAGCTACAGTGAAGGGCTTGCTTAAATCCCGCCGGAGTTAATGGGTCTAATACATGCCAAAGCCTTTAGCAATCTGAAGCAAGAGTTTACAAGAAGCACAAGTATTGCAGAGGCCTTCCTTTAAGGCAGCTTTTTCTCAAGATGTCATCAGCCTTCCAGGGCAATCTAAAAAGCTGACTACAGAGCAAGACCTGCCTCAAATCCCACCACTACAATTCAAGCCTTCAGTTCAAAGCTTGACTGCATCAGGGAATTACCGGAAAGAATACATGGAGCTTTTGAGCCATTTCCAACACTATCTGCCTTTTCTCCCAACAGACTCAAGAAGTTCAAATTTGCTTGATACTGTTTCAGATATTGAATAGACATACTCTTGCCAAAGCAGAAACGAAGCTAGCTGAAGATTTTTCTCCAGCTATAACTTTGCGTAGCATAACCGTTTTCACTGTAGTGCCAACTAAAATTACCACTCATGAAGCAATACCCTTAGAGAAAGGCACTGTACAAACATATACAGTCTTGAAGTGTTTTAGGACTCGCTTCAGACAATTTGAATCTTAGCCAAGAGTGCTTCTCTTAAAAATCCCATTGCTTACTTGTACTGTAGCATCTTGCATGCATGGACTCTCCTTACAAGCATCGGGGGAATTCTATCACCACAGAACACTGAACGTAAGCACAAAGCTAACTACAGCCTGTGAAAGAGCCTGAAAGGAATAGCAAACTATCGGCTGGAAAGCGTTAAGGCTACCCAGCCAGGAAAGGGGAAGAAGAAACTAAAGCTTTCTTGTACTGCATACAAAATGCAGTTCATCTGGGTCTACTTTGCTGCCAAGATTTTATCGTGGCTGAGTTTGGGTTTTATTTTTCTCTTCAGAAGATTACTGTCCAAGAATATGAATATATGGTATATGTTTTGCTGTCACAACACAAATACCACGCGTTTCATCCAGCAACACAATATACTTAAAGATTCATCAGAACTGGAAGACATGCCATAAGCTAAAACCATAAGTCAAGTAGGCAGCCGAGTCTGGGGCAGAATGTCTGACTTCCAGCTCCATCTCTGAAGACCAGATATTTTATACCCCACAAGAAAGTACTGATACATTCTTTGCTCCTCTGCTGTTTGAGATCCACTCAAAGTCTCCCAGCGCATGTGTTTTCTTTAAAATTTCATCCCCATCCCTATTAACTGCTTTCCCAAAGGGAAATGTCAACGTGAAGAGGCCCTTATATTTGCTCGATTTATAGCCTTTTATTAGCTCCCCATGCATATGGTGCCAAAGGCTGTTTTTTTGCCAAGTCTCTTCAGTCCCAGCTTAAAGCAGAAGCAGATGCTGTACATTGTCAGCACAGAAATACATGTTCTGATTTAAGCCACCCTACCCCGTTATTTATAGGTAATTTCAGTCCTTGCAGGAGCTTGAATATCCCTTTCTCAAGGACAGGGCAAGAATTGCTTAGGGGTTCAAACTGTCCTGCTGCCAGGCCGCCACCTCACCATGAAATATTTCCTCTGCACCCACCAGCAGCCCAAACCCAAGCCCTCGTACTTGGGAGTAGAGCTGGGCAAATCCTTCAGCAGCAGGTAAGGATTTCCCCAGTAATGCTGCCCTTACCACCACCCTGTCCTACACTTCTGCTGAATGTTTAGCCAGAGCCCTGCCTGTTCACCAAATATTGCACAATTGATTCACGAGGCCACTGCACATGCTGCTTGATTAGGGGGGATTAAGAGCTACCTGATGCCACTAACAAGTTTATTCCAGTAACACGCTTTCCTCTACCCTTTCTTTTACACATACAGATTTCCTGTGCTTCCACTGAACGCTCATGTGTGCGCTAAACATTTCTTTCTCCTCCTTCCAAAGTGAATTCTCAGCCTTTGTGCAGCCCAACCACGATAAACAGCATGTGTCACTCCTCAAGGACACAGGATGAGCAAGTCCCATTCTTTTCCAAATGCTTCAAAATCCTGTTGCCAAGTAAAGCCCGGAGCTTCAGAGCCGGCTGCGTGCCGCCCCTGGATTAGCAGTTAACCAGCTCCCAGCTGCTGGCAGACAGCTTGATGCACATACATCCCTTGATCCTTTCTGCAGCCAGACAGCGAGTTCACAGCACATGCTCACTTGTGTGCTTTAAACTATTTCTCCTTCCTTCCTATATCCTTCTCAGTCCACCATCCCATTAGCTCACCTCTTAGAGAATGAGTAATTTGATGGCAGCATGATCCATAACAAAAGTAAAATTAAAAACATTACAAACTGGCTATGTCCAGAAACATCATTGCTGTTAGAAAGAAAGCTGCTAGAGTTTCCTACCCTGCATCATTGTCCCGACATCCACCAAAATCCACACCTTGCACTCTTCTCGACCAAAGTCGAACAGCACAGCACAAAGCACGAGCACACGCTGCACACACGCAGCACTGGCATGGCCTCACTTGGGGCATCTTACATGGGACCAACCACATCTCCTCCACATGCCTTGGCATCAGTCACAGCTATGCAAGCTTGATGCCCAACTCCAGAAAACCACCCTGGAGATCTTATTACTAAGAGAGAAAAATACGGTTTCCTTTTCCAAATCAAACACAACTCTAGAGAAATTTCAATACTCCAAGCATTCAAACCACCATCTCCTATTTGGACGTGGCTTTTGCTCACACATCCCTGATACACAAGTTATTTAAGTGACTGTTTAGCTACAGCGGGAGAAGGGAACAATAAGCTGGGCTGGTGCAACTACAGTAATGGAAAAAACAAAAGCAGAGGGAAAGCAGGTCCATGGGTATATACTGCACAGGTGATGAGGAAGCAGAATTAAACTGGTGACTCTTTTGAGCAAGATATAATTGTCCTACTTCTGTTATTGGCTTCCTGCATGCCCATATATATACACATGTACACATACATGTTAGTGCAGCATAAACCACTGAAAACTACAGAGGGAAACGAATTTCCCTGCTTCCCTGCCCAGTCACCTTAAGCCCTTTCTCAAGTGTCTTACAAGCTACAGGAAGCCCAAGAGCACCCAAAATGACATTTTCTCAGGGGCTCTGATTCCAGAAGTGTTAATGCAAGAAGCTGGAACCTACTCATGGCCCATGTAAACCCCAATCACTGGATCTAGCAATCTTCTTTAGGTGATACATGCCATGCCGAGGGACAGGACCGCTCCTCATTTTGTAGAGATACTAAGGCAGCTTGGAAATGAGCTCTGCAGCAACTTATTTCTGCTGATGCTTTATTGGCACAGCAAGCTATTTAAAGGTTTTGACAGTTACAAATCTTGCAGTATTTTTTCCCTGCAGTATTGTCTGATATTTTCTGCATTCCTTCCCCTTCCTTCCCACCTCCCTCCTCCAAACATCCCAACACCTGCACAGTGAGGGAATCCAAAAGCCACATGCATCCTAAGCCTACCTAAGAGACCCTCGTGCAAGGTACTAAGATCCAAATGGCTCAGAGGCAGTAACCTCCAGGAAGGCAGAGTTGTGGTGCTTATGCAACAGTTTCCCCCTCTAAGAGCCTTATATAAACACAGCGTTCACAAGCCCTTAGCAGTCAGTGCCTGTCAGAAGAGTGAGGCATCAGCGGCTCCTGGCTCCCAATCCAACACTTCTGTAAGCTAATTTTATACCCGAGCCTGTTTAAATCAAGCACTATGACACGTATGACAACATACATAGGTGCTCCAGCACTGCCTCTGATACCTTGTGAAATTTTAATTTTCAGATGCACTTGGAAGACAGGCACTAACTCACACCCGAGCCTACCTGAATGCAAAGGAACTGTTAGCAGTATGCAATTGGCCTGGTTAATCAGTCCTACGCAGATAAGAAAACATTTTCCTAAAACGTGTCCTAAAAACACACTCCCATTTACAACATACTCACAAAACAATCTGATAGGAAGAAGATAAATCACTCCCTTAACGTCCTAACTGGGCAGACTGTTTCAGAGCTTGTTTTCCAGCAAGGGAGTAAATTGCCAGTTTTGTAGCTACATCTGTGGTGCTCTTTGTTAGAAACACTCCTCCACTATCTCAGAAAAACAGCAAATATGTGAGAGACACAGGAGGCAGATGTTGGCAAAAATCTTCCAAAAATTTAAACACACTCAAAAAGAAAACATACAAAGAAATCCACAACATGCAAGTTCTGGCAGGTCTTCTGTTCTGTACCCTGGTACTTTGCCATGCTTACATTAAGTAAACATTAAGATGGGTGTTCAAGAAGAGAAGGATGGGACTAAGAAAAACAGCACAAACCCGACCCACAATGATTGAGGCTGAAGTCTAAAATGAAGGAGGAGCAAGCTACAAGGGAATCCAGATGTGGCCTTGCTAGCAAGAACTGACAGATGCTTAACTACCGCCCTTAAACATCATTATTTGCTAACAATATGGGCCAGATCCAGAACTCTTTAAAAATGACTGGATTTGCTCCAATTAAATTCAATAGGCTTTGGATCAGATCGCTAACAGGCCAAAAGCAAGCTCATCATTTCCTGATCAAAACCAAAGCTCAACAAGATGTGAAAATCTGTACTTTTCTTGGGAAGGGCAGGCAATTTCCCAATCTCGTTGGAGTTCCTACTGAAAAAGCAGCAACCAAAGCATATTGTTGGCTGTCTCACTGGTGTCTCCTAACTGCAAGTTGAAAACTCACAAATAAAAACCCAACACATTGTGCACCTTTTACTTAAGTGTATTTATTGTACCCTTGTCATTAAACTGAACCAATAAATAAGAACTAAAATGAATAAAATTTCTGAAAACTTTAAATTGTAAAATACCTTTTAAAATTCTTAGCATATTTGGATTAGCCCAGCAAATCATTTTACCAACTGGTAACTTGAACAAAAGGTTCCACTTTTATAAAGCAGTATTCTTGTCACATGTTCAGAAAGCTTCACAACTGTCTGCTAGAGATCTTGAACAACCAGCCTCCCCACAGTGCATTTATTCACTCCATTTACAGTCCTACTAAAGCAGGGCCTTCTGCAACCAAGTTCTTTGTGCTCCCATACCTAAATAACAGCGTATTACTGTAAGTCATGTGTGCCCTAGGAAGACACTGTTACATGTCCAACACAAAATGAAGTGTCAAAGACTAGACAAAATATCCTTCCAGAAAAGGAAACACCATTTAGCTCCCATAAGAATGCGCAGGGAACTTTGCTAGCACAGAGCTACACGGTTGCACTTTTACTGTGAAAGTATGAAAGTTAAGCTGTTTCTTCCAGTGGATATTAAACAACAAAATATTGATGCTGCTTCCCCTAGAAGATAAAGAGAAGCTTCCCTGTGGAAAAAATAAACTTTTTTGAAAATGTAATGTTAAGCTGTCTTACTGCTACAGCTCTGCAGGAGCAGCTGCCAAACCAGCTCCTACAGACCGACCGATGCAAGGTGAAACACCAACAACTTGATGTGCCTGCTATTGAAGCATGTCTAGCAGAAGAAACTGTCTTCAAAACTATCTTCAAACTCAACTGGGCAATTGTGTCAGTGTATTTTTGTCAACTTTTGAGTGAAGTAATTCCACTAAAACCACAACCAAACCCTTTCCACACTTACGCTGTTGAACTGCGATGCAAAGTAAGACAGATCTTTCTCTGGCCTTTAATCAAGGCCTTTATTAGGGATAGACTGGAAAGAAGTAAAGAAAACAGCGTGACATTCTTTTTTTCATGACCAAGGAATTCTTTTGTTGTTTCTCTAGACAGAAGGGTTACAAAAAAATGGTCCAAATTTAGTCACACACTTGTTTAAAATTGTCTGATTGCCTCCTAATAAGGCAAATCCTAAGTGGAAGGAAGAAGATGAGCTCCCTTTGGCCCACTGAGCTTTCGGTAATTTAAGGAAGAAAAAAATAAAAATAAAATAAAATAAAATAAAACTTGCATCAGTTAATCTACAGAACAGAAACAAGCTGGAGAAAGGGCAGGGGACTGCAGGGTCCATAAAGCATAGCCCTGCCAAGGTTAGCTTTTTCTCAGTTCCAAAATACCCCAGTTCTCCAGGGCTTTCACTAGAATAACTCATTTCAAATGAAGAATTGAATGTGAGTATTTTTATGGTCACACCTGCACACACATTTAGGAGGTCCATTTCCTGCCTTACTGTATACAAGCACAGTGAGGCTCCTGTTTGTTTGTTTTATAATCGTTCTCCAGACAGTATTTTTACATTGATTGAGAAATGAGAAGTACAAAATGAATTTATAAATATATATATATCTTAAAATTATCCTAAATACTGGTAGGTCAGGAAATTTCAGTGATTTTAGTTGGGTACCACAAACCACGTGAAGAGAGCCATCTTTGCCAAGAGTTAATTTTACAATCAAACTGCCTCAAGATTAGGCACCTACAGGAGCTGCAGCATTAAGAAAGTGGCAGTCATCCAAACAACTACGCAGCACCCATCAGTGGTTGTCGTCCAGGTGCACACAAGCATCTTTTGCTTAATCCTTCCAGCCACTCAGGATTCCTGAGAAGAAAACTGGCTGAGATCCTCGGCTGCACTCCGCCCAGCAGACTGGCACAGAGACACACTGAGGAGTCTCCCTTCTGCTGGGCTGAGGAAATGCGGCAGAGAAGCTGGACATCGCCTTGTGGCTGGATGGAAGGAGAGGAGATCTTGGCTTCTTTTGCATCCTCTTCATACAAAAAAGGATTTCCCATGGACAGGGATGCATGAAATAGCTTGGCAGCTGGAAACAACTGACTGCAAGGAGAACGGAGACTTTACAGCGATGGAGACCAATGCTCCCTCGATCATGATGTCGACAGACCTTATATGCAGTAAAATCGACACAATTCCACTGCTGAGCCTCAAAGCAGTTGCACTGCTGCTGCCTCTCTACATTTCGGTTTTGATTTCTTAATTCTCCTCCGCTCGTAACAAAAATAGCCTTTTAAATATGCCAAATGTGCATAGCAAACATATTTGGCTTCTACATTTCATTTTATAAACAACAAATGAGGAAACGGGACTGATCTGCAACAAATGGCAAGACAGTCCATGTTAGCATGCTCTCTCTCCTGGGCAAATTTTGTAGGGAAAGGATTTAATAGATGTAAGGACTTGGTAAGGGATACTCAGCATAGTGTTAGGAGACTTTTTTGACAACAGCAATTAATTAAATGAGCAATCTCCCCATCAACAGAATGTTAAAACAGTTATTCATCAAAGCTACCAGCTCCTTCTGAAAAAGTAAATTATTACAAAAAGAAAATTGCACAGGAAGTCCTGCCTCACAACTCAGCTTTGTGCAACATCATCATCCTCTCCTCATTCATCTTTTACAAACACAGCACTATCAAGTTGATCACATGCTATTAGATGTTGCTCAGTTGAGGCACAGATCTAGAAAGTTTTCTTCAGGAAGATTCAACTTCTTGCTGCCCATCTACCCTGCACTCCTCTGCAATCTCAGCATCGGCTTATCACCAAAACGGGATGAAGCCCAGAGTAAAAGATAGAGGAAGAAAATCCTTCTTGGGTGGCTGCACGACCACACAACTGACATAAGCACCTCTTCAGAAGCCAGCTTTAAACAGGATTTTACATCCTTTCCTGCTTATACAGGAAATACGCACCTCCAGCTGGTTAGAATTAACCAATTTCCCTAGCTAGAACCAAGGGAAATCATTTCAGTAGCCTGGCTGCATTCACAACAAAAAACTGGCATGTCAAAACATGGTTCATCCCTTACACTGTTCTAAAAAGGTATTTCCTCCTAACTTAATTACTTGGAAGTGTCTCCAAGTCCAGCTCCCTCCAGAAAGCCGGAATTTAAAAATACCTCGGATACAAGTCTGGTCATTCATCTGCCACAGTTCTGGTGCTCCACAAAGTACAACAGCTTTTATTATCATTTCTGATTAAGTCGGAGGCTTCTTTTAACAGCAGGCAGATAAGTGCTGTACAGGGAGCTGACGTCCGAGACCCAGTTAACATAGCTACTGAGAATACACATGCGCTCCATTTATTCTTACCCTTCAATGTTTCTCTGTGCCATGAACAGCCTCCCAGAAAAAGTAAAATATTTCCACTTCCAGAGCTCCACAGTTTCCCTTCTGGATTGCCCACAAAGTAGTTCACACAATAAAAAGCCTTTCTATATGCCAGAGGAAGAGAAATGTGAGCCTTCCCTTCAACCATTCTACGCAAGATTTTATAAAAATTCACAACCGTACAAACCAAGATAATTACTTTAAAACACTGAGGTATGCTGCTACTCAGTGGAAAAAGCTATGCAATCCTTGTATATTCAGTACAAGCTCAATGCTTATTCCAGGCCATGGAATTTTCACGCTACACATTCCTGGAATGAGTTTGTTTTAGAAGCAGAAAGTTGCCATTTTTTTTTCCTCTAGAAAAGTGATATTTCCTTTAGCTGAACCACTTTATGATTGCAATAAAACACTCCAGGGCGTGGTGGCAAACTGTCTAATAATCACCACACCTACAAATGAATGAAGTCAGTGTATCCCAGCACAGACGAGGTGTGGCCAGATTGGACAACACCATCACATCCTGTTGTGAGTTTTTACTTTAAAACAAACAAAAAAAAGGGTCAGGGAGGTTTAAGCAGTGCTGAACTTTAAAACAGCTCTACACGTACAGTGCACAACATCGAAACTCAAGGAAGAAGCCAAGAAAAAAACAAAACTCATCTGCATGCTTGTATTTGCTTGAGGATGTAAAAAGTTTCTCAGAAAATCTTTTCCTAAATGTGCAACATGGAGATTTTTTTCTCCTTTCCTTTCCTTCCCCTGTCAAAAAAGATTAGAATAACTTTTCTTTGATGAATACTTACTGGGCTTTTACACTGCAGCAAATAAATTACATTAGAAGGAAGAGAGCAAGCGATAAACATGAGAAACCACCATAAATCCTCTTGAAGTGAAGGCAATGCTTAGTTTAGTTCATTTTGGTCTTGAATATGATCACGACACTGACCAAATCTAGTTTGGCTGTTTTTGTTGAAGCAAAACCAGGTTTTATGTTTGTGCTGCTTGCCTTATTTTTATATTAAGACTGAGCTCCAGACACGCAGGAGACTATTTGGAAAATCCCATGTTTACCTGAACAGGGGCTTCACTTCTCACAGGAAACTGTATTCTGAAAGTTTGCTTTCCAAGAAAACAAAAGCAAATTTCAGTACCTTCAAAGTTGTCCCATCATTGACTTATCCTTCTCTGAATGTACATCTAGCTCAAAGACTTAATCAAAATTTGAACTCTTTACCATTATTTATAGAGAGAAAAGAACCAAGAGTCCTACAAGACCAAGCGTGATTTAAAACTAATGACTGTTTCACAACAGATATTCTTAGTCTAAATGTTCTTTTTCAATATCATAACAATTTTCATATGTTTACACTCAAGTCAATGTAATAGTGTCAATTTTAAATGCTGACTTTGAGGGGTTGCTTAGAGCTGTAATTATCTTTCAAAATAAATGATCCAAACATTTTCTTCTGTCCTTTGGGGAATTAAGACTTGAAGCACATGGCTTGTTTTTCATGCAACTAGGAGACTTGGAGGCGACAGCCATCAATCCAGACAGCAACTCAGTTCTCTTAATGCAAACCAACAAACATTAGGATATACAGAAAATTGAATATCAAACAATTTGATCTTTTGGAATCCAAATTTCTTTCTTGCAACAGAGTACAGACATTTTGAATATACTATTCTAGATTGGAACAGCAACCACTTTTCCAGCTGCACGCCCTCCTGTTATATTCTTGTCCACCCTTCCGGCTGCTGCCACCAATGCCCATTCAGTTCCTCCAGATATCTAAGTTGTTTTTAAAAACCCAAATTTCATCAGAATTTTTTTTCCTTAAGCTCATTTAGCCTTTTGATACACATTACAATTTCAAAACAAAACAAACAAAAAAAAAACCACCACCTTCTATCAGGAGTTATTTATAAAACATGTGGTAATATATTTAGGTAAGAATTTTAGCTCACTTTTATCTCAAAGCCTGAGACAAATACAGTTCAGCTATATATATATATATTATATACATATATATACATATATATATATACACACACACAAACACCATACACTTTTTTTTTTTAAACTAATCCTTGGTTAAAAATACTAGAGGAAAAAAACCCTCTAAAATCCTTTACTTTTAAGATACAATATCCTCCTTGCCATATTGTGCCACAAAAGCATGGTGATTACATCCTCCCCTCTTCCATTAAGGACTGATTTATTTAGTTGATGAATAGCTTTGCATGCAAGAATCTGAAATCTCAGTTATTTCTGTCTCAAATAGTTGCTATGCTTGTAATTATTTCAAAGGAATAATAATTACTTTCACCCAATCTATTTGGAGATATAAATAAAATAAATCAATTTTTGAACTCAAATCCTTAAAAACAAAACATATAAAGTCAGAAAGTACTACAAAAGAGTCAAACTTGTAAAATATGAAACATGCATGGAGAATGCAAGGAGACCTAAGGTTCTGTTCTTAAAATATAAGACTGTTAAATTTATGATATTGCTTACTGCTTAATACATCGTATGATCCCTTTTTTGGAAGTGAGAGATGGAATTGTCCAAGTTAGTCTTGCAGAAATGTGACCACAACAAACTGAAACCCATAATTCTATTTGTAAAAATAGGCTGTGTACTGAGTTTAATAGACTTTACTGTAATTCCTGGGGAAGCACGCATTTTTCCTAATATTTCTGCATGCAGTAACATCAGTCACTCGCACTGAGATCAGCTGTAATGATTTGGAAAATAAGTAAAAAATGTACTGAAACAACCAAAATCAATCCAAGGCAACCAAAGCTGCTTAATAACCCTTAAGTTTTTCCACACTGAATTTTTTGCTTTCCTCAAACTAATAATTAACTAAGAAAAAAAAATGTAAGCAGTACAGCCCCAAGCTCAGGGATTATTTTTGCAACATGACACTGAAAGTTCATAGTTGTCATCATAGTTTTAAAATATATTAAAGTGACAACCCTGGCATAAAGGCAACTGCTCAGAAAATTGGCTTGCCACAATAAAACCATCCATAATTCTTTGAAGTCACTTGCGCATAACAGGAAGGCCAAATTTAATCTCTTTATTTTCTGTATCCCCTATAGGGCTGCTGCTACTTTAAGCACTGATGATGCTTGCTGAGCAGGTAGCTGTTAAGTATTTCTTTTCATTGTACCCAGACAACGCATGGCCTCAGGCCATATTTGTTGCATGCTATGCACATTCTGTACTCAATATAGAATTGTTCTCCTTCTGGGATGTGCTGTTATAATTAACTTCATACGAATGCTTCACTAACATTAGCATTTATCATTATGACACCCTTAGGAGTTGTTATAATCCCTCCATCTTAGCCTGATTTTGCAGATGAGAACCCAAAAGGTCAGGTGCCCCCTAGAACCAGACTTTTCAGACACCTTGGCGTTTTGCAGTCAGTGGAAGCTGCCACGCAAACACAACGTGAAGCTGACAGCGCTCAGAGCTAAAAGTCCCACATACACAGTACATCACTCTCCAATAAAACAGGAGTGCACTCACTGCAAGTTGAACTGAAAACAGCTTTCCCAGCTCTTTTCTGGCTCCTCGTTTTCCCCCTGACATGCTCCCTAATTGCCCTCCACAGAAGCTCTGAGAAAATCCACCGGATGCAGACCTGCTGCTCTCTGCCGAGATATAAGAACTTGGACAGGTTTAGGAAGAGGACAAAAAAGGCCTAGCACAAAAGCCAAGCTGCTGTCTCATTTTGAGTCCCTGGTTTACCCTCTCTGAACTTCAAGTTTCCCATAAGCAAAATATTTTTCCTTAACTTCATCCTGCTTTTGCCTAAGCACACAAAATGCCTCAGCATGAAGCAGATTTCTTGACCCAAATGCCTGGTTTCACAGAATGGAGAACTAAGGTCTTATAATGGAAATGTTGTGGATAATTACGATTAAGGTAGATTGTCACTGCAACCTGTAATTTAAACCACAAAATAGTGACTTAGCGCACCAGGGAGGCTCGGGGCATAACTACACAAGAACTTGATGCCAGCACCAGCGGTAACTGCGGAGGGAGCAGTCCTGCCCTCTTTGCCACTGGCCACCTAGCACACTGGAGCAGGGAAACACACCTAGGTGAAAACCAACACCACCTTGCCACAGGAAGGCTAGTGCTGCCACAAGAAAGCAACAAAGGGCACACAACACACAGGGTAAAACATACGCTACCTTTTCCAGAGGCGGCACTGGGTAAGCCAGGTTCTGCCAATCATTAAATAATGCCCTACAACCACTGCAGTTTTGAATAATTTCAGTCCTTGCTTCCATCTTCAACACACTCAAGTTGGTATCTATTTCACTGCTTCAAGTCTTGCTTGGCCGTGTTTTTCCTCCGGTTGACGTAACATCCAAAGTTGGCCAGAAAAAGATTAGAATAATCTGTATTTTGTGTGTTCAATTTCCCCACTTTTGGAAGCTTTTCACACAGAAGCAAAAAAAGTTTAAGAGACAGGAAAGACTGACAGAGCTCGAGAAGCCTCTAGAAGAACTTGCTTTTAACAGGGCTACCTTACAACTTATTCCAACAGTCAAAAGCTGGGCAGCTTTCTACCTCTAATGTACATCTCAACGTCAACATAGAGAGCTCCAGTCCGGACAGTTGATCTGCACTGCTTTGACAGAACAAAGTAAATAGAGAAGCTAATAAAAGAGACTTCAAATCATACCTTGGAGCTCCCGGCTCGCAGGCTTCTCATGAGTTACAAATGTCAACACGGAAGTTTTCCCCCTCTGCAAGTACTTCAACACTAGAACATAGAATTAACAGTGGCTTCCTACAGCTTTAATCATCTGATTTGCAGGCAAGCTTGACTCTCAAATGGAAGAATGAACAGAAAATTCACAAAAAGTGTCACTTCATGCCATTGTTCTTCTCCAAGCCCCAGCTGGACCCCTGTATTCTGCTCCCGTGCCTGTCTGCCAGTCCCATGCACTGCAGTTTTAGTGCGTGCCAGTGAAGCTGCTTCGTGGGGCACGATGGCAATTGAAGTCCTACCCCAACCGGTGAGTAAGGAGAAAATGTTTTATGAAAATTGCAAGTTCTTTATTTTAATTAAAAACATGCAGATCAATAGGCACTCTTCTGTGTATAGATGGCATCTGTGTAATTAAACCACTGGATTCTTTTCTTTCCATAGCTATCAGTTCAAACCA
Organism: Anas acuta; assembly: GCF_963932015.1. NCBI lineage: Eukaryota > Metazoa > Chordata > Aves > Anseriformes > Anatidae > Anas > Anas acuta. The sequence goes on along the minus strand of NC_088995.1, from coordinate 11,056,053 downwards.
TTTGCATTGATTAACCCCCAAGCATCCTGGCTCTTAAGACTTCAGTATATCACAAAAGCACTGAGCAAGTAAGGCAGTGTACATGGGAGAAGAAAAGCCACATGTTTTCCATCAATTATTTAATTTGCAGTCCCAATTGTTTTCCAAGCAAGGCCCTGCTGATATAATTGTGGGCCATAATACTTCCAGAGTTGTTTTTCTTTTTTTTTTTCCCTCCAAAATAACGCTTGGCACAAGAGCTTATCAAGGCCAAGTACTTACCCCTCTCACCACAAAGCAGATACAAGAACAGACAAACATCCAGCCAAGAAAATCACATTTTTCACTAGGAAAGTAACTTTGTGAGGGTGTCCATTTTCAAATTTTGTAACAAGGGTATAAAAGTCGTGCAGCGTTCACTGGTGATTGAAGTGGCTGCAAGTTTCAACATAGCAGCCCCCAGTCCTGGTCTCCATCTGTACTACCACCCACTTAAGAAGATTAGTGGCTCATGCATCCAGAGGAATCAGACTGGTAATCACTGTAGTACAGTTTATCACTTGACAAATGTTCTTTGTTGTACTATATATGCAAGGAAATGGGCCAAATATTAAAAAAAAATTAAACTGTTCTCTCCACGTTTGCTGCCCAGCAACGGTCCAGGTATGAGAAGCAACATGTTGAAACTAGAGCTCTTCTGCGTGTTAAACACCATGGTCAATTCTGGTCTTTGCTCTATTTGTTTATTCAAGACTTCATGATTCTTTCCAGGATGACAGAAAAACACATCAATCCCACTAAATTTCAAATATTCCTTTGTACTACCTTAAATCACTAAAATTGTTTATACAGAAAAAGAACTGAAGTCAGCAACAGATGCAAGACAGTTACTTAATTTTTCTAATGTACTTTAAAATAGCTGGTGTGAGATAGGCTTTTTATATAGTTTGGCACATTCATAAAATGTTTAAGCATTAGGAACTGAATATTGATTACCATCTTCTTTTGGACCTCTGACACACTCCACCTGTCTCTAGTCACTCTGGATCATATTCCCCCCAGAAACAAAACAGAATGCAACAGGATAGGCTCCCTCTCTTGCTGACGAAGGGCTTCAAAGAAAGGTCTCTCTGGCATCATTCCTGGGAAGCCAAATCCCCCTGCCAGCCCCTGAGCCCCTTTCTCAAATTGCCAACGCAAAATAAAGACCAAGAACAGTGACCAAAGCATTCAAATCCACCTTCTCTAGCTCCACCTCCCTTCCGTGCAGGTTTCCACTACAGGCCAGCAAAAACAACTTAGGTGACGAACAGCCCCAGCCAGATGGTGGTTCTGTTAAAGGCATTCAGTGCACGCACAAGCAAGGACACATCCCCCCAGAATAAAACCACTTCATCTTCACCGTGTTAACAAAGAACTGAAACATTCTTCGAAAGCAAAAGATGAATTTGCTCCAGCAGGATTTTTATGCTTTGTTAACAAGTTTTTCAATGAGCCAACTATACTAAATATATCCAATTTGGGCTTCAGATATTCAATATATTCCTGGCAGCCACTCTCCTATCTATTCAAAGAGCTACTACTCCAGCAGATATTAGTTCCAGTTGTAATTCAAAGAAGTACTTCCTCAGAACACTGTCATGGTACTGATAATAGTGTTTTCAAAAACCTGTAAATCATTTAAAATGCCTATATTCTGTTTAAATTGGGAAGGATTTAGCTACTACTCACATTAAGCAGATCTGGCCAAAACACTGATGGAAAAGTTATTCTATACCCCAAATCAATTCTCTTCTCCAGTGAGCTTTAGGAGTTGATTACTAATATTAGCTTTTTGTCTGCATGAGATTTAAAAGTGAACACAAGATTTTTAGAGGCACACTGTAAAACATTGCCATTCAGTCCTTCCAATGTGCACTGAAGCAAACTTCTCCATGCTCTGCCTACACAAACTGCACTAACAGCAAACTACCAATTACAATAAGATTTCTGCAGTGGTTTTTCAGATTTGGGAGTGCAAGGGAAGAGAATGCCAACTTTTCATTATAATCCAATTTCTGGAAGAAAGAGCTGACAAGTCCAATGGTCTGAAGCCTGGAGAGAAGGAGAGTGATCTCTGACCCCTTGCAACACAAGAATAACTGGAGCAAGGGGATGTTCAAAAGGGCAGGGAGAGCAAATGCCACAGACTGGCTTTTTAAACCATTTGGGAAACAAACTGTGATTCGAGCAGCAAGTTTGAACCAAACTACTGCAATGTTGCTCTATAATCTGCTCAGCATAGTTTTTGGGTTTCAAAACAAACCTCTATTTTATTTTAGGCTTGAATATTATTCTCCCTGATATAGAAAATATTTCTATCCAAAAATGACATTTCCAAGCCTGTCTTCCACTGAAGTAAGTAATCATGCACCAGGCAAAATGCACTTCCTCTTGGAGAAGAAGTGGGAAGAATAAGAGATTAAACTCACCACATTTAAAGTGGCAAGAAAACCTGTCAGGATGCTGACGAGCAGCTCACTCTCACCTCACTTAAATTTGCTCCATGCAGAGCTGTAACTCCACTCCAATGGAAATAACACTATTTTCATATACCTGGGTTTCTTGCATCTAAAACCATCTAACCAGATTTCAAAGTTGACCTGGAATTAGTAATTCACCGGTAGACTGCAAAAGTAAAATGGTTCTCATGAAGTCATCAAGCTTAACTACAGATGACCTAATATAACTAGCGATGTTCACAACACAGACCGGGTGTTGATAAATCTGACTGCTGCAGAAGTAAATGAATAAATACTGCAGTATCTAGGATCATTCTGTATCATATGCTTAGGAACAATTGCTGCTCAAGCTCTTAGCTTAGGTGGTATTAAATAGGCAGCTCCTCATGGCATTAACTGTTAGCACAAGCCAGTGTCTGACATAAATACATATTTAGACAGCATCAGCTTTTTCTATCCAGCTATGAGGCAGTGGAATCTTAGAGAGGAGCCTCAGCTCATTAGACTGTGCTATAAACATATTTCCAGCAGTCTGGATACTGTACCAAAATAAACAGAAGCATTAAAAACAGTTCTCCTGTATTTTTAAAGGGACCCAGGAAGGACACTCAACTGGGTTTGCAGCCAATGTGTTTCTTCTAATTATACAAGCAGGCGATCTGTAACTTATCTATATTAAGATGAAACAACATATTTCAGGGGCAGATGAACAAATGTCTCTCCTGGATAGGCATCCTGCGTCCTTGTGTAACACTGCCCCAACCCCCACTGCAATCACTGCTCATGCTTTTTATGACTTCTTCCTTTGTGTATTGCCTCTGTATGTACATATACTGAAACCTCTGCATCCTCCTTCACAACATTACCCCTGAAGAAAGTCACCTTCCAGTTTCCCTTCATGTCCCCCTATCAGGCAAACAAAGGAAAAAACACCCAGCTGAACAGTTTTCTGACCAGGATGCCAAACTTGGAGATCTGTCCAGATGCAACTGCTGATTTCACATGAAAGCCACTCCCTCAATAGGACAATAATTAATAGTTTTTTTCCTGAGCTAAGGCACCAAATTTCTTTTATCACCTTAAAGATTTCAGTGCCTTTACTGAACTTGATAGAAATGGGTAATGGATTCCAAGTTCAAAATGGAAGAAATGGACAGAACCAACAACATAAAGCCTCATTTCTTTAGAAACCAAGCTAAAAAAACAAAACAAACAACAAAAAAAAGGCGTTCAGTGAAAAATCCGGAACGCCACAGCAGACTCTCCCAAGTTTACAGTATTTGTGAAGAAGCAGGTACTTCCAGGAGGAATTCATGTTTGCAGGATGCATCTGGCTACGTGCACTAGGCATGTTTAAAAACATACCAGTGAGTGAAGGTAAACCTTAAGGGGCTTGGGAATAATAGAACTATCTACTTACCTCTGCATACCTTACCTTCTCCACTGAAAAACAGCTGAATAATTACCATTAAAGAGATGTTCAGAACAAGCCTCAAAACTCCTTTCTGTCTAATGCTTGGTCTTTCTTGCTATCACAGTGAGTTCACCAGAAGCAAGGATAAGCTGTTTTAGAATAATCATTCAGTCCATGCCTACATGTAGACCATAGGTTTTAGAGCCAAGTTTGCCTACCACTGCCCAGGGCACTCAGATCAAGATCAAATGGCTCTGAACAGTCCCACCAGATCTCTTGGCATCCAGGAAAAAAAAAAAAAAAAAAAAAAAAAAAAAAAAAAAAGCAAAGACAACATGCTCACATATCTGTACCAGGAACACAGAAATCATTTATAATCATGTCACCAGAAACATTAGCCAAAGGGGAAACAGTTAAAATACTATGGTTTGGCATTATCTCTACAGTAGGAGGAAAAAAGCTGGCAGACCTGGCCAAGTACTAGAAAATGGACACATGCCACCTCCATTCTGGCAGGGCGAAACGCATTGCTGTCACACCTACAGAGTTTAGCACATAACAGTGTCATCTCTTGACAGGTGTAGTATGAGCAAAGGCAATTATGATGGAGTGCTTCAGGGTAGGAAGAAAAATAAAACTATGAACTAGGCTGAAGCTTTAGTATTTCTGCTCTGGAAACTCAATTTTTCATAGAGCTTTTGAGCTAGTCAGTTTTACTGACATTAAAAGATTACTCCTCCTCCTTGTCCATTCCTGCATACTCTCCACCCCAGCAGTAGGTTAGGGCTACCAAAGCTCCCTAAATGCACCCACAGAAAATGAGTTAGTTGTCATGGAATATACTGGATGCAGCCCTCTATTGTAAACACTGCCCTTAATCACAGAGAGGGCAGAGAGATTCTCTGGAAAGTTTGTTCAGAGGACCTCAGCCTTGTACCAATACCCAGCATTCAACAGGCAATTGAAAATAAAAGAGCAAGTCTTCCATGAAGTTGGCAAGAGCAATGGGGCTTTTAAACAGTAAGTCAGAATAAATGCAGTTGATATTAGAGGTTAAAAAGTAATGCCTGCAGCCAGCCCTCATGGAAGGGCTGCTTACAGCTGGTGCAGCAGCAGCCACACCGCCAGTGAGCTTGTTTTCACCACAGCTTTCAGATGCACGAGAACAGACCCACAGTTGTGACTTGTGCTTGAATGAAACACCCAGCTTGGACCCTGACAACCCCCAGACCGTGACAAAGCAGCTACTCAGGAATCCATAAAAATGGAAGATACTTGAGTCACATCTGAAGAAGTCACATTTACATGACTCATAGAATCACAGTGGAAATTCTGAGGAATTTCATAAATCTGTGAGCCATCACCACACACTTACATTAGACAATTACCCTGAAGAGAGTGTTTGGTTAAGAGCTACTAAAAAAACAGGAAGTTAATTTGCAGAAAGAATTAACATGTATTACTGACCTTGGTGGTACAGCTGGGGGTGATGAAGGTCAAAAGGGCTTTTTTTGTTCTTGTCATTACCACAGCTCTGTCACCGGCTCTCCTCCTACATCTAAAGGTCCACATGAACACAGAACTGTATTACCTACCATTAACTTCACATACCTAATGCTCTTCTCCATTAAGGTCTTAACCATATTCTGTCTGTTAGAACATCTATGTAGGAAGTATTTTGTGGAGGCCTGGGTTTATGTGGAGAGGCATTGGTGGTGAGGGGCTGCAGGCACCTCAGCGAGGTGAGGCCGGGGTGGCCCTGCACCAGAACCAGCCGCTTCCAGCCACCCTACCACAGGGCACAGCCGAGCCCCTCAGCCACGCTGGTGGTAACCCAGAGAAAACACATTGGAAAAAAGGGTAAAACAGTGCAGAGTAGTAAGACGTGAGGTAAAAAGTGTGAGCAACAGCCTTGCAAGCACTAAGGTGAAAGAAGGACGGGGAAGGAGGTGCTGCAGGCACCAGAGCAGAGATTCTCCTGCAGCCATGGAAAGGACCATGGTGGAGCAGGCATTTCCTCACAGCCTGCTGCAGCAGATATCCACGCTGCGGCCCATGGGAGACCCCATGCCAGAGCAAGTGGGTATTTCCTGAAGAAACTGCAAGCTGTGGAGAGAAGCTCGCACAGGAGCCAGCTTTCCTGACAGGAGCTGTAGCACGGGGAGAGCCCCTGGAGGAGCCGGGGAAGGTGTGAGGAAGAAGAAGGGACAGAGAGGAACTGTTACGGTCTGACTGCAGCCCCTTATTCCCCTTTCCCTTGTGCCACTCAAATGGGCAGGAGGAGGTAGACGGGTTGGGAACAAAGGGATTGAGAATGAAAAAAAAAAAAAAAGATAATTAAGGAGAAAGGTGTTTTTGTCTTTGCTTCTCACCATACAAATCTATTTTAATTGGCAATAAATTAGTTTTCCCAAAATAAAATCTACTTTGCCTGTGTTGGTAATTGATCTCCCTTGTCTTTAGCTCAGCCCACAAGCTTTTAATTTTATTTCCTGCCCCTCTTCAGTTGAGGAGGGGGAGCGAGAGCATGGCTCGGATAGGAATCCACCCAACCTGCTCTACGGAGTACCAGGTCCTGACACTGAAAGCTTGCCTTGTACTCACAGCCCCAGCACCTGGCACAATCTACTTGCAAAGAACATATCCGAAATCTGAGGCCATAATCTGGTAACTCTATAGGAAACATTACCATGTTCAGTGTAAGCAAAGGCAGCTGAAACTGCTGTCATCGCCAGCTCTGATCTTTCAAAGCTTTCATCTTGACATTCACTTCCCTTGCAGAGCAATATTTGAGGGCTGGATGGAGTAGTAATAGGTTTCACACAAAGCACCGAGGAAGCAGCAGTTAAAAAGCTTGATGCTTAAAAACAGAGGATAAAGATGATTTCACCAAAAGTCAGCCAGTCAGATTTCATTAATCCTGACTGTACTCACAGGATCTATAAAGGACTACAGACTATTGTATTTCCTTACATAGCTGTTGCCAATCACCTGCTTAAGTTTGAGATGCTGCACAGAAAGCAGTCTTAGAGATAAAAGCAGTTAAGGGGGAGGGAGGGTTAACAATTCCACTTGTTGGCTTAAAATTCATTAAGATACTAGATTTTAAAAGAATTCAGGAAAAAATGAGATTGATTTTAGAAGGAAAAAAAAAAGCAAAAGTTGGAATTTGTTTTGAAGACTATTTACAGTATTTTAAAGTGTTGTTGACCATAAAATGAACAAAAGTGACAAAAAATATTGCTGTATTTAAGTGCCATGTTCCTGTGATAATATAGAACAGCATCATCTGCTGCAATAAAATGTTTTAGCTGATCATTTCTTGTCTTGTTTGGCACTCCGCTGACACACTTTTTAAAGCGTTAATTAAAAAAAGAATCAAGTCAACACTACAAATTGGACAGACTTGTACCCTACAAACAGTCTCTTCTGACCACTAATTTGTAGAGCTGGGGCTCAGCCAATTTCCAATGAATCTGTGGAGAGTTTCCAGCAAACTGTCATCACAGCAGGATGCAGTTCTTGATAGGGTGATCATACATGGCATGTGGAGTGACGCAGAACTGTCACTAAACAAGTCTGTTTTATTGTGCCTGAATCTGTCTTTAAGGCTCATCCAGAAATGGAGATTGGCAGTTTATTTCCAGATACTCATTTACAATGTAATGCACCAAAAACCCTCTAGTATCCACATGTAAGCAAGCTTTTTGGATAATTGCAGAAGGATGACAAGGAACTCTAGACTAGCCATAGCTGTGGTACACAAATAGTTTTAATGGTTTTTATATTTAGCAAATAAAGTAGGCCACGACAGAAGAGAACTTGACATGCAGTATTTTCCCCTTAGGGATTCCTAATTTTTTTCTTGCTATTTTCTTTATTTTGAAATAAAGAATTTTAGATTTCAAATATAGGACCATGATGTAACTGTGTCAAATACAGTGGCAATCTGTAGTCCTGTGTTCATTTACTGATATTTAAGAAGTTATTTCCATTATATAGTTAAATAAGCACAACAAGAAAGATAATCCATGTGCAGAGTATTAAGAATAATTTGGAAATTCAGTACATATCTACTAACTTTTGACAGGTTTCTGCTTTCTGAACATAGACCCAGATAAGGTTACTACAGCACAGACTAAAAATCAGCAGAATTACTCTAGGCCACCCTTGATATACCTTCCCTCCACAGGTAAAATCAGGGAAGTGACAGTCAAGTGTTTTTATATTCTCGCAGAAAAAACATCCCCTTAATGTTACTGCCATGTGCAATCAGAACATTCCTTATCAATTGGCAGCTTCATCCCATCTGTGTAGTTCTTACACGGTTTCATCAAGTTTTTAAACATGCATGGTAAGAAACAGTGAGAAGGGATCTAAAGAAAGAAATGTAAGTCAGATGCAGACTCTCTAGTAAACCATCTCCATATAACTATAAATGCTTTTTTAATTATTATTATTATATTGTAAAAAGCCTGGTACATCGTAACTTGTTCCAGAGAAATGTCTTCCAACAGAAGAGGCCAAACTGGGACTAAAAGACAGAATGTACATTAAAACCTTAAGTTTTCCAACTGAAGTGTTGGCAGGACTTGCATGCCCAAGAGAATCCATTCCTCGTCAGACATGCAGGAATCCACCCATCATGCATGAACAACTTGCTGTTTTGGAGACACATTATACACGTGGCAGAAGCAGCCCAATAGAAAAGTATTTAGAGAGGAAGCAAGAAGTAAACTGGCAACACTTTCTGTTTTAGACGAAGCAGGTTATTACACTCAAAATATCTTTTCCTCCTTTCCAAAGCAGTTGAAGCAACATAAACAAATAAAGGCTACTCTGAAAGAAGCAAACAAAAGCATAAAGCATATTAATCAAAAAAAAGCAAGATCCAGTCCATCACAGCACTAAACAGGTCTCTCTTGCATTCAGAGGACAATTATTTGGCAAATTGCTAGACATCTCTCTCCCTATTGACCAGACCAAATTCTGCTTACTTGTATGGATCAAATGAATTCATAGAATAAGAATAGAGAACTTAGTGGAGAAAAAGATAGAAGCATTGGTCAGTCTCTTTGGAGAGGATTCCAAAGGTCACAATAAAGGCTGTAACCCACTGATAGCATGTACAGTTTCAATATGGGAAAGTTGTTGCATCAACCCATATAAACCACTCCAGCACAACAGATGGGATGAGATTTTGAATTACATCTTGTAACCCTGAATCCTTTTTTTTCTACTCTTGTAATAGTAATAAAAGTCAAGGGTCGTGGCAGCAGTGTGCTACAGCAGCTACACAGTTTGGAGTAAACACAAGCCTTAGGGCTAGATACTACAAAGGATAATGAGTCTAAAGGAAATGACAAGCAAAGAAAACGTGGGTCAGGCAACCTCCTCGTTCAGCAGCACTCTAGGGCCCAAAATTCACACACCCCTAACATCCGCTGAAGGAAGAATTTAAAAAACAAACAAACAAACAAACACAACAAAACAACACCTAGATAGTAAATGGAGAGAAGATAGCTAGCTCAGAAGTGCATTTCTCATTTTATCAGATATGAATTATAAATCAAACAGCAGCTAGAAAAGAGATCATTAATTTTTCAGTTCTTCAACCACAGATACCATGTTTAGCTCTATCCTACTAGCCTTTGTAATACAGTGGAAGAAATATTACTTGGCAAAAGTAATTAGTCTTTGTGGAACCACATACAAATGAAAGTTTAAATACTACAATGTAACATCAAACTTTTAAAGAGAGCCAATGAAGCTTTAGTCCATGTATCTTCATATTCATATGTTCATGCAGATTTCAGCGTTAAAGAAAACAAGTCTTGCTGCATGACATTCACTTGCATTTTACGATGGCCCAAAATGACATTAAATGGAGAATAAACCTTCTCTTCAGAAGCCTTTTCTGAAATAAAGACCTCCATTGAGTCCTGGGCTCAAAGGACGTTCGTCTGGAGTTGGCACATAAGTGTAAAACTTCCTAAGCACCAATGCTCCAATTGTACAGTGCTTCTCAGCCTCAGTTTCTCTGATAGCACTGCCAACCTAACTCACAAGTTATGCTGCTGGAAACCAGAAGGGACTAAGACTTCAACACAGGGAGTGGGACACAGTTTTGCCCCAGCTAACTCACAGTACAGCCAGATAAAATCTTGCACTTAATGCAGATGAAGGATTAAGTGATTTGCTAGGGAGAGTACAGACAGCTGTTTGCAGGATTAAGACCGGAGCCCAGGAACTAGGTGGTTCCAAGAGTAGTCCTAACCACCAGATCACTTATTTAAATACATATACATCCATATACAACCCTGAACATTTTCCCAGGTCTATATGTTTTATCACCTTGCCTTCTGCCTGCACAATAACATTTCTTGTTTAGCAATGCATTCACAGTAGCTCTAACATTACCAGAAATTAAAAAGCATCAGGAAGAGCGCTGGTTTAGACACCTGTCCACTGGAAACTGACCTGTGACAGCAAAGCATTTCACAGTCATGACTAGTAGCTGCTGACCTGGTCTGATGGCTGGAGAATCAATGCAGTCAGAAAAACCTATCACAGGTACACGCCTAGCTGGACCCACCAGCAGCTGCCCATTGCTGCCAGGTGCTGCCAAGCTGCTGCCCAGGATAACAAACTCCACACAGGAAAATCCCAAGTGGCCATGTCCCACAGTCCTACATAAATCAAGAAGGGTCCCATCAAGGCATCTGACCATACCCAAAACTCACTATCAGAAAGGGCCCAGATGTGAAATAAAGGACTACAGTGCTGTTTTGTCTAGCCTTCTTGAGCTCAAGCATTAGGGAAGCAAAGTAGAAGTTTCCCAACCTGTTGGAAATGATGCTTAGCAGCAGCAGCAAGGTGAAATTCACTAACACGTGCAAGACCTTGTACCTCATTATCATTGCAAGCAATCTGTCAAATTTCATTTACTGAAAAGCACAACATGACTGGAACCATCCCATTTCAAGGAACCAACCCTTTCACTACTACAAACGAAATGGTGTCTTCCTGTCCACCTCCATTCTCCCCGAGCTTCCTGAGAGCATTTCTTGTGTAGGTAGGCATTCACTTCAAAATTTAGCTTTCAGAATGGATTTGTCACGTAAGATGAGGCAATGTTCTCAGCAAATCTCTGCTGAGAAGAGCTGAAGTAATCCTTGCAGTTAATTTTCTGATACAGTCCTACATATGGACAAAGATCATAAGTTTTGTTCTGTAATTGCAGAAAAATCATATTGGTTTAATGGCCACACCCAGCAAGTACTGTTATTTTAATCTTGCATTGCCTTTGCACTTTGGAATTTCTGTTGCAAGTATTAAACCGCTTTGCTGCTGTAGATGCTACAACTTCCGTACACGAAATAGAAGTTACCTCATCGGATTCTGCAGCTTGGCTATCTCCTTCTGTTTGACTCACACTATGTATCAGAAAGCAGCCATTTTATATATCCCTTCTTACAAAATTATCAAGACATGGTAATTTGAAAAACATATTGGCAATGCTTGTTCAAGCTTCTATTGCTTTTGTCACAAGGACTTGTTAGCCATTTTACACAAAATGAGATATATGCAAAGCCAGCCTACCTGCGCACTGGTTTAGTTAAAAGGTGTAGACAGAGACTGACACTTTGTAGAAGGTTATTTTAAAATGCATATTGTATGAAATCTGTCTTTAGAGCTGCATTGCTACACAATCTTTCACTTTCTTCAACTTAGACTGCCAACTCAAACCACAAACCTCAATATATTTCAAGGAGTGACCCCTTAGAAAAATCATTTGCTTCCACATAGCCAGGTGGTAAAATTACGATTGCAGCAAGATCTTCAGAGAGACGTGTACAGTACAAAGAGAGAAATGAGAATATATATATATATATATATATATATATATATATATATATAAAATATATATATAATGTAGCTCTAGGTTCTTTTATATTTATATACAGGTTTGACCATCTGAAGACAACTGTACAGGCAGTCCCTACTCCACTGTTGAGCCTTGGGAAGTTGAGGAGATGCCAAGATGACTGTGTGGCTCCAGAGGGAAGTCTCTGGGCAGCAATTCCTGAGCCCAATGCTGGATACAGACCCTGGGAAGGGAGAGCGCACCCACCTACATGCCTAACAGCTCCAGACACTTGGAGCCAAGACACTACATAATCAAATGCTGAGTTATGAGATTTGGTAAAACACAGCAGGTGGTTCAGCATGCTGCTGACAGCAGACGAGGGTTAACCACTGGTGCTCAGCATTATTAGATCATAACACATCTGGAGAGCTATTGCTAAGGCAAACATCAATCTTCAGAGAAAGCTAAACATGCAAAATGAGATCTTGTTCATGAGAATAAAAAAATCCATGAGGTTAAACACAATTAAAATAATCCTAAATAACTTTTGAAAATGGAACTGACTTAGAAGAAGGTAAGGAAGAGAGAAAAACAAGGAGTGAAGTAAATACCTGCCTCTTCCAGCCAACTGGGATCAGAGTAGCTTCAGAAGTTTTAAGCTGAACCCTTCAATTTCAAAGCATTTCTGTGACTGATCTGAATTTAAATTAAAACGATACTTGTTTATAAAAATGTCAAAGCTTTCCTTATTCCCAGCACTGTACTTAAGTTGTGTTGATATAGATATTACACTGGATTATTTCCCTGAAGACATGAAAGAGAGCTAATGCAAATGCCAATTTAGTTTTAAGAATCCTGGGAGAGTAAGGCTTTGTCTGACTATTTCTGAAAGCCCTTATATATTTAAGCAGTTTCAAGTTTGCTTTGTTAGGCTTCAACTTAAAAACTAATTTGTTCATTTAAGAATATTCTGCTATTAATTTAGTCTGAGCGCATGCAGAGGTTTCCTGGAGAGCAGTCATTTCAGAGTGGCACATACAATCCTTATTTTTCAAGGTACTTTCTGGCTAGTCAGCTTCCATGAACTCCTCCCTTCAAAAAATAATGACATCATCTCATATGTGGCTTGATAAAAATCTGAATTTCTCATTCCCTTCTCAACGCCACCTTGCTTGATAAAACTTGAGATCCACTTGCCCAAAGGGCAGCATTTCCTAAATTACGTGACTTCATCAGTAATAAGGAACACAATAAAGTGGTGTACATGTACACTGGAAACAGCTGCTTTGGTGTTTAGATTTAGATCTAAAATTCAAGAGTTTTTTTTTTCTGCACCTGGCTCCACTGTCTCTTGTTACTGGAAGATCTCAAAACACAGCAGCAAAGATATTTCATAATGATTTCACATCTGATGTCTACAAATCCTGCACTTACGCTTTCACAAACAGAGAACCATGGTAACCACTGTGATATCTAAGTATGGGTTACTGTACAGTTTATTCCATAATATCCGTCCTGAGAAAAACAAAGAGTCAAGTACCTGCTAATGTCTACATAACGGGTACAGAGCTTAGAATTTTAGCCACTTTGGACAGCTTTGAAGCAAGTAAAGCTAAACTGTATTAGTAATTGCAGAAGAACAATAAGGGACTAATTAAATTTTCTTTCTGGATACAGATTACTGGCTGAAGATTTATGTAGTATACACTATGTTGTGGTGTACTCATTTGAACAAATTCCTGCAATCACCAAGCAAGGATCCCCAAAACTGCCTCTCCTAAAGCAAAACAGATTCACGCTGACTACAGTTTTCCAACTGATGACATTCTTTGCAAAAAAATAATAATACAGAATTTCCACTGAAAACTGCAGCATTACTATTTCAGCCCCTGTGCCTCTTCCTTTCAACTTCATTCGCAGCTCCCTCTGACATTTGATCAACTAATAGTAGTTCTTTAGCGGCGCAGCCAAATTGAACATTACCCTTGGGTTAGTCAGAAAGAAGTCTCGTATCTACTGGCTCAAATCAAAGGACAGTAAATCAATGTTCCCCTTTTGTATTGGTTACACAAGTGTAACACCGATTCGGCTTGTAAGATTCTTCTCCCCACTCCAGTATGCATCTATTTCATGCTCTCAACCAGCTTATACCACTATCACTGTATTCCAAGAATCTTCCAGTGTAAGCTAAACAAGACTTGTGTCTTCCCTTTGTAGGCCTTGAAGAGTTGCCTTGTAGCTATACACTTAGGTAAAATGAGAACAGAAAGCCTGTTCCGGCCATTGTTCATATGTCCCTTAAAAACAAGTACATAGAACCCAGTGCCACGGGGTTGTACAGCTGATTTCAGCTACGAAGCACCTAGTAACAGAATAAGTTATCTATGCAAAAACTTAAGTGTATAAATAGCAACTGTCCCAGGTAATAGACCTTAAAAATCAGAAGTCCAAGGTAACCAAACGTGTCTCTCTCTCAATTTATATATATATTTCTGTGTGTGTGTTCTGAAGAATAGCATCCCTCAGTTTACATTGCTAACAAACCAAATGAGCTCCCATACCTTTTGCACAATTTTGTAGAGATTGCTTCTATTTATAAAAGGACACACATGTGGCATACTTAAACAAACACAGACAGCATTTAAAAGAGTATCTTGAAAACGACCTTAAAGAAAAATTGAATAACTGTTTGTATATTTACATGCAAAGGCTGAAAGGCCCACCCTGATCTAATTGAGGCAGTCTCTCATTCCTATTTCCATACACCCACATCCTTAATCTCTGCTCATTAGGAAAAATGGAAAAGAGGCTGCTACTGGCATAAACCACACGCTGACTACAGCTGCGGATAGCCCATGCACAGGAATAACTTTCACTGCATTAGCTATTTTGACTTCAAAACGAGATCTACACAGTTAGCATTCGAATGCCACCGTGATGGCTGCATGCAAATAGCTGCGCACTCCACAGCTGAAGATGTCTAGCTATTTACTACCATCAATGAGGATGACTTTCCTCCCTCCCCCAAACTACACGAGGAAAGAATATTCCCTGCTGATCATAAACATGGTAGTTTTTTTTGTTTGTTTTGTTTTGTTTTCCTAAAGGAATGAATTTTGATAGCTTTCAGAAGTGTCTTGTATTGCCAACTTTGCTGGTCCCCTTGGAAGTGAAGATGATAGACTCTACTAGCTAAAAGCAATAAAACTGAGCTCTCTTCCAGCATTAAAAAAAGAGCCTTTTCACACTTCAGCTAAATGGATTTTCCTGTTGAGATTCCCTGCCTCTTTATCTTGCATGACAAGTTTATCTAGATACTATTTAGAAAAAAAATTATATACCAAGATGAAATTGCCAGAGCTTAAAAGGACATTTCTTTGTCATAAGAAGAATAAACATTTCTCAGTAGCTGACAGGCATGACAACTGAGAAGACTCAGGTCAATCTGGAAAGCCTTACCTCTTCCGGATTGCTGTAGAGTAGACAAGGAAAATCTGCCATTAAAGATGCATTTAAGATGGAAAATGCTAAAATACCTAAGGAGGCTGCAATCTCTTCTGAGTTTTGCATTCTTTTAAATATCTGGCTTTTCTTCGCTCAGAATTGCAGTACCCCAATCAGTGGTGGTTTCAGTGTGAAATCAGTTTTGAAATTCACCTAATTAAACTTTTAAACTACATGCTTTTACCTCTCTCTACTGTCACCTGCATGGCTGTTTGTGTATGTGTACTTTGTGAAGCTGCTCCCTACCGGTTCCAGCAATTTCTCGGTTTGGCACATGAAAAAAATAACTAATCAGCAATAGGCTAACATTTCAAGTAGTAAAGTGTGGTTTGAAAAGAAAGTTCAAAAAGAGTGAATTCATTCTTTTTCACGATTAGCATCAACAATACAAAGTGAATCCCTGCAACGGCTCAGAACAGACAAGGACTATGAGCTTTGTGTTGTAAAGGCTTCAAAATTACGGGCACATCTGGTATGACATCATTCGGGCAGAACAAGGGGGAAGCGGATAAGCAGAGTAGCAGCGTTTCCACAGACACGCCACAGCAAACCTTGAACTTCTGACATCCGAAGTCACCAGCAACAACCACCAGAGCAACACAAATCCACAAGCCACCTTCAGCAAGTTACTAGGCAGAGGCCAAGCCATAAGATCACGTTCCAAGGCAGAATTTATGCTGTCTAGCAGCTTCTAGAGATTAAGCAAACCAAACTACTTTTTTTTTCTTTATTTCCATTTTTGTGCACCTATTTATCAGTATCCAATACTATTTCCTCTAGGCTGCTATAAAGTCAAAGGCTCATAGCATCTGTAATATACTCTTTACATCACATTTAATCATTTGTTCTAACTGAAATTAGAGCACAGAACTGGTAGGAGTGAATATCTGAGTATCTGCAATAAGTTCACTGAAGTCCTTAAAAGGCTTTAGGTATGACAAAGAGTTTTGGATACAAATTGAATTCACTAAAGCAAGGATGATCTTCTATTTGCTTGAATTATGTTAGTGACTGAACCAACTAAGTGACTGACCAGATTAAAAACACAAGATGCTTTCCCCTCTTTTGACCTATGAACACGAATGAGTCACTGGAGGATGAGATCTAACAGACAGTTCAAGAATTTTAGGTACGCATAGAATCATACTCCCACTGCCAACCAGAACAGTTACAATAGCCATGAACCTTAAAATGCTATTATATGTGTATTTTAGGGCTATTCCAATGCAGGAGCATATAATCCGGAGTGGGGGTGGTCAGTTATGATTTAAGAAATGCATTTATCCTAAGTGTTTCTGAATTAATATATGGTTTAGCCAGTATAATTAAGTCACTGCAGAAATACTGAGTCTTCCTAATTCATGAAATGCAGTAACAGGATACACAAGGCGGAAGGGGGAGAGACAACCCCCAATTTTTTTTTTCTAAACACTCAGGAATTATGCCAAATTTTATTTTTTTTTTGTCTCACTAAGGTAAATCCACAAGCCCTGCTACTGAATACAATCTAACTGCCATTTTTCCCCTGATCCTCCTTCTACCAGCTGAAGACTACTTCTCTATTTTCTTTCTATCCTTGAGTTCAACCTCAGTTGCTCTTTTACACCCCGTTATTACTTCTCAGTTGTTTCCTGAGGGTTATTGATATTAAATTCCTGTGTCACAGACTGCATTAGAGCGCCAGTTGCATATGTCTGTGGTACACACCTATGATTACACCCCATTATGACTTCTAAGAACAAAGTTCGTCTCATGTTCAGCATTGGCTGAATGAGTTCTGACCTTAGTTGTGCTTTCACTTCACCCAGAAAATTACCCATTTTACTATGCCAGTGAAGAGAACAATAGACAGCAGCATTACTACCATTATAGCAAAGTAGTGGTGGCACCTGGATCTTTGTTGTGAATTACGTGTTTCTGCCAATACTTCAAAGACGCTCAGCTGACTGGATGGATGCTACAGAAAACACAGTCCTAAAGCAGCTATTATCAGAAATTTCTAGTCTACAGTATTCGGCAAAAAACTGAAGAGCTTTACTTTCTCATGACTAAAATAAGCCACAGTGTTGTTTTTTTTTTTCCATAAAACCTTATGCTTTTAGCTTGTTGTGTAATCTATACATGCAAGTTTTGCAGCTGCTAGGCTAAAATTCAGAGGTTGCCAGCACTAGAAACAACAGTAAGTGGCACAATTTAAGCAGGAGAAGAGAACTATTGGATCCAGCATCATAGGTCAGTGGGTGAAGTTATGCTTTATAGCATTATGCTTACAGACAAATAAGCTGTGTTCTCCAATACTGCAGTCACGCAACCTGAAGTAAGAGAGGAAGTTCACGAGACTCAGGTTCTTTGGATGAAGACACTTGGACCACTGTCACAGCAGTCAGTGGTCCAAGGCATAAGAGCTTAGACTTCACTGAAATGGGTTAAGTTGTTATCACTAACAAAAATCTTGTAAGAAATATGAAGAAAAAAAGGGTTTGGAAGAAATAAGCTCACATCTGCTGCAACTGAATCACTCTGGATTCCTGTAATGTTAAGCAGAATTGTTCTTTCTTCATTATGCCATTTGATTTGTTCATATGAGTAAATTACCCTAATTATGATATATAACATTATTTATACATTCCTTTGCAATGCTTAGAGTTAATGCACTTTTACTCTCCTACTGGGACAAATTAGACCACCTACTCACACGCTTGTATTTATTATTAAAGGAACACACATGGAGAGCTAAGTCTGCAATATAACTGAAATATTTTGTTGCCTTTCCAGGCAATAATGGTGATAGCTAAATAGTTTTGTTTCCTCTCGTAAAACCAGAAGGAATACAACAGAGGTATAGTGAATCCTGAATAGCTAGCTGAGGAAAAAGAAGCATCTATTGTGGAATTTTCCCAAATTGAAGTATAAGAGCACCGCTGATCAACACCATCATGAAATAATAGCGCATACTGTGTATTTCAAACACTCTTTATATGCTGCTACTTGGTGAATTTGTTTGTACGAAAGCTAAAAATAAAGATTACGTTGCTAAAAAGCTATCCCTGGCCTTCAAGTTCAAAGAGCTTTTCATCTAGCAGAGGACACTCACACTACGTGGCTGGAGCCCACAAACATGTCTAGGGAGAAAGCCTGGTCAGAGCCTCGTTTTTTTAATCCAGGTTACTCAAACACTTGCAGTACTCAGAAAAGATTTTTTCCTTCTATTCGGTAAGTGGTTTTTTAAAAGTTTTTAGTCTATTTTCCACATGTATTAACCACCATTACTCAGTTCTAGAGCGCTGAGGTTGCTCAAGTCCCTGATATCCCACTGAGTTGATCCACACACAAAATTTAATATGAAAATTAACAAATTTCATGTGTTTGTAGCCAGGTAAGGTCCTTAACAGCAGCCTTGGAGCTTAGCAACACAAACAAGAAATTAATAACAGTTCAAGTAAATTGTCACCCAGTAGAGTTCTTGTGCTATGACTAGCAAGCATGGAGTGTATTAGCAACACTGCTTAAAGCACTGCTAGGCCAGAACCTCAGCTGCTGCTTATCACTGACCTACCTAACATCAAAGGAGTTGTGCAGATCAGCACCCCAGAAAATACAGGCCTATCTCAGCCATGAATAACATATCATGACAGAAGGATCTTCAGGACACAAAACACTGTCTGTGTAAAAAGACAGAAAAAAGGGAGAAGCTCTAGAGGAGAAAAAAAAATACAAAAGCCACTCTAATCTCATGCATACTACTTGCTTTGATTCTGAAACAAAGACAGATTTTACTAAAACTGCTCAGGATAAATTTGCACAGATTTGCTGTTGTTTTTTATCTGAGTATTTTTGAATGGACAGGACTTCAGATACTGCCTGACAACAGTTGCTCAATTATGTGTTACTTTTATTACACACATGGCTTGGCAGCAACAGAGAACGTATGTCTGGGACAGTCCTCAAAAAATTTACTACCACTTCAAGATGCACAGGCCAAGCTACAATATGGAGAGATCCTAAAAATACTTCATTTTGCATGTAATTATTCACTGATAACAGAGGGAGCAGAATTAAGTTTAAGATTTGGTAATAGACTAAAGCTAATTACTTCTGCCATACAGCAACAAATTTTAAACCGAACACCTCAGTTGATGTCCTGCTGCCAAAAGGATGTTTCAACAACAACTGTGTTACCAGGAAAGTCTTACATCACGAGGCAATTTGTAGCTCTACATTCGAAGTATGGCATGAAAACAAACATACAGCTCCCAAAACAACCACAGCATGCATCCATTTCTCAAGGTGCAGGAAAAGAAAAGCGCTGGCATCGAGACCCCTTTTTTGGATTCTGAAACCATGCAAAACAACAACCCAAACACCACGCCAGTGTGAGCCAAGATCAGCACAGAAGCCAACTTCTGCCTTCTGTTTGCCTGCGAGGACCCAGCTATAATTAGATGCCCAAACGATGAATGATGGGTTTATACTTGTACCAGCTCTTTGTGCTGAAACAGTGCAATATCCTGAAAGGATTTACCCGTATCTTCCCATCAAATGCATTAAAAACAAGCAATCAGAAGTCAAGTCACATTAAGCCAAGAGCATAACTCGGTGCCAAAAGCTGTTCTGATTTTAAAGATCTGTTAGACAACACAACATTTGCATTTTATTCTGGAATCCTACATTAAGACTGCCACAGCAGTAACGAGCAGTTGGACGCGCTGAGAGCCGTCCTACGGTGACACTCCGAAGGGTACCGAGGTGGACACGTACTGCCCCAGTTACACAGCCTTCTGCTCCTGGGGCTTCACTCAGCTCAATTAAAAATTAGCAATGGCAAAACACGGCACACGGTTTCAAAATAAGCAAACCCGTCGGTCTTAACATCCGCACAGCAATCTTTTCACCTCCCCGAAAAGCAGCTTAGCCAAAGCTCCCCTCAGAGCGGTTTTGCAGCATCGCTCCCTCGAAATAGCAGCAATGCCTTTGCAGGGAAGCCGCTGCCATCCCGGCGAAGGAGGGGTTAAGGCTCTTCATAACTCAAGTTTATGTAAAGGGAGAGGACCCGGCGAGGCACAGCAGCACGCCGCTCACATATTAATACACCGACAGGGGCTGTGAAGCCAGAGCCCCGCTTTGCATCTGAGGGAGGTGGGAGCGGGAGCAGAGGAGACGAAGGGAGGGGGAAGGGTGGGGAAAAAAGTTTCCCCTTCCCTCCCTGCGGCAAATCCAAACCTGCCCGTGGGCTCCTGGGGCTCCGGGGGGGCAGTTACATAAAAAACGCCCCGAGCCGGGCAGCACCGAGCGCCTGGGACGGGATCGCTGCCGCTGCCAAGCGCTGCGCCGGGCAAAGCCGCGGGGCGCAGCCGGGGGCTGCCTCCCTCCTGCCGGCCTCCCTGCCTCCCCCCCGGCCTCCCGGCCCCTCTCAGCAGCAGGGCAGCCGGCAGCCGGCACCCCCCGCCGCAGCCTGACGGCTCCCGTGCGCGAAATGGTGGCTCCGGCTGTCAGCGAGCGGCAGCCCCTGCAGAGCCGCGCCGGGCCGAGCCGGGCCTGGAGGAGCCGAGCCCGGCCTCCCCCCTCTCCCACCCCTTCGCCCCGCGGCGTTACTTACGTGAAAACAAAAAATAAAGTAGTCGAACCCACTAGCAAGGCGGCCGCTGTGGAGACGGGGATGTATTTCGTCGGTTTAAACCTCTTGCCGGTGCTGCTGGGCATCCTGTGGCTTACACATCACTGTGCGGAGCCGAGCCGGGAGCGGGGGGCCGGGAGGGCGCGGGCAGCCTCCGGCACGGGCGGGGAGGGGGAACCGGCAGGGGGAACCGGGCCGGCTGACCTCCAGCACAGGAAATCCCACCCCCGCCGCCCGGCCCCTCGGCTGATGTCAAGCAGCCCCTTAAGGTAGCGCTGCGGGCGGCTCGGCTCGGCTCGGCCCCTCCCGAGGCACCCGGCCGCCGCGCCGAGGGGAAGCGCTGGGATTTTCGGGGAGGGGAAGGAAAGGAGAGGCAAGGAGGAGGGAGAAGGGGCCGGCCGAGCGCCGCCGTGCTCTTTGTGGGAGGGTGGAGGAGGAGGGAGCGGCAGCGAGCTCGGGGGAGGGGGCCGGGGGCGCCCCCAGAGGCTGCGGGGCGGCCCCGGGGCTGCTGCTGCGGGCAGCGGGAGCGGCACGGCCCGAGCGGCGCCCTGCTGCCCTCCGCAGCGAGCCCCGGGCGCCAGCAGGCAGAAATAGAGAGGTGATTTAAGGTAAGATCGCCAAGTTCAGCGAGAAGGCTTTCTAGAGAGCGCTGTGCAAAGCGGCTGCTCCGCTCCGCTCGCAGCAGGCAGCTCTGCGCAGGCACCGGGAAAGCCTCGCAGGGGGGAAGGGTGCGAGGCCACTCGGAAATTCACGCATCGAGCCCAGGAGCTGCAGCCTGCCCCAGCGCTCCTGTTTTCCTCCTCAGCCAGGCTCCCTCTGCAGCTGCCAACAGGCCTGTGAAGCACCCACGGCATCAGACAATGACAGCCACCTTCACGGCTTCTGCTGGGGCTGAAAAGTAAACTTACCGTACAAGGTATGCACCCGGCTCCTGTTCTGGAGAGACAGTAACAATCACCATTTTAAGAGACTTGGGTGAGCTCTACAGTCCTCGAGGTATTTGGAACAGAACAAGAAAAATCCAACAAAAAAGCAAGTACAGGCTCTCCGCTTTGCAAGGTTTGCAATAAAATTGTGAGCATCAGCTTTAAATATAAGCAAATCCAGCAAGTTCCAGCCTGAAGGTATATAGTTATGTGAAATCTGCTTTTGCTAGTAACTGCTCTCTCTTCCCCCCTTCCCCCCTCCCAATCAGTATTCTCAGCACTCTGAGAACAACTTTAAAAGTGCCAGGGTTTATCCAAAAGGGACTAAAGCCAAGAGGCAACTTAAAATGAGCTCCAAACGCAGGTTTTTGAGGTAAAGAAAGGAAAACAACTTGGTTACTTTTGAATGCCTAGGGTACGTTATTTCCTACGCTTCACTCCTCACTGTCATGCCAGGTTATTGAAATAAATGATTCTTAAAATGCTCACAACTAATCAAAAGGTCAGCAACTTCACACAGAATCAGACTCTGCATACTAACCTGAAAGCCTTCAGGTGCAAATCCACCGGCATATTAAGTTGGATCCGAGGTGTACTTTGGAAGCAAATCTCTCAGTCACCCTCATGTACCGTGGTTTGATGCATGTTGCTGAGTGGCCTCAAAGTACAAAGCTACATTCCTTTTGAATAAAACTTAACCAGAAGATGCATTTTAGGAGCACTCCTAACACACCCATATAACACGTTAGTTCTAAATGAACTTCCCCAAAAGACCTTGCAGTCTAGCACTACTTGCACAAACTAGGCAGAGACACCATCACTTCCATCAGTTCAGGCCCTGTCCTCCTCCCCGTTCAGCCAACATTCTTGGTAAAAAATTTCATAGTTGCAAACAGAACCCTGATACTTTTACACTGATTTCATTTTAAACTGGAAAACGTTACATGAAGTATTACAGACAGCTTACAAAGTTTGGTTAGCATCCTCTAATGGACAGTGAGAGATTTACTCTACACTTCTTAGGGCTTGAAAATTAGTCAAGAAGTTATCTCCCCGCTCAAGTGGCTGTCAGATTTGCATTTTCAGCATGGATATGCAATAGGGTCTCCACAAGTACCTTTCAAGGTACGTATTTGGAGGTTGGTGATTTATTTAAAATTTCATTCTGTCTAAGGACAAGGCCTTTATGAAAAGTAGTGAGTTACCACAAAGGACGGCAACGTCCCTTGATGTGAACACAGGAGCTACACTTAAGGAAGACTACTCCCACTCTGTTCTCTGCACCTCATCACTTTCAGTTGTATTTTTCCTGTAGGGATTCTCACCACGCTAGAAAGCCTAGTTCTCAAATGCAGCTTTGCAAGCAGGCAGGACTCAGTGTTCCTGCTCCTTCCACCCTACAGCATGGCTTTCCTACCACTTGGGCACCTGAGTGCATCTCCACAGCCTCACCATAACAGCCCCACTCAGAGGGCCAGTATTTCAAGCCAATCACCTTATGAAGAGAGGTACTTAGCAGCAAGCAAATATGATTTTATTATTATTTTTAGTCCTCCAGTTATGCAACACTGTTGCAGAGAAGGACACTAAAAGATAACTGTGAGCATGTGGTATGGGATTAAGAGTTGTAGCTTTCATAGCAACAAAAAGGGCACATCTCCAAACCTTACTTGATCTTAAAGATTGCAGCGCAAGCCTGGTCTGCACAGGCATCCTCTGGATCCAGATACTTTATCTGTGCAACAGTGTGTCATGCAGAACCAGCATTTTCAAAAGAAGGTTCAGAGCTCCATGTTACAAGGCAGTATAAGGCAGAGATGTGTTTCGAGATGATTTCTGCGTGTGCTGCACGTTGCAGATTACTTATCAGAAAGCAACAAATTGGTGGGATTTGGGGGGCCCAACAATTCCCCCAGTTCACTGATATCCTTCCCACTAACGTTCCAGTTCTTGAAAATACCTACTTTCAAGACAGAATAAAGCACAGCCGAGCAATGTTCAGTCTCGGTATTAAAAGGCAAGGATATCAAAAGCCAGGAGATCACTTTAGGATTCAAGCAGTAACGACGCCTGAGGAGGACCTGACTCAAGCAGAACAGGCATGTCTCAGAACTGCTCTTCCGGAACAGCTTTATTTCATGGGCTGTAGTTTCTGGATTCACACTACGTGATAAGTGTGCCAGAAGGTTTTGGCAGCCCTCAGGTAAACAGGGATGGCAGCATGAGTTAGAAAAAGATTTAATGACTACCCAAAGAACTAATACAGTTACAAAGAACAATTTAAAAATAATCCGGCAGAGTCTGGCTAGTAACTGCATGTCTTTTTGTAAGATTTTACTCTGAGGTTTTATCCTCAAGGAGAAAGGGCCATCCACAGAAGTTGTGTTGGAGACACATGCTGGGGTACCGCTCTGAAAGCTCGTAACACAAAAGGAAACACATGGCAGAGGAAGCATCAGGAAAGCCTGACTGCCACGCACTTTTCATATGAAATAATGACATCAACACTAGCTGGGAAGCAGCTAAACAGATAAAAATCCTTTTATTTTGCACACTTTCAAGTACTGAAAATCCCTGGCATCTTTTACTGGTCACTAGGCAATTTAGCTCCCAGATCATATTAGCTGCTGTCATTAAACAATGATCAGAATAAATCATTCTCCTGTTCTTACTGGACTTGCTACCATAATAAATGTACTCGCCAGCCTGTGCAGTACCAGTGATCTGCAAAATGTTCAGGGTCACTGAAAGTTCAGCAATCAGGTGTTTAGTAAATGCTGTTTTTCTTTTAAACTTACAGTGCCCAAACCGGAGGACACTTGGGTCACCAGGCACAACATAGTGCAGGCAAGAAGTCCAAGAATGGCTAGGCTTTTTATGGGTACAAACAAGGCCCACTACGTTACTCACTGGAACTTTATTATGACCATTTTCATTTAGTTGTTCGAGTTTATTTAGTACTAGATTTATCAAGAAATTAACAGTAGCCTGAACAGAAATCTCACATCAACATTTTCCATGGAACAGGATTCACTTAAGACGTATGAGATAGAAGAACTCGTGTAACATGCACTTCCCAACTGCAGTGATGGGGCATGTCAACTTACAGTTATTATGAGGTTTAGATTACTTTACCGACACACGAGTTCCTAGGCGATTCCCACAAGGAGCTACTCAGAATAACATAGGCATCTGAACGGCTTAAGATTCACAAGCCATCGATTTATAAAACGATTTATAAAGTGTAATTCTCCTCTGCCAGTATGGAATATTACTCCAAATGATGCTGCTGAAACTCAGAAAGCGAACCATAAAGCATATACTAGCAAATAAATTAAGACAATTATAAAATAATGTGAAACAATGTAACATTAATTGCACCTTGTAGGATATTCTTGTGAAATACCCTCCAAAGATTACAAGCTATCTGGTCATTTTAATACCCAAACCATCTTTTTCGGATACTTACATAGCTATAATGGCTTTTATGGAAAAACAACATTAGAAAGCTGTATACTTTTACCTGCTTGAAATGAGGACAGTCAGCACAGTATGCAGACAAGAGCTTGTGACATCATTAACTTATTTCAGGAATAAAATGCACATCTTGATACAACAGTTAGTATCTACATGACAATGAACTATCTGATATAAGTTAGCAGAGTGAAGACTGATAGACAGTAATAAAAAACTGGACTTAAAGCTGAAAACAAAAGTTAGGAGTACAATGCTTATGAAATACTTCAAGTTGGCAGACACCTGCAAAATTAAAATGTTTGCAGTACTATGTACTTAACACAGAATTGTGCTAGAAACTGGTCTCTGTATTTAATACATTTGTCATTATGTTGGTTAAAAGCATAACTATATACCACAAACTCTAGCTTCACTATTAACACTGCATTATTTTTAATAGAAATGCTTTAAGGAACTAACATAGGTTGCCTTTTTACCATGAGACTGTAGCAAACTACTTACACTCAAAAGTCTTTCAAATATGAAAAGGTCTTAAGTGTCTAGTGTCCAATGTGGCAGAATTGGACAAAAACACTCTATACTTAAATTTGCCTATTGGAAAAATGCACGAGTATAAATCTCTAAGATACTTATAGCTGTAGATACTAATAACTCTAGCTATTATCCATCTCTAAGTATGTTTTTTTTTCTCCTGTGCACGTCCATTTTCACAACTTTAAGATTTCCTTACTATGCAATTGCACAAGCTTCTCATTTGAGAGGGCATCTTGTTTTCACTTAAACTACAGTCTGAGAAATCACTAACACGTACGATCCACTCTACAGCTGATTACTTCAAATTTTTCTTCAACAAACAAAATAATTCTGATCTGTTGCAGCTAGTTTTCATTATCTCCTGACTCTGAAAACGATATATTGTCAAAGATTTAGTCAGGGTTAGCAAAGGACTGGATCATTCCTCTTATTTTAAAGCAAGAGTAATTTTAGCTAAATCTAATTTGGAAGGATTTTAAAACCTACAGAAACCATCATAAAGGCAAGAGTTAAAAAAAAAACACAACACACCTTTACAAACACCTCACCAATTAACTAGTGCAAGCTTACACATAGACAAGATTTCAGCTTAAAAGACGCTTTGAAATCAGTTTGTCTAATCAAGAATTAAGACACTAGCTGCCACATACAGCTTAGAAAATACAGCTTGTCAGAAACAAGCATGACCAGCCAGAATATACAGGCATACTGGGAACAGAAGTACATAAACGCAGGCTATGAAGCCTTCAATTTCAGATGGATTGGAGAGGTTTTTTTTTTTTTTTTTTTTTTTTTGTAATAACCACATTGGAAAGCTGCTGACAATCTGTACAGGAGATCAAAATAATGTCAGTTTTATAATCCCCCCATCTCAGTATTTACACAAATAGTTGCAATTATTCAATATTAATAAAATATCAAATGGAGTTTTCTAAACTTTTTTTTTTTTTTTTATACTAGCATTTAACATTTCCATTCAGTTATTCAAGTGAACACATTGGAACACGAAGCAGCAAAAGGCATAGCATTACTCTTGAAATGTTAGACGGAGATGTCAGAGTTCATCACGACTCATTAGCCATAGAACACAGCATCCACCTTCTGGACCCAATGAATTCTCAACCCAGAAAATCCACACTACTGCTGGTGCAGCTGGTCTGAGCTGCAGATGCTGCCTCACAGGCAGGAAAGGCAGCCCAGGCTGGGGATACTTTCTGAGCCAAATGCTTCCCCACCATCTACACAGAGCAAGAGAAGAGCTGGTCTGTCTCCAGAACTCATCCCTTCTCATCATCTTGGGTATATCCTCATCACAGTTCTTTCCAGAGTGAAGATATATATACAAATTAATCCCTCATTTTTTTCCACTTAATTCTTTCAACTTTTATTCAAGTCAGTTTCAAGACATTTAGAACAAAATTGGACCGTTTGTTCAGTCTTGTACTCTTGTACGTAAAATACAAGCATTTCTTGAGCACGTTGCATCACTAAGAATCCACAACATTCTCATGTCTGCTTAGTGTTGAGAAGAATTTTAATTTTCTGAGGTTTTAGTATCACAGAAAATGTATTTGATACAAGCTACCTTATTGCACAGGAAAATTATCATTTACAGTGTTAAAGTACAGCAAGATGGGGTTGTCAGCAACTTGTGAATGAGACGTATTGTATCACTGATACAATCCTACTCCTGAAGAAAGAAGCATAGTCTCCAAAATAATGTACAATTTGTGAAGAATTACTTCAAATTTGTTTTTATAATAATAAACTCAGTCTTAAAAACAGACTTAAATACCTGTTAAGTACATGATGTTTTCTGATGAGCACCAAAAACTATTTTTAAGTTAAATTCTTCATTCAGGTGTCCTCAGACACTCATCCATCCTTTTTTCTGCACATAAAACCATTCATACCAACAAAGGCTGGGTTATTAAGCCTGGCTATATTTCATCTTTTATTAAGCCTGGCTAGATTACATCTTTTTACACTTGAAACAAGAAGAATTGGTACAAGCTACAGAAATTAGCACCTGACAATACTTCACTAATCTCATTATAGTTTCCAGTTTTATTAAGAACACATTAAATCCTCCTAAAAAGTTTCACTTGCACTTTCTGTAAGATTTTTCTGTAAGATTTGTCATATTCCCAGTAATCTCTCAGTTATAGAAGTGCTTGAAAACTCTCTAACTGGCTACCTTAACACAACTAACTCCCCATGATTTTTGTCTATGTTTAAGCATGCTAGGAGTTACCTTGCTTTGCAGGGTGCAGAAGGGGAATTAGAGAAGAGCGTACACTACCACAGCCTTGTAAAATAGCCTTCATATAGCCTGGATTCCAAGTTGATGAAGAAAGTACCAATATACCTCAATAAGGTGCAGATATTTAAAGATTCACTGGATTTCTATACCATCCGAACAGTTTCGCAGGACGCATTCTTTATATGACAATACCTTCAGACGGTTTCAGATATTTAAATCATACTCGTTACTGTGATTTTAAAAACTAGCATATGGCACTTGTAGTTGCCTACAAATTCATGAAAGAATTCTTACATTACAAGCCTGCCTTTTTGTCAAAGCATTATTTCCACTTTTGAGCCAAGTTTATTATTTCAAGATTGCCTATTGTCCAAAAAGACAGGCCAGATTCTGTTGTCTCAAGAATACCATCATAGTAAAAATGGGAAAGCGTGAATGTTCAGTATCTAGTAACTACTGGAAGAGGGGTGGTGAACAGTACACAAGATATATCAACTAGAACTCTACAATTCTCAGTATACAGAAAGCTATAAAAACATTTTGAAGGCATCTCTTGGAAGCTTGTGGTATGTACACATTAAAGTTCACTATCAGACTGACTTAAAAACCTTATTTCATCAAGATTAACTTTCAGAATACTTACTACTTTTTAATTTGTAGCGCAGCACACCTATGGCTTCTAAACAATCAGAACATTGACTAGCCAGTCTTCAGTTTAGAAGACAGACATGTTCTTCAACCAAACGCTAACCAGAGGAAATATTTTACTTAGCAGTCCTTATAACTTGGCTCTTGGAGATTGCAGACTTGCACTAAGGATGACTGTAATCCATGAACTGTAAACATGGATCAGTTAACCTAAACAGGAAGGGAAATGTCTTGAAATCAATTAAGTATGCATGAATAAGTGAAAAAGTGAAAAAGGGGGAGGGGGAAGGAGAAAGAAGTTAATTAAACAGGCACTGTCAATATTAACATTAAACAAATTGTTTCCTCCTGCCTTCCGCACAAGATTTCTGCACAAGATTTGATAGTGAAATCAAACCCATACGTTTTGTTGCTTCCACCACACTTTGCCCCTGCAGGCTAAAAATACATTCCCAGTAAGAGTTAACTTTAAATAAACAGCAAATCCTTTAAATGAAAATTTAAATTTATTTTGAAGTTTTTAAATGTCATTTCTATCAATTTAGACACACTGTTTGACATTATCAGATCAGAGAATTTACAGTGACTCATGGATAAAGATGTGGCTTTTACATTCAAATGTTAAGTACTTCAGAAGAACTTTGTCTTATTTCCAAACCAGAAACACTAAAAAACATTTTATTTTGCCTTTCAACCATCTTTGTTAATTAACAGACTTTTGATATCTGCCGTACTTGAAGTGGAACATGCACAACACCAAAGGAATTACTTTGTTTGAACGAAGTGAGTACCTTAATTACAGTTCCAGACTTAAGACTAGTTCATGGTAGCATCAAAAGGCAGTGCTAAGTAGAAATACAAGAATTTTTTTTAATATATTTTCCTCAGGTAGATTGCAAAGTCTGATCTACTTAGAGAGCCTTTTTATGAAGATAAAAAGGTCTTGCTATCTGATAGTAATATCATAAGAAGTTCAGCAAGTTTTGTCCAGTTTTCATAGTTGTGGGAATGGTAATAGAGAATTCCATTGCTATCTAATGCTATCCTTGTATTAGTGGTTAAAAACAAAACTCAATCTATAAGACTTAAATTGTGTTGATTTTATCACTTGCTATAATTTCTTCTACTCTCTAGCAGTAACTTGAGACCAGACAAACAGTAAATGCTCACATGGGAGAGATTTGATCATTTGCCCATCATTGGCAAGAAGATTGCCCCTTAAGTGTGTACAACACACTTAAATGACTTAAGTGAATGTCAGAATTCCTCCTTTCAAGAGGGACAGCCTCCCACCACGCATCTTACAAGTTAAAAACACTCCAATTTTTGAAAAACACCATAAGCTCCAAGGCCCTGGAAAAAGCTTATAAGTTTTAGAGTTTAACTGTTACATGCTGACACAGGGCAAGGTACCCAAACTCTGTCGTATATGCCTTAGTGTAAGAGACCAGGACTGCCTTTAGTCAGTCAGAAGCACATCATGGAAGATCTGGGACAACAGCTACAACTTTGTGCTAGACTCCAGTATTTTTAATATTAACAACTTTCATAAGCAGCAGGGGTGAAATTTTGTTTCATAAAAGGAAAATGCTACTCAGGTCTCACATAATACATTTCTTCCCCCACCTTTGTTTTCCCTGTCTAATGAAACATCAGTAATAGTGTGCCAGGAATGCTCTATCAGCTGATGCCAGAAGTCAGCTGTATTTCAAGAATCACAGGCACAATCCCTGCTCAGGAACACTCAGCAGGAAAGGGCGTGAAAGGTCTGTTACATTACAGTTTCAGAAGCCATAAAAACATGTATGCAGTCTTAATCTTCCCTGTTGGTAAAGTCTATGAACCTAGTCAATCCATAGGTATGATGATATGAATCTCAACACCCAATGAAATAAGTGTATTCATAAGCCTTTAAACTACATAGAAAACTCAGTTCTGTCCTCTGATGCTGTTTCAAGTTTGTTTTATTCACTCTTTTGGATGACCATAAATAAGTGTTTCCACTATGGAAAAGAAAGTTAGCACAGTACATTTTCATGACTGGGGAATGGATTTTCTGAAGACATCTTCAAAAGGGCAAAAGCTTAGAAAAAACAACCTGAACATTGAATTCAGTTCCTTATAAAGTCCCTTGTAAAAATAAAAATTAAAAAAAGAAAAAAGGAAGAAAAAGAAAAATTATAAAGGAAAAACTGCAAGGCCCAGGATGACTTATTGCTTTTCTTCATTTTTTTCCTTGGTCTCTTTCTTCTCAGATTCTTTGCTCTCTTCCTTTACAGAAAGCTCTTCTAGTTTTTCAGCAACTTTATCAGCGCTATCATTTTTGTCTGTGCCTGCTAAGAGATCAATGACAAAAAAAAGTTACATACAGGCAGCAGTCAATCTTCCTGTAACAGGGAAAGTAGAAGCAGAGGACAAGGAGGGCAGGGAGGAGAGAGATGGCTGGTATTTAGAATAAGAACAAAAGCAAAGAAGTTCTTTATTGATCACTGGAATGATTTCTTCTCCTTTGATAGATACCCCTGATGCTAGAATTTTAATCACAAAATGAATGTGTAATCATAGTGACAGAGAAACATGTAACATTTGGTCAGCTTTGATGCTACTAGTAACAGACTCCAAAGAACATCCAGTCAAGTAGATGTCGTAAGTCCCTAGCTTTTGCCTATCTTAAATTAAAAACATCCTTACGAAACCCAAGTTCCCCGATGTTTGAAACTGAGACAGACAGGAAGTTCTTAAGACTGAAAAATTCTCATGTAAATATCAGGAGTGTTGACTGCAGACTGCTTGTAATCTCTGCTTCAGGAAGATGGAAATGTTTATTTTACAAGGTAAGCTGTCTTGTCACAGAGACAGTTACAAAATGCAATGAATTAAGCTGTTAAAAAGACCTGTAAATGAAACTGTAGCGTTTCTTCACATTAACAACTATAAGAGCAGAGTATCCTGCTTTCATGATTCCCTCCCAAAATTCCACAAGTAAACTGGAAGGAAACACTACTGTGGTTGCAGTGCTCAGTTTGTATACGATAAACCAGAAATGCTTCTTTAGTAGCAGTTCTAATAAAGCCATGTCCCAAAAGCAATTTTAACAGCCTTCTACAAAAAAAAGAAGGCATTTGTCATGCCTGTGAACTACTGCTCTCGCAGACAGAAAAAGCACCTGAACTGAAGCCTGCAGTTCGGTACAGAGTGAGTCTGCTCAAACACCATGATACTCCAGGGAGCTGTAACCACTCAAACAAGAAGAGCAGCATGGTACAATACTGAAGACTTAACCTTACCTTTCTTTGCTCTCTTGTCTACTTCATTCCTGCATTCTTCAAACTTCGCTTTGAATTTCTGTGCATCTGTTTCAGTAAAGACAATATTTATTAGCTTTATCTCCCTGTAACATTAAATACTTCTCAAGTATCTTCCCTCAAAATCAAAAGTTTTGCGTAAACAAAACTTGCAGGCAGTTATAAAGTGACCTAGTTTAAAATCAGAGTGCTGTGCAAAGGTCTCCAATGCCATCTTTGTGCAGAAGCAGTTTGTCTTTAGCAAGTCTAACAGAGCCTTTTATTTTGCACCTTGAAAATATTTAAAACTAGCTCTTTCTGGAGTCCTCTTTGTAGTCCAGCTATTCCTGCCCTTTATAAATAAGAATGACAGACCACTAATATGACAGTGCAGAAGACTGAGGATTAGCCCTGAGGTACCCTCCATCTCCACTATGTTATACCCCAAAAGAACTTCAGATCTGTACCATAACTTAGGGCATCATCATTAAGTACTGAAGATAAAACCTATTACTAGAGTATTCAGATTCAGTACCTGAAGACCTTGACTTAAATTGCTCCTGATTACAGCAGCTAGGGAAGCACAGATTCCTCATATGTCTAAGTTGCTTAATCAAGCTTCAATAATGTTTATACAGAAATAAAACAAACACAGACAAAAGCTGATCAGTCAAGGTATTTCCTAACACCAGAACTATAGAAGCATTAGCATGGTATGCCTGCTTGGTACTACTGACCACATGAGGTCACTGTTGCCCCCACAGTAAATTCAGAAGCCACCATGAAACTAGCTCAGGAAAATACTAACTTTTTTTAAGCAGCTCAAAAAGAAAAGATGCATGAAGGACACATTTATGCCTGTTCACCTGTTATCTGCTTAGTCACTACTGCAAAGTGTAAACACACAAAGATGACAACTATCAATACAGAAGACAATACCCTTAATAACCTATATAACCTCACTGAAAAGAGGGAAAGACTTTGCAAACATAGGCAAATGATTACCCAAACCTTTTCATTTCATATTTAAGAAGCAAGCAAGCACTAAGAAGGTGCACCACATATATGGCTGAACAATATACTAGAGACTTGAAGAAAAGAAAGCAATGAGATCTGCTACATTCTTCCTTGACGCAGGCAAATCCATCCCGTGGGTATGCAAACAAGGTAGTATTTCTCTCATGGCATTTCCATATAGCCTTGGTACACTATCAACATTAAAAAGGTCAGCCTATACCTAGAAGTTTGGCACCAAGAAAAAGGTAAAAGCTAAGCTGATTGCATTACTATATGAAATATGCTGGACTAGAAAGGGTGCATTTCAAAATACAGAGCTACTTCATTACCATCTAGCATACAGAAGGAAAAGGTGGCTAATAAACTAACTACTTGTGTGGTAGGTAGTAAAGCAAGCACATTTTTCCTTCCCCCCGCCCCCCCCCCCCCCGAAAAAAAATATTAATGAACTCCTAGAATCATCCCACAAAGCTGGAAAAGCTGCAGTGGCACTCAGCCCTACTAGCTGATCCACATGTAATTAGAGACCTACTCTATTCTGGTAGTCAACATAGTGACTCCGGAAAACAACACCAACTAGTATAAGAGTCAGGTTTGATTTCACTAACCAAACATTCAATTTAATCAAAACCAAGATGCTACATCCTTTATTTACATCCTTTATTTTATAAAAACATCTTCTGCTAAGTCAGATAAACCACATCTCAGGTCAGTATTTCCTTTCCTTGCTTCTAGTACAAGAATGGGGTCTGAACAACTGAGACAAATGAAAACAAGCTGCATATACTAAACTCTACCCACACAGCATTGCTGCTTTTAGTTTTACTCTAATTAGCATTACACTTGCATGAAACAGTGTAAGTTAAAAAAAAGTTTCCTGGAGCATAGAGCTCTGTAAATACTACTCCAGATCTAATTATTATACTGTATGAATTATTATACTGTATGCCAGCATGTATGGTGAAATGATTAACTGACTTCTCTCAGTTAAAGCAGTAATTAGCTAATGCTACTGTGCAGCACTAAGTTATGCTTTATGTGCAACGGGTTTACACTAGTGTTTGGACCTGTAGCATAACATACAGCATACAATCAACACAAATTCAGCACCAGTTCACTTACTTTCCGCATTTAAGAAACGGATTGCCAGAAGTTCAGGCTTGGGGCTTTCATCTGCAAAGTCAGCATGTGTGTTCCAGACCCATGCCCTGTCACTTCCAGCATTAGGCTTCAACTCCATTAAGGGTGTGACTGAAAAGCAAGCATTAAAGTGGTACAGAGCACAATAGTAAATGTTTTCCACACCAGCCTCCATACATCTTATGGATAGCTGACTGTGAT
Source organism: Anas acuta (assembly GCF_963932015.1). Lineage (NCBI taxonomy): Eukaryota > Metazoa > Chordata > Aves > Anseriformes > Anatidae > Anas > Anas acuta. Next base: position 11,021,681 of record NC_088995.1, on the reverse strand, counting down.
GCTTATGTAAAGCAGTTTACAGAAAAATACTTTCTTGATACATAGAAAAGAGCGCCCAGTATAATTTTCTTTACATCCTCAAAATGATGCAACATCATTGCTATAGAGAAGAATGGTGGATTCACCACTGTCTAGTTAAACTCCATTTCTTAATTAAATTCTTAATTCAATTCTGTTTTAAAACAGATGACTGCTGCACTGTAAGTGATGCAGACACTAAGCATAACTCTGAGAAACAGTCAAATAGTTTATGAAGAAAAGGCACACAGACAGAAAAACAGCATTCTTTCGCACACTGAAAATAACGTACTACCCACATCTGAGAATCTGAAGATAGTCAACTCCTTCCCTTGCATTTTTTAATTTAGAGATGGGATTATGTTTTGTTTCACCTAACATTTGCATAAATGAAGAGTCCTTTTGTCTGTATGTGAATCATCATAAATTCAGTAAAGAAATCTATACTGCAAGTAGATTTTCCAGGAAAAAAATGGATTACATGGACACTACAGATATGTCAACTATGAACAGTTTTTACACACTTGCAGAGGTTATTTTCCTAAACAAAAGGTTTATTACTTTTGGTTGGTGACTATGCTGCTTTTCTGTTCACCATTTTTACTAAACAGGAACACCTGAGTTCTGAAATCTGACCTTCTGAAAAGATATGCCCAAAGAAATTAATCATTGTTTCTGACTACAGATTTGTATGAAGTTGCATTAAGCAAGTACTTCAAACTTACCTAAATGTAAGTTAACTCTACAGATACCTTTATATAAACCTGCATACTACCAAAGCAATCAAGTAACATGAAGCATTACTGAATTGGTTTACTTGTTGCTAAATTTACTTTCAAATTTGTTTTCACTTCACATTTATTTTTATTCAAAGAGAATTAAAGGAACAAACCCTTCCTGCTCCATCAGCTCTCAATACATATTATTTTTGAATAAATCAGCTGAACATACCCCCTTCATTTCAGTCTGCTTCACTAGCAGAGAAAGGCTGCCAGACAAGTTTAACACCTCAGTATCTGCCTTCCAATGCAGAAGTATTGTTTCTACCATTTCAGCCATCTAACTTGGGATGCTAAATTATTATGATTGCTCTCAATATTTTGTTTTTAAATGAATGCAGAAAGTGGAAGCCTCAATACCGTTCATTATAAGGTATAAGAATGTATGTTCTGGCTTGTTTTTGTAAAAGCATGACAAAGTAAGCGAACACTGTCTGTCTACTCAAGATAAAGTGTCTTTAGAACACCATTAGTTTGAAGAAAAAAAGAGTAACACTGTCAGAGTCAGCATTGCAGGCTGTTCCCAAAACCAACTACAGCTTCCTTATGCTAATAAAAATAAGCATTTATGGTTTTGATACTTGTGGTCTTGTGCACAGAGCAACACATGACTGTATTTACAGTAGTATGAGTTGGACATCTGCTTTAAGATGCAGCCATTCCCTAGCTGCTTCTAAAAAGCCACCGGGCTCTTAACCTGCAATTTATGAAGCTTCATCAGACTTTTTCAAAAAAAAAAAAAAAAGCAAGTATATCAACATAACATACTGTAATGGTTTGCACAGATTTTTAGGGTTTTATCCCTCCTCATGAGGAGGCGAATTGTTCCCTTCTCCTTGTGTTTCAGGAGTTTTACATCACCAGTTCCTCGTTCTTTCCATTCTGGTAGGTCATTCTCAGACGCAAATCGGAAAAGTTTTGCTCGCCTTAAAGAAGAGAGAATTTCAGAAGTTAGCCTGTATGTAAAAACACATATTGAAACAACATGCTCAAGAGTACAATACAGTGGATTTTCTGTTGTTTTTTTAAGCCACGCATTTTTTTTTTTAACCCAGGCTTTTATTCAGCATGTAGCATTAGAAACTGATATTATATATTCAAGTTTAACAACAAGCCATTAGGAAATACATAACATACACTGGAGTTCGTTATGTCCTGGACACACTTTTGGGAAGGATGATAAATGTATCTGGTGTGCATAACCTTTTAAATTAATGAATAATTAACAGGCTTTGCTATACCTAGCATAGCAAGGTGAGTATTAGAAAATACAATTGCTTGAATGAAGAATATTGCTGGTTGGCTGTAGCAACCAAACAGCTAGATCAAGACTAAGACTCTTGTATAAGTCCAAGCCCAGTGTTTGATCTAAGGTTAACAAAGTGCCTCACCCTTTAGAGCCACTCATTTCCTTTCCCTTCATCTCCAAATGCCTAGCTATTGCTATTCTTCAAGTCAGAATAAAAGAAACTTAGTGCTGCACTGCAGTGCAACATACCTGCTTCAGAACTTCATTCTTTAATTTTCCAAGATGGCAGTGTACCAAAGAAGAAACAGCAATAGTTTGGGAGATTAGTCAATGCTGACCTTAGAGAGATAGTCTGAAGAGCTTAAGACACTGCTAACATGAAAAGAAGCACCTGCTCACACTACAGGATAAAATATATCTAGCCTCATGCCCAAGCAACACTAATTCCAAATAGGTACATGTCAGGTAAAAGCACAAATTCTACATTGGTCTTCTAGATGTAGCAAGGAAGCATCAGTATGGAGACACAACTTAAGAACTTCAGAAGTGCAGTCTCTGCTGCAAGCAGAAGTTAGTGATCACTACAGAAATATTCAGGAAAAAGCTCAGTGTTCTACTTTTTTACACAAGAGCAAGGGATGTGGCTTGTAATGAAAAAGAGTTTTCAAGAGAAGGTGTTGGATGTTTGCCTTCTCACAGACTCTGATGCAGATGAACTACTGTGGTCCAAAGCAAGTCACTCCTAAGCCCAAATGGCACTAAGTAACTCCTCTAGTTTTAGCTACCAGAACAACCAGCATTCAAAAAAAAAAAAATCCTTTTCTCTGTTATTTGTTTTATACTGTGACTACACACCTTCAGACCTCAAATTATTATTCAAGTTAATGCATTCTTTTAGGTTAAACAAAACAATATTAAAGCCAGATTCATAATATCATATTCTCCCTGTACTGTTCCAGACCTTAATCAATTTCCTGGGGCATTATTGTTAATCATTCCCCCACTCAATCTCTGCCACCACAGCAAGTACCAGCCTAACTATTCCTAACTAGTTAACCAGCTTTTTTGTAACACATTCAAGTTAATGTAATAACATTCTAGTTAAAGTCTAATAACCAGCTAGATAACACGCAGAAGTATTCTACTTACATCTTAAAGAGCTCTTCCTCATCCTCTTCCAGAGTTTTTATTTCTTGTTCAGGAAGGGAAACTATGGGCTCAAACTGAGGATCATGGTTAGAATCATCTGCGTTTTCAGTAGAAGTATCATGGTCCTCATGTGTTTCCTGGAGAGAGGAAATGGGGGAAAGAAAAGAAAAATTTGTTATATACTTAAATTCAAGATTACTCAGTGATTAAAAATTAGTAAACGAAATATTGTGTAACAATAAACCAAAGTTGTAGTTGAAAATTAATTGCTCTAAAGTCAACATACAGTTATAGTAAGAAAAAAGTGGTCTTGCACAGCTAGATGTTTTCGTTCTACCCACTAGCTTTTGGTTATGGAAAAGCTGCACCAATTAGCTTTCTGCTGAATATGTTTTATGCTTCCAATACACTACTACTTCTTAGTGGCTAATGACCTATCACTACTGCAGGAACAAAAGAAAATCCAGCAAAAAAAAAAAAAAAAAAGAGAAACATTTTACATCCAGAAAGGCAGCGTAAGTTCATTATTCTCATCTTATGCATTATAACTCCCACAACCTGAGGTGTTTGTGAGGCACAGTCACACTGCTCATAACTTTTTTCCATTTCAGCTACACTCTCTGGGGGAACTGTAACGGGTAAATGGCCAAGGCGAGACTTCCCCGCGGGTTGTTGGGACCGGCCCCAACGTTTGCTGAGCTGCGGAACCCCTCGGCGTGGCTGGCCAACTGCCGGCAGCCCCCGGCACAGCCCGCGAGAGGAATCCATCCGCAAGCCTAACGGGGCCGCACGCGGTTAGCTCAGGTGAAGGGCCCCGATGTTTTGGTGCTGCTGCTTCAGTAACAAAAAGAAAAAAATAAATAAATAAAAAAGGAGCGAGGGGGCACGAAGCGCTGCAAACGACTCCCGAGAGCCAGAGCCCGGCCAGCCCAGGCGGGCCGGGAGCCTTGTGCTCGGGCAGGCCCCGCGGGGCAGCGGCCGGGCCCAGCTCCCGCCTCGGGGCCGGGCCGAGGAGCGGCGGCCGCTGGGTCCAGGCCAGGCCCTGGCGGCGGCCACGTGCGAGCGGCGCCCGTTACAACGGCAGGGCCGGGCCCGCCGCCACAGGCCCGCGGCACCGGGGCTGCTCCCGCTGCGCCGAGAGGGGATTAAAGGGAGGGGGGGGCAGGGGGGCGCCTCTCCCACAGCGCCCAGGCGGCCCCTGAGGGAGGCCGCGGCCTCCGAGCGTGAGGGAGCGGGGGGGGGGCTGAGGCCGCGGCCTCCCTCAGGCCTCGCCCCCACCTGTTTCCGTTACTCCCCTCCCCCATCCCGCGGCCTCCTTCTCTCCCCCTTCCCACCCCCGCTCCCCCCCCAGCCCGCCGGTGCCGGCAGGGCCGCGCTCCCGCACCTTGGTGTCCGCCATGGGCCCGGGCTCGCTGCGCTCCGCTCGCTTCCGCCGCCCCTCCCGCCTTTACCTCATGCCCGCGGCCCGCGCCGCCGCAAGGCCCGATGGGAGGCGGCCCCCGCCCCGCCCCGTCCCTGCAGCCCCCGCGCCATGGCGGCGCCCGCCCCGCGCCCACGCCTAAGATGGCGGCCGCCTGCCTGAGGGAGCGGCGCGGGCCGCTGCGCTTTGCTTTATCGCGGTTCTTATGAGCCACGCGGGGCTTGCGAAGGGGGAGCAGGGCTGAGAAATAAACTGAAAGTTAACGGGCTGCTCCCTGAGGAAGCAGTGAACAGCGCGGCGCGGCCGGGCTTCAGCAGGCGGCGGGATGGAGGTGGCTGTGCCGGCCGGGAACGGCGCGGCCGCGCCTGAAGAAGAAGGAGGAGGAGGAGGAGGAGGAGGAGGAGGAGGAGGAGGGGGAGATGGCGGCGGCGGTGGTGGTGGTGAAGGAGGAGGAGGAGGCACCGGGGGGGACCCCACGCCCGGCCCCGACGTGTACGGGTACACCAAGGGAGAGCTGTTCACCTCCGAGATCTATAAGGTGGAGATACAGAACCTGCCGAAGTACATCGGCTTCAACGACGTGAAGAAGTTCCTCGCCAAGTACGGGCTGAGCCCCCACAAGATCAAACTCTTCGGGCGGCAGACGTTCGCCTTCGTGACGTTCAAGAGCGAGGAGGAGCGGGACAAGGCCGCGCGGGCGCTGCACGGGGTGCTGTGGAAGGGCCGCGCGCTCAGCGTTAGGTTGGCCAAGCCCAAGGCCGACCCCATGGCGAAGAAGAGGAAAAAAGCCGAGGGGAGCGAGGCAGGGGAGGCGAAGCGGCCGGCCCCACCGGCGGCCGGCCCCGAGGAGCCTCTCAGTAAGCAGATAGCCGATGTGGTGACTCCGCTGTGGAGCGTGCCCTACGCCGAGCAGCTGGCCAGAAAGAAGCAAGAGTGCGAGCAAGTGCTGCAGAAACTGGCAAAGTAATTAACGGCTGGTTGTGAAACTGCCCTGGGTCTAATGATACATGGTTACAGTGGGATAGAGCTAAGTTTGAGCAGATTGTTATCTAAAATAAAGCCGGTTAGAGGGATGTCAGAAAACAAATCCCAAACAAAGTAAATAACAGATCATCTGTGATGCTAGGGCTGAAGAAGTGCTCCAGCTGGCAAAACTTGCCGCTGCTGTTCTTGGTCAGCTTCAAAAGATCACTAAATGAATGGACATCATTTTGGGAGTCCGTAGTGCCATGGGCCTAAACAGAAAGATGTTTGTGCCCCTGAAGTTCAAAAAAATATGCACCTGTCAAATGTTGTAAGAGGCAATCTGTAGAGACGGCAAAATACCATTAGGGTTTTCTCCTAAATAATCCCCTCATTTTTTAAGTCTGGTCTTTGCAGATCAAAGTATCTTTTCCATCATTTGCCCTAATCGTGTAGATAAAATTGCAGTCTGTTCGTGCATCAGTACCTTGCCAAATATAGTACTAACCTTTGTAACTACATTAACTCTTCTTTTGCCAGGTTATGGTTCTTGTAAAATTGGAGTTTTTTTCCATGTTAAACAAAGTATTTATTTCAGAAGAAATAGTCTTCCTCTGGCAATCTGATACTTTCTTATGCCCTAGCTTAAAAGGAAAAAAAAATGTTGTGCAACAGTTTACTTTTTCCAAGTGTGCAGTTTTAAATGTTTGTTTCTGATTTGGGCAGGGAAATAGGAAATAACAACAGAGCGTTATTACCTTGGCTGTTTGTGCAGAAGCAGAAGTATAACAAAATGTGCTGCCCGGTAGAGGGAGTGAAAGCATCACCGTTACAGGTAACGTCATCCGAAGTTGAGGATGGAATGGGGTTGATGAGATTAGGGCAAAATTGATTAGTTGGTCTTAAGAGACTGCAGACAAACTGAGTATTTGTCTTCATTGCGTAATGAATGATGAATTTTAAACATCATTGCCTTTCGTGTAAATAGTGTGTGGAAATACTTACAGGAAGCAGAGAAATGCTTACCTGGATATTCTATCTTTAAAGTGAGCATGCTGACCCCAGAAGTTTGTGTTGTAAGCTCATAAAAACATCTTTCAAATAATGCAGTATTTTGCTTTTAGAGTAACATGATTTACTTAATTCTTGTTCATTATTGTGGTTAGTTCTCATACATCAAAGTTCAGGAATATCTTCCATATGAACTGAAATGGCTTGTGGCCTTCTGCAAGTACGTTTAACCACGTGAAGGTTGTTTTCAGATAAACTTGGTATGTACAAGTAAGTGCTGTATAAATATCTTACATAACTTTATTTTAAACCTAGACTGAATATCGCAACAAATGTGAGTTTTTGATTGGGATTGGTGTAAATCAAGAAGACAAAACTGTGGGTTGTCGTCTTGGCAAATATAAGGGTGGTACGTGCGCTGTAGTGGAGCCATTTGATACTATTCACATTCCTGCTATTGCCAAAAAAGTAGTAAAAGCATTTCAAGACTACATAAGGTGAGCATAAGTAAACTGAATTTTCTTTAAATGTTTTGATGACTCAAAAATATTCATAAAATTAAAGTGAAAAGTTTAGTGTTTGTTCTGAGCTTTATGACCTAAGGATATACCAGTCTCATTCTTTAGCAGTTCTTTGACATTTGCATCTTGTGCCTTGATCACTGGGTGTATGTCCCTTGTTCTTGCTCTGATGTTTTGAGATGGAGGGGCAGATACCAGCATAACACAGCTTTATTGCTAGTGATGAGATAACAGAAGTCTACACGTGAAAGTGCCTGTTATTTAAGAGCTTTTTCCAATAACTGTAAAGAAAATTTTATTCTGAAAAATTGTTAAAAGAGGAACTTGAACAACTAAAGTCAATTGTGTGCTTTACTGACTTAGAGAAGAATCAGCCTACAAGTCAATAAAACAAAAGTGGTAAATCTGTGAGCAGTCACACTTCTTAGAAAAGGAGCAGTTGCTTTGAAAAGCAGTTGAATTCTGAAAAATGGAAACTCAGAACAATCTTGAATATGGAAAGTTTTCAACTTAGTGTGGAACACAGAAGCTGATGAAGGCATTTATAAAAAGTTGTGTTGTTCCCTGAATGTGGTGAGAGGCTGCCTATCTCCTATCTATAATTTTGGATGGGTTAAAATGGATAAGAGGTAAGAGGATTATGAAAGCTAGGGAGAGATTATTTTGTGATTGGAGATCTATTAATCTCTTTTTTTTTTTTTCTTAATTAAGATTTGGAAGTCATTCTTCTCTTGACAGATCAATGTAGTCTCTGTTTGTACTTAACATTTTTCATCACTTTGCATGGTGAGCTGCTTTTGTTTCAATCAACTTGAATGTCATGCAAAAAATAGTTCCTTGTTAAGTAACTGAGCTTCTGAAAATTGCAGGTCAACTCCTTACTCAGTTTACAGCCCAGAAACCTATGAAGGTCACTGGAAACAGCTCACAGTCCGTACCAGCAGGAATGGCCACATTATGGCAATTGTTTATTTTAATCCTCAGGTATTTAAGATGATATATAAAGTGCAGCCCAGATGCACAGTTTTAAATTACATAAATCTGATTTTATAAAGAGTGAATGTGAAAGAGAAATAGAATAATGACTTAGCGTGGTTTACTCTGCATTACTGCTTTTTTATTTAGAATAATCTGATAAATGCAAATGAACAATTAATGTATGTCTTCTTTAAGCATATAGAAGTATATAGCAGGCATACACTATATCATATCTTCCAAGTCACTAAAATTATTATTCTCTCTCTTTTCAAATGAAACCTTCAGAAATTAAGCAAAGAAGAGCTCGCTGACCTAAAAGTCTCTCTGGCGAAATACTTCACAGAGGGGATGGGAAGGGACAGTGGCATTACTTCTCTGTACTTTGTGGAGGAAGGCCAAAGGTAAGGAACTTGGTTTTGCTTTGGGGAATTCTGCTGGCAGCGGGATTCTTGTTGTTTGCTAATTCCTAAAAGTAGCAGCAGCATTATTACTTTGCTGAACCTTTTCCACAAAAGATTCCTGAAACTTCCAGTTTTCCTGTAGCGGTCACTGAGTAAAGGCAGCTAGGGTTTAAATGGGCAGAACTGCTACTAGTTAGTGGCCATCAAGCTGTGAAAGTGTTTGCTATATTAGATGGGTACTTATTGTTATCAACAAGTAAATTTCATGTCATTTTTTTTCTTTCCTATTTTACATAATTTTTCATCTCCCCATCATCTTCCACAGAGCACAAAGTCCACCTTATCTTCATCTAGAGACAATGTAGGTCAAACTCTTTGTGTCAGTGGAACGAGATTTAAAAGAAAAAATTCCAAGGTGGTCTCTAAAAGAATGTGATAAATGTTGCCATGTTATAAACTACTGTGCAGTAGTACAGTTTTTAAGATAATGCTTTTTGGTAAAAAAATAAAAAAAATTGTAATAAACATAATTGCTTGCTTTTGTTTGTTTCTCCCCTTCTACCAGGAAATCTCCCAATTTAGAAGACTTGCCTTTGGAGCATGTGGCTGGTGATAAGTACATATATGAAGAACTTCTTGGCCTAAAATTTAGAATTTCTCCTCATGCATTTTTTCAAGTAAGGCTGATATTAAGTTTCTAATTTACCTGGATTTGCATTATTGCCTCTAAGATGAGCTGTTGCAGCATAGTGAGATACTACATATTTAAGAGATTCAACCTTTTATATATTTGCTGTGATTAAATACATCTAAGTATTATGTTCTGCTGTAAAAACTCAGTAAATGAGCATAAACTTGATGGGGAGCATGTTCAAAGTGACTTGTTTTTACTAATTCAGTATTTTAATATCATTTGTCTCCTCTTGAATGGCATTGTACAGAACATGCAATAGGCAGTTCAGTAATCTTTGTAATTTTTGCTTGGTTTTCCAAAATGTGATTTTTCCCTGCTTTTAAGCTTCAAAAGTAAGTAGCCTCTGTTGTGTAAATGGAAAACAAGTACTGAAATAGGAAGGAAATACGTTACCACCTGGGATCATACATACATTGAAGATAGGCTGTATTTTCTATTATTTGCCTTAGATTTTAGTCTACTGCTATGCATTTATTTATTTTCACGTGGTGGACTTTACTTGCCCTTTAAGTTAGAGAATGCAAAATAGAGGCACTGGTTTGGTGAACTTGCTGTGTACTACTTCCTTTACAAGAAGGCACGATTACAGCATTTATATTAAAGCAGGTTTACAGATGAGGTTAAAGTAAAGCTTGATGAGTGTCTTGTCATGGTTATATTCTCCTGGGTTTGAATCTACTCATTCCATTCCTGTTCAAGGACTGGAAGTATTTTTAAAATCCTTTGTTTTGTAGCATTTTCCTTAATCATTTTGTTTGTTGTTTCCTCTAGTTTTCAAACTTACTTTTTAGGTACTGTAGAAAATGCCTTGTGTTTACTGGAATATAGATACCAAAACATTCCTTCTCAGAAAGAACTGAATGAGACTTTTACAATGCAATGGTGATCTTGTAGATCAGTTATTTGATGATAACTTGATGTGAAGTTCTTTCTTAGAAAGAAGGAAAAAGAAAATTTGCTTTTATAAGACTTATTAAAAAAAACATTTACTGCTTATAAAAAAGTAGACCTACTTGACATATATTTTCACAGGTAAATACACAGGCTGCAGAAGTTTTGTATACTGCCATTAGGGAGTGGGCACAACTGAGCCAAGAGAGCACGGTACTTGACATTTGCTGTGGTACAGGAACTATCGGGATTTCTTTAGCCAAGGTGATTAACGTCTCTTCCTGGATATAATCTACAATTAACATTCAGGTGTACCTCTTTTGTTATACTTATACTTATAATGAAAGAAAATACTTGATGTACTTGAAATGAAATGCATGATATCTTTAAGTTTTAAAATTAATTTCTAACTAAATTGCCTGTGGCTGTTTTAACAAATCATTACGAAAGCTCACTCTTTATGTTAAATACCCTAAATTATCTTTAAATTCAGTCAAAAGAGGCAGTAGTTCTGTCAGACAGCCAAAATTTACTAGAAAAGATTTGTCCACTTAACTAGTTAGAGCTTTCTCAGGTTAGAGTTTTCTCAGGTTAGGAATAACCAACTTTTGTCATACTCGCATATCTTATGAAGTAGAGTAAATAATGTTAAGGAAGTTTAGCCCTCCAAAAAACCAAAAACCTACCATAATAAGAGTCTAATGGGATAGATGATGTTCATCTGAGAATTCCAGTCAAAATGCCCCTGGTACTTGCAGAGGTCTCTTGGACTCTTTTCTAGCTGCAAGCTAGAAAAGTAACCACCTGTAAGTAAAAGTTCACATGCAGTAAATTGCTGATGCTATGAGTAACTTATATTTACATCTCTGTACCATAGGCTGATCTTTTTCCCTTGATTCTGTAGAAAGTAAAGAAAGTGATTGGAATTGAACTCTGCCAAGAAGCTGTGCAGGATGCCAAAGCGAATGCCCAGATAAACGGTTAGTTAAGCTAAAATTCTAAGATCTTTGTTTTTTCCAAGCATAGTCATTTCCAAGCATTCTTTGTTTTCCAAGCACAGTAGTTACATAGCTACTTCTTCACCATACTAAGGAGCTTGGAATTACATGTTGTTGATAGTAATCTTACCCATTTTAACTATATCTCCTGAAAATACGTATGCTAATCTCTGCAGTCATTTTTCTTGTTGACTAACAGCCAACATTACTTTTACATTGAAACGTTCCAGTTTAGAAGAAAAAAAAGTGAAACAAAGCTCCATCTAGCCTCATAAATAAAACTCTTAACAGTATCTGCTTTTTGTGGGCTTTTGCTTTATTCTAGATAATGGAGCATGCTTAAGTTACTGCTGTTTAAATAATTTGAAGTACCAGTCAGTGGTTGTTTAAGTTGCACTGGATCAGGGTAGACTAAATAACCCATAGTTTCTAAGATGTAAGACTTTAATATCCAACTTGAGTGTATTGAAAGATGCTTTGACTTGATAAGTACTCTGATTAACACCTTGTTTCTTTGTTTAATAGAACTGAATAACATCGAATTTCATTGTGGGAAGGCTGAAGATATCGTTCCTTCCTTAATTAACATATTAGCTCCCCAGAACCTAATTACCATTGTAGATCCGCCACGAGCAGGACTGCGTAAGTTTACCTTTTCTGTTTTAAGTCCATTCTCCTAGCTGATGTTTGGTAGTGTGCCAAAGAAAATACCAGTGGAACAAATAAAGTGGGAGGCTTTAACTGTAACTTGAAGCAGCTGAGTATTCCACTAGTTTTGTTCATGCTTGAGTACAACTTGGAATACTTCTGGACATCTGGTGATGCACACAAAACTTGCTCTCAGCTTTCTTGCTTTTGATCATCTAGACTCCAAGGTAATCCTTGCAATTAGAAGAGCTGAACAGCTGAAGAAGCTTATCTATGTATCCTGTAATCCCAGAGCTGCAATGAATAACTTTATAGAGTGAGTAATTCTTGGATAAATAAGTAAATATGGTAAGAAAAATTGATTTTTGGGGTGGAGGGCTGAGGCTGGCTTTTAAGTCATGTTTACTGATTTTTTTTTCCACTGTAAAACAGCTGACAGCTGCTACAAAGCAAGCTTGGAGCTGTGTTACCTAATAATGTGTAATAATGGAAGTACTCAGGGTGCTGACTAACCCTATTATGGAATGAGGCTAGGGGAAGAAAAGCCTTTCTTAGAGTAGTAGCATACTCTTCTAAGCGATGAACAGTACACTAAAATACTAATACAGTTCCTGTTCCCTTTTCCCATCAAGTCTTTGCCGTGCCCCTTCCAACCGAGTCAAAGGAGCCTCTTTCCGTCCTGTTAAAGCGATGGCTGTGGATCTCTTCCCTCAGACAAGGCACTGTGAGTTACTGATATTCTTTGAAAGGGTTGAATATACAAACGGAAGCTCTGCAGAAGCGAAGCCTGATGATACTCAAGTCACAACAGCAGGATGTGATTCAGAGTGCTTGGACAGTACCAACCCGTCTAACGTTGATGCAAGCCAGACAACTTCTATGGATACATGCATAGATACATCATCCAAAGAGAGGGAATCAACTCAAGTCCTATGAGATACTTTCCAGAAACTTCTTTTGCTTGTTAACTGCTTCAATAACATTGTCGCTCTAACACCCAGGTAATAAATCTCTACAACAGAGTGGCTGCAAGGCTTCCAAGTTATTTCATCATAATACTAATTTGAATTAAATTTAGTTACATACCATTAAGCCAAATTCTGCTTTTCTCCTCCTGCCCTCAGAGGGAAACCAAGGTGAGTGAATTAATATATAGTGGCCTCACTCTTTATACAGTTGTGATACAGCCTTAAATGTTATCCCACAGCTGTATTACTGAAGGAGAAGGTAGCTTGAACTCAACTTACTCAGTTTTTGAGGTTATAACTGAAGTACTTTTGAACAAAATGTTTTCAACACCATCTCTGCACTAGATTCAAAGATCTTATCTCAGCTATCTTCCCAACTGTTTTACTCAGAGCCCTGTGCAATAAAAGAAAAATGCAGTTGCATTTACTGCAGAACCTTAACACAATAAACATAGATTGCAGGCACCTGGTGATGAGCGAGAGTGGTGTTAGTGAACCCTAGGAACTACAAAGCTTAGCATCTTAAATCACACTTCGCATGTATGTATTGGTTGTGAGGATAAACCTGTTTGAGATTCCTACCCTTGCATGAGTTTGCTGTCCAGTCAAGATTCATACATCTTGACAGGTGCTCAGAGCCTAGTATTAATTGAAGGGAGCCTGATCCACATCATAGGATAGACTGACTGTTAGAAGGAAAAACCATTTTAAAATCAAAGTTATTGAAAGTACTTTTAATGTACATTTAGTATGGACTGAAAAAAAAACTTTTGTTACAGCACGCACAGACTTGCTAATACTCCTTTCTGTCCAGTTAGGCACATGACAGCAGGTACCAAAAATTGCAGCATTAGATTGTGTTGTTCCAAACTGACATAACTTAAGTAAAAAATACAAATTCCAATTTCTGAAAAAAATTAAACACAACTTCCCCTCCAATGCTGTTTAACCTTGTATGCATTCAGTTCCTTTCCAAAAAAGTCAACGACTACTTCCATAACCAGTAAGCCCATACTGATCTAATTTGTATTTCAATATATCTACAGGAAGCAAAGGATCAAAGTTCCTTTTTCTAAATGTGCTTAAGTTATCAAAATACTGATCACACTGCAGCATTTTATAATATCAAACTTTATTGCTCAAAACTAATTGTCTGAAAAATACACATGTAGTACTCAAAGACCAAACACATAGGCTTATATGATTGTGCAGAAAAAAAAGCAAGCAGAGGCTCAGTGAAAATGAGGCTTTATAGTTGTACCAATTTAGCACTGGCATCAAGCAACTGCACCCAATACAATTCATACAGCAACCATTGTTACCTACTTGGGCAATAAGATTGATTTTTTTCCCACTTTCCCATCTCAGATACACATCAGAATACTGTAACTGAACGTTTTATTTGGTTAAGAACAGCATGGCTTCTTGCACTTCACGTTTCTTCCTGCGGAAAGTTAGGCAGCTATCACTTCCTGAATTTTGCTCTAGAACTAAAGTACAGTCTAGAGAATTAATAAGATATAATCATGCTTTTAAATACCTGGATGTTACAAATGTATTTGTATAAAGCCTAACAGCATCACAGGGAAGTGGAAGTTTACATACAACAATTAATTTTATGCATAACAGTCTTCCCAAATTATCTGAGTACCCAACTACTTTGTCAGTTTTGTTTAATAAATATGTAAGAAAAAGCTGAATTACTGGTGTTTAAATAGGTAGCATCTGACTATTCACTGGAAGTCACAGTAAGTTTTCCATCAGTACCATAAAGATTTGAATGCACACTAATTTAACCCTTGAAGTCAATATACCACACTTTTGTCAAAAAGCACATAATATGCAAAGCACAACTGTAACTCCCAAAGGATGGAACAGTTCTTAAAAATACACTCCATCCCTATAAAAATACCCATCCTCTGTATATAGAAGGGATAAAGAACAAATGTCAGTGACAAAAGCAGCAGCTGTTTTTATGCATTCATATAATCAAGATCTAAACCCTTACAGCCGATTACCTAGAAAACACACAAGAGTTACAAGACAAATTTAGGATACATCTTGAATCACACTGTAAGTGTTCATGCAGAAGCTGAAGTTAATGCAATGATCTATCCTCTATCACAGCAGCTCGTGCTTATGTGCAAATGCAAGACTGTTACACTCCAAACAATAGTAAACATTAAAACACAAGAATACTTCACAATGACAATAAACAGCAGTTAAGTTGTTTGTTCCAGCAGTTATTGCGCTATTTTCTGGACATCTCTCCAGTTAAAGGCTGCAGCAAGGTCTAATACCATCTTTTTTTGTTTGTTTTTGTTTAGAATGCATAATATATCTTCTAGGCTTTGGTTCACAATGAAATCTCTGGATGTTTTTATTAAGGGCAATGGTCACATTGTGATTCTGATAGTGGCAGACTGAGGTAATACAGCAATCCTCTTAAAAATAATGAAATCAAATTTTTAAGTGAGGCATCTATGTATATTCTGCAGGTAATCTGCAAAAAACATTGACATTCTGATTTCAGAAAAATAAAGGATTTACAAGGGTGATTTGTCTTTTACAGTGCTGTCCAAGTAAAGTTTTTTTCTGCTGAAAACATAAGCTGAAGTAAACCCTATCTAATGCAGTAATACATTTAGGCATAGAAGATAAGCCCTGTCTTTATGAAAAAAATAAAAAAACAGAGACAAACAGTAATTACTGCTTGTCAGTACTGCACCAATATTATACACCTTTCTTAAAAGATGGAAATTTATTAAAGCTATACTAAATTAAAAAAAAAAAAAAAGCAGAGGCATTTTTTTTTGTAGATAGGCCACTTCTTTAAATAATATTTTATGTATAGTCTTCCAAGTCTTCCAACTACCCGTATCCTGCTATAACAGGATTACAATTTGCAGAACTGAAAAGCTAAATATAATAAGGAACAGTGGGAGAATTCATATTTGCAGAGACCTCTGAGCATATCATTCAAATAGAAATGGGTAAGACTCCAGGACTCCCATTTAATCTCAAGCATTATATGCAACATAAGCTTGAGATAAAAATCAAAACCCATGTATTTCCAAAATAACAGGTATGATCTTAAAGGAGGTGTAGACAATACTGATGCCAATATTGTTAAAATCCAGTAGGCACAAAATTCATTATACTGCAGCACTCTATATGTAACATGGTATTAAACAATAAAATAAAATAGTAATAATAATAAAAAAAACACAAACAACAAACTAAGAACATTCCCTTTCTCCCCTCCCTATCCCAAGCCCCCAGACCACTGTCCAGGTAAGTACCAGGAGCTGCAGCAATTAAAAACTGACCTCTTTCACTCCTACAGGAGTGTAAAATATACCAGTACAACTCTTGGGTAAATCATTGAAGCCCTACCACCAGCTTGGTTTTTATTCTCTTCTTTTATAAGAGACCAAAGAACCCACAAAAATGGTTCTAAGAGAAGACTTACTGCAATCACCCAGTAAACAACACCAAATGAAGAAAAAAAAAAACTCATAAAGCAGTGCTTTCACTACAGCCAAAACTGTTTCTTCTGTGCTTAATGTAATAAAGCCTCAGATGACATAGTGAGTACTGCCTGTTTTCTAAGATTGTATTTTATAGTAGTTGCATATTTGTGATTTTCCTATTTATCAGTAAAACTTGTTATGGTCTCATTCTACTCATTACTCTATGTCATATTCCAAATCTACATTCTAATTTTCATTGTAGAAGTTACATTTTCTTCAAAAACTAAAAATGTAATTAAAAATGTAAAAACAAAGCTTTTTAAAAAAACTAAATTGCTGCAGTTATTTCATATTTCTTGTAGTTGCTGTTATTACTCCTAATTTTTTCTTTTTTTTTTTTTTAATTTTATGGTGCAAATTAAGACTTAAGTCAGGTGTATTCTGACTCCAATGAAATGAGAAACTTTTTATTGCTGGGAGAAGGGAGTGGAACATGTTTAAACACCATACTGGCAAAATATTTTCAGACTGCCAACCATGTTCGATTACATTTTGGCTCCAAGCTTTGAAAACAGTCTTTCAAATTGCAGTTTTCATTTAAATCTAATAAGTAGAGCCTTATTTTTCCCCTTTCAACTGATCTGTAAACTAACATAGGCTCTTTTCAGTTAACATAAATCCCAATGATTTTGAATATCCAGCCTGTTGCTCTTAACACTACCAGGTATACTTGTTCTTTTCAAGTAGTAAAAAATATCTGCATACTGTGATCTTGAATAACTAAGCCTGGCAGGAGACGAAATAACAGAACAAAACAAAATAAACAGCATTACTGGCCTAATCCTATGGCATTAGGAACATTGCTCATCATTTTCATGTATTTGTCACCAAAGTGTCTTATCAGTGCATATTATTATGTGCTGAAATGCAACAAAACTTTTCACAAAAATAGTTTTAGGCATGTTCATACAAGAAGATGTACATATATTTCTTTTATATATACATATATATGTATGTGTGTGTGTATATATATATAGTATCAGCTTTAACCTGTACATAGAAATTCTGAATTTCATCCTTAAAACACATCCATTTCAAACATGGATGGTTTTCAAGGAAAAAGTGCTTGCTTGAATTTATCCTGTGTGAACATGCCTGTCCTCTGTGCATTTGCCCAAGTAGAGATCTTTGTGATCAATCCTTTAAACGTACATATCTCAGAGGTATAAAAAAAAGAAAAAAGGAAAAAGGAATATTGCCCTGATGATGCAAAAAGAACAATGCATAACTGAAGCAGCTTGGATTTTAAAAGTTATCTTGCATTCTGCAGCAAACAGATTTTTAAATAGTTGTTGAAAATCTAGTTCCTCCATTTGTGTTATTGCTCCCCACTCGTGAATTTTTTCATTATACATCAACAGTACACAGAGGTTCACTACCAGGCTGAGCCGATTCTACTATTGTCATCTTGGGTTTCTTTCGTGTTTCCTCCTAAAAAAGATATAAAACAAAGCCCACCATAGAGTCACATCAACAATATAGTAACAAAAAGCACTTCTAAAATGTTGCACAACTTTAGCCAAATTTGCATTAGTCTCTGTGAATAGCTAACTTGTTCTAATGTTAAAAACCATTTTATTGAAGTAAAATTAGGTCGTAAGCCCACCTCAAATAGAGGATGAAAGTCTCTCTAAAAGCATTCCTCCAAAAATAATAAAAACACTAAAAAAATCGAGTTTTGAGCAACTTTTCTTATCTGAGATATTGTAGAAAACAAGCAAAAATTCTACAAACAAGTGGTAAGTCTTACCTGTGGCATTCATCTCGTTTGTACATAAGTTTTAAAAAAGAGTAAAATAAGAGCTTATACTCACTCTTTCTTGTGCCAATTTTTTCATTTCTTCCTGTAACTTGTTTAGGATGTGCAGATTTGGCTTGTTCTTTTTGGCATACTGCTGAAGCTCTATCACACTTTTATCGGATGTCTCCTATTCAACAGAACCATAAGCAACAACAGATGAGCTTTTAAATATATAAACATATAAAAAGTTTTATGTAAAAGAAGTTTTATCTCTGATATTTATATTTCTTTAAGCAATAACATAGATTTACATGAATTACTTACACATTAAATAGGTTTTATATTTTCAGTCTAGAAAATACAGCATTAACAGAATTATCAATGAAAGCACTAATTTTATGTTTTAGCAATAGCAAGATATGAGAATCAATTCAGAAGAATTGAGAATTGCTCATCAAATGCATGCTGCCTTTACCATGGCAGGGAACAACAGGATTATGTTGAAATAAGATACCATTGAAGCTTTGCTGTAATTAAAAACAATCCACAAATATACAAAATCAACAATACAATCACAAGGTAGGTTACAATCAAAGAAAATAATCTTCACCTGTTTAACCATCTTGCTACTCTCTCTACCATACATACGCAAAAGAGAGCCCCAATTTTTCACATGTGGATGCAGCAGTTGAAGGATTTTCTGTGAAGCTAGTTGTTTCCCCACTCTTTTATTTTTGCCTGTAAATGTAATCATGAAAATGTGTCACATCAGCACTTCAAAGACTTAGATAAACACCGATGTTTACTTGTGTCACTCAAAACTGAGATACCAGAAAAAGAGTAGAAAAAGCATATAACATGCTAGGTAACTGAACAAATACCTGCAAAATGGATAAAAGAGAACAGGAGAAAAGGAAGATACTGGAGGCCATACTAAATACTGTACTTACACCAGCCTCGCACCGTGTGCTTGCCACAAGTCATGACGTATTCACTCTTCTGATTTTTACCAGGAATCACTTCAAATTTTATGGATGTGTCACCCATTCCATGGTTTCTTAAGCACAAACAAAAAGTCAATATCATACACTAAGTACAATTACAAATAACTGAACTAGTTACAGTTATCTTTGTCAATAATTGCTGTGGCATTAGATACAGTAATAAATTTTTAAGATATCAATGAATCGGTAGTTATTTCTTAGATCAGTAACTTGAATGAAGAGGCAACCATGTATAAAGGAATAACAAATACATTCACATCTTCCACAATTAAATCCTAGTCTCAGAAGCAAAACCAGTAAATATAAATTCAAGGAAGATACAATATTAACCAGTTCAGTCCATATTAGCTATCTTATTAAGTGAGTGAAGTATGCTTGTTGTGCCAGCCCACAAGTGTCCTTAATTCACTAAGGAAAATTGTGGGTACCAGCATCCAAGCAAACAATGTGCCCTGACCCAAAGCACTTGAACACAACAGAATTTGTTCCTCATGCTGCAGCCTTACCTTTTAAGGCACTCATGGAGAATCTGATATGGAGACAAAAGTCCAGCTTTGCTGGTCAGTTCATATACCCGTGAGTCCTCAATACTGATATGGTTAAAATACTACAAAGGAGTTAAAAAAGGGTTATTGAATTTTTACATGCACAAAATTTTAATACTGTTCTAAATCCTTATCTTTCCCATATAGCTTTCAGCAGAGTAACAGAATCTGTTTAATAACTATTTTTAAATGCATAGTGGATCTTTACCCATGTCATTAAGATTGCCATTCCTAATCATGTTTGCAGACTTTTTTTTTTCTAAATCAACTCCAATTTTACATTAGAAAATCAGTCTTTATTTAATATATGTTTTTAAATCATCCTTCTTCCCTCAGGAAGAAGTTATCATATTTATCTCATTTTGAAATTCTACCTACCAAAATGATGTGTTTTAATAGAAGAAAACATAACAGCTATTGGAAGGTTTTGTTTTCCATTAAAAAAAAATGAAAAAAAATCTGTTGTCTTCATGACCGTTTCAATATTACGAGGCACGCGCTACAGTTTTAATTTAAAGCAAGCATAAAACCAACTTATTTTCTGTATAGCCTGCTTTTTAAAAGAACATTCCTTTCAGGCTTATCACTGCTTTTTCCTTTCCTGTTGGTCTACAGTACACTGAATTGAAGGTTAACATATCACAGATGAACTAGCTATTTAATACATCCAATACCTGAAAACACAGCACACACTGTCCACTTCAAGAAACTATTCCTTTGAATTTTCTCAAATGTCACTGCTCAAAGTCAGAAACACGAGCTGTCTGATCTAGCAGTAAGAGCTTTCACAGCTAAATGAAACTAAATGAAGAAGTTTCAGAAGCCATGGCACATTTAGTTCTTACTTGGTCTTCTAAGATGATCACACAAAATCAGAGAGCATGTAGCTCTGAAATTTTCAAAGCCATAATTCAGGAAGCCAGGATAGTACAGGCCATCTAGTGTGCTAGAACATTTCAGGTCTTCACCAAGGGATCTCATATTTCAATAAGGGGCTAACTCTCTTCATCAAAACAAATTCTCTGGTCGCCTCCCATAGTAAAAATGTATTTTCATTGTCATAGGTCTTGTTATAAATAAAGAATTTCACATTTCTAACTGACTGAGCAAGCAAAGTTATGGATTTTCAAAGTTTCTCACACTGAAGGTATAATGTTTTTAAACACAGAGACTCCAATAACCACATCCATCAGGCAAGAAGAGGTCAGTACCTCAAGTTCTTCACTGTCTTTGGGCTTCTCCTCAGAGGTCTGTTTAACAAAGTCAGGAATAAGGATTTCCAGTGTAGCTCGAGCTGCAGAAAATGATTTAATGTCTCAATTACCTTTATTTTAAACAATGATTATAAACAACAGCAGCAGAATGAAACACTCTTTAGGCAAGCCTCACATCTCTCCTAGAAATCACCACCTATCTTAGAAAGAAACTTAACAGGTAAAATGAGCAACTTCTTACCACAACAAGTATATTCACTTGAACAACTATATTGTTTTTTCTTAAAGAAGTGTAAATTGATATAATGAAAAACTTACAACTATTAAACTGTACCTAAGAAAAACCTGATTTTGCAAATGCATTAACAAGGGGGGGGGGGAGTCTCACATCAAGTAATGTGTCCTTGGAAAGAAAAATTAAAGGCATGTTATCACCCCATAGTTGTTACAGCAGAATCCTACAATTGCACCACTAGAGCAGTCAGAGTTTGCCTGAATTATCACAATGAAATTTCTTTTTTCACACACAAAAAGTTGTGTGCTGTATTTTGATGTTTTAGCTACGCTGACAAATTTCACAAAAGCTCCAAGTACCACACATATATTATAGATCTCTAAATTTTAGAAAGTTATTTTTTCTTGACCTCTGTGCTAAACACATTCCAATCTGGAGATCAGGAAGAAGTTCTAATGTGCAAGACACATGCTCATCTAGGTATTCATTATATACACATTAATTACAGAGTTAAATGGTTAGAACTGTGACTAATTAGATTTAAACCATTAATGGTGAGAATTACTTGCAAATCAGTATAAATAACATATTTCAGTGCAATTGTTTTATTATCAGAAAGAGATCCAAACCAACCAACCACTTGAAGGTTTTCTATTTGTTTTTGTTCTTAAAAGAGGGCAAACACTTAAAATTTGCTAAAAATCCATGAGTCAGGTGTTTGTATAGCAGACAACAGTATAAAGAAAACACATACTCATTGGTCTGATAATTAGAAACAGATGTGATTACAGCTAATCAGTATAAATCAGTAGTTTATACATAAATTAGCTTCTGAAGATTCTCCATGGTTTTCTCTCCCAGTGAACTGTTGAACCTTGGAATGGCAAAAGTCTCTACAACAGTATTTCTTTTAATAAGATGACATGAATGGACATGTAGCTGTTAACAAAATTACTCCTACTTACTATTGCAAATACGTCATCTTCAAAGCAGAAATGAGAACAGATAAACAATTCACCAGTTGGTATTAAGAAAGAAAAGTATATTACCAGCTTTATTCTTGGCAAGTTTTTTGCTGCTGGCAGTTCCTGCCCCATAAGTTACTCCATCAATAATCACTGAGGCTCCAAAAGGCTCACTTGGGTTCTCTGAAAATGAAGGATGAGCAAAAATGAAAGCTTTTCAGGACTCCCAATGCAAAGACAGTCGTGAACATGAAATATCGCCATTGTCAAGATTTGTTTTCTTTCATTTCAATAGGGAGGAATATTGTTTACTCTTCAGAACAACTGAAGCATATGAAAACTTATGAGTTTCCCAGTAACAGAGACCTACCACCATGTACATCATTCTTCCAAGTGAGAAAATCCTATGTTTTAAAATATCATTTAAAATCTGCCAGAATTCAAATGTTAATTTCAAAGTTTTCGTTTGTTTGTTTTTTCTTCTTTTTTTTCCCCCACCACTAGCACAGTGTAAATGCAAGAGCTACACATTATGGTATTAAAAACTCAATTACATTATGAACACACTTATAAGAAAAATGTAACTGAAAAATTATAGCTTCCACTCTAAACTAAGGCATCTGACTTTATTTCTTGGATACAAATACATAATTCCTCTTATATATTTAACATCAATTCATACATATACAAGTTTCTTAGGATGACTGGATTTATTATGAACCTCCATGGCATAACAATAATCATAAAAAAAAGTACAGGTTATTGTATGTTAACTCTATATATCTAAAATAAAGTTTTGATGCAAGTAAGTTACTCCAATCCAGAATCACTTAGTCATATTTTTCTAAGCAAAAACCCATACACATTTTAAAACATAAAAGGCCCATATCCGTGTCTGAGATATACAGAAAGCATTTCCTAGCTAGAATTTGGCTCACTGTAGAGTTTCAATACACTCCCAAGGAAAACTATCCATTGATTGAATTTATTTTACTATGAAGATATTCAAGCACGAGAGAAGCTTTTCAAAACAGCATCGTGGTCAATAAAAACTTAAGACTTACCACATTCAAAGAAATTGTAAACAGGGCGAACCTTTAGGACTCGTTGCATATATTCATGCAGTATGCAAACTTCAGACTTCCCATTGGGATTAATGACAAATTCTACAAAAAAGAGGGGAGAGGAAAACAACAATTAGTTTCAGTCTTTAAAAAGAAAATTACTACTACAAACTAATAAATAAATTGCAAACTGCAAGGGAG
Source organism: Anas acuta (assembly GCF_963932015.1). Classification (NCBI taxonomy): domain Eukaryota; kingdom Metazoa; phylum Chordata; class Aves; order Anseriformes; family Anatidae; genus Anas; species Anas acuta. The sequence continues at coordinate 10,998,491 of NC_088995.1, read as the reverse complement.
AAGTGCCTGCTCATTTCCCTACATACACGTATCACCTTAAAGTATGTACACTGGAAATGACAAGTATTTGGCAAACTAATTTTTAAGGTGGTATTTTAAATGAGCTCATCTATATTTTAATGTACCGCATGCAACACTAGCATTACATGGTCAGCAATATGTTTTTTTTGTCGTTGTTTTGTTTGTTTTTTAACTAGTCTGTATAGCAATATTTTATAGTACTTTAACAACCGCTGGTAACTTAAATCTTGTGAAGGAAAAATCACGGACTTCAGAACATGTAAGTAAATGCTGACAATTAATATGTACAATGGAAGTTAGACAAATTCTTAGAATTCTCTTTTGCAGCCATCATAGAATTAAAATGAGTTTTAATAAAACCTGTAATAAATAGTATGCATTATGGACCATGTTTAAAAACATAAAGAAGAGTTCTCACCTTTTGTCAACAAAAACTAAGCTTGAGCTAAAACACTTGAGTTTTACAAATGTTTCTTTACTCAACAGTTTAGAAAAAATAAATACACCAGATCATCCTTTAAGCACTACTTTTATACTGTATATTTTTTCCCACCATGGGAAAACATAATATAAATAGTATAAATAGATATTGAGATGTAGAAGCTTTTTTTTTAAAAAAAAATAATAGTTAACAAAGCAAAATAAATTAAAAAAAACAACAAGCAACTCTCAATGAATAATCATAGATTAAATTTTAACTGCATCTCCCTGTAACAGGGAATGGTTACTTTTTATTTTATAGGTTTTAATTTGGAGCAATCTGACACTTGTAATCAGTCCCTAATTTGGGATTGATTAGAACTGGTATAGAACTGAAAAGACAGCAGCAACCAGAGATTGGGTAGGATGGTGTTCAATAACCCTCAATATTAACAAACAGCTGAAGTTAGTAACCAGCTATTGGGACTGAAGCCTTAAATAAAAATGTTGATAGCATTTTTCCTTTATTTTTTTTATATGATGGAACCAAGGATGCAAAATTCTGAAACAAGAAACAAATAGATTCATTACAGATTTTTTTTTCCCCTTAAGTCAAGCTTGGAACTGCCTTTAACATCAAACATTTGAACTCTAGGTAGATTAACTAACCTTTCTTTGTAGGTGCATCTTGCACAGACAAGGTAATGAGTTTCTGATTGGCAGGCAGAATAGGCCGCTCAGATTCTGCCTGCTTCCGCTTCATTTCACGATTGAATTGCCGTCTCTCAGCCCAGGTTCTGAATTTTTTTACGGTAACTTGTTCAAAGTCAAAACGTTTCTCAAGATAATGTCTAAAATCTTCCAGATCTAAGAAACACATGCGAGTTACTCTCAATACTTGACCACTGAACAAGGAATAAATTCACTATTTCCACTGTTTTAAACACATAATTATTGGTTTTAGTCTAGGAGCAAAAATAGTAGCTTTAGTTCACAAGGTTAAGATACTATTTTACACTAACGAAGTAAACTACAAGTTCCCTCATTACTATATCAAATGCACAATGTTTGTGCAAACTGGAAAGCAAACAAAAAAAGCTGTGTTTTTTCTGTCACCAGAAGATTTTCCTCATGTAACACCCAGTATATTATCCAACAAAGTACTGCTAGTAGTTCTACATCATCACTTATCCACCTTCTCATTACCTGATGCAGAGTATCCACTATCATTACTCGAAGCAAGGTATCCACTAAGTAACAGTAGTTTGCTACTAACCTCAGTTTCCTGAAGCCAATACTGACTATTGCTGCCTATTTATTCAACTGTGAATCATGGAATGCTATATAACAATACTCTGTGAGCTCCACGAGTATTGTGCTGGCTTCTAAGTAAAATTTAACACATTCATTTTTATGTAAAGAGTAGTAAAAGACAATCCTCCACTGGAGTGTAACTACTCCTTTCTAGGGCATTTCTGCAGATCTAATCTGCAAAAATAAGATGGAGTAGCATTCCAAGATGTTAATGAACAAAAAAAAAAAGCTGATGACATTGTCTCCTTCCACAAGGAATTACAAATGCAAGTTATGTTTATATTTTACCACTCACATTTTCAGTAATATAGAACAGATCCTATTTAAAGAGAGAGTGTGTGTTCACTGGTTTTAGTTTTGCTACTAGGTATTGATGATTTATTAGACTTTTAAAATCTTTTGACATGGTTTTTGGAATCAACAGGACACATGTAATGCCATGTTTTGTGTTTCTGAATACAACAAATATTCCATACCAGTATTGTAAGCAGCACTAATTGACGTGGGTGGTATTTTCAGGTACATAATTGTAAGTGGCACACAAGCGTTCTGTCCAAGTTCCTCTCTAAGTCTGGCAGCAAAGGTAGCATGAATTCTTTTTAGACAGTTTTTTGAATAAAACCTATTAGACTTGCATAAGTAACATACTGAAGCATCAAAGCCCTTATCTGAATGCAACTTTGTGTAACTTATTCTGTGCAAACAAGCAAAACGTATCATTTATCTTAAGAGACTATATTGAAAAAAGATAAAATTCAGCCAATGCAAACACTGTATAGAAAAGCTACTTCATGCAAAAAGACACAAACATACTTCACAGCACTAATTTATATGTACAGATTGATGTAACTGATTCTAAGACTGAGATACAAGTTCACAGGTCTGCATCACCCAAATTTTCCATAGTATTGCATAAAACTTGCATATAGACTCTCAGAAGTCTTCAGCTGAAATTCCTAGCATGTGTTTCCACTTATTACAATCAAAATTGATTTGTAAGACTGGATCTACTTTTCTAAGTCTCTGCATAAGAAAAAACTATGGAAAGACAACTTACCACTTGCTCACAGGTAACATAGTATGCCGTTGTCAAGTCAGGAATAAAGCACAAGTGTCCCAAATGCCATTACCCCAACACCAGCCCAGAAGAGAGTCCACTTCCCATACATACCTACAGATTCATCTTTACACACTTCAACTTTGGCCTTAACTTGTCCCAAGGCTCCTTGTGCTGCATCTCCCCCTGAGGGGTCTTTGTCATCTAAAGGCCCAGAATCAGCAGCAGTGGAATCTGGTTCTTCTGTTTGGCAGTCCAGTTCTGAAGATTTATCTATGTGCTTTATGGGTGATACTTCCCCATTTGGGGTTATGTCATTATTTTGTTCCCTTTCCTCATTTTCCTTCATTTTTTTATAATGCAAGCAGGGAATGCTACTAAGGGGAGGATCATGTTTCTGCAAATGTAAAATAACACAGGTTTCAGTACCTCAGGACAATCAAAAGCAAAACCAAAACTCAACACCAAAAAAAGGCAATCAAGATTGAAGCTAATTTTAGTTAGTCTAAGCTGAAGCTGCTCTTTAGTTAGCAATTTTATCCTAGGCAAGACCATAGCATGCCTGTTACAGTGGTTTCTTGGCACTGCGAAACACTGACAGTAACCTTCAAAGCGTGTTTCCCATTTTAAGTCCAAACTATGTTCTGCTCAATTACAAGCAAATACTACATGCTTTCATAAAATCCATTGACCTTTCTTGGGGTTTAAGTCTATGATATTAAATCAACTCTCTGCAGATTCGTTTGGTGTATGAAAATCACGTGCCTGCTTCTGTACAGATAGACCATGAAACACATCTCAGGCTTATTTTCTGGCTACAAATAAACAAACTGAACATATTTCGTAGTGGAATAAAAACAACATTTTGCAGCCATATTCCAGAACAAAGATGGCACAAAATAAGATCATCTCATTCACTTTAACTGCTCAAGCTCATTGCAAAAAATGGAAAAACAAACCACCATAAGATCATACTTTAGAAACAGTTTATTTTTGAAGTACCATAATTCTCACACTGGAAGCAAGCCTGCCAAAGCAGAAAAATATTCAACTGTTTACAAGAACACGCCTCATTTTTAAAATCTTGGTACGTAAGTAATTGACAGTTCTTACCCTTATGCTTCCTGTTCCCAAGAAATAAGGTCTAGACCAGGTGACAACTCTAGATTCTCTGTGCAGATATACAGGAATGCCTGAGTTATGGAATGTCATGATCCATCCATCTGGCAAAGGTTCTGTAGGAGGGCGGCCACGACCTTTAAAGCAAAGAATAATTTTAGACTTGAATAGACAGCTTAGAAGAACAGAAAAATAAGCAACGTTTTCCTTTTTATTGCTTTCTCTATCTCAAAGCATAAAATGACACTGAAACAAGAATAAAAAAGTTTTGTAGAAAGATTTTGTTTTGCTTTAATAAGAAGGTACATGCTTCTAGCCCATGTTAAATCCTGCCAAATTACATACTCCATTATATTTTCAAATGAAAAGCAGTAGCAGCACTGATTTTTACACAGACTGATTTGTTCATTTCACCAGTGAACTTCCACCTCAGTCTTCTTTATGTCAATATATCAACACAAGCACCAATACATGCAGTGGAAAAGCTGCACTTGCTTTTGAAACATCTTCGGTGTAATCTTCTACCTTTCTCAAACACTCAAGGGATAGGTGGTTAACTCCTATTTCAGCATCTCAATACTCTATTTCAATGCATCTTCTTTGATAGCTGCAGAGAGCTATTTAAGAATCAGTTTGAAACATATATATATTTTTAAATATTTTTAACATAAGTACAATACCAAACAGAATGAAGTCTTCAAGCCTATATCCTTACATATCTTAGCCATCTAAAATATTACTTTTTACATAAAACATGACTGAAATTTGGGTACAATAAGCCAATATGAGGACCCACACAGCAAAAAAAATAATTCTGCAATAAAATGCTTATGCTCACATTCAAGGGAATACATGGTTTTACTCATTTTTACTCCAGAAATTAGAGAATGGTCACACTCCTTTCTACATCAGAAATCATGAGAACAGACTCCTCTTAGCAGAGAGCTTCCTGGCAATCCTGTATTAATACGAAGCTTTGGAGGGAAGAACCATTCGGATTCTTGTTTCAGAATACAGTGAAGCTGTAACACACTCCCTCCTGGAGCAGGTTCAAAGTTTAATTCTAATTCCAACTATTTTCAGTTACATTGTTCTGGATTGATTTGCATTCTCAGCTCTTTTCTATTACTAAGTTCGTAACACATGATGAACCTTGAAAAACTTAAATCACTGACTTTTGTAATAGTTCTAACCAGTACTGCATGCACAAAGACTTCACATACAACAATTTCAGCAACAGAAATTACCTAACTGAAGTAGGAAGAATCCCACATCAGTTCTCACTTATTTCAGAGAGAAAAAAAGATCCTTGTTTACCTCCTCAGTGCTGAGCTAACATTCTTCCTAGTTTTCCACCCATCCATGCACCAAAACACATTCATGTTACATATAACATAGGAAGATAAGTACCACCCTGAAACATCAGCTTTACTCTATAGGAATATGAAAATTACATCCTACAGTAAGAAGCCTTCGAACAATAAAACTGTGTAACATATCCACTATCTGACCAGAATTGCTATCCTAAACTTTGCTTGTGTATTTTTGTTCTGCATACATAAGCCACACAAAGATTTACAGGTAATTAAAGAACATTAACTTACTTTTAAGTACAGTTTTAATTTTGGTCATCATTGGCTGCACGCTTGTTTCTCCATCAGACTGGTGATCGCTTTCACCACCATATTTCTCATTTTCTAGTCTCCTTGTTTTGGGTGCACGAAGACCCTCTTCCAGTAGAGCATCCACATCATTATCAAAGTCATCCTGAAAGAAATGTCATCAGATACTATCCTCCTGGGGCCTACTAACTTCCCTTTCCCCTTGAAAAGAAAAGATATACGTTATCTCTACGTTATTCCATACAGAGAGAAACTAGACATTTCCAATGATCCCAGTAAAGACTGAAAAACAAGAAAATAAGTTTTCATAAGTGAGCATTGGCATTTTTCACAATAAAGTGATCTGCAATTGCATAAGAAGCCTTTTTAATGTTATTTTAAAACATTATAGAAGACACCAAACAACTCAAATATTTTATCAAGATAATTTAAAAAGTTTTGGTAAAGTTCTGTTCTTTGAGAATTTCGCATTTCTACTCAAGAAGTGCATATTTTTAGAAGAGGTTATCTCCAGTGAGTATCTTTGCATGTATTTTTCTAGCTACCTGGAACCCTCTTGCCCATCAAAGATGTGCATTTACTTACCTCATATGAGTAATTCAAGGTTTCTTCATCCACTTTATCCCTTTGAACGATTGCCTTAGATGTGAACCCTCCGCCTTCTTCATCTATTTCCATCAAGTTGTCCGTAAAATCTTCTAGCTCATCCAGAACTGCATATTCTACTCTCTTTTCCTGATCAACATCATTTTCATCATCCTTCTTGTCGTCATTTTCACCCCCTATTCCTACAGCTTTCCCATTACTACCACCAAAAGGACAAACATGCAAATCCCCATTGACATTATTAATACCAAAATCTGCATCTGCCTTATAATCCTGCTCAATTCCAGTGTAAAGAACTTTCCTATCTTTGCTTTTGCAGCTTTCTGTAAAGCTAACACTAATCTTTACATCTTTAAGCAACTTAAGATCTGGGGTGAACTTTCGAACTGAAGGTGCATGACGAGCAGTTCTTGGGCTTTGGTCACTATTGTTAGGGTCTATTATAAGACGACTTTTGTAGCAGGCAGATCCCTTTGTGAGAAGCTGAGTTCTGCAGATACTGTGCGTGTCCCCAGCAGGGGTATCTGACTGTCCATCACCACCAGAGCCAACGTCCATTACCTCTGCGTCACTGGACGTTTGCAGGGGAGGTGGTGGAGGCTGTTCGTTAGGCGGCAGAGGTGGGGGACAAGTGTGATTCTCCACATTCATTTCTCTTGCAGGTTCTTTAGGGAGGGGTGGTACATTTTCATATTTCTCCATTTTTAAAACTGCAAAACTACTGTTTAAAAAAGAAACAATGCTTTAAATAAATGTTTATATCTATATTCCTAACATGCATAAGTCCATCAAGATTGGTTTATCATGTTCTATTCAATATGCAACACTGATGATTCAGTTAAGCTGACTACATTGTTCTTTTCATTAATGTAGACAGCTTTCAGAATCACTGTCTCAATTATTGGAAATCACAATGCATTCAGCTTAAATAGCTGAAGACTAAGACTGCATCTTCACTGGACAAACAGGTCTCCCTTTCTTCTTTCAACCTACAAGAAGAAAAAAAAAGATATTTGTTACAAAACCAAAATGGAAACATTATCCTAGGCAAAAAAAAAAAAAAAAGAAAAGCAACTCCTTCCCATATTAATTTCAAGTAGGAAAAAAAGTAACATTTTCCAGTGGAAAAAAAAAAAGTGGGGTATCTTGATACTATTCTGAATGAGGCTGAAATGAGGTTGTTTTTACAATTTTCAACTTTTTGATCTGTACGCCAGCACAAGAATGTGCTAACACAGAGTTGCCTGTATAAACTGTTGACCATCTCTGCTTGTTTAACAAGCGGGGTATTAAACATTGCTTTTGCAAGGGACAGACTAAAAACCACGCGTTTTAAATAACGGGAGAATTCCCCTAAATAACCTGGTATTCAAGCCATACTTACCCACACAGCAGAAAGGATAATTAACATACTTTAAGACAATCCGAAAAACTGACAAGCTTTTAACATCTATGGTCTTGCAAGATACATGGCTTTTTGAAACTTTAGGGTGTTTTTAAACCTTGCTTCAAGTTTTAACAAGGTATCTCCTGATTTACTAAAAGTTCATGCAAAAACAATCTCTAGATGGGGAGATATGAAGCTTTTCATCCTCTACTCCATACTGGAGTACATATATGGGAGCATATATTTGTTATGTCTGAGGAATTTAGGCCTAGATACAGTGTTAAAATACAAATTAATTCTAGCAGCTAATGTTTTTTGTAACTCATCCTGGCAAAGACATTCAATTGTTTTAGGTTAGTTGCATGGTTTATTTTATTTTTTCTCTCTCCATTAAATGGGTTCCTTTTAAAATGGTTATGATGGATTCTTCAGTTAAAATTTAGTCATCTGTGCAGGACTATAAGCACATGAGAAAAGGAAGTGGACGTTTCATTGTCATTTCTTACCTGATATTTTGGTTTCTCCAAGTCCCCCTGAGCTACCCCAAACTGAGTTTAAATCTTCCTACCAGCTAGAAATAAACTAGTGTTGCTCTGCCTAAGACAACCGTCTGAAACTGCTCTGATCAAAGCATTTCCAGGTAGCAGAGACATTCTGCCCAAACATTCTAGGGTCATCATATAACATTTGAAAACAACCAGGCAGAACATCTGGGTTGTCATGAGGGACTTTGAAAAGCCAAATACAATTCTCCAGTGTATCTCTACACCAATCCAGACAGAACAAATTTCGACAGCAAAGTTCAAACACCAACTAGGGCAAGGCAGGAAGCTAGGTATCAACGGTTATGATAGGTTTGATTCAAATTCAACAGCATACAGAAACCACCTACCTGAAAGCTGGAAGAAAGCAAAGCATACATGAGCTCAAACTCTTATTTTACTGATTTGGCAATAGAAGAGTTTTGCTGAGGAAGCAGAATGGGGGGGGGGGAGGGCAGGGCGGGCATAATATACTCAAAATTGTGATACATTTACAACATTGAGCTTGACATGCATTGTAGACTTACTAAGGAAGAAGGCTCCTTCTTGATAAAAGCTATAAATAAGCCCAACTTCTCCAATATAAAGATACTACCTTCTAGAATGAAAACAGCTCGCTCACCAGTAAGACAGGCATTCTGTGAATTTAGAACCATTCCATCCTAAAAGATGATCATACAATCACCACAGAAGTGACCAATTCTTTCTTTCAAAAGGTTCTGAAACACCTCATGTTGCACAGAATACCTCCGGAAATATATTTATCTTTTCTAATATCTTTCCTCATCCTTAAATAAAAAAAAGAAGCATGGCAAAGGACAAATTCATAGGTTTTCTCTATAATAATCCATTAGTGTCTTCATTGTTAACTCTGAATAAGGAGTCAAACATCACAGTAGAAGTTCAGCAAACCCTAGAAATTAAATACCTAAGAAATCTTAATTTTTTGAAGACTCTCGAAAAGAGTAAGCTGAAATAATATATACAAATATAATCTTAAAGCTGGTGTTCTAGAATCTGACAGAGCTAACTTCCCACATGATCAATGAGCTACCTTGTCCAACCAGAAAAACTATCTGTGACCAGTCGTAAGACAGGATCATACATACAGTTTGCCCATCCCTGGTACACATCCTACTCCTACTCTAAAGACTGTTTTGACACTACCAATGTCAAAACATGAGAAAATTATCTTTACCTACCTAGCTTGCTTTGGCAGTCCTCTCACACTGCACCTCTGCTCTGTGCAGAAAAGGTGTCTTGTTATTATATTCAAGCACTATTCACAATGCCCTTCCCTTCTTGTTGGCCTTGAAGCAATGAATAGCATACCGAATCACTGCCAGGGATTGTCTACCTGTCAGCACACACGCTGTGGCCAGAAGTAGTACTAGATCAAGATGGGTTTCAACTAGCGTTTGTATTCCTGGCCATAGAACTGCTGCATCCCTAGGGTAAGGTAACAGAGTCTGGCAGCTCTACGGTTACAACAGGCTACAATACCTTCCTCTAACCTAGAAAAAAAGATAAAACAAGCAAACAGGAAGAAGCAGAGTTAGACGGGTCTAATTCCTATCTACTTTCTTGCAAACTTATAGTATGTCTTTTATGTTAGAGACTGAAAAAAAAAAACACACAAACCAAACCAAAAAAGCCAACACCAGTAAGGATTTTCCCTCAGATATCAGGTATTTTAAAAGAAAGTGAAAGGGGAGTAAACCACAAAAGGATGAGTTATATGAGCCTGAAGGTCAGAAACAGCCAAGTGGACCTCAGATAAGGCAACCAAACAACCAAGTCTGAGCACACTAGGTTACCTAGTACTAGAACACCACAAAATAGCTCACCTATTTCCATGCTTAATTAACTTGCTCTGAAAAAACACATTTTATTCTCCAAGGCTCTACCACATGCCATCAACTGTTTCCATAAGAAATCCTTAAAAAGACACGGGATGTTATGGCCAGCTACACCAGTTGGTACAACACACTGAAGCAGCTCTGGATGAAATGCAGGAAACATGAAGGTACAGCTGATATTCTGCAGATCACCAATAAATGGACATGTCACATTTTTTGATTACCTTTTTATTTTTCCAGATCATTTGAAAAGGTTTTATAGCAAAACCAAACTCAAGGAAATAGATACGTGGTCAATGTTTAAATGTTACAAAGCAAGGTGCTTAAGTCCCAGCAAAAGCAGTATGCTGCAAATACTTGTCGTGGCTTGGTTATGCTGTAGTTGTTCTTCAAAAGCAGAAAGAAAAAAATAAAACCAGCCAACTTCTATGTTTAATAAGTACGATGCCTATTCTCTCAATCAGTACAGACAGATCATAACAAAAGGTGCACAGGAAAAAGGGCATCTCTGTTTTCAAAGAGAAAAACAGAACGTTAACATTTGTAACCAGCACTGCCCAAACCGGGAAGAACTCCCTGCTGCTGTGCTGTTCTGGGCAGTCTTAGAAGCAATTTTCTAAAGAAATTGTTTTCATTGTCAGAAACTGCTCACTTCACATTTAATGGGCCCCAAAAAGAAGACTGGCTCTGAACAAACCTTCCTGATTTGCCACCCAAACATAAAAGCTTCATCCTCATCCTCTGGCTCCAAATGGCAAGCCTGCTGAGCACAAGTTATAAGGCAATGACCACACTTAAAGATCTGCTCAGCTTTAACCCTTCTCAAAGCAATTCCTCACTCACAATCACTTTTTTTACATTATCTCTAAATATTTATTTTTTGTGCATACAGCCAAAAATAAGTTTAATCTTATTAATTAGGAACTGTTAAAGAAAAACAAAGTCAGGAAACTGAACTCTTTACTTCTAGCAAACCAGCATAGAAGTATGAAAATCAAAATATTCAGTAAGCTACTGCTACATGTAAGAAGTCCTCTCTTCCTAATTATCAACTTCAGCATAGAAAAATTCTGAAGAAAACAACCATTTTGCGTAAGTCATCAATGTCGTTTCAGAGAAGTCAGTCTAGTGCCCAGTCATAACGATTGATGGCACATACAGCCAAGGCTAAAGAACTTCTGCAGTTTAACCCATTCCAGAACGAGCAGAGTACACAGGCTGGGAAAGGCACCGTCAGAAACAGCAGAGCAAATGCTGCTTTGATAGCTTAACACATTTTCTGGCAGAGTTTAGACGGTTTCAATTAACTGTGTGAAAGAGGAAGGAATTTTAATAAAAGTCTGCAATTCAGGGCTTAGGAAGAAGGGGAAAAAATATTCGTGTTATGAATGGCTTTAGCTGTAAAGAACAACAGAATTAGGAACTAAAATCCCCTCGCGCCTTCTAAAAAAGCCACGTAGCAACCCAAGGAAGCTGCCCAGAAGAACCAGCGCGCTCTCTGCTCGCCCAGAATTTATCACAGGCTCACCCCAATGATCCCAGCAGCACGGGCCCACCCCACCGCCCCTGCCCCCACCGCCCCTGCCCCCCTCACCCCCGCCCCATCCAGCAGGGCGCACCCCTCGGCCCGGCAGGGCACGGAGAGCCACGGGAAGCGCCCGGCTTCCGAGGGCAGCAGCGAGCAGGAGAGGAAGCGGGGAGCAAAGGGAGCAAAGTTACTTGCGGGGCCGGAGCCCGGCACAGGCCGCCCCAGGTGGCTGAGGGACGGCCCCGGCCGCGCAGCGCCCCGCGGGGCCCCGCCGCCGCCCGCCCTCAGGGTCCCGGCGCCTCAGGAGGCGGCCGAGCAGCGGCCGGGCCGGGGGGAGGCGGGCAGGAAGCGAGGCAGCGCCTCGGGCGCCACCCGCCCGCGGAGAGCGGCCCGGCGGGCACCAACGGGGTCCCGCCCGCACCCACCTGGGCCATGCCGGGACGGGCCGAGGGGAGGGGGCCGAGGGGGGGCGCCGAGCAGCGGCCGCCTCACGGAAGCCGCCCCCCGCGCCGCGCCGTCGCCGCCGCCATCTTTAAACGCCTGCTCCCAGCGGCTCCGCTCCGCGCAGGCGGGACTCGGCGCTCCGAAAGCCAATCGCGTTGCCGCTCTCATGCGTGACGGGTTTGAAATGGGAGCGGCCATTGGGGGAGCGCCGGGCACGTTAAGTAGGTCGGCCAATAGCGAGGCGGAGGGCATACGCCCTCACAGTATCTGACCAATGGCAGGGAGGAGGGGGCGGGCCCGAGGCGGAGGGCAGGTTCCTTTGTCCGGGCCCGGGAAGGGCCGGCCCCGAGCGGGGAGAGGGCGCCGCACGCGGCCCTGGCCCGGCCCCTGCGCGCTGCCCGCGGCCTGAATGGGGGCAGAGCCTTGTGCAGGGCTGCCGGCGGCTGCTGCCCGCCATAACCTGACGGGAGAACACTGCCCTCCCTTCCCACAGCCCCCTGCCCAGAAATACAGAGCTACACTAACTGCGTGATGCACCTACTTGAGACTAAGATAATGGGCAAAATACTGCATATCACTGTAGGATACTGTTATAAACGAAGTCTCAACTCAATCTGAATTTTGTAATATATATAAAACAAATATTTATAAAAGGTATAAAAGGCACGTAAACAGCGCTGGGTGTGCGGGGGAGTCTACACGCCACCAACACACACACACACACATCAAGCATTCTAAAAATACAGAACATCGCTTTTACATACTAAACCCACGTATGCCTATCCATATGTACAATCAGAAAAGGTAACAAACAATCCTGTAAGTTCCATGACTTAACAGTCTCCATTTTCCATTCCTCTTCTTGATTACAAACAAGTCTCCATTTTCCGTTCCTTTTGAACAATATGTCTCGCTCTAAGTTGTCAAGCAACTCGGTCTTCAGGCCTTACATATCCCGTTCTTCCTGGATCGAAGAAAAGCATCTTCTCACGGAAGCCACCCCTATGGCACCCTGCTACCAAAACCTTGCCACGTAAACCCACCAGAGCAACTCTTTCGGTGAAGAAATTTTTCGTAATAACCAACCAAAACCTCCCCTGGTACAACTTAAGGGTTTTTGTTCTTGTCACTTGGGGCTTGGGAGAAGACAACGATCCCCACCTCTCTGGAGCCTCCTTGAAGCTTACTGCAGAGCACAGGAAGGTCTCCCCCGAGCCTCCTTTTCTCCAGGCTGAACAAGCCCAGCTCCCTCAGCCGCTCCTCACAAGACTTGTTCTCTAAACCCTTAACAAGCTTCAGAGCCCTTCTCCGGACACGCTGCAGCACCTCAAGGTCTTCGCTGAACACAGTGCTCGAGGTGCGACCTCACCAGAGCCGAGCACAGAGGGACAACCGCTTCCCTAGTCCTGACGGACACTCTATTTCTGATACAAGCCAGGTGTAGAGATATTCATATACATATATATGCAGCACTAGTACATGCTTCTTGGAAAACCGGTCCAACTCTCTTCAAAGCCCGTACATTGATGGTTTCCTCTAACTTGCACTGACGCTTCAGCTGGATCCTCTAAATCCCATTTTACTGCTTCTGCTTCCTAAGCAGGTGACAGAAACTCCTAACCGGAGAGCAGAGGAGTTGTAGTTCTGTCTACAGGAAATATTTGGAAGTTTTGAAGATGCTTCCCTTGCTCATCTGCCATCCCTATGTTAATCAATCACCCCATCTTTTGCCTTCCAGCAAAAGTCTTGATGCAGTTCTTCAGGAAAGTTCTTTCTGAAAATCCTCAGCCACCTCTGTGCACGCCAAACCTTTCATGGCACTGTGCAATGCGCGGATGGCAGCGATAAATCAGGTTGTGGAATGAATGGCAACGCGTGGGGAGGGACTTTTCAGGTGGCTTCGCGCTGTTTCGCAGGTCCCTGAATTAGAGGTAATGAGGAAACAAGCAGTAGAAACAAAACCTTGAGGGAGGCTGAGATCAAGAATTGGCTACAGTGTTAAAGAGGACCTTTGGGCAGTGGGCAATTGCTGGCTGGCTCCAGGCGCGTGTCTGAGGGTCTCTGACCAACTGTGATTTGGGCGCGTGGACAGCACATGGGGCTACGGGGAGAGGACATGTAGCAGTGAAAAAGGGCAATAAACGCCTCCTGTTCAAGAGCCATCAGGAGTCTGTGTCTTGCGTCCCTTCAGCAACACAAATATTTGGATCCAGATCCAAAATGTCATGTATTTGGCAATTTTATTTATGGTAGCACTCCCCACCCCTCCCCTCCCCTCTTTTCCCTTCCCACCCCTCCCCTCCCCTCTTTTCCCTTCCCACCCCTCCCCTCCCCTCTTTTCCCTTCCCACCCCTCCCCTCCCCTCTTTTCCCTTCCCACCCCTCCCCTCCCCTCTTTTCCCTTCCCACCCCTCCCCTCCCCTCTTTTCCCTTCCCACCCCTCCCCTCCCCGCTACACTACGCTATGCTACACTACGCTATGCTACACTACGCTATGCTACACTACGCTATGCTACACTACGCTATGCTACACTACGCTATGCTACACTACGCTATGCTACACTACGCTATGCTACACTACGCTATGCTACACTACGCTATGCTACACTACGCTATGCTACACTACGCTATGCTACACTACGCTATGCTACACTACGCTATGCTACACTACGCTATGCTACACTACGCTATGCTACACTACGCTATGCTACACTACGCTATGCTACACTACGCTATGCTACACTACGCTATGCTACACTACGCTATGCTACACTACGCTATGCTACACTACGCTATGCTACACTACGCTATGCTACACTACGCTATGCTACACTACGCTATGCTACACTACGCTATGCTACACTACGCTATGCTACACTACGCTATGCTACACTACGCTATGCTACACTACGCTATGCTACACTACGCTATGCTACACTACGCTATGCTACACTACGCTATGCTACACTACGCTATGCTACACTACGCTATGCTACACTACGCTATGCTACACTACGCTATGCTACACTACGCTATGCTACACTACGCTATGCTACACTACGCTATGCTACACTACGCTATGCTACACTACGCTATGCTACACTACGCTATGCTACACTACGCTATGCTACACTACGCTATGCTACACTACGCTATGCTACACTACGCTATGCTACACTACGCTATGCTACACTACGCTATGCTACACTACGCTATGCTACACTACGCTATGCTACACTACGCTATGCTACACTACGCTATGCTACACTACGCTATGCTACACTACGCTATGCTACACTACGCTATGCTACACTACGCTATCTTCCCCTCCCCTCCCTCCCGTCCCTTCCCTTTCCCTCCCGTCCCTTCCTTTTATTCCCTCCCCTTCCCTCCCCTCTTGTCTTCTTTCTTTCAGGTAAGTTCAGATCGCTTCAGTCGCTCTCGTAGCTCCTATCCCTGGCTGATTCACTGGAACCCATCAGCAGCAACCAGAAGCGCTCCAGCTGCTGTGGCACTAGTTGAGCTACAGTCTCCAACTGGGAATCGCTGACTTTGTTCTGTGGCTCAGACAGGTGCCTTTCAGTTCCACGCTGGCCTGGACGTGTCCTCTTGCTGTGTCCCCACCTACAGCGCAGTTCTGCTTAGAAGCAGCAGCAGGGTTTGCAAGTAGTCCCACTCCTTCCATTTTCAGTGGTTTAGCTTGGCTAGCCGGGTGGTGTCTGTCAATAGAAGACAACAAAGAGATTTGGGTTAGAAACAGCTAAGTGAGTAGTTCCTTTCCACAAGGGCAAGGAATATTTACCCGTTCCTAATGGAGGCTGCAGTGTCAGAGATGATGACAGGTCCTTCCGAGAGCTTTGAAATATCCCTTGGGGATGCTGAGTCCAGAGGACCAGAGCAAACCTGTCTGAAGTACACCGTGGAATCACTCTGAATTACTTCCTGGCAGAAGCATGTGTCCAATACAGCTTCAGCTGGTTTCAGTGTTCTTCTTCACCTAATACCTAAATTAAGATAAGAGGTCTCAATGCAGATGGAAAGACTGAGAAATAGAGAAATCACTGATGTGCTTTGAGAACTTCTAAGGACTGAGAACTAAATAAAGCCAATGTTGTAACATTAAGGATTGGTTAGAAAAGTAAACGTTAAAAACAAGTAAAGGAGAAGAACAAGTAAGCTTTCTTAAAGTATCTACTGTATTTAAAGGATCTTTAAACAAGTAAATAAGTAATGAAATATATACGCAGAGAGAGAGAGAGAGAGAGACAGAGAGACAGAGAGACAGAGAGACAGAGAGACAGAAACCTAAGAAACTGCTGCGCACGTTAGCTTCTTGCTCTCTTTTCTAAAAGTCCTAGTGAATACAGCATCTGTGGGCGTTACAAGCATTACCCTCAGTCCAGCACAGGTACACACGAGAGGACAGCCTGCAGGTTGCGGAGGCAAAGAAACTGCTCTGGCTGGATGTGAAGAGCCAAGACAGAAGTTGCTGTCAGGGAAAAGATACACAGAGGGGATGAAAAACACGGAGTGTGCTTCCGGCCTTCACAACTTCTAAGCAAGCGGAGATGAGGTTGTGGAAGACCCAAATAAGCTGTTGATCTAGAAGCAGCCTGAAGATTGTCCTTAAGCAGGGCCTTGCATTCTTCATTTTTATAGCATTGCTTGCCTTCAAGTGCACGATCATGATTTTATTAACTTTCTACCACTACAGAAATGCACCGGGTTCTTTCACAAAACTTACAGGTGGTAATTGGAAATATTGGTCAGCATTCTCTATTTCCTTCGTCATCTCAATTCTCTTTTGGCCTGTGAAGCTTTTCAGATCAGAGCAGAAGATCTGCTGTAACACGGAGTTTTGGATACTGCAAAGGAAACGAAGAATCGTACTGGCAACTCTTTTCAACCTCACCTGCAACCATCACAGAAAAGCATACCGAAAGAACACCGCTTGATCATGGGAAGCATAAATTTGAGCATAGGTGTCCTATAGCTGAAGCCAGGTTAAGCAGGTTCCAAACAAGGTGAAGGAGCACACCCATAAAGCATTTCCATTAAGCTGTGTTTGCAAACAAATGGTTTAAAGACTTAGATTTTCTTACAAGTGAAGAATGAAAAAATAAAAAGAAAGAAAATTACCGGGACATACAGTTTTCCTCTAGCTTGCTTTGCTTCTTTCAGAATCTGAGTCTTGAGTGACAATCAGGGAGCAGCATTGTGCAGAAATGCCAAAGCCTCCCCAGCTTGTTGTACCTTCATCGACAAGGGCTGTGATACTGCTGCCTCCTCAGCAACATCATCAATTTCCTAGGAAAGCTGGTGTCCACCAGGTCAAATAGGACTGGGAAAGCCCTCTTGCCACAACTTCACACTCACACCAGAGTTGGCAGGACAGGCCGATGGACAGAGAAGTGTCTGTAAGAGTGTTAGAACACAGACTTTAGATTTCCGTCAACCCAGGAAAAATTACTTGCTCATCCCTTCAAACTGAACTCTCAGTAGAAGGAGGTGATCCCAAGCTGCATTCCTGACATCTATGCTGCAAAGTCATCCAATGTGACATGTTGCTGTACCAGCCTGTTATGAACAGAAACAGGAGTTTGAGGTTATGCTGTTTGAGTAGAATTAAGCTCAAAGAGTTAGTCCTTTGGTATGTTTTTTGTCTGCAAGTGTTTTCACTGTTTCCCAGACCATGTCTCCAGCAAGCTAGCTGCTTGCTTCATTTGCTCTGTTCTGTTCTTTTTGATTCTGTTTTTTTTTTTTGTTTTCTCAGCAAGGATTCTTAGAGGAATGAGATTAAAGTGATCATATTGTATGTCCATCCCTCCCCTTCGCTTGCCCAGAGCTTTTACCTTGTCCACCAGCTTGAATGAACTCGGTCATAGGCGCAGTTGTGTCCAAGCCATTCTGTTCCTAGACCTGTTGTGAAAACAGACAGCTAAGTAGTGGGGAGAGGACGTGCTGCTGTCTGCAGTGTGACCTCGGCGCTTACCAAACAGTAGGGAATACACAGAGAAGGGCGTTAGGAAAACTTCAAGCCCCAGATACATTTTATGTGGAAACCATATTTCCTGAGATAACACTGGACACAACTGCATAATCAAAATTGATTCATTTCTTGGTTCATCCAACTCCTAGGTTTTAGTTTTAAAAAGTTTCTGTCTTGGCTTAAAGCACTCTTCCAACCTCTGTTTCCAGTTACTATGATTCCCTGAAATAGCTCATCCCATTTTTTTCTTTGTACAATCTCCCAGCCTCTTTGTTTTCCTCTCCCCCAGAAACTTAGCACTGCTCTCTTCATACTTGACAACTAGATATGGAGCTGTATCAGCCAGAAGGAAGTTTCCTTCACACCTTCCGCTTCTTACGGTATCTGGACTCTTACCTTGACTCTTACTTGCTCTTCCTACATTAGCACAAAGAAAGCTGTTTTGGAGATCTGATGTCTTGTTTTCCAGAAGCTACCCTGAATCACCTTTACGAGAGCTGTCCCATGCTGCGAGCATAAGTCTTACAGTCTGCCCAGATATTTGCCTTCCAGGTCAATAACCAAATCTGTAAAGTTAAGAACATGGAATTAATGGAAAGGAACTCCTTTTATTTATTTATTTATTTTTTCCCAAGACCAAGAAGGAATGAATTGTGGGGAACAAGCAAAACTCAGGTGAAAGCCCAGGTGACAAATGAAATGAAAAATATTAAGGTCAGGCAGCTTGCCCGCTGCAAGTGCTAGCCTGAAAGCAGATGGAGTGCATCTTCATACACCACAGCCTGAGACACTACTCAACAGGCCAGCCCATGTGATGAAGTACATGGCTGTCCTGAATTTTAACGTGGCAGGAATACTCTTAAGCCTCTTGCTTATGCTTAACAAAAAAAAAAAAAAAAAAAAAAAAAGAACCACACACTTTTTTCCTCAGCCAAGCATCAAAACACTTACGGAAGGGCATGGGCCCTCTCTGTGCACCTCAAGGTGAGATCCACAAATCCTCACGTGGTTTCATCACATCCAGCACCCTTCTCTGTCCCTCCCAGCTAAATGTGCGCAGAGGCAGCTGTTCCCAAAGTGCTGTGGTGACATAATTCAGTTCTGTTTCTGAAGTCATCACCGCAGGCGCCTCCCAGTGACGGCACAACACTCTCTGTTGCTAACGTGTATGTCTCAGAAACAGCTAGAGAAGTACCACTGTGCCCAAACTGACTTGAATTAGAGTAGTTCAAACATTGTTCCCTGCTCCCCTACATCTGTGGAAGGTGTGTGATCAATCTTTTCCTTGAGAAGGGATTACAGACAAAAAGAGCTTGGTTCTGATATGTTGCCCGTACTTGTAGAGCAGTTCACCTTTTATTTCCATGTAAGAAAAAAGAAGGTGAAATCAACAATTCTCTTCCTCCGAGCTGGGAATATGAAATAACCCCAATCATCCAGGAAGCCTTAATAAGCAAACTATGCATTTCCTTGTTAAATATCTTGTTTCTTCGGAAAAGTTTTCCAATCTGAATTTTGTAATACTTACATATGATTACCTATAATGTGCAGCTGCTTACCAGCGAGGGGCAGTTGTGTGCACGGGTCCGCTTCTCTCAGCTCGAGCTTCTCTCCAGCTCCGGTGTGCCCATTTCCAGCGACTTTCAGTGCGAGCTTCTCTGAGTGGTTTGCTGAGTTCGGCCTATCTTCATGAGGCGATCAATGTGCCTGTTCCCGTCCTGGTCTCCGTTCTGCTAGCCTGTTCCTTTTCATTCCTTCTTTCTGCTTCTTTATTGATTACATAACTTCAACACATCGTGTTGCCTTCCTTTTTTTTTTTTTTTTTTTTTTTTATCTTGAGGGGAAGCTAAATATACCTTTCTACCCACAGCAGTTCTTTTCAAAACAACTTTTCATTTGTCAAACAACTTTGAATATAACAACAACAGCAAACACCCAGAAACATCCATGCCTTAAGGGCTGGAGAACACATAACCCGAGACTGCATGGAGTCTCCTGAATCACCCTTCTTTGTTCCCTCTAAACTCTTTTATATTCCTGATGGCCTCATCGTTAAGGGTCTCATGTTACCTCAACCCCGGGGCTTTCCAACCCCCACGGCCACATTCCCAAATCTCCCCCTTCTTTATTAATATCAACCATTTTCTCGACACGAATTACCACTCCATGTATAACAACAGCATTAAATTATAAGTGCGTGTTCGCTTCCGTATACAATTTTAGGACATGAGAATCTTTTTCTGTTTGCATTTCACTCATCTCATGTCTCTGATTTTAAACTATTACTATATATTATAACATTACCCTCATCTTTAAAGTGGGGGCCTCCTTGTAAAGGTCCTCAATTTTTAAAGGTCCTCATTTTGAGGGGGATCTCTTGTCTTCCTCTTTGGTCTGACAAGACCAACGTCCCTAATGAGAGGTGTTGTGTTATTGTACACTGATGTAGTATTTATCAGGCATAATTTCATAGTACTATAACAATACAATAAGGGTACTGAAATTGGCTTGCATCTTTTAAAGCTGCCCCCAAACTGAAAACAATCTAATTTTTTGTTCTTTTTAACAGGCTTCTGCACTCAAGCCATTATTTCGGAGCTGTTTGTTAAAATAAAAGCAGTCATAATTTAAGTAAACCACTTCAGACTAAATAAATACCCTCGGCTTGCAAAGCAGCCATTTACATTGTGTTTCAGCCTTCAAAGCATGGGGAAAAAACCTCATGTTTACATACAGAATTTGAGCTGGTGTTGGCATTTGCTGTATATGAGGCAATGAGATACAGCTGATAAATTGCTAACACTGACAGAAGAAGATTGTCCGTTTCAAAGGGTCTACAAAAAAGCAAGCATCATGACTTCTTTGCATCCACGTTGTAACTGTATACAAGAAGGATTGCAATGAGTATTTCATATTGCAAAAAATATATATTTTTTGTACATAGACAAGCTGTAATATTTCACTTACTTGGGATTGGAAGAGAGACGGCTTTATATAGAGATGTAACAAGTAAAATGCAGTGCTTTAGAAGTGGAAAATATAACTGGCATTTTAGTTTTTCTCATTGTTTCTATTTTCATAGAATCATAATACTAGGAATTACAGCAACAATGAAACAGCTGATGCTTTGAGACACTGGTAACACTGGGAAGTTTACTTCTCACTTTAGAAGCAAGAAATCCAGTAGCACATCAATGATAACATCAAAACAATGTTAAAATCATGGTTAACTTTTAACCCATAAAGCCCATATGACTTCTCAAACATGTCTTTAAGTAGCATGTCTGTGTAACTAGACATGGATTAGTAAAACTGGAGAATCTTTAAGCCCACTCACCCACTTCTATTGGTAGTACCATCTGACGTGGAGCACATTCTCACCCCTAAGACACTAAGCTTGTATAGCTGTTAATACCAAATCTTAAATGCTTTTACAATGAAAACTAGCATACAAGATAACCTTTGCCCTGCTCTATCTACCCACAGAAGACACAGAACCCTGGAGAACTACATCTGATCTACGTTTGACTAGTAGCAAGTTTACCCAAATATTTTTGACTGGACTTCTCATGAGAAAGTTGTCAAACATGCATAAGGAAATGTTATCTTTCATCTCGACTTCTGAATCAGAAGTGTGTAGGTCCACCTGCATAGTGCAATCAGGGTTTATAACAATACTATCAGGAAGCATCATTACCATCAGGAAAAAAAAATCATTTCCCCACGGCAGGATTTACATATGCAAGACAAATAAAGGCTTAACAGAAACAATTGCTGTCAACACAAAATACTGAAGACAAGCCTATTAGGAAAATTACTACAGGCTTCCTAGTACAGTTAACAGGCTGCATTCATTGAAGTGAAAATTAGGTGGAGCCAATGTCTTTCATATTCTTCGAATGAATGCCAGTAGCTGCAGCACATACTGTGCTGTTCCAGCAGTTGGATCTACTAGAGGACAATATTTTCCTCGGCCTGCATCATTACTTTTATTTTGGTAAAGTAACAGCCCTTTGGGGAGAGGGGAGAGAAGGTGTTTTACTTCCTGAAAATGTTCAGTTTAGAAAAATTAATATGACTTCTCTTTCCAATGATTCAAAGATTGAAGCTGAAATTTCCTTAAGTGGTATATTCTTTATTGCAGCGCTGGATGCATGGGGGATCTCTCCGTCTATCGTGCATGTTCGGAGTGACAAACTATCTTATATTTATACAGCAAAACAATGAATATTCTATTAACGCCTATACATATTCATTACCTAAACCCACCTACTCTCACTTTGTATGCTAATTAGCTTATCAGTCCTTGCGCTTGCGCAAAGCCTTTCAAGAATTGTGGGCTGGGGTCTTCGGGACATGGGCCGTGGTCTTTGGGAGGAAGTAGGTCTTCCTCGTGATGCACTTTTCACCTTTTGCTTAAAAAATGCCACGTAGGAAGAATCAGTTGTTTTCCAAGCTGAGTTGGCTTTCGGCCTAACTGAGGGTCGGCAGATAACAGGATGTCTCAGTTAACAAGATGCTCCAACATAACAAAAGGTTGACAGATAAGATGTCATCTATTTTGTTCTCACCAATTTTTAACCACAAGATTTATTCTATTCTAAAGCGAGCCTATACAATATCACCAAACACACCTGAAACACTAATCATCAAGGTGTAAAAGATTTGAGGTATGAAACAGATTTGTGTATTTTACAATGTATTTTGAGCAGATGGAAACTATAATGACAAGATTAGTGGCCCTGAGTCACTCTAGATACAGCCCACAGCATGCTGGTTTGCACTCAGATATATGGATCTCTATTTAACAAAAAAATATGTCCTTAGTGATGTTATTAAAACAGTCCTATTTTTAATATAAGTGCTACTCAGGTGACTATAAAGTATTCACATTTCAGCCACATCACACAGAGAAGGGGAGGCCAATTGATTCCAGACTATATCCATACTTCCGCACCTCTAAGAAATAACCTTTGAACACACAGGGAAATGTGTCCCTGCAGCCTGTTTGCTTGGCACCTCAGCATACTAGACCAGAGTGCAAGTGACTGAGCTTTCTGTACTTTCAAGTAACACTCCAAATGCAGATATATAAATTAGAAGTCTGATATAACTCTCAAACATGGAAAGTTAAAATAAGATGCAATTAAAATATTCCACAAACAAACCAATTCACACGAAAATTATTTTTGTAGGAGCGTAAGAACAAGTATATACAATAAATACTAAGTGACACTTGTTGTACTAGGGACAATTCATAATAAATCAGTACCCAATAGGATTCTTTGTACTGCGTTCACTTAGATTTCTCTCAGGCTCCAAGGTTGAATCTGAGGATTTATGTGCCTTAGAGGCATCTATACTCAGATTACTTATTTTTAGTTTGAATCTGGTCTGAATACATTGCGTATCAAATCAAGCATCCAGTTCTGTAAGGAAACCTAATGCAGACTTTGTTCATAAATTCTTAGAAGGTTCACGACATTTAATTTCAGGCACCTCATTCAGTTTGCCCGTACAGAGAGAGAAGCAGGTTCTGAAGTACACAGAAGTCAATAAGC
The DNA here is from genome assembly GCF_963932015.1 of Anas acuta. Lineage (NCBI taxonomy): Eukaryota > Metazoa > Chordata > Aves > Anseriformes > Anatidae > Anas > Anas acuta. Next base: position 10,975,023 of record NC_088995.1, on the reverse strand, counting down.
CTCCTGCATTGATTACATGAAAGAGCTCAGGTTCCTCACGTAGATACCCAAGTTACACACTTAAAGCTAAATAAAGTGATATCAGAGCTGTGATTTTCTCCAAGTTTCAAGATAATGTCTCATTTGCCAGAGAACGGTAAATCCATCGCATTTTTAAATGCAAGTATCATACAGAAAAGTGGGAACTGCCACCATGCATTAGCTAAAGTGGAATGGGAGGGGACAGGACAATCAAATAGATCTGCTTACACTGTACATTGTCATCTCACTTTTCCTGAAAGCTGATTTCTTCAAGCGAACCTATCAGCCAACATGTGGCAGCCATGGAAAGATGTCGAGGGTACTCCATGTGTAAGCTCAAATAGTCCTCTAATGTCAGAGGTGGTTGACTGCTACAGATAATAGCCAAAGTAAACATCCTTTGGCTCAATGCTACCAGGGAATTACTCATTTTGCACTTGGCAGTTCAGTTTTGCTCAAACCTGTATGGATGCCATCTACAGAATCATAACTTCTGACTTCTGTTAGAGAAACTTCAGATGACTAGGTTACTTCTCTAAAGCTTCAGATTGTTCTGTCAGCATTTTGTTCAACAAGACAAACACTTCTCTAAAGAAAACATTACTGACGTGGGACATGATGACTAAGGTCAAATGAAATGTAGCAGTTCCTCCCTGTTACAGCCCACAGGTCATGTTTTACTAAAAATATACATTAATGTATGTACACATATATGAATGTTCTCGTAATAAAAGCACCCAAGTACAACAACAGATATGAATTTCTCCTTGATATGTACTTTTAAGTGACAGCAATGTCACTCAATCAGCTACTACTTTTATAGAAAACTCACAAGGCAGATACAAATGCAGTTTAAATATGAGACTTGTTCAATGGCAAGGCTCTTTCCCTCTCCTCTATCATGGAATACACACACTGCTTCAAGCAGTTCTCACTAGCAAAATGAGAGCACCTAGTTAGCTCCACATTCAATCTCCCTGTGACATATAGACCAAACTTGTTCTTAGGGCTGAATATCCATTAAATACATTCAACTTCTGCATGATTTGCATAACAAGAGAAGAATTTAAGTCATATTGATATGAGACAGAATACCAGTTTTAATACTTTGTTTTGTGTAGGTCCCTTCATCTGAATAGGTAATACTTACCTGTTATTTGTAAAGTTATTTGAACTATTCTAGAAAAGATAAATTTAAGCATAAAAAACAAATCCTCTGAACCATCTTTATGACTGCGCTCCTGTCAGCCACCTCTACCGTATGCTACCATTTAGTTGTTCAGCTAGCCCTGCAAGCCAACCTCCATTAATTTTCAAGAGCTGTAGTAGTACTCTACTGCCAACTACTTCTACTGTACACATTTCACATCCTCCTAAAACTACTCCAGCCAGTGACTTCTGTCAAGTCTCATTACATATTGCGTTGTTTTAAATTTAAACCCATGTGATAAAGCATTCTTTGCTGTTCCATAGGACTGCTGTGAACTACAGCAAAGAAACTGTGGCACCAATTACTTAGCTTAGAATGCTGAATATACTGCTGGTGCCACTGAGATGTGAATTGGGAGCATAAGCTTTGGCTGCCAAAAGTACCTGTGTAAATGCACTTATATGAACAAAACTGTAAGCATAACTACCTTTGGTTTCCCCAGCAGCATTGCTCATTTGTCCTCTGTTGAAAGTACAGTTGTACTGGCATGGCTGTTTTTTTTTTTTTTTATACAATTGCTGTTCCAGGATTGCTTTGAATATCTAAACACATACATATTTCATCAAGGGAGTCAGACTTGACTGGCACAACATACTGACGAAGAAAATAAAAACTGGCAACTACCATGTATCAGTATCCTTGCAATAACATACATCTATCATATGCTACATCTGTAAGTAATGAAGAACTACATAATTATACAGTAAATAATTAGGGCTGAGTCCATGCTATGTGCATTATAGACAGTTTTTCTTCAAACTAAGCCTATTACCTGTTGGAGTACATTCAGTACATTCCTGAAGCACATCTTCCAGTTCCATTTCACCTGAAAACAGCTTAGTCCCTGTGATCTGAGGTTGCCCTGCAACATGAAGCCAAGTCACAGTCAACAGGGACTATCAGGAAAATCACGTAAGAAGTGCAATATTAATCCAAAATGAGGTAATAATGTAAACCCATCTGTAATTGAAAGCACAGTTAATTCCACTCTAAATGCCAGACTTTCAAATGAGATGTGACAAATATGAGACAGATGAATGCATTTTGCTAAGAGCTTAATTCTGTGGCTACTTCCAATAACTATTCACAACAGAGCTAGTACAGCAAGAGAAAAACTAGCTTTCTCATAAACAGTTTATGTGGAAGAGCAACATTCTTACAACGAAAGGCAAAAGCCTCAATTATTGAATACTAATTGTAACACTGCGCCATGAGAAGTGACACTATTGGCTCCACATATTCCCAGCTTATTATCTAATATATCTTAATTAACATCTGAAAAGTCATGTGGTTTTCTCCACCGAACAGAAGCAATCAATGTGTTTACACTATCTGATAAGTTATTGAGTGTGGTTGGCTCTGTGCCTACAAGGGCTGGCATGTCAGACGAAATACCCATTGACAACACTTTCCCTGTCACTAGAGGCAGGCTTGTAAAGCACCTTACTGCATTTGTAGGTACTGCCTTTTTCAGAGGCCGCAAAGAACAAGCGCATGAAAAGAAGGCTTCATAAAACCAGCTTAAATCCAGAACATTTCACTGAGAATGTTTAAGTATATACTGCTACTCAAGAATATGCTGAAGTCCCATTAATTCGGAGTTTATTAAAAAGGCCTCAAACTGCTTTTAAGAGCTCTAAAGGCCAGATTATATATTTGCTTGAAGTCTTTAAGTCACTGTTACATAATCATAACTGCAAAGACCAAGTATACAGTAGCATTGTTACATTTCATATTAGTTTTTGGTAGATAACAAGACTGCATTGATCCTCTTGCAAGCAAGGTGGTCCAAAATTCATTTATGTACTACTTCTCACTTACGCACTACTTACCCTACACTGACTAGTTGTACAAACTCTCTTGGTATCTAGAAACCATTTAAATACGCAAATAAAAGAGAAATTATTGAATGATTTTTATTTTGGTATCTTTTGGCAATCAGAAATCTAACAAAGGCCTTTCACAGTATGGAAAGTCTAATTTATAGCTTCCTCTGCATCCTGGTTTCAGCTAACCACTTCCTCCATGTCCTAGTTTCCATTACACTTGCACAGTGTTTTTTTTGTTGTTTTTTTTTTTTTTTTTTTGAAGTTCACACATCCTTGAGTACAGAAAAGTTGCACACCTTTGTAAATGGTATCAGAAATATTGCTAGTACATAATAATTAATAACCAGGAGGTGGTTAAAAATTACATGAAGCATATAGAAGGAAAAAATACCAGTGATCCATTATTAACTTAATATTCAGCATTCAAAGTAAATAAAATCAGAACACCAATAGCAGCAAAATGACTTAAGATTTTAATATATCTTCAGATCAGCTAGAATCCTTCCATCATCTACCACTGGCACTGAGTAATTGAAAACCATGCATTTAAATAGCTTTTTAATTCACAGCTGTTAGGAAACACAAAGCACATCTTAATATCCAACTTCTTCAGCAATATAAAACTGCAGTAACATCACCCTTACAACAGAGCTATTTTACTAAAAATATATGAGCAGTCATTCCAAGTTTTGATATATTACACCAATAAAGAAGTGAAGGCAAAATTGCACATGTACAAAATAGATGATATAAGTAAACTTCATACTCAGCTTGAGAGCTCTTTACATGCCTGCTGGGGAAGAAAAAAACAATACTGCTAATTAGACTATCAGGAAACAAAATGTCGCTATACAGATAATTTTATTCTTTTCAAGATAAAAAAAAAAGGCAAGCTGACTTGTTTAAGAGGTCCCAATGAATAGAACTGTAGAAGAAGTTAAGTTCAAACACTTCATGACTCTCAAATCAAGTTTTAGATTTAATATCCACTAAGAATTAAGATAGCTGTACTATTCATAGGAAACCATAAAAGAATCCCTCCACTGCTTTCCCTTCCCCAGGCAGAACAGTGCACCACAGCACTGCTGAAAAGTTTATATGTTACTGATGCACTTAATGCTACAAAGATGTATTTAATGCACATTGGCATCAGCTATACAATCTTTATCTTTTATGATGAAGGGAAAGAAAAGTTTGGTAGAAACAATACAAGCAGCAAACTTTTCCCCTTCTCTGAACTGAAAGCATGTTTAATATTAAACATATCCAAAAAAAAAAAAAGAAATCATTTTTGTCTTGGCCAAAGACAGCCTTGCCCTGGATGCAGGTGATATAAGCCTCATGATCCCTTCTGCACTTATGTTCTATGACTTCCAGACATTGGTTTCAGGCATCACGCAATACAGTTGTATTTGCGCATGAAGAAATTAGAAGTGTCTGTGAACAGAAATGGAACTGTAGCTGATTTCCTTTATACTCTATGTGCAAATAAAAACTAAGTTTTAAACAGAATTTAGATTGGAAAAGTTAGCTTAATTCAGATTCTCCAAGAAGCTGCATGCATTTTCAGCACCAACTGAAATCAAAATAAATTCATGGTATGCAAGCAAGGCACTGGATCACACCCAGAAGTATTATGTTTACACTTTCCATTGTTTTTATATTTTTTTTTAAGCTTAGAAGCTAAAATAGAAAGCTACACAATCAGATACAGATTTTTAAATAAGTTGCAACTTAATATAAGAATACTAAAAAACTGTTGGGTTTATGCAAAGGATTTGTGACTTTAATAGGGTATACTACCAGTTTATTTAAACTTTTGTTTTTCTTGCTATTTTTGGCTTCTGGAGGCTGGTGAAAAACATTTACTGGAGCTTAACAGCTTGTTCTCTCATTGCTTTTATTACAATGCATTCAAATGCAAAGTTGTTACGTGTGCAGTTCGAATTCATAGGTGCTTGTTTCCCACTGGCTGACATCTGCATTGACCAGGTTGCGCTCTGTGAAAGTAACATGTCCTTCTGAATCAATGAGAACAACCGTGTTAGTCCTGAAACAACAAATGTAGAAGGTTAAGCCTTATACCTAATTCTGTACATTTGTAGGGTCCCATCCCCCACCCCTAAAGGTTTTAATTCATTTTTCTCTTGACCACATCATCACCACACAAGCAGGTCAGAATTCACCCTGACAAGTTCAAATAGTTATTTTCAGACCCTTCTTCCTACATTCCATCGCTCTGATTCCCTGTTGCAGCTGCAGCAGCTGACAAGCATGATTAAAAAAGCCTTTTTTTTTTCCTCATGTGCCAAGTATGTTTGAGTCAGAAGTAGCCTAAGTTTTTCTTACTCATATCAACAGTACTCCTTCATTCTTTCATTCCACATGAATTGTCCATTACAATTTAAATATCATTGTTATGGTCACATTATTATGATCACAAAAGCTCTTCTTTCTGTAGTAATCTTCTGAAGAGGACATTAGTTTTCATGAAAAGCACATTCCATTCATGCATCTGTACTACTTTGTCAGCAGATTTTTCACGTATGCTGACAACATTTCTCTGTGGACACTGTGGTATCCAGCCAGGGAGATCACTGACTGGAAGTATGAGTTATCCCACCACCCTGATGTGGTGGTCTTCCAAATCATTTCACAGCTGTTCACTCATATGAAATGCTCAACACCATCAGAAGAACACAGGAGCCCTAATTAACAATCTCTAATCACTAAGCAGTGTTACTAAGGGAAAGATAAGTGAGCATACAATTATAGCAGCAGGGAAGACTTGAAATATAGTGCTAATTCATAAGAAAAATGTCAGTATTTCAAGAGATATCCCAGTAATAATCCTGTTTCCTTTGAAACAGTTATACTACAACCTGTGGTACAAGTGTAGGAAAATGCTTCTTTAGCATTTGAAGTGTTCATTATTTCATATTTAAGTGTTCTTGACATTCCTTTTATGGAGACTCAGTTTTTACCATCAGAAATACCAGCTTAAAATACATACTGAAATGAGCGCTCTGATTATCAATTTATATCTATACGGTGGAAATGCTACGGCTGACTAAACCAGAGAATCTGAAAAAGTCATCGGTAGTCTTAGAGCAGGGATTTCCTACAAGCAGCAACTGGGTTGACCTTTGGTTTTGTCCCTCTCAGAATAAAGACAAGATACTGAGAATAAATACAAGACATTATATTATTCTTCTTGCACCTTCTGTAGACAGTCTGAGCAGAAATAAGAAACCCAGTAAAAACTGAAGCACCAGTTATGGGAAATGGAAATACATATCCTTTCAACAAGAGTAATAGTTCTTCATTGTGTGGAAGTGGCAGCTGGATAGAACAATGATATTCCTGAAGAAACCTCTAACTTGCTTAGCTGCACAGATGACACCATTCTGTCTCTTGGAAGAGAAATAGGTTCTGCAATTGCTCAGGCATAGCTAATTTTATTTTTATGCTAAAAAATGATTTTGAAGCTTTTCATGTCTTGTTTAGATCAAAACCAGAGGTGGTCAGATCTGTTACTATGCCAGGGAGCCAGGAGCTCAGTCGACAATACTCAAGTGGCAGTTAGAAGATGCTAGCATTCCCTGAAACAGGACAATCCGAGATGACAAAGGTAGCTGTCAAGCTGCCTGGGTAAGTGTGAAATGTTCTTGCAGTTTGCATAATTCTGCACATTTGAGATGATACGGGAGAAAGTAGTGAAAGAAATATGAAAAAAAGAAGGCCCATATGGTAGGAAGGGCTGCTATATAGCATGCAGAATAATGGAAATGAGCAAACATTAACTTCAAGAATATTAGCAAAAAGAAACTGGATGTTAAAATTCTCCCATTTAGAAAAACTGCATTATCATGTTTTGGACAAACTGAAATTGTGTCTTCATAACTCCATTCCCACCAACAACGAATCATAACATGTACTTAAAGTATTGATCAGTAGCATATTTAAGAGATCAGAATATTGTACAAGGAAGCACTTTACTAAATTACATTTAATATCTGAATAAGTTTAGAGCAGTCACTACACAGTTAAAATTGATGACAGCATGATTTTGATTTGATATGCTGTGATTCAGTACACATCTACATTGGATTATGAAATTTTACCTTGTTCCATAACCTGGGCAACGAACACATACAGCTGCATACTTGTTCAATATAGGACGTATGTACTCCTTCCCTTGGTCTTCAATCGCAGGGTCAGGTAATTGACTGAAAAAGTTGTAAAGTAGTAAAAAATATAGATATCTATTTTAATTCTCCCACGCACTCACCTCTCTTGCACTAAGATGTGTGTCTACTGTGTGGCTGGCAAATAAAAGTAAGATCAAAAAGGAGAGAAGTGTGAACTGTGTTTGAAATTAAATGAACAGAAAAATATAGAACAGCTTGTCAGCTCCTTCCAAAAGATATCTGAAATCTAAAACTTTTGTCTCATTTAAGTATTCTCATATCTTGACACGTTTCTCACTTTCATTATTATTCTTTCATTGTCTTTGTGTGTTTTAGTTTCCCCTACGGTCTCAATTAAGACATTAATGACCAAGCAATTTGAGGCGTGTCACAAACATGCGTTTTCCACTGAGCCTTCACAGTTCTTTGTGTTGAACAGAGACCTCTCTGCTTTCTTCTTTTGTATGGAATACCTGGAAGATACTCATGAGAACCCTTGCACTAAAATCTGTGAAGATGCAGTAGAATGCAAAGGTGAGCTTTGTATGTAATCTCTTGATATATATTCCTATCAAAAATTGAAAGATACTTAGTAACTTAACTTGAAAGAATATCAAGCTTCATTTATTGTAACTGAACAACTGCCTGCATCCCACAGAGGAGTTGCTAAGGCCACAAAAGGTTACTGCAGCAACCCCATATCCCTGACTTCCCATTCACATCAACAGAATATTCTCATATTAGTCGTAACTACAGCTTCCTATTTCAATAACTAAAGATCTCAATTTAATTGTAGTTCATTTTAACTATCACTGCAACAGGTTTGATTTTTAAGCCTCTTCCATCAAGAATATCACACTTGTGCCTCCTAGCACAGACCCAGTTGCAGGTATTCTCTTAAAGTGAGACCCAGTATTCTCCGGCTAAATTTAACAGCCTAATCAGCTGTACAGCGAATGCTAGGGAAGAAGGCAGAACAAAACACATGGATCAATTCAACCCCATTTTCAGAGCTCATCCCCCTCTGCAGAGGAGACTAAGCAATTCATCATGGCTTTTACACCAAATTGGCCTAATTTTCTTTGTTCTGGTGGAAAAAAGGAGCTGGGGGTGTCTGTTTGAGGGAAAAGCAGGAATAGGTGCAATTCCAGTATGAAGAGAGAACTAAGCTCTCCTCACTCCTGTAGTGGGCATGTGGCTGGAGCATTCCATGATGCAATGGAGAACGCGTATAGCATGGGACTTGAGCCTGTGCGAACTGACAGCTTCTATCTCATACTCCACCACTAGCAGTTCTTGTATACTACACCCAGTCTCAAGCTTAATGGCCAAAAGCAGTTTTAAGGACAGAAGGAGTTGCAGTTCTTGTATACTACACCCAGTCTCAAGCTTAATGGCCAAAAGCAGTTTTAAGGACAGAAGGAGTTGCAATACTTCTCTCACAATAGTCAAAGCCAGATTTAAAGCAGGAGAAGGGAGGTAAGGGACAAAAACCTGCATCTAGGAGGAAGGAACGGAATTCTAAGAGTAAGTCAACCGCTTAATTTCTGTATCAGTGATCATAAAAAATAATCACAGAATCACAGAATCACAGAATTTTCTAGGTTGGAAGAGACCTCCAAGATCATCGAGTCCAACCTCTGACCTAACACTAACAGTCCCCACTAAACCATATCCCTAAGCTCTACATCTAAACGTCTTTTGAAGACTTCCAGGGATGGTGACTCCACCACCTCCCTGGGCAGCCCGTTCCAATGCCTCACAACCCTTTCAGTAAAGAAATTCTTCCTAACATCCAACCTAAAACTCCCCTGGCGTAACTTTAGCCCATTCCCCCTCGTCCTGTCACCAGGCACATGGGAGAACAGGCCAACCCCCACCTCGCTACAGCCTCCTTTAATGTACTTATACAGAGCAATAAGGTCACCCCTGAGCCTCCTCTTCTCTAGGCTGAACAAGCCCAGCTCCTTCAGCCGCTCCTCGTAGGACTTGCTCTCCAGGCCCCTCACCAGCTTCGTCGCCCTTCTTTGGACCCGCTCAAGCACCTCAATGTCCTTCTTGTAGCGAGGGGCCCAAAACTGAACACAGTACTCGAGGTGCGGCCTCACCAGAGCCGAGTACAGGGGGACGATCACCTCCCTAGCCCTGCTGGTCACAGTGTTTCTGATACAAGCCAGGATGCCGTTGGCCTTCTTGGCCACCAGAGCACACTGCTGGCTCATACTCAGCCGACTGTCCACCATCACTCCCAGGTCCTTCTCTGCCTGGCAGCTCTCCAACCATTCCTCTCCCAGCCTATAGTTCTGCTTGGGGTTATTGCGCCCCAGGTGCAGGACCCGGCACTTGGCCTTGTTGAACTTAAAGCAATAAGCAATAAGGTATTTTACAAATGTTAAAGCTATTGCATATAAATATGTTCAAATTTATTAAAAATCATTCTCAACATGTGCTTTGGAAAGATTACAGACTTCATCTTAAATATTGATTTCCATAAGTATTTCCACTCTATAATAAGATAATTTCAGATAAGATCATACTGGAATGTTGAACATTAAAGGAAGATTATTTTAACTTTTTTAAACTAGTGAAAGGTACAGGCTAACAATTTCTGGAAAAAATCACTTGATGTGGTATCAAAGTAAGATCATTTAGCAGACTTTCAATTACTACTCATTGTTCAGATGTCTAGGTTTATAAGTAAACATGTACTCCAAAGTGCTAAAAATTCCACAAAGGAGTGTTTGCATAAAAAACAGTTTAAGGTTAGGACACTAGTTCTATGTAACAGAATCAGCTTGACTTCAACACAAGTATCCTTCTAGATAGGAGAAAGGAAGGCAAGACATGCAAGTTACTGGACAGTGATCAAGGATACAGATTTAGACCACAGCACCTCCTTTACCCATTTTCATGTCTGGACATTCCAATGTTATCATTTACTTCTAGATACCTAACTCAGAGGCTCAGGTTTGCTGTGGAGCCAATGATGAATAGAGGAACCTTGCTCAGATTCTCAAACTCACCTCTTAGGAACATCCTTGACCAGAGGCCTAAAGCTACACTATGCAAATACTCAGTTCCTTCCCCTATTTAGCGTAAAATAATTGCTCTTTTGAGGAAGACAATTAGTTCTATTTGAAAACACTTGGTTTCTTGGCCTTCAGTGTCTACTCTGAGTAACAACGCAGAGTAGCTAGCAGATATTAACACAAACAGGCTCATGTATACAAGGGTGTAGTGTGTAGCAAGAATCTGAATCTACAGTAAGCCTCCACAAACCCCATGGCAAGCAACATGCACATCCTTTGTTTTGCACTCATTTTCCCTTAAAAATTGCATTTCTTATTAAGGATAACAGCTCAGAGAACTCAGTGTATCATCTATGAGCAGCAAGACAGTAACTGCAGCATTTACTGTTTCTGTTGTAAACACTGTAAAAATTCAGTCTCTGGAGAGACAAAACTTTGCCTTTCAATCTCCAGGTATAAGTCAATTAATATAAGGCAAGTTTTTTTTTTTCTTTTTACACAAAATAGTTTCTGTGCAGCTTTTACATTGTTCAAAATGCAATGTGACCAAACTCAGTATTATTTTCTTACGGCTCTTGATTATTCATCACTGTAAGAAGCTCCTGCACCAAGTCTTCTCTGGCAAGGTCTTGACTTCTCTTGATCACTTCTGTGAAAAGCTGCTTCCCATACTGAAGTTTCTTCCATGGCGTATCCAACAAAGAATTACTCAATCCATATGTTCCTATAAATACATACAAAAAACAAAATAGACACAAACAAATTAGTTGCCTGTGTGTCACTCTTAATAAAAAGAACTTAACCTTTTCTCAGCAACTGTTTTGGGCCACTACTTCTGACAGTTTTAATAGAAGAAAACAAAACACCCAAGAGCATCACTACTTTACATTTACTAAAATTGGATGAATTTGTGATTTTCTACACTTATTAACACAGCATCCACTGTGGTGTGAAATATCAAAAACTTCCCTTCCCACATCACAACAATAATATAAACTTTAGGGTATTACACAATCTAAGCACAAAATAACTCAATAACGATATTGTTCAAATCTACAAAGGAACTCCAACCCTCCAAGCTTTAAGTGCCATGAAATTAATGAAATCTGTAATAAGGAGGTTATATCATAAGAATTAGAAACAATAATCAAATGTTGAAGTCCAATGGCTGTGGACTACCAGCTACACATAATCTATGTAAATACTAAAGCCCATGGCAAGCAGCATCACATTTGGCTGTGCTTAAGCATTCTTCTAGGCTAATATTCAGTACTTAAATTGGCAATGAATTTGGATTATTATTCTATGTAACTGACTAGCAAAGGACTAGATTTTAAATATTTTAAAACAGTTTACCTGATAAAGATGAAAATTTGTTTTAAAGCCAACTGTCACTAGGTGAGCACAATCACACTATGCTTTTAACAGTGCAAGGTAAGAAAAGTTCGGGTCAGACCCGCAAATCTTTAAAAATCCCATTCCTCAAGACAGACCTCTGTCCTTCAATCATAATTACTTAAGTAAGATGCCAGTAATTGCAGTGGAGGTGGGCACACTGATATGGATAGAAGCTTTTCATGAAATATTAATTCTTTACTGACATGCATTAGCAAATATTTAAATGACTTTAAGGACATTTTTAAAGAATACAAACAAAGTTAGTGAAGACAATGCTTACATAGCCAAATTACTAGAGCAATACAGCTATATTCTGACTCCGTTAAAGTAACAGAAAGTCATAATCAGACTCTTCTGAAGCAAACCTACCAGGATTTAGGAAAATGGGTTCTGGCTCTCCTTTGTTTCCATAGTAGCAAATTACATCTCCTTTGGTGGTACTGAAAAACAAACAAGAATTTCTCCTTGAAAAACCACCAGCTTCTATATTTGATTACGTGCTAATTTCTTGCAGCCTTCAAACACAGCAAGATGTTTTTTCTCATCACTGTTACTACTATGATACCACAACCCAGGGATTAATCAATGCATTATATTACTCTCCTACTCTGAAAAACTTTATTATTACCATTGTCAAATGTTAATATTATCATTTTTAAACATAACAGAAATATAATTCAGAACGGCTGCACAGAAAGCAGGCAGGCTTATTGAAAAGAAAATCCTCATGTTTTAAATAACTAGACACTTACATACTGGTAGGGGTTTAAAAAATGGATAACTCATCAAATAACATTTTGCCATCAACTCTTTTGTATGACTATTGTATCCTAAGAGGCTCACCACTATGGACCATGCCATCTGGCAGAAGTAAATTTCAGGTCCACTTGCAGCCATGTGATAGGACACAGAAGAAGTCTTTTTAATTTACAGATATTTGTAAACAGCCTGATGATGCATAACTGCAAGATATAACACTCTTTAAGAGACATTCAGTCATTACTGTCTTAATCTGTTCTTTTCTTTCTCCACTTGCCAGAGCTGCCCCCCTGTTCACCTAAGGACAACTAAGAGCAGCTTTGAATTTCTTTTCCATGGACAAGTAATAAGCAAACTTGCATCTCTTTTTTGCTAAAGACTTAACTATTTCCCTATTTATTCTCGCCTTCATCATATTCTAACATTTTTCCACATTGCCAGCATTTCTAGCACTCACAACCCACCCATTTCTCATGTATTTAATTGATAACCGGCTTCTGTCAAGTATATTCTGCTGAGCTGACAAGCTTCCCAGGTTCTGAATAACATTCTCCAAAACTCTGATGCTTAACACCCTTGTTTGCTGCCAGCTTTTCCTCCAGCTCTAATGCTGAAACACTGATCTCTCTCATAAGTCACTATGGCCCACCAGCCAAAAACTTGAGGTTATGGTGGCTATTCAGAAACAACTGTGTGGAAAAGCAATACATCGTCAAGCCCAAATTTTTGGATAAGATTCCTTGGCATTTTCCTAATGTAGTATTTTTGTTTGTTCCTTATTTATCTACAAGTCAAAAAACCTACGGCAGGAAGTAGGCATAAGTACAAACCAAATCTTTGATCAAGAGTTTCACAGTTGAAAAATCATGGAGTGAGGATAAGGAGTTTTATAATTAAACAGAAGCATCTATATTTCAGAGACATTATGGAGCCAAGGTTTTGCCTTCTCAAAGAAGGTACACACAACCTTTTGGGAAAAGACTAATTACGGACCATTAGGAAAAAGAATTAAAACATTTTGCATCAAGCAATGACTAGTATACAAGATGCACCTCTAGTATTTAAAAGATTAAAAAAGGAATTATGACAGGAATATCAATATGCTCTTACGTGCCTACTAGTAAGACAAAGAGCTCTCCCTTTAGCTTGTAAGGAGATTCTATATAGTTACACTTCTGTGCTAACAAGTATTTGTACTATTATCTTTCTCCTTTGAAATTTGAACAACCATGGTGTTTGTAGACTTACTTGAAGTCAGCTGCTATTAAGTTAAATCCATTGTAAAGATGTCCTTCTACTGAAACTTTCTTCAAGTAAGAGTAACTGTCCAGATCTGAAGTCAAGAAGTTAGTTACAAGAGCACCTAAGAAAGAAGTACATGGAGCAACTTGAACATGTAAACTCACTTCTCTGTCAGACTTGGTAAAACAAGTAACAATATACAGTATTTCTACCACCAAGAGATTACAACAGTGGGGAAAAAAATCTAAACACCTTTAAAAGCCTTACAGCATCGTACCACATTCAAATTAAGAGCTTGACATCTATTCTGAAGAACTCAATCAACTGCTCATTTCTACAGAGTTCATATTTACTAACTCTTCTCTGCTGGATGTGCCTTTCTTCTCCTTCTCTCTCGAATAAGCTCTTTACTATAACTTCATTTTATATATGACATTAAAATAAAATATACATGACACGATTCATTCATTTCTCTATATATGATGTTTCGCCATTGCACTATCATATAGCAGTTAGAAGCAGAACGATTCTTACTTTTAGAAGTGTTCTCCCAGAGGAGTTTCTCCTTTTACTTCTGCTGCTCCAATTCATCGTGTGAGAAGGGATCTTTTAGACTAGCCTCTACCATAACGCAAGTTGCATTGTTTCCCTAACTTAGCTCTTATCTAAAGAGCACACACATTTAAAAAGCCTAGTGTAATCTAAATTTAGCTTCACTCTTGTCTAGTTGTTCCAACTGTTAACTAGAATAATCATTTTAAGAGAAGACAGTTGGCACTATATTTCTTGTCTGTATGTTTCCACTTAATCTTGTTTTATTTTTTGCCTGCTTGATTAGAATATCATTATATAAGTCAAGTTCCCTGCACAGGGACTCAAACTTGTTCATAAATTCTGTTTAAAGCACATATCACTTTATAGCCTAATAAAATGATTAAAATTAATATTGTAATAATAATTACAAAAAATATTATTGTAAAATTAATATTGTAACTTGATTTTAACTTGAAAATGTTAATGTAATGTAACTTGAAATTAAGATTGTAACTTGATTTAAATGGGACACCAGGATTTGCTTGTATGCTTTTTTCCATTTCCTTCATACCTCTTCCTTTTGCATTTTTGTCAGTCTTTGGCTGCATGTAGTTTGTCAGGGCTGCCATCTTGCCTTTCTTACTGATCCCCAGCCACGTCCCACCTTCTTTTCCTTCCTCCATATCCAGACCTAGTAAAATAAGTATGAGTTAGATTACATTCATTTTCAAAAATCGGTGTTAATTAAAAATGTCTTAATGCAAATCCAGTCTTGATCAGGCTATATAAAAATGCAGTAGGTACAAAACTGTCTTTGTGGACTACTACAGGTAAAGTAAGCCCATTTACATTACACATACCCAATTGTGGGCTAAGAATTATTTTCCTTGTTGCTGAAATAGATGAGAGAGAATAAGTAAATCAAGTGTAAAAGCAAAATTTTAAGCTATAAAATCCATATAAAACTGAGTAGACTCAATTTCTTACTTCAAAATCAAGTCTCAGAAGATTAATGTTGTTTGCAAGTTAAACATCGGAAATAACCAGAATAATTTAGAGTGAATTAGACAACTGAAAATTCTGTACTCAGGTAACAGCAATTTTGCACGGGAGGAAGGAAGATCCGGTGCTGCAAAAATGAAGCCTACATTCAAACCTCTTTGCACAGAAGAAGGTAAGAAAAACACTACCTATTTGCAGCAAGCTTATGTTAAACAACAGGTGTTTAACAGAAAAAAGAAAACTGGTTTGATATATCATGCTTGTTGTTGGAAATGTTTTAATTCTGAATCATGCCATAATAGAACTTTGATTAGAATACAAGTTTTGGATCCTTATTCAGGAACTCCTTCCGTTCTTCAGTAGCCAAAACTTCAATATCAAGTTTTAGCTGTCACATTTTTTCATAATATTTTATTAATGTTCTCTACCTTAACTGAAAGGCACACAAGAGAAAAAAATAGACAAATGCCCAATGACAAACATATGCAATTGCTGTTTTCCTATACTGTTTTTAAGCTTATAAAATCTTCCATTAAGTCACAAAGAGTTGTTATTATTTTTTGTTTGCCTTTTTTTTTGGTTCAAATTGATGCTCTCATTTGAGATAGCATTAGTAACTCAGGATGTTTTAACAGACTCTCCAGAGATAAGCCCACTGAATGGAGAATATGGAGAACTAGTTTCTTACACCAAATATAGCCACAGCTGAGAAAGGTATAACAGACAACAACTCAGGGCCCTTCAGTTTTTAGGATAATTTTGTTTTGATGTTCTCTTTTGAACTGCTATGTAGCAGGGGAAGCAGCATCCAGAATATCTGGCATGAAATTGGAATGTCAGCCAGAACTTCAGTTTTGCAGTGCAGTGGGAGTAATTTATCCTCACATGCCTCCCTGCCAACAATAATAACACACAACATCAGCAAACAGTGTTTGCAAAGTCAAAAACTTGGATGCAAAAAAATGCTTTGTCTTCTAGAGCTTCATTTCTGTTTGAGTAAAGGGAGAAATATTGATCCTACTTAAAAATCTGAGATTCCCTATTAAGGAAAACCAGACAACTGACAGCATTTTGTTAAACTGACTGTACACAGAAATCTAATAAGCCAATGGATTAATAACAAACTATTCTGTAGCCTATAAATTACTAACTGAAAAGAAGTCAGAAAAAAATATTTCCTTCAGGTTTGGTTTAACGATTTCAAGTCAGTATTAGAAACAGTGAGTCTGTAGAATAATTCCATCTATTTTTACATAAGTATCTCAGTGTATCTGACAAAGCTAAATTGTGAGGGACAAACTAATTTAATGTATTTCCATTTCACTGCTCGGACTGCAGTCAAAGAACATAAAACTGAGAACAAAAAAGCCACATGATACCAAAACACAAATGAGACAATAACAGCACAACTCACCTTCTTTCCAACTCATGACATGTTCTCCCCAGAAGTATAAGTGAGATTCATATTTCTTAGCAATGCAACCCACCCACCCCACCATAACAAAAATCCAGGCTTTAATCCCCTTATAAACTGTATCAAAACTAAACTTCTTGTTTTAGGTACATACCACTAAGGATCTCATTGCTGCTGTCCCAAAAATCTGCAGATTTGGATGGTCTGTTGTAAAATTCATCTCTATTAGCTGCTAGAATAAGTCTGTAGAACACAAGAGTAGTGAAATACTATTACTTAGAAATAGCAACTTCACAGTACAGACAGGAGCTAACCCTTGCCACAGCATTAGCTCATTCTAAGTATGAAACTATCCTTTACCTTACCATCTCATCTTTATCACTCTGATAAAGTTGAATCACAGCTGACCACAGCCTTCTCTCAGACTTGTGAAAGATCTCAAGATAATCTTGTTACATAAACGAGTCCAATATTTTCAAAGAACAGAATTGAAAGCAATCTCTTGCCTTGCAACTGTTAAGATCTTAATTTAATCTTAAGACACATTAGTACGAAAAGTTACAACTTAAAAAAAAATCTAAACTCACAGACTTAGAGGAAGCTTGTCTGAAGAATGTGTGTGAGATTTGTTCCCCTAATGTTCTCCATTCTCTCCAGCCATATTACTTAATATTTAATTTTAGCAAAACGCCATCTTTCAGAAACATGAAGATTTCCTTAACTAGTTTTCTATAACCTCAGCATCTTCTTCACTATCTGTTCCTCTTAACACCTGCACGTCAATTACATTTATGCAGCAGAAGCCAAGTTTGCAGCTGTAAACTGAACCACATACTTCTCACTATTTTTCAAGCCACAGCACATGAATCCATTTTGTTATTCAGCATTCAAAGGTACTGACATTTTTCATAGGTTTTGAGACTTTTCCTGCCAACTCTTCATTCATATAGTGTTGTGCAACATGACCATGAGTTGTCAGATGCGCACTAGTGATGCTGCAGAAAGTTATAATTAGCTACAGAGAAAAGGCAGCTGGTACTTCAATGCCATCCTTACTGTAAGGCAGGTACTTAGTACTTCACCCAAAGACATCACCTTTTGGAAAGCAGAGTATGTATGTTTTATCTTTCCAATGCCAAATAATCACAACATTCAATTCAGTCTGGCATTATTTCTTCCCTCTTCCACCCGATTCCGGACTTTGATCTATAGATTCTTCAGCTAGTTTAAATTTATCATCTTGCTTAATATCCTCCCTTTACAGCAAGCATCTTATTTTCCCAGATTTCATCTCTACCTTAGCTTGAACTGTATCAGTTCTTATTTCTTGAAGCTCCAATTGGATTTTCGCCTTCAATAACCCCAAACATGAAAACAGTTTGTTTATAGAACCTAAATAGCAAGAAAAAGTGAAAGTTTCCCAGTGTGCTAGAATATTCCCCATCTCAAGCACACAGATACTAAAGCTCATCAAAAGACTAGTATACAGGATTGCATATTCAAAACATCTTCATTTTGCATTCTATGGAACTTAATCATACTAAAAAGAAATACTATTAAGTGACCCTCATTATCTAATAGATTAGAAAAGACTTAGATATTTTTATAGCTGAAATAATTTAACTGTATCAGAATTTATTTATTAAGATTTATTTAAATGTTAAGGTAGAAATGAAAACATGAGAGATCTCTCCATTAACGCAATTTCCTACAATACAATTCAGTTCGGAACTGATTATAGCTTTGAAGCTTGAAATGTATTTTATTCCTAAGATGCACACAGCATAGTTTGAAACAATATAATGGCAGCACGTTACCTTTGACAATAATAATAGACTACAGTAAAACATCTGTTACATCTGTTACAACACTAAACTTCACTACAGATAGGCCTATAGAGAGCACAAAGGGTAGAAAAATCAAGTGTCAAGCGTACAGAAAGACAGGTTCATAAATGTATTAAAAAGGTGATCTGTAAGCTTTTTGCTTAATTAGGTACTCACAAAAAGCGGCCAACGTACTTTTCTAGAAACCAAGAAGACTACTAAATACCTGAATTTGGGCCAACACAACAATGTTTTCCTATTTTGACACTGATAGCAATTTTTTTCCTGTTATGAATCAAAATTTCAAATGCAACGCAACTTGACTCAAAGGCTAAAGTTGCAAGCAAACTACTCTGAGTTTTACTTTTAAATAAAATAGAAAATTCACTTGGCAAACAACTATAATTTAAATCCAAAGGATTTTCCCCAGAGGCATTAAATTGATTTTGTTGTTGTTGTTGTTAACTAGCAATACAAAGAAAGTCATACCAAATAAATTGATGTATTAGTTCAGTACCATTTCCATCAAACAAACCCTTTTTAGGCAGATTCCAGACAGAAAGGAATGCACGCTATGGACAACTGAAGCTTTGGTTCTCAATCCTTTCTTTCTATAGAATGGCATCCTTTGCTCAATACAAAAGGGCAGAAAAAACAAGTAAATGAAAAGCACAAAGCATACTGATTCTGTAAGTTTCTGGAAGAATACTGACACTTCTTTGTCACAAAGTAATACAGAACCTATACAGTAGGCAAAAACGCAGAAAACAGAATGTGAGTCTTCCTACTAGCCTGAAGTACTCTTTCCATTATCTACTGAATGTGCTTTAAGACACTAACATTGGATATAAGCTTTAAAGATTCAGGTTTCTAATGGGACAAAATTGTTAGGGGAAGTTTAATGTTAGTGAAACTTGCTGGATGACATCAGTGTATTCACTAAAAAAGTACCTGGAAGCATGAATACTTGTTTTGACTTAAGGTTTCAGCTAAAGGTGCCATATAATCAGATAGTTTATTAGCTAAAATTTTAACTGCAGCCAGATTTGTGTGGGACATGGAGGGTGTTGCTAGGACATTTATTAACAGCTCTTCAATTCCAAATTTGCAGTACTAGCTTGTTTTACATTGATACAGGATTTCAAATCCCACTGTTTGTTTTCAAACTGAGCATTTTTTGAAGCACTGGAACAGGCTGTCCAGGGAGGTGGTGGAGTCACCATCCCTGGAAGTCTTCAAAAGACAGTTAGATGAAGAGCTTAGGGATATGGTTTAGTGGGGACTGTTAGCGTTAGGTCAGAGGTTAGACTCGATGATCTTGAGGTCTCTTCCAACCTAGAAATTCTGTGATTCTGTAACTGAAAATCTTCAAGTATCCCTTGTCCCAAAAGGGAACCGACAGACAAATAACTACGCTGATATCTTGACCACACCTATCTGTATTTTTGAACACAGTTGTGCCTATTCACAAGCTGGTTCTGTCAAAACTGGAGTGCAACATGGTGTGGAGAGTAGCCATTATTTAATACTGAACAGAGCAGTGAACTATACAGTGAAGAAGGTATTGTTGTTGGGAGGAAGTAAGGTTAACCAGAAACTACACAAGCAATATGGTCTCATTTTGAGCATCTTTTGGACTCAATGTATTAGTCTATTAGGTTACAGAACTGGATCACTAATCAGAACTGCGCAGTGTACACGTAAACAAATTAAAAATAGCATGTGAAGCAGACTAACAACTGTGTAATACTTCTGCTCCACTAGCTACCTGGTACTCTGCAGGCCAAATTCAAATTATTGGCTTCAACACAAAAGCACTAGATATTTCTAAACTACAAGAAGAAATTGCATCTTTTTCTGAACCTTATTGCTACAACTGCAGGACTCTGAAATTCTGGATTACAATTTTTAAATGCTGCGTCCTACACAACATTATAGACCACCATCAAGAGGTCTGTGACTATAGCCCAAGCCTTCTGACAGTTGCAAAACAAAGGGTTCTCAAAGTGTAACAGGAAGCACTCCAGTGAAGAAAGTCACAAAGTTCGACATTACCCAAGCATAACTGAATACCTAATACTGACTTTTGAATCTACAATTCAAACACAGGGTACAAGAAGAAATGGTTAACACACGTTTCTGTAATTTTTTATACAATCTTTACCTGTATGCATTTTTTGAAACTGGTCGGGGGTCAAATTTGAACAGCAGGATGCACATTGAAGAATGATGATTAAGTCCTGTTTCTTCAACAAATGCTCAGTGCAAGGTCATTCTGTAATAGCCTACAAGGAAAATAAAGATCATCTATTACACTGCAAGTTATAAAAATAGAACCTTGACTCTATGCTGAAGCTTAAACATCGCAATGTTCACACTAATAGCTTTCAATTAAAATAGATAAATCAGGACATCAAAAGTGCATTTGTTTCAATAAACAGTTTTCTACTTCTAAAAAAATCTATTGTTTAAACGTGATTCTTGGCTAATTCAGAATTGTACTAAGGAAACAACCATCAGGAAAATATTGACAAAACCTAGAGCAATAATACATAAGACTCATGTAATTATCTGCTCATTAACGATAAGGTACCACTACGTTTTTCAGGTCTTAATTAAGGCAAAATACTTCCCTTATAATGAAAATAAACAACTGTTGCAGAAGCTGAAAAAGCCTGATCAAAGACATTCCTAAAGCTGTAAAGAAAACATACTTTAGGCCAAACTACCATTAAGGACAGTCACCTGCCTTTCCTGAATCGTGCAAATCTCAGAGGTTACTGTTTACATAACTTATTGCATAGGTCATACAGACACTGAACAGGATTTTCGATTTTTATTAAGCTTTGCCAGGCTATTTCAGAAACACAGCTCAAAGGAGATCCCAGCTGCTTCTGTAAAGCTATCAGCCAACAAAAGGCTTACATCAAAACTGTTGCTCACAAACTCATTTGGCAGCTTTTTTTAAAAAAAAAAAAAAAACAAAAACAAACAAAAAAAACATCACAGTTCTCTGGAGATACAAACATTTTCTCAACACTTTGAAAACCTTTCTAGAACCCATCAATATCCTTTGGTACTACTGCTCTGGCAGAAGCATCTGTCTCTCACCTCATCAACCCTGCCTGGTGTTATTACAGTTCAATAATTTTCATTTGTGCTTTTAATAACTCCACATATCAAAATTATTATTTACCTCGGGCTCCACCTACTGGCCTTGAAACAAGATTAAATGTTTGTAGGTCACATACAAACAATCCAACCTTTTTTTTTTTAAACTCAAATTTTTATGCCAGCTAAAAAGCATAGCTAGTCCTTACTAGAGCAGTGACATTTAATTTGACAAAAGAGGCAAATAATGTGTTTCAGTATCTTCTTTGATCAAAGTTGACAATGGATTTGCAGCACCTGCCACATCTTTATACCCAGGGTTGGATGTTAAGCTTAAAATATTAAGTAGTAAAGTATTTTAAGTCAGGCCTAAATTTAGATATGCCAGAATGAGACAATTAACAAACATCAAGAAGAAAAGAACCAGAGAGGCTGTCTGCTGAAGCATAACTAAAAGAAAATCTAATATAAGGAAACTCCTTTATCTCTTCCCAGTCTGAACCTAAGTCACTCCACAGTTACGTACAATTTAGGGAAAAACCTTAGATAATGCAAAATATCCACATTTCCAACAACCAGGTGATAAAGTAATAGCTACAACATTTTAGGACAGAGCTGAGAAAGACAGAAAAACTTGACAAGTGTTACCCCAGTGCCTGACTGCAGGGCCACAGCTGCTTTTAAGACAAGAGAGGACACGATGTGGATTGGCCTGGATCTCTGTGCCCTGCTGCTGTTTAGCAGCATGACTCCTGTGCCTGCTACACGGCCACACACACACACTGCTTCCTGCTGAAACCAAGAAGGGCAGCAGGTTAACTGAGAAGCCACATACTGCTCTGTGTTTGACCAACTTCCTTCATAACTAAAATGCTTCTAAGAGAGCATCTTTACAAAGATTGTGTCACTACTGCTCCATTATACTTTCCTCCAAACAGAAAACCCTGCTGCAAACCTGTAACCTAAGGTTGAGACTGTCCTAGAGTAGACATCAGATTGCACTGAGAAATCTTAATGCTTCTGTAGAGAGCTACAAGACAATACTGACTATTGTCCAAGCTTACTGAAAAACTAGTTTCAGTATATTATTGTCATCAACACAAAAACAACACAAATTCAAGCTGGAAGCCGAACAGCCATCCTTTGACTTCTGAACTACATTAGCTTTGCGTTTTGTTTTGCCGCTTTAAGCCTTTGACAGAATATAAAACTTTCTTTAAGAAAGTTTTCTAAAGAAACATTGTTTCACTAATGACATAATGGTAATTAATAGACTGAGGTCTCACTCGTTCTGCCATAGAGAAAATAATAGGCTTCTGAAGAAATAATATAATTTTATACCACAACTCATACGGAGTGGGAAGATTGTTCTGGATTACCACTGTGTACTTTTCATTGCTCTGCATTGTTAAAAAATTCTCTTGAAAATCACTTTTCATTCAAGAAGAAAAGCAGTCTTCAAAAATCCTTCTTTGACTAAGTAGTTGAACATAAGTTAAGATTTCAGCAACTAGGTTTCTTACTGTAGTCTCGCCTCAGTTACTCAATTTTGATTCTTTTAGTTTTTTGGTATCACTCCAATTACCTCATTAGTCTTTTACCTTACACGAAGCTTAGACTGTAAAATAAAGCACTTCTATTGTTAGTTACAGTAGACAGAGCAGCAATAGAGATGAGAACAGAAACATTTAATCAGAAGTCTTCATACAGGTGTCATTCTTTCAAGTCCATACTCACATAAAAGAGGGTGCTGCAACCACAGGCACGAGATAAGCCTATTGCACAGAGCTGCTTTACAAAGCAGACGTGCTCAGCTCAGCCTTCTGATCATTCAGGACAGTCTCCCACATACTGAGAGGAGTAAGATTTAAAAAGCTTAGGTCAGCACTGGCTTCTACACTTCAACTTTATCCCATAGCAGGTCCAAAGCTTGATCAAAAGCTGACTTTCTAGCTTCATTTCAGCAGAAAGCACACTTTCAGGATTATCCTTAGATATGCAGAGGAGATTTAGCAGTTTTTTGTTTTGTTTTGTTTTTTTTCCTGTTAATTAAAGAGTTCAACTAAAAAAGGCTAGGATATGGCACAACAAATACCTTCTAGTTTTCTTTCCGAACACAATTCAAGTCAGAATATGCATTCTGTCCAATATAACAAGGTCTACAGAATGGAGAAATAGTTTATCATAAGGTAGAGACGGCAAAAACTTAGTGCACTCCAGATAATGTGCTTCTATAAAAACTAGCTTTATTATTCCTAGTCAATAAGCTGACAGTTACCAAGCGTGAAATGATGGCAACGATCTCCTATTTCTGTAATATGTTTTTAGTCTGCTATCTAACTTACGCCTAATACACACAAGCTAGCTTGACAAGAGTTACAAACATCCTGTAATTAAGCGTTCTGCTCCAAATGGCACTGCTGATTTGGAAATGACATTGAACTAACTAACACTTCTTACTCTGTGCTACTGTACTCAGTTAGACCATACACATATTGTTTTACTAGCTTTAACAACCTGTTAAAAGCCTGAGTGGATACCTGCCAGTACACAGTAGTGTTTAGAGGCACTATCAGGAGACCAAAACATGATAGATTGTTTGATCCTTTCATAGGGTTCTACCATCATCTGGTTGATTAGAAGCAATCAGTTCACAATTTGGCATAAAACCATTTTACCCTTACGGTCTCCCAGTAGCAGTCTTTGAAAAATGAAGCCATTTGCTACATATTTTGTTTTTGCAAATGAAGCATCATAAATAACATCTGCCAGTTACCACAACAATCTCAATTGCTTCTCAGCTGATCTAAAACCGTTCTTTGGGTGAGTCTAAAAGACAGCTCAAGATCATTAATCACTGGATTCTGATTGTTTTATGCACCACAACAATAACTCTGACATCTGAAATTACTTTACTACTGCTTTTGCATTTGTTTAAAGGCAACTGAGGACTATATCCCTCAAATGTCCATAAAAGAGTAAGACTGAATGCATATTCTTTCAGTAGCAGAATGAGATTTTTATACCAAATTTCAAAATAAACATTGAAATTAAGAGGTGTTTGATTATGTTAAAAGTAACCTACTTCTTTTTTATTACACCTCCCACCCATGAAAGCATGACAGCTGTTTTGTATTTTAAAGCATTTTACTGGTTTCATTTTGTACTTCCGCTGTCTAGCACACTCCTGTGTGTCATATTAATCACATTAATCGTGAGCTTACAACCTCTTCAAAAGCAGCGGGACGGAGCCCAGTGACTTACAGAGAAGGACTGAACAGGAAAGACGAATTTTGACAAAAAGAAAAAAGCAGTACATGAAGCAATCCAGAGAAGCAATAGCACATGCGCAAGAAAGCAGTTTTAACTAAATCAGAGCTCTGAAACAAGTTAAATTTTTCAGGAACAGCAATATTCTTTTAAGTAAATGGATAGGCCTAACATTTCAAGACTTGTATTTCCATCTGAGAGTTCCCAGAGGGTACAGGTGATGGCTCATTTTAGTGATTTTAATTGTAGCTTCTCAACATGAAATATATAGAAGTTCAGAAGTGCATATATGTGGAACTGTTGGGCAAAGCAATACCATATACAGGCATTAGGTAGTATTTCCTCTTAGGACTCAGAGGACCTGTTCCAGAACATGTTTCACCCTTGAACACATGCTTTTAATTTACTGTTCTACCTTTATGAAAGTTAGGTAAATATGAGAGAGAAGAGATGGATCTATATTCCGTCACCTTTCCAGTCGTTCAGTATAAAGACAATTCATAACTAAACTAGGGTTTGTAACCTTCCCAAGGTAGCAATGCAAACTAGAACACTTATGAAAACAGAAAATAACACAAAAGGGGCATGCCATCACCAAGTCTGATAAGGTAAGATTTAAAATAACTTATTTTTGGCTTCCTCTTTTCTTCCTCCGGCATTTTACTCTGTTAAGTCCACTGCACAGCTCACAGGAGAGAAACAGTAAACATCTGGCAGCACACTACACGTTGGGAACATTTACAAGGGGTGGAACAGGACAGCCTTTCCCCCAGTTTCTCAAGAGTAACTGTTCTCCTCTGACACAGCTCTGCAAACCCATAGTCATTCCCAGACTTCTTTGTCTTCTTACACAAAGACTATTTTATTATTTTTAGCTTCCACAATTCTTTGGTTTCCTTTTGTAAGGAATCACCTAGGAATCCTTTTTGGGCAAGAAGATCCATTTCCCATTCCTTACTCACAAGAAGTCTAAGTTACAAGTTGCTGGAGGAAATACTTCAAAGAATCATACATGCTTGCTCTGCTCATTTCCTCTTCTCTACAGAGAGATGTCCTGCTAGACACTTACAGAGACAGGACACCAGTCTATACCAACTTTGGATCTGACTCAGTCTGACCTGTCTTAGAAATTTAAGCTTAATTTCCTGTGATGGAAAGACTGCAACCATCACTTACATATTTATGCTTATTAATCTCATCCTCCCTACCTCATCTACAGCAACTCTCAGCATGCTTCGTGTCCTGAAAAAAATGTGGTACGGTCATGGGGTGGCAGGCATCTTACAGACTTGGGAGTGGGAGAGAGAGAAATCAACATAAAGCAAAACCCAACAGCTAAGTAGAAGAAAGAAGCACTGAAAATATCCTTATTTGAGAAGAAGCATATTTGCTTCTTTCAAGATAGCAAATAGAAAGTTAATGTTGCAAGACTATAACGGTCTTCCAAGATTATTGCTTTGACTTCAGACATGAGGCAAGAAAAGCAGGATGTTGTCAGTTGTGCTGTTAACTGTTATGTATTCAAGGTAACGTTAACACGCTCACTGAAAACACATGCCCATAAAAGTAACTTTGTTGATCGCTATCAGGATTCAGCAGATTCACCGGGAATTGCTCTCACAAGAGCAAAATCAACGTTAGTCCTATCTGCTTTAAAAAAAAAAAAAAAAAAAAAAAAAGGCATTATATACCTGTGAGAACATATAAATATTCTATTTGGAAAACAGCAAAAGAGCCTCAAGGACAACTGAGACACTACAATCAGTACTGCGAGAATCATTTAAAACTGCAAAGCGCTGATAAGAACTACAGAAGTCTGAAACAACTCAACTAACACACAAAGTAGCGAATTTGACCAAAAAAGGCCCAGCTCCCGATACACACTGTACCTTTACAGCCCAGCGTGCTGCCCAGCAGGGAGCGCCCCAGTGGCCGGGGTGCCTCAGCGCCCCGGCACCTCAGAGGCCCTCAGGTGAGCAGCACGGAAACCCTCAGCGCAGAGAAACCCCCGGGGACACCTGAGGCAACCCCCCCGCCTCACGGACCCCCTCGCCGAGCGCGCAGCGGTGGCGGCGCTGAGGGGAGGGAGGCCCGGGGCTGAGGCGCTCCCGCAGCCCCCTCAGGGCGGCGCGGGAAGGGCCCCGCGCGCGAGGCGGCGGCGGCGCGAGCCCGGCCGTCAGCAGCAGCCCGCCCGCCCGCCCGGCTCCGCACTCACCCAGCGCGCTCCGCCACCACCCGCACATCCCCACCTGCCCGCTTCCGGCAGCGCAGCCAGTTTAAAACAACACCCGCCCCTATTGGCCCTCGGTGCCCCGCCCACCGAGGGCTATTGGACGGCCGGGCCTCCCGCCTCTCCTCCTCGAGCTGCTATTGGGTGGTTACTCCGCCGCTCAGGGCGGGCGCTGAGGGGTGCTGGCGTACAGGTGCCCGCTGGGCGCCGCCTCCTCTCAGTGGCCCCGACGGCCCAGGCCGCGCGGGGCGAGCTGAGGGGGGTCTCGCTCCCGCTCCGCCCTTCGGCACTGGGCCTGCCTTAGGGGGGATGGGGTGTGGGGGTTACAGGCAGCCCGGCACTGGGCACTAAGGACACATCACCTTCAGCACAGTACAAGGAATGGTGCATACTAGATTTAGTAGCCGTTCAGACCCTTCTTTCTATTTCCCATGTCTATT
Source organism: Anas acuta (assembly GCF_963932015.1). Classification (NCBI taxonomy): domain Eukaryota; kingdom Metazoa; phylum Chordata; class Aves; order Anseriformes; family Anatidae; genus Anas; species Anas acuta. The sequence goes on along the minus strand of NC_088995.1, from coordinate 10,947,518 downwards.
TTGTTCTAAATAAAGCAACCCAGGTAACGTTGTCCCTTGTAGACCTGCTTAGGGCATGTCAGGATAGTTCCTGTTTGTCAAACTAGAAGAGTCCGATCTCAAGTAGGTGGTGATTCTGTGTCCATTTTAAGTACTTTTAGTGAAGATAGTGGTACTAGGTGTCAGCACACAATCTCTAGAAAGCATTAAAAATAACTAAAAAAAAAAGATGCTTAGCGAAAAGTTCGTACAAATGTCCTAAGTCTGAAGAACTAAAAGAGAAATAGTTCTGACATTTGTCTCAAAACTTTGTGCCATCTTGTAAGTGCTGGAATATACGTGTTATGTGGAACCCATAAAGCATACCTTAAATGGTTAAATATCTTTTAATTTGGAGCTCTCAAAAATTATTTGCTTAGGTGGGGACATCAATGGCTCGGACAGAGCATTCTGCATGTGTAGGTGGTAATGTAAGATCTTTATGGGTAAAATCTGTAAATTTTGTGGCTTAGTGGCTAAATTGGTAGCTCACATTGCTGATCTTGCTACAGAATCTATGATGTACCTGATTTAACTCACACCAACCCAGTAAAATATATTTCAATATAAAAGAATGTGAACAAAATACATCTGGAAACAAAGCATGCAGGGATATGGATAACTTGGCAAGTACTTCAGAAAATAATGCAGCTCTTACCACATATAAAAGCTTCAGCAGGACCGCTCAGGGTAATACTGTGGTAAATGGGACTAATGCAACCCTTTTAAATCTCAAATAGGGGGTATCTCGGGGAGGCAGGGGAGCGATGCGCTTTGCCCACAGCCCTGATGAGGGCAGTCCTGGAAGGCAGCCCCATCTCTGGCATCCAGTTCGGACAGAGGGCAAAGACGCTGGAAATAATGAAACGAGGAACATAAAGAAAGGACGGGGGAGGTGGCAGGGCGTGACTCGGGCCCTTCAGGGGCACATCCCCGCGGTTTATCCCACGGGAGGCCGGGGGCAGTCACCGCGCAGCAGCCGCGGGGCACCGCAGGCGGCCAGCGGGTTCCCTGCCACACGCCCGGCCCCGCTCGGACGGACAGCCCCACCAGCCAATGGGCTTCGGAGCGTCCAGCCAGAGGGGCGGGTCTGGGCGGGAACGCACCAATGAGGTTGCGGTTGCTGGGCGCGATCGCGAAGGCGCCGTCCAATCGGAAAATTGGCGGCGCGGGAGGAACCCGCTGCTCCGTGAGGCGGCCGCGGGCGGGCACCGCTGAGGGGAGCGAGCGGCCGCGCTGCTGCCCTCCGCTGGCCGCCGTGTGGTGGCGGCGGGGGGGGGGCGCACGGATCCTTCCCTTCCCCCAAGTGTGAATGTTGAAGAACGACTGTGCCCGGCTTTTAAAAAAAAAAAAAAAAAAAAAAAAGAGTTGAGGAGACGGCACCGGTGCGGCCTGAGGCTGAGCCCGCGGCCTCGCCCCGGGGATCCCCCTGAGGCGGCGGGGGGGCGGCAGCGGGGGCCCCGTGCGAGGGGAGCCCCCCCCCCCCCGGCTGCTGCAACAACGGTGCCAAGAGCAGTCAGAGCATAAGGCAACGCGGGGAGAGGGTCACCGAGTCCTCCCCCCCGATACAGACGGTCCCGGGCACCCTTTGTAACCGGGAACGTGGCGGCGGGGGGGGGAAAGCCGCCCGGCGGTGAGGAGGCGGCGGGGGCTGGCGCAGCCCCGCAGCTCCCCGCGGAGGATGCGCGGGGCCGGGAGCCCGCGGGGCTGGGGGGGGCGGGAGCGGCGAGCGGCGGGCGGGGAGCTCCGGGAGACGGCAGCCGGCAGAGGAGGAGGGCGAGGGGCTCGTTGATGTGCTGCCCAGCGGCTGCCGAGTGTTTTATTGAAGAGTTTTTTTTTTTTTTTTTTTTTTTGGTACACCCGCCTCCCTGTGATACCGCGAAGCCGGCAGAGGCAAGGAAAATAGGCTGAAGACAGAGGAATAGGAGAAGACGGAGGAGATGGTGAGCAGAGCGGTGGGATTGGGGAAATGGGTGAGGTTGCCAGGCTATTTGCTGTGAGAGGTTCTCGGAGGGTGTAGTACGTTTGGGATGATTGTACATCACGGTTGCAGACCGGTCTTCTTTGTTTGCTAAAGATTGCTCTTCAGGGTTTAACAGCCTTCATCAGTTCATGGTGAGATACGCAAGGAGGAGTTGATGTATGTGAAAAGCTAAAAAATTACATATGCTAACCACACACAGAAGCAACTCCTGAACAAACCAGCATTGTGTTAATCCTGCAATATGATGTCCAGTTCTTGTCATGGAGGGAAGTCATTGCTCAGGTTATTTGTGGCATGCATAGGGGATGAGTCTCTTTATAGCAAAGACCAAACAGAACTAACCTATTTCTTCACAAATATGAAATCCGTTACAAAGTTAAGAGCCAAAGTTAGATTTTTTTTCTTCTTTTCATTTTCTCTGCAGTACTGCTGGGAATGATTAAAATCTAATGGTTTCAAAACTTGAACAACTCTCTCAAATGTTCGGTTCGAGCATACATGTAGCAAAGACTCTCTCTCTTTTTTCTTTTTCTTTTTTTTTTTTTTTAATGGAGGCACTTGTTTGTGTATATGGAAGGAGGAATTCTTGCAACGTATACTTGGCTTTTTACTGTCTACCGTTGTGCTTTAGGCAGGTCACAATACAAAATGTGATTCTTAGCATGTAAAAAAAAAAAAAACCTAAGCTGATATTTAAGTCAAGCAAAGACCTGTTTTGATTCTAATATTTTAGACACTAGATACACATTTGTGGGGAAATAACAATGTTTTGGACTAATGAGAATGATTTATGGTAAAAATCACAATCCGAAGTGACAGAATATTGACATTGGCTGATAGTATCATTTTGTGGATGAAGTGTTGCGGTCTGTATTAAGTACATTATCCCTGTAAGCATCCAGAAATTTAAACGTATTTTGTTTATAAAATTGCAGAGGACTGCATGGTGCAGTAGTAAGACCTGAAATTTTAGCGGCTTTAGAAATGTTGCAAGGCACTGCAATAGAGAAAACTGCAGCTTCACGTTAAATCTGCTTTGGAAAAAAAAAATGTTTTGTTCTATTAATCACTGTCTATATGTTGTATTACTTTAAAGTAACTGAAAGGGCTGGATAGTTCAGAGTTCCTACAGGAAAAAAATAAGTTGTGAGCTATGCTTTGCTCTTCATCATGCAAACTATTTGGATAGATCGCTGTTAAATTTATTTTAAGCAACATCTCTAAATGCCTGTCTGAAATATTTAAATTATATGCTCCATTAGGTAAATGGGTTTATCTTTCCATTGCTTGGCTAAAGGAATGTATTAGGAGGGCAAGGTTTAGAAGAACAATACAGTTTGTCTGCATAGTTTCACTGCATAGTTTATCCTCATCTATTGTTCAAAGATGCTTAGAACGTATTTTATTTGACATTGGTGATCTTTACAAAGTTGACTTTGATTTTATTTTCTATGCCATAGTTGCTGTCAATGTTATTCAAACTGAAATTCAATTAATAAAACCATACATTTGACCTGATATTTAGCTAGAATTGATGAAAAATTGCTCCCTTCTTTGATTTTCATCTGTTCATTGAAAATCCCTGCAGTGGATTTTAGTCTTAGCAATTCTTGAATATTGGAAGAACTGATAAGAGTTGTAAATAGAGACAAATTCCCATTGTATTGAGTTAGGACACTGCACTAGAAATGGCAAAATTTCTGCCTTTTTTTGTAGATTTTCTTTAAACTGCAGTTTAGAGGAGATGCCTTGTCTTGATGACCATCTACATGCATATTATAGGTTTATAAGACTAAGCTTCTGTATTTGATTTTATGTAATGCAGCATATATCTGCAGCGTTTTTGTGGATTTTGGCTAATGTCTGAATGTCTGAATGAATGCACTGTGAGGAAAACCTGTTAGAATTCTTGTGGTACCAGGCTTATAATTTGTTGCTCTTAATATTTTATTATGTGAGTACAAGTCATCGACACAAGCATTGTAAACAGATGCTGAAGCAGCTAAGTGTGAGATTACATTTAGCTTCTCTCTTCACATTTTCACTAAAGTATAGTGGTATCTTGTCCAATGTGAGTGCATTCTCTTCCTAATAGCTATCAAAGTAATCATCAAAGCTGAAAGGTTAGGTTAAAATTTTCACTTTCTTGCCAGTCTCTACAGAAGAAAGAGGAAAAAGGCCAACTCCAGTTTACACCAGTATGGACAGGGAAATAATTTATCAGATGTGCTGGATTCAGTAAGGTCATTTGACTTCATATGAGTCACCTAGAACTGCATTTTTTTTTTAATTATTAAAATCCCTGAGTTTTTAGAAAAAGTGTTCTTTCTATAATGCAAAATACTTAGGATGTACATGTAACTTCGCAAACATATTTTCTTTAGAAAAGGGCATAAAGCCATGATAGTGCTAAAACATTAAAATAAGAACTGGGAGATTAATTAAAGTATACTCTTAAATTCCAGATTGTATGTGGTTTACGTGTGTGCTGAAGCAAGAAAGTTAGCTGCATATCTCAATATCCGAAAAAAGTGAATTTTTTTGTTCCCTGTTAGTGCTTTTGCTCCTACCCTTGCATTTTATATGCAACATGAAACAAGCCATAAAGCTAATTTTGGTTCTCTGTGCTGAGGTTCTAGGGGTCTAGATCATCTGCATTAGCTTAGGTCACATTCATTTGAAGTAGAGCGCAAGACAAATAAGTTGCCTAGTTCTAGTGAATCTAATTCATCTTATGCCTCTTTTTTCTACAGTTTTGGAAGAACAGGCTGCTCAGTTAAGTGAGAGCCAATCTTTTGAAAGGCTGGAAGTCAGGCTTCTAGCAGTCACGTTTTCAAGAAGTAGCATTTTTAGTGTATACACATGGCTAATCATTTAATAGTAAGTGGACAGCATCTGTTATTCATCAGTAACTTATATTAAGTACATAAGAAAATAGTCATTTTAGAGTCCTGATTAGACTTACTGACCGCCATTGTGTTTCAGAATACTGTGACATTTTGACCTATCAAAACACGTGCCTCTCTAGACATCAGTAAATCCTGGGAACAAAAAACATAAAAGAAATTAACTAGGAATATATGTATGTATGGTATTTTAAAATATTTTAATCTCTTTTAGAGAACACTTCGATTTAGCTGATGAAGCTCATATCTAGACACTGCTCATTCCTTTAAAGAACACAATTGAATACATCTTCTAACAATAGGTGTCGTTAATGGGAGCACACCTCTACTGAAACAAATGCCCTCTTTGTGAAAATAGTGAATCTTAACTAAGCAAGGGACCATTATACCCCTGGCTTTATTTAATTTATTTTATCCAATTCTGTAAAAATTGATACTGTTTTTATACCTTCTTATTTTACTGTAGAATTGTAGTTTTGTCATCCAATCTACATAAAAGTCACTGATGGCAAATAAAAGCCATCTAAAGTTGGCTTTAAGAGGCTCACCACAATGAAGTCAAAGCGATTTGCTTAATCATATCTTTCAAAATCGGGCCTTCTGAGGAGTTAACCTGGGAAACCAAAGTCAGTGTTTTCAATCTGTGTTTTCTCAAGTGCAGATTTCTCGTACAATCTAGAAAATGGTTATTAGGAATAGTATACTGGGGAATGAACCTGTGAGCCTGAACATGTGCAGTTCTCCATCTCCCTGAATACTTTTTTGAAGGATTTCTTGGTCTGGTAGTACAAATCTTAATCCTCTGTAATCAGCTGATATTAATTACAACAAGCAAAGTTGAGTAATTGCATATATTTAGAAAGTCTAAAGTTGTTGTATTTAGATCACAGATTGCAGTCCAAGTATCCCAAGAAAGTAATTTTCTTCCAACATTTGTTTAATGGCTGTTCAGAGAGGTTTGTTGTCATCTAGATGCTGATAGATGAGTCCTCACATTCGTTGCAGTCTTGGAGATCTCAAATCTGTGTTGATGTGTGAAAGAAACAATTTCCAGCATAAGAAATGGTTCTGCCATTTTAAAGACAAAGCAAAGCACACTTGAGAAACCTGAAGAGATTGTATTTCCCTTTCCAAATTGATGTGATGAAAAGTAAATCTCTCATCTTAAAAATTTAGCACTCTTTAAGACACTAGTTCACTTCGAAAAATAAATAAAACTGCATTTAGGATGTAACGTAATAGTATAGAAAAAATGGAACCATGAACTAGAGCTATTGCTACAGTGACATGAAAGCTGTGGAGAAATCAGTATTGGAATGGATTGGAAATAATTACATCATACTGGGTTAGCAAAATGTTTTTCGAAAGGAAAATACTGTTCTGCCTGTATAGAACATCCTTACTACTTAGTGATAGTACTGTGTTTTGTAAAATTTCACGGGAATCATTAATCATGAACAGTAATGGCAGAAATCTTGTCATCAGTGATGACAGTCTTTGGTTATAGCAGACTGGTTTGAGTCTTGGTGTCTGTAACAAGAAGCTAACTCTGGTCACACTACTGGTGGCAGTATAACAAGATACTAAGATCCACCAGAAATGCATGGGGTGGATTGTGTTACTGTTCTTCACTTCCAGTTTGTATTGCCCTGGGAAGACCTTTCTGTGTTTCTGAATATGTACAGTATGCTTTATCTCTACAGCTAGGATGGTAGTTTTTGAACAGTTTGCAGTCTTTGTTCTGAGAGGTCCTTGACTGCAGTGTCAAAATCTTCTGTGCATGCTTCAGTTGATGTTGTTTCTAGTTAAGGTTTTCCTGCATCTCAGTGGACTTGGATTTTGTTTCAGAAGCTGCAACAGGATTTCCATGAGCTACAGTGTGGATGTATGCCAGTGCACCACATATCTATTAGTTTATGATTTGTAGGTCAGGGAGAAATTGAGATTTTGCTATCTAAGCAGTATCGTCTCTTTGCTGCTTCGGTGCTTACATGACATCTCAAGTTTGCTGAAGATTAAAAGGACGCTGTCAAGGTATCTTTGACAATTTTATTTTTATTATTTATTTTGCTTGCCTTCTTATTGCTATCATAAGCTATTGGAAGCTTGAAGTCTAGTGCCTTGCCAACGGGCTTTTGTCCTCCAGAACAATTACTGTTTAGCTATTTACGGTTTATTTAAGAGTTGTGAAGCATTTATTGTCTTTTCAAATACATTACTGAAGAGTTACAGCTTAAACATTGCAAGTGAGAGGGGAAAAAGTAAGTAAATCAGTTTAGGTACAGTCCTGCCAGTGCGTACTTACCCAAAGTAATTTTTTTTTCCTTATTTTCTTCAAGATTTATTAATTTGGTTGTATAGGATTAGGTGTTAGTGCTTCTTTTGCATAGGCACTCTTGAGAATGGACTTCTCAGGGGCTTGATGTTAACACTCCTATTCTCAGTTGGGTATATTTTGAGTTATCTAATGAAGCAATCCTTCCAAGGATTCGTACAGGAACAGTTGACATTGACTTCCTTTGAGGTGCAGAGCAGTAGCTTAATTTTAAGTACAGTCCAGAAAAATCAGGACCTGGGTTTTGTATCACATCTGCCTATTTGCTTTTATGATAGCAGAAATTAAAAACAGAACAAAAAAAAAGTTTAGAAATATTCACTCTTTTGTTTGGTACAGAAAAATGCTGTCTTAACTTGTTGCTGTAACAAAGTCTTAATTGATCTACGTTTGTTGTAATGCGAAGTTAGTGAAACCAGAGCTACCGTTTGGGGGTTGGACCCGATGATCCCTCGAGGTCGCTTCCAACCCCTACAATTCTGTGATTGCTGGAAATTTAATTGCCTGGTTTTCATCTGCTCTGGTGATATAATTTCTATCCGAGAGTTGGAAGCATAAACAGTATAGTTCTTTCATGGGACCTCCTTGTTACAGTAAACACTGCATATTTAATTTGTGTAGTGACAAAATGCTAAGTAACTCCCTTTCAGGTCAGTGACAGAAGAGACCACATAGACTTTCACTGGATTATTCCTATGGCTAAGAGACTGTATTGCAATGCTCTCTACTCAACAATGTCCACGTCAGCTGGATTGACTGCTTGAGAGCTGAATGAATGTAGTGATATTGGGTAAACCTATTTTTGCAGATTTTAAATTATAAAGTAATAATCATTTGACAGTATGTGGAGTCGCAAAGGTTACAGAGATTCCCCAGAGCACAGTGGATTGCAGAATGACTTCAAATATATTTCATAAAGTGTGGACTGTCTTTGGGGAGGAGAGTCTGAGATGTGCCACTTCTGTCTGCAATTGAAAACTGTATAGAGACAGACTTATCTAGAAGTTGATTCAATCAACTGAGTCTGAATCAAGTGTTATAATTGGCAACTTGAAGGAGAGTTTCCCTCCCTTTCTTCTGAGTAGCAAATATGGATTCTATATGGAGATTAACATCCTAACTTAAACGCACATGTCTGGTGCTGAAAGTGAGGTGGCATGAATGTTTTTCTTGGCATGTACACATCAAAACTTTCAACGACTATTACATGATGGGTATTACTCATTGATGGGTTGACTGTGGGATTTATTTTTATTTTTATTTTTATTTTAGACAATTGTTCATACATCTTACCTATGAGGTTAATTGTATGAGATTGAAGGGAAAAAATTAGTTTGTCCATTTTGTGCAGCTGTCAGAAATGTGTAAGAATTCTGTTGATTCGTTGGGTTTCTTGTGATACGTACTAACATCACTCATAGCAATTCAATAGGATCAGTAAGACAGCTACTGCTAGAGTTTGTGTCTATTTTGCTTTTTTTCTGGCAAAGAGAGGGCAGCCTTTGACAAGAATGTGTATGGAGAAAAAGGTGGGCATGATCATGACTTAGTGTACATATTGGGTTTGTTAAGTCCCTCAAGTATCAACAAGAAATATATAGTGTCTCTTTTAGACAGTGTTTCTTTAAAATAGTGTTTTTTCAAGGAAATCAAAATTTTATTTAATGTTGCCATGCTTCTCTAGAATGTGTACAGAACAATTTGTTGGTATAGACATTGGTAGTGATACTCTGGTCTTTGAGATACAGTCCTACTAACATCTCGATCCTTTGCAATGGGTTAAAATAGCATACAGATCAGATTCATGGAAGTAGGAAATCTTTTGCCTCATGTCTGGGTCTGTTTCTCCATTTCAATAAACCAGGCAATGACAGCGAGCTCTCTTGTTTTGCTATTTGTCATCTCTGAAGTATGTACAAGAAAAATGCTTACATATGCTAACATCACAATTGTAAGAAACAGTTCATAATAACATCTATATTTAACTTTTCACTGCTTCGCAAGTCTTTGGCTTACAGTTACAATTCTGCTATTGTATGTTGCTATCAAGTTTTGATTTAGAAACGAACACCTAAAAAAAAACAACTAGGCAGAATAATTTAACATTATTGTTACAGCTCTTAGTCTGATGCAAGAAAGTTTCATTCATATTGATCAGTAAAATGACAATAACTCCCCATAAAACTTAAATTCAGTTTCACGTGTCGGTAAGTGTACCCAGTAATGGTCCCAAAGTATTAAATGACTAGTTTTATTATATGTAGTAGCTCTAAATTTAAGATTTTGCCAGTATGTTTAAGGAACAATCTCTTCTTCCACCTGAATAAATATCACATTTGACTTTATTTTATCAATGTAATGTCAGCTGAAGTGTCAAACATGAATCCTAATTTAAACTGGCGGTGTTCTGCTTCTTTGCACCACAGGCTGGGTCAAGCCATGTTGGTGTAACTTCGCATACTTTTAGTCTGGTACTTCTTTAATTCAGTGTGACAATACAACTAGTGAGTTATTGACAGCAGCTGAAGTGAGACCATTATGAGTGTGATCAATAACACACCTGCATAGAATAGCAACTACTACCAGCGACATATTTTGTATTGATTCAGGAATTTATGCTGCCTTCACTACCCCCAGCCTGCTACTTCCATAATTTATGTAATAAAATCTCTACTTCAGAGAAGCTGTTACTAAGTTAAATACCAAGAAATGATGACATATCAAGATGTAAATTACATATCAAAGATTTCACTACAAGCAGAAATAGCACTTGCTAAATTCCTGTGGGTTCTGATTCAGGACCAAGGCACTTCCCTACTGCAGGCTGAAAGATAATGGAAGTAAAAAACCACGTTTCCTCTCCTGGGGCAGTATTTAGAGGTGTAGGTAAGACGTTGTTTTTAATGTGATGTGGCAGTGGAATCTTATTGAATTGTCTAATCCATAAGTTTGAACTCTTGGTAGAAATCCTTTTTCAGTACGGTAACCTTCACTCCAGTTCCCTCCTTAAACTGGAATGTAATTTTCTCTTAATAATGATACATCTTTTTGTCTTTTGCTAACTGAGAAACATGTTTTAAAAGATTGATGCTATCCTCTGATTTTCTTTTGTAAGACTAAAATCAGTGAGATTAAACAGAAGGTAGGAATTTGGGTGTAATTTGAGTAGGAATTTGGGAATTACAATATTCCTTGAAAGTAATACCTGGATTCCTGGATGTACATTTTTATTTTGTTGATCAGATGATTAACCATGAGTCCAAGGGAAAATTACTGTGTATCTATATTGAATAAAATCTCTTGTAGGTTTTAAGCATGATGAGAAAACTTTAACTATGTTTTGCTAATACTCTTGGCATGTGAAGTCTATATAAGTCTTCAAATTCAATTGCTCATGCAGATTGATATGTACTCTAAATCTTCATTCGAATGTCAGACAAAAAAACTTCAATTTACAAGTACTGCACATACTAGCTGTCTTGATGCACTGCCTTCTATTCTCATGGTGTTAACCATCCAAATATATCTACAGTTTGTCAACAGGAGTAATCTCAGTATAATTTACAGAAATATGAATGCCTTCAAATTTTCTGTTCTTCAGATTATCAAATAAAATCCTAATTCCTGGTTAACTTCTAGATCTTATTTATTACCCGTCTTTAGTTTCATAGTATTATACCAAAACTGTAGGCTGTAGAATCACTTGAAGTATAAAAGAGCTGGTCTGTGCTTTAAATGTTCAAGACTCAGTACTAAGGAGCTCAGCACAGGGTTAGTTAAGTGAAATGTGTCCATACTATGCTTGAGCTAAGTTTAACCAAGTTAAAGTTATTACATTCTTTTTATGTAATAGAATATTGTATACTTTGCTTTGTTGCTTGGTGCTGAAAGAAGAGTCCCAAAGTAAGAAAAAAATGAAATCCCGACAGAATGGTTCCCTAGGCAATTTCTGTAGGGTAGTATTCGTGAGTTAACCCTCTAGTTCTTGAGCACGTGTTTTCTGCCTATATTTTGTCCTATACAAAACTGGGGCTATTTTCTTGGAAGAGTATTTGCCATATTAACTTTTTTAACCAGTTTTTTGTGCTGGCATGTTCATGTAGGTGATAAATGGAATCTTCTGCTTTTACAGACTACTTACTGTGGTGATGGTAGGGTTTCTGAATTCTATCCCATGTTAATCTGTCTGCCCAAGGGAATAACTGCCTCCTTTGATTCATGACACCACAACACATTTTACACTGTTTTGGAGCAGAGAAACTATGATAGCTGAATTTCAGAAACTGTATTTTTATGGGACTAAAGAACTGATGTTTAACAGAACTTTGTTATATTCCTTAGCTGTCTGGGAAGATCTAATGTTACTTGTCTAACATGGATCCCAATGACAAAATTGTTATGCATTGCTAGCAATTTTGAAGTTGAGAGTTAACAAACATTAAATATTATTCCACGTATAAAAGTTAATCTCTTCTCAGTGCTAGGCAAGTAATTGCATTTAGATGCTCAAGAAATAATGGAAGATTTTGTTTTCCAAGGGATGTTTGAACATATTTATTCTCTTCCGAATGCAAAGTTTTAAATTTCTGAATGGTTACCATTGTGCTCTTTCTGAGACTTACTGAGGAGACAGTGAAAAATTTCTTGAACTGTTGGACCTTCAGCTGACAAGGTGCAGAGATCTGATGCGGTTTGCAGCCTGGCTTGTTTATATTTCATTTGAAGGAAGGTCTGTAGTGAATGAATTCTGAGTAGAAGGACTGTATGAGAACCTTTCTGTGATTTATAGATGATACCTTGGCCAAGGAGTTTTCAGTGGTCCCTTTGGAATTTAGGCCCAGATTCTTAAAGGGATTTAGCACCCAGACCCTGTTAAATTCCATTACATTCCTTTATGATACTGTCATTGAAACTAGGGAATTAGGTATTGGGATCTTTCCAAAGGTACAAACTTCTTTGTTTCTTTTAGGCTTATGAGGATGTTTCAGCTTTTGTTTTCAAATAAAGATGGGTTGTTGTGGTAAGTTGTATTGATAGGTATGTTTAAAGAATTGGGTTATTAGAATTATTTAAAAAACACCCAAATCAATTTGAGAAAAATGTCAGATACCTCAGACTACCTGATTATGAAGACCTTTTAGCATAAAACTTGATTTTTACTTTGCTTATTCTAGAGGGCTTTCTATGTCCAAATATATTTGTATACTTCTGTGATATCTCATTAGCTACCGAAATTCCTAAGATTTGGACGAATTCCGGCCATAAAGTGAACACGAGAATCCTATGGCCTTTTTCAGCATGCTTGTATAAAAATCCACTCAGTTTTGAAAGCATTTAGAACATTCCCAAATCTGACTGAAGAAATTCAGAGGTAGTTAAAACTGAAAAGTGTCATAAAAGTTTCCCTTTATGCAATTGTAAACTGTGGAATTAAGTCCGATCTCATTTTAGATTGTATAATTTGGAGAATATTGAACATCCACACTTGCTTCAGGCTGTGTAGCAGGCTATATTGCCCACAGTTAAACAGATGAATGTGCTAGTAAGGATAGACATCCTTCCAAACAGTTCTATCTATATTTAGCAAATTCTTCTCATTTCCCTCTCTGTAGGAGGGTAGCGATGTTGGTAACCTTAACATTGGCTGATAGTACTGTGAATGTTTTTAAGCCCTGTCCTATGGGATGTTTTACTTTCCCATATTATTTTGACCTTGTATTCTCTCCCTTACTTTTGGATTAAATCTTTTTATGTCTTAAGTGAGAAATTTACTTCACATCCTATGTCTGAATATAAAAAAAAGTAAAAGCCATCTCTTTGTGCCACAGAGGAGTAGGAAGAACTTGAAAGTTTCTCAAGATAAATGTTCTGGAATGTATGAAGGATATAACCAACGCAGGGGAGCAGTGCAAAGAAGTATCGTTTTTCTGGCAACCAAAGCTATACATTCTGTAACTTCTTATCTCATTTTCTGCATTGATATTTGAAGGACTTAATTCTGTGTTTTCATCAGGAAGTAAGTTGTTTAACACTAATTTACACAGATTGAACTTCAGTTGTTGAACTCACCACATAATTTATTAACATCAAAATAAGATGCAAAAGCTTCTTGTTGAACTGAATCTCACAGAGATATGGCAGAGAGTGGAAAAGCTTTGGAACTAAAGTGTCAGAAAACAAGTTAGAAGTTAAATCATACAGGAAAGACATAATAGATCGTCTGGTCCATCCTCTGCAAGATTTGTCCATATGGCATACAAAGTCTGCTTCAAACTGGAATGTTTTATAGCAATCAAAGGTCTCCTTCAATCACATTTTCCCTTCTGCTAATATTAGAATAAGTTATTTCACTTGTCTCTCTGCTGTTTTCTTTTCCAAGGACCCTAATTCTCAATATTTAAGTGCAATAATGGCAGAGACTACAGATACAGATCCTGGGACATCAGATCACGATGAACTGCATTATACTTGTTCTGGTAATATAGTCCTTACCATAGCATATGTCATGGTTCCTGAGTCAGCTGCACCTCAGAACCTCATAAATCTGAGACAGTAGGCTGAGTTTAGCACTTCCTTCCCTTTCTTACGCTTAAGGAAATTGGTATCTCTTTTTTTTTCAAGTATGAATTTGTATAGATGCTATAACTTTGATCTGCATTTCTTCAGCCAAGTGCCTGGCTTTAGTGTTTTAGGAGAATAAAGTAATACATAGCAGCTACATCTAAAAGAATGATCTCTGAACTGCAGGTATGTTATAGCATTCATTTGTCATGGTAGAAGCCTGAGCTGTAGAGTTAAGCAAATGATTTTGCTGAAGTTTAGCTTGTGGGCTTCCCTCTGAGCCTGGACAATCCTGCTGCTCTTCTGCCTTTTCAGCACCTTCCATGTAATGTCTGCTTCCCATTACTCATAATTCTGATGGTTAAAAAAATTATCCATACCTCAATTTATTTATTTTATTTAGCTAGTTCTTAGTGATTTGGTTTTGTGCTTCAGTGACTCCTCTCCCTGAGAATTGCATGTTAAATGTATTTAGTGAGAATGATTCTGTCTCCTTTCAGCCATCGTTGTGCTGGACTAAAAGTCCGAACTCTTCTTCTCTGCTCATAAAATGGGCAGTTTGTTTTCAGATAGTTGCAGTAGTTCATATATATGCCTAGTCAGTCTTTCTCTATTATGGATCTTCAGAGTACCATGCTGAAATCCAGTTGTAGTTCTTCTGTTGTTGCGTACCCTGGTATTAATAACTTCCTCCTCCTACAGAATACAGTTCACTGTTACATCTTAATATTACATGGTCCTTTTCCACATACAGCTCTTCCAGTTCTTAGGTAGTTGACTATTTTTTTTTCCTTTTGCTGACGAAATCCAAGCTAGGTCTACAGACTTTAAAAGTCTGTAAGTTTACTAAAAATGTGTGTGTATTTAAAGGGAAGTCGTTTTGCTTCTCTGATGTAACCTAATACGCTGTGTTTCATTGTTTTTTCTGTCAGACATAATGAAGGAGCTTCTATAAAGAACCAGGTACAAGAGAGAAAGCAATACTTTAGATAGGGAACATCCCAACAGATACTCAAATAGAATAACTAAGCTCAGTATTGTGTGACATTTCTGTTTTGCTTTTTACTAGAAAACTCTCCGATATTGACCTCAGTAACACTCACCATTTCAGGGCCATAAAAAAGAGGGAGGGATTTATGTATTAGGGAATGCTAGCATACTAGCCAGGAAATGGAAACAGTGAAAGTGATTTCTCTGTCATGAGAGGGGCATTAGTTGGACTGAGAGAATGAGAACAATTGTCAATAGGCAATCAGTGCATAAATAAAACTATGTATTGGCTTCTTGTTGGTTTTGGCTTTTGTGCTACAGGTTTTATACCTGTAGAATAATGGGTGACTACCACTGTATTTTAAAAGTGCTGGTTTACTTTATTAAACAAATTGGCTACTGATCCCTGTGGTGAAAGAGCTTACATGTGCCAAATGCAGTGGTGTCTGTTGCAACAGCGTAGTTGGGAAAAAGAAGCTGTAGACTGGAAATGTAGTGTGTATGTGATTGTACTGCAAGGTTCCACTGATGGTGCAGCAAGCTGGGCCTTTGAGAGAAAGCTAGCTTTTTAGGCATTCAGAGGCCTAAAAAAAAAAAAAAAAGAAATCTGTTGTTTGTCATGGTACCACAGAAGAGGGGAAAGACTAATGAGAATTGCAGAATAAATACAAACTATTTCCTGTGAAAAGGGGTTGAAGTCTAGGGGAAAGCTGCTGCTTGCACAGAGGAGAGATTTTGTTAGTTTTTGTTTTTTCTTTGTTTAGAAGTGGTAAACCAACATTTTATATTGGTGTTGTATGAGCATCAACACATTAATACAGGTATCTGTTAAAGACCAGAGTTATTGTTTCAGAAGTAGACAAAGCTTGAGCTGTAATCTGTAGGAAAAGTCCTGATCTTCCAAGGGTTTCTGACTTCAGTTAAATTTATGAGTACGAATGATTTAGAGATTTCAGCAGCTTTACTGTCTGTATAGTAGCTCAGTTAATAAAATAAGTATTTCACATACTGTCCGATTGAAATCAGACCTTTCTGCTATCTGTAGATTTATTAAATATATCTGCATGTATATGTGAGACTGCTATACAGAGAGCATACTTTTATTTACCATTTTGAGATGGATGTGAATGGAATCAATATCCATTGCTTTGATTTTCATTACTGAGGGCATCTGAAACATTGACCAACCATATCTTACTTGTGTCAGATGGATCACAGAGCCCTAATATACACACCATTTGACCTACTAGGACATCTTTCAAAGAACTGTAAGGCTTAGACTGTCACTTTTTTTTTTTTCTGACTCAAAGAAATGCAATCTAATTAGGAGGATCCTACAATATAGATACAAATTGTAGGTGCACACAGTGTGTGGGGAGCCCAGAATGAAAATGTGTTTTTTTTTTGTTTGTTTGTTTGTTTTAAAGACCCTTAAGTAGGATTCCTTATTTTAAAGTACAAGATTGATTATTTAGTGACTCTAGGAGCTGCACAGATATAAAATATTTACAGCAAGTTGGCGAATTC
The DNA here is from genome assembly GCF_963932015.1 of Anas acuta. Classification (NCBI taxonomy): domain Eukaryota; kingdom Metazoa; phylum Chordata; class Aves; order Anseriformes; family Anatidae; genus Anas; species Anas acuta. The sequence continues at coordinate 10,931,197 of NC_088995.1, read as the reverse complement.
TAATGGGGAAAAGAAATCTCTCAAGGCATTTTCTTCTAATGAATATAAAATAAGGAAGGAATTATGTACAAATGTAACAATTACAGAGTTTTAGTATTTGTGTTTATCTACCAGATACTTATTTCTCTCCTCTTCACTCAGGTGTAGTTTGACTGAATGCACCTAAATTACAGTGTTTTAAGAGGAGGAGACTCATGAACAGAATTGACTCTTCCTTGGGAAATGTTTGACATGTCACTACCTGTTAGCGTTGTCCTTCTTACAGTAAATGTCACTTGAGACTTTCTAATAAAAAGAAAAAACAAAAACAAAAACAACCCCCCCATACCACCCAATTTGTGCATTCTTCTAATTTCACATGAAATCAAATGACTGATTTCTGATAGAAATTTCAAGATCTTTAAGGTGATACAGGTTTCTTCCAGTTCCACCTCAGAATTATTACTTGCTTGTATTTTTGGAGGCAAGGCATGTAAATTGTAGACTCTTCATTACAAATTAAGTATTTAAAATGTCTTTGACATTATGAGATGGAAAGAAACATACCAGATGTACAACCAGGTGATAAAATCCAACTGGTTCAAAGCAGGTGTAATATCTAGGAGAGAAAAAATGTTTTCCTGTTTTGTGTGTACTTGTCTGACTAGGGAATTTAGAGCAGTCATTGGAAGATGAAGGAATCCAGCTCTCTCTGCATTATTGGACCCAGAGGCCATACTGTGTCATTACTAATGCATGCAGGCATGTTCAATAAAATTCATGGTTATACATCCCATTGTCATTTTCAAAGCTCATTGATTTAAGTAGCTCCCACCAATACAGAACACTGCAACAGGCAGCACAGCCTAATATGCTGGTAGGTACCAAGTGGAGAGTCTTATTTCAATCAAGAAGTGAGAAGAAAAAGAAATTACTTTAAGGATGAATCGAACATCACAAGTTGCCCACAGCAGTCGTGGAGATTACATCCTTCGAGATTTTCAAAACCTGACTGGAAAAGATTGTAACTTGCTTAGAATGACTCAGCTTTTAGGAGGGGGATTGGACTAGATGATCTCCAGAGATACCTTCCAAACTTAACCATTCTGTGTGTCTGTCAAAAGAAGATATTTAATAATTGAATATCCTTCAAATTATTTCTCCTCTACAAGAGGAAACAAAGTTGCAAAGATCCTGTTGCTGCAAGAGGCAGGAAGTCCAGGAAGCAGGTTCAGGGGTGCAAGACAATCTCCCTTTATATTTCTCACCAGTGGGTGTAACCCATTGCTTAGTCTCTGAGCATGGGCAAGGGATGTGAAGGTAGAGCTGGATGAACAGAGCTGTGTGGCAAAGCTGGGGTATGGCTGCAGTTCTGTTAGCATCTGCATTTATGAAACTCCAGTTAAGGTCCAAAGCAGCTGTCTCCCATGGTTTAAAAATGTAGCAAAGTTCTCTCCCAGGTAAGGTGAAGTGGCATCATCCATTCAAGTGCAGAGACTGAGTCTGGCAGACCAGACTAAATATAATTAACTTTAAAAAACAAAAACAAAAAACAAACGTGGTTGTATCCACTGAAAATAAACCTTAAGCTCAAACTTTTAGTGAGATAAACAATTTTAAAAGGTTTATTTAAATGTAGAGGCTTCCACTGTCACTTTATACAGGTAGATTCAAAGCATATTGAATATAATCTTGTAATGAGCTTTGGCTTTACAAGGAGATGCATGTTTCTTCCACACTTTTCTTTGTTTCTATTTGGTATTTTCTACTTGGTGAGTAATATTTGCAATTACTTTTCTACAATACCATGTTAGTAACAGCAGCAGGAAGCCATAGTTAGCTCAGCTGGAACATTTTGGTCTCCAGAGCTCTTGTTATTGCATTCAGAGTAAGAAATAACTGCCTGCTTATCTCTGCGGTATTTTGATTCCATTCTTCCTCTCATCCCCTTTTCTTGTTCAGCGTTACTTTATTGGTTAGACTCAGGACAGATGCTAGGAATAGTAAATTCAAGTTGATTGTAACAGATATTGTCTGACATTGGCATGTCTGTAACTAGGAAGATGAAAACAATGGGAAGTAAATATTTTGGACAAGCTGAAAGAATTTGCTAAAATAATTCATAATCGTCTTGTCTGTTAGACTGTATAAACAAAACAAATTATTTCCTTTCATTTATGCACATTTTTGAAGAGCTTTGGAATTGCTGTGATGGTGTATTGAGCAGTGAGCACTGAGCAGAAATACTGCTTCTTGTTGACGTGTTTAGTGTTACCATCTCTTAACTTCTGGCAGTGCAATCTTCCTGTAGAGAATACGGGACTGCGGCACACTCCTGGGACTTGAGGGCTCTGCTTGGATTTCACCTTTACAACTGGTCTGCATTAAAGCACCTTGAGGACATGCTTGTAAATATGAAAATAAAGGTGCTTAGCTTCTGTTTAAAATCCTCTACCTGTGGGACTAGGTTACGTAATGAGCATGTTTTACTCATCTCATGGGGACAATGCCTGAGCCGTTAAATCTGTGGCAGCAAAATGAAACAATTTTGGAACCAAGTCATCATTTTCAGCATAAATAGAAGGTCATGCCCTTGTCAGCCAGCATTGGTTCAGCATAAGGTTCCAGTCAGAATTGTCTGCATGATGCCTAGAGCTGTTCTTTAAGAGACCTTCACCCTTTGTTTGGAATTGCTGATACGGTGGGTCTTTTGAATATTTATAAGAGGCTTTCTGAGGTAGTCCTTACTGCAGTCAGAGTGCACACTCATTGGTTCTTGGTAACTGATCTGGCAAAAAGAAGTTTCAGTAAGCTCTCGATAGGCCACCAAATCAAGTGTTGTTTTTCCATGATTTTTTTCCCCTCCTTAGTGTTGAATGTTAAACCGTGGTACTTATTTGGCAAATTCAGAACACAATTCCACACTTAACTGCTTTTGTAGTTTCAGTGCTGGCTTGATTCCTGGTAAGTTCAGACATTTGGGACCTGGAGTTTGGCAGACTAAACTTTTATAATAAGGGTATAAGTGAAGGCTGGAAGGCATGTTCTCTTGCGTTGCATTCACTTGCTTGACTTGCCTCGTGTTTTGCTCAGCTCCATTGCACAAAGGTGTTCAAAATCACATTACATCCACACCCCTTGCCATTTTAAGAGTATTTGGTTCCAAAAGGTTAGGAGTTCGTTTCAACAGCAGGTGACTGTCCTTGTGAAGAATTGCACTAGTCTGTTCTTTTTACAGTGTGCATGTCATACACTTGAATTTCTCTTCCCATGAGTTGAATGCTCAACAGTGGTTACTTTTTAATCAGGTGAAAATTACCAGTATGTGGAATATACTTTTCGAGCTATGTTACTCAAGAGAAAAAGTAGTAGATTATATAACTTCTTCCTGAAATCTTAGGTGCTACAGGCATTTGTAGGTTGCAGAGCACCCAGATTTGAAACGCAAGTGACATCTTGATTTTTATGGTAAAAACATGAATTAAAATGGCTTGCCATTCAGCTTTTGTTTTTCTTCATCTGTGAGATTGTTAATGGTGATTTTTTTTAAAAGGCCATAATTTTTCACTTTTTAACAGTAGGAGCTTTTAAATGGGTCATACAGGACTGTCATACTTAATTTTAGAAGGGCAAGTTTAGGATCTGTTGCAATGTTTTAAAATTTAACCAGGTAATTCTTGGCTTTCTTGTGTGTTTGTTTTAAACTATTATGTTACCCCACTAATAGCTGTTTAATATTGTTTCTGTTTTTATTTCTTGTTGGTTAAGACAAAAGAAAATGCATATATAGGACAAAAATAGCAAAATTTTGCTTTTGACATCCAGATTGAATGGGTCAGCAGGGGAAGTTTGAATTGCTAATGAAAGTGAAACTTTGGGGGAAAATTCTTGCCTGAGGTTGGATTTGTACTGGTTCTACACATTTCTTCCAACTCTGCCATCTCTCTCTCAGTGCTGCTTCTGGAACAACATGACCCTTTTAATGAAATTTTATTTTGTGACAAACTGAATTTCTGTGTATGTGCTCTACTTGGTAGTATGTTTCATGTTTGCAATGGAGTTTCTCCTTTGTTCTGCAGTACTTAAAAGCATTTTACTGATCAGAGTTGAGGATAAGTAAAGCATCCTGTTTACTAATTAGATAAATTTTCATCAAGTGTTGTCCTAAAGGCACTGTAATTGTTGTATTAAGAGAAAGTGTTGCCTTGAAACTTGTGAATTATGAAATGATGTATAAAATTTACATTGGAAGGTGCAGGAACACATGGAGACTACCTGGGCTTTGTAAGGCAGTCAAATGCCGACTTCTTTACACAAATGAGGGGAGAATAAAGTCTTTCTTCGTAACCACAGTCTGCAGATAGCTTGGTTGGTGCTTTCTAGGTCTCTTAAAAGAATTAATAAGCTTCTGTGTTATAAAAAGCTATTTGTGCAGTTGAATGCTCCTACCTCGTGTATGGGCCTGAGTGTTAAGTTCTTTGTTGCTGCTGTTAGTGGGTTCAGCTTAGGCCTTGGATGTGAGCAGTCTTCACTGAGGACTGGGGGAAGAAAAGGAGTAGCTATTTGTGGTATTGATGTCCAGTCACTGCTGTTAAGGGATACTCTTTATGTCAGTATGACAGTCCTACAAATCCTGTCTAGCCAACAGTAGAAAGACCTGGTGGTGCTTTGGCACTGTAGTGACACAGCTATTCTTGGCTATATATATGTGTATATATTGCATGTAGATGTAGATGTGCAAGAGCATAACGTGCTTTTACACACACATACACACACACACACATTTGTCTATTTGCATCTTGCCCAATATGGAATTCTGTGGTACTGCCATGCAGGCATTTTTTATTTTTATTTTTTAATTAATGTCTTTTTTTACAGAACAGTTTTATTTTTATGCATTACATTATTTTGTGGCTGATAAATGGCTCATCTAATATTCTACAAACAAATGGATTCTGGCTATTAAGACTCAATGTTTTGGTTTTCATTTTTCCTGTAATGTAAGTGTTATATTGAAATAAAGTATATTATCTGGAATAATTTTTTTTTGTAAGCAAAGAGGTAGGGTATACCATCTCAGCTATTTTGCTTCTTGTTATCATAGTCTTGAATGATGCTGTGAGCCAGAGATTTCAGCAGAAACTTGTCCACATAGTAGAGCATTTGAACCAGATAAGAAATTTCTGCCATGAATTTAGCCTTTAAGAAGCTGCACCTTTTGAGGTTTATCAAAGTCTTGCCTTAGATGTTTTGAAATAGGGATAGCAGTGCAGTTTTGGCAAGTGTTTGGGTTACAGAGCTGCTTAGAGAGAGATCCCCTTGTGCAGGTCAACGAGCTAATAGTCACTTAGTTACAGAATTTCTGTCCAGAATGTGATCCATCTCTTATGTTTTTCAGGGATATCCATAACTTTGAGTTCTGCTTTATGAAGGAGGGAAGGGGCCTAACAACTCTTCTGAAAGGGTGGTAAGAGTCAAAGTTTCATTACATAAACGTTTTATTATCTACACTTATTTATGGCTAAAAAATCGAGAAGATGGCTACTAAAGTGGCTACTAAATTAATCCTTCTTGCTCTTTACTTTCCAGATAGTCTCACAATTGTCATTCTTCAGCCAACAATAAAGTGATGAAAGACTCATTCATTTTTTAGTAATAGTCTTTAGTGGCCTTCTCAAACAGTAGTGCTTTTGAACTGAACATGGCTAAGATATGCAAGAGTTTTAATTAGGTCTGCTTGGAATAGCAAACTGCTATACAAAAACAATTGTCTGTATAATAAAAAAGCAGAACAGTTAACTGTATGTAAAGTAACTGTAATAAAGCCTCCAAAATGTTATGAACGGACCTTTTCAAAATATTCTCTTCTACTGCTGTCCCACTTTTTAGACAAGAGATAAACTGGCTTCCAACCTTTTAACTGCTCCTTTTCAGCCACTCTCAGCTTTGTATCCAGTTGTACCATCAGACTTCATCTGAGGTTGTTCTCTGGACTATCTACATAGTAGGGCTTATGCTACTTATTTTTACTTGGAATATAAAGGTTTCTGGCATCTGGAGTCAAAGAATCTACAGCTTACTAGAGCTCTGAAGGAGTATGATTCACCTTGGAATTTGTGGCACATTAATTTAATACAGGTACAAATTCAGTGGCTGTCCACTTGTGCAATGGGATGGATGGCTTTCTGCAGCACTTGACCCTTCTGCTGCCCTGCTTGTTTTAAGTCAAGGGCCATTGACATAACAGTACAGTCAAAGATCAAGTAATTTATTAATTTATATGACTTCTGATGACTTGGGAAGCTGCTCCTGAGATAACTAAAAAGTAAGTTTTCTTACAGAAGGAAAAACCATCGGGGTAAAGGAACATAATTAGAAAAAATAAATCTTCAAATTTACTAAAAGCACAAGACAGATGTACTTGCTAAATTAATAAAATTGAATAATTCAAGTTTTTTGAAGCCTTAATTATGTAACCTAATTTATTGTAATATTCTCTTTCTATCTTTGTTTTAAGGGAAGTAGAATTTTTGTTGAAAGATGGGAATAGAGTTAGCACAGTACAAGAGATACTGAAAGTTGCTGGTTCCTAGTTTTCCAAACAGTAAAAAGGTAGAAGGAAAAGGTAGGAGACTTCTTAGGAGGTTTTCTACTGTAACAGTCATTCTGAGGTGAAATTTGAAGTATTTTGAAAAAGGAAATTAAGTGCAGGGATGAAAGGGAATAACATAATAGGAACTGTAACTATAGAGCTTTTCTCCTACCAAACAGTCCTGCTGTTTGTTCAAAATTAGAAAAAAGTAGCAGGCTTTATCCATTGACAAACAAATTAGATGATTTGTGTGGATTCATGAGCAACCCATTATTATTTTGTAGCATATTTGTGAGCTATGGAATACCTAACTTTGAAAATGTTCCTGTTCTTTCTACACTGAAGAAACAGTAATAATTGTGCTAGCATTAGCAAATACACTTTTTATAGAGTTCGTGACTAAGACTGATTTGCTTGTGTCAAAAGTGAGGTGTGCTCTGTACTCATTTTAAAGAAAACGTCACCCTTAATCAGAAGTGCCATATGTTTTCAGAATGACGGTGCTTTCAATTTATTGCTCATCAGCCCTGGAGAATGCTGGTTAGTTCCTTTACAAGTGCGACTCACAGGCTCAGACTGCTCACTTATATTTTAGGCTTATTTTGAGTAGTTATTGGTCCAGGGTTCATAATAATAAAATAGAATTGCATTTTTCTCAAACCATAGACATCTTGGTGGAAAATCTGAAAAGCTGGAGCCATTTGGAACTGTTCTTACTCCCACTGAGGTCAGCAATAGAATGTCTGTGGCTTTCAGTGGGAGTAACGTTATACCATCTAAATGTGAAGACCTCCCCTTTTCTCTAAAATGGATTATAACAGTCTGTTACAATACTACATGAAATCTAAGTAACTATTACACTGTTTGTTTATGAAAGGAGTGTTATTAGCAGAAAAAAAAAAAGCCTAAAAAGGGAATGACATGTAAAACAATAATAACTGCATTTTCATCAATGAATACTATAAAGATATTTCAAGTACTGCAGTTGTGTGATTGAAATGGGCAGTTGTGATTGTAATGTGCCAAATGGAATTGACTTCCAGATTGCCAGACTTTCCAGGCCGTCCAGAGCATGTGCTTTTTTTCTATTATAAACATTTGGGTCCTTATGATCCAGTTTGGTGGTGGTGGTTGTTTTTTCTCTAACTCACTGCTTGCAGATTAATGTCTTGTTTATTTTGTGTTTATTATAATCTTTCCTGGGATAACCACAAAGTATGAATTAATCTTGTTTAATTGATGGATTGCTGTAGATTAATGTTTAATGTGCTTGATATTTCTTTCTTAGCTAACAAGTTAATTTTTTGAAAATTGTATGTAGTTAAGTTCATTATAAAATGGTGTTGGGTGTGTCAGAATGTTTGCCACATAAGGGAAGTGCAAGATAACAACCTCAAGATAGCATTTTAACTTATAAACATTGCAGTATAAACAAGTATTCACTAAGTAATTTTAGAAAGGAATTTCCCCTTCACGTAGTATATATGTAGACGTTAATTAGTGATTTCCATATGTAGCTGTTGGAAATTGTTTTTATCTGGTTTATCTGACACCACGTTTATTTATCTTGAATTAGAACTTTTACCATTGTCTCTGTATGACGTGACTTATGAATCAAGTCTGATTTACTCTGGGTTGTATGCTTGAGAATTTAACTCTTAAGTGATTATCTTGCTAATGATCATCCAAGCCTTCTAGATTTGTGAATGAGTCCTGATTTTGCCTTCATTATTATCCATGATTCTAGTGCTTTTGGTGTTTTTGAATGGATTTACATGTAAGAAGGACAGTTCAATTCTTATCTACAACATACACAGATTTAATTTCATGTACTTGCAATAGTCTAATTTTGAATCACTTTATAGTTCCTAATTATGGTTACTTGTTTGAAAATGTGAAAAATTTGCCTTCATGCTGCTTACGGCATGGCAGAGTTCAGTAATGATCATGGGGTCCAGACAGCTTTAGAGCTGAAGTCCTGTTAGCCTGTATGAGGCCTGGATTTTGAGCTGATGTATCTACGTAGAGAGGATGCTTCAGTATCCAAGTATGCCATTCCTAAACCCTAAGTGTGGTGCAGCACTTAATGCAGGGAGCTGCCATGGCTGGGACCCACTGAGACAGAGGATGTCTTGCAAAAGTACTTGTCTTTGTGAAATAGAGTTTCATTGAATTGTCTGGGTAAGGTTGCCCTTAAGAGTGGATTTCATGTGCTGAGGTCTGTACGATACTTCATAATGTGCCCTCTTACTTTAGACTTCATGGCTCAGAGAAAACTTGCATCATCTAAAATGCATTTGTATTCAAAATTTGTATGCTTCTCTGGACCCAGAGACTAATAACCTGTAGTCACTATATGCATATGGAAACATACTAATGTGCATCTGCCAAAAAGTCCTACATCTGTGCACACATCATTATCGAAAACAAACATGTAACTTCTGATCCTTAAGATAAGTATGAGTGCTTCCATTTTGGTTAAACAGAGTTTAACTCCTCTGTGATACCTTTTCCAGGCATATTGCCTGAAGCCACAGTGGATTTCCCCATATGGATCCAGTTGGGAGATTAAAAGTTCAGGATTTAATCTTTGCTTCCATAGCAAGAGTCATGGAAGGCCTTCTTAGTATTCACTCAGTGCTGTTGGAAACATCTCTGGTAATACTGTAGTAATATTGGCATGCTCTATTAAAACTACAGTGAATAAAACTTTAAGACCCAATCTCTTGATTTACATTTCTTACAGCAACGTCTAATAGAATCAGTAAGGCATAAATGTTAGATTAATTTTCTCGTTTTATTTAGCTCCATGAAAGCCCCTTCCAAGTAGATAAAGGAAACTTAGATGAAAAGAACTGACAAATAAATATAAAGAATTATTCTAGAAATGCCTTATTTGGAAAATAACTGTTCTTTACCTTGCCCCCCTTAGAGACATATCTTCTTCAATTAACTTCAAATTCCAGAACTGATACAGATGTGATAGAAATGCAGCCATTTTGCAACAGCTGCACCATGCTGTGGGAACTGTTCTTAATTTTTTTCTTCAGGTATACTTCATGATAAGAGGACAGGCAATTTTGTTTGCCTTTGCTACTGTCCTGATTTCTTGTAATTCTAGTATCGCTCTTCTGTTGTAAATAATTTCAAATTATTTTGTAGAAAAATGGCTTTAAGTTAAACATTGATTAGTCTTTTTTTTTTTTTTTTTGTCCTCCCCCCCTCCCCCCCCAACTCTATCTGGTGTATACATTTTTGATTTTAATAGGAACATTCCTGGAACAAGTCTTCCAAAACTGACTTGTCAAGTTCATAGTAGGAACTAGTTGAAGATAGAACTTTGGCTAGACTTTCTTCCCTTGTACAGCTTAAGTGATCCTCCTTTCTTTGAAAAGTTGATGACTTAATGTTTCATGCTCGTGACATTACCATGCAGGTATTTTAAGGTCTATTTCAAAATTTAACGATCAACCTTGTCTTTTAGTTTTAAAGCTGAATTTTCCCTCCATCTGGAGGGTTATGCTTGAGCAAGTCTGGAGATGCCTTGTCTGCTGAGAGACAGGGATTCAGGCAGGGATTGTTTCCCTGAAACAGTGTAATCAGAAACAAAAGGGAAATATGCCCTGATGTGTCTCAAAAGCTGAAAGCATTGCTTGTTCCTCCTCTCCTTCCTGACTGGAATTCCAGTAATTGTTGCAGCTTTATCATCACCCACGTCAATAAAAATTCTTTGTTCCTTGCAACTGCTATTTACCATTGCAATGATGGGTCGCAGGCATTTTTGTTTAAGGATGCAAAGACATTTATGTCTTTAAAATGATCATAAGCATATTCTTCCATTGAAACTATCTTTGGCATGTTCTTCTGCTTAATTAAATTGTAGCCTACTCTGTGGTTGGCTTTTCTGATAAGTTTCTTCCACTTAAGACAGTTACAGAGAATCAGAATTGATACTTACCTCACTGAGCTGTGAGACAGAAGATTAAATTAATAATATTTCAGTGCTTTATTCCAACTCCATTCAGTGTTGTAAGAATTTCTTCTCTTAGTGCTAGACATCTGTGAAAATATTAGCAAGTATTTTTTTCGAGTTGTACTATATAGGTGTATGGAATGTTATTTTGACATAAAGATTTAGTGCTCTATTTGATGACCAAGATAAAGTTTTCAGAAGTCTTGGAGGAAGTTTAGTATTGGTTTGGTCATTGCACATTGATCTCGGTGCGTTTATAGATGCAAAGGGCAGCACAAAGGCTAGATGCTTTCCAGCATGTGGTAATGCAGTAGATCTTTATCTTTCAGGAACCTTTTTTTTTTAATCAGATCTAAGTTCGGAAATATGTTTGAAAACAGTCTTGTCACACACATCATCAAGGTCGGGAGGGAAAGAGAGCAGAGGCTTTAGCATTTCAGATAGGCTTTGTGAGAGGAGTGTAGACTGCTAGTTCACTAACTAGTGGCTCTAGAGTAGTCCTGCAGTAGAGTGAACTCGAACCATTTCTCCAGTTCCATGAAATGTTCAGTTCACGCTGCTGTTTGGGACCCGAGCATTGTACTCACATGCAGAATTACTTGGTAAAACCCATAGATGATGAATTATGAATCTGAACTGTTAGAAGTGGTACCAGCTGAAAGCCTGGAATGCACAGCGCAGAATGATCCCTCAGGGGGAGCGAATATGGTTTTTGCAGTTGAAAGTACTGAAATTGTTGATATAACGGTGAACAGAGATTAATTCACCCTTTCTATTTATAGACAGTAGAGGGTTATTAGGCAGAGCTGTAGTATTTTGGAAAAGGCCTCTTACAACTTAGTATTGTTGACTTTATCATGCTTTCTAACAACCAGTTCTGACGAAATGAAACCATTTGGTCTCCTGTTACAATGATGTACTGTAAGTGGCTAATACTACCTATGAGTCGAGTCCTAGCTTAGAGCACTTGTTGACTTCAAATAAATGTCATCTGAAAAATACTTCTGTTCAGCGTTGGACCTGATTAGCACACTCATAACTAGTTCCTATTTGTAGCAATTTGAGTTTATTACTCATAGTTTTGGGAAGCTGCCATGTGTGTTGGTGGCACTCAGTTACTAATTAAATTTATTATTAACATCAGTTAGACTAATATTAGGATCCCGAATCTGGAGGTATACAGTCTTATCATAAGTGGTCTTTCTATAATAATCTTTGCCTGCCACTGAGATTGTAGGATAAATGCTGCTTTGTGTTCATTTTTGAACCAAGAAGAACTCCCCTGATTTATTGGATTTATTCCACACTTAAACTACTGTAAGAGCATGCTGCTGCTGTGTACACACTTTCTGCCAGCAGGTGGAAATACATATACGGCTCATTCATTGACTTACTTCTCTTTTTGGCTGACTGATGTCACACAACTTCTCCAGCTTTTTCATGGTTAACGTAGCTATTGGTTTTAGGGGGAGGAGGAGGGGAAGAGCAGGAGAAAGTCAAGAGCAGGAGAAGCTGTTTTAGGGGCATTGGTACTTGATGTTGGGATGAAGTCAAACTCTAGAAAGGAGTTTGGAAGACTCTTCATTGAAGTGTGTCTGGATGATCGTGGAAGCAGGGGATGAAATAATACAGATCTAGGCCAATTCATAAGGTGGCTAGAAAAGCTGTTTTTATGAAGAGGACTGATGCTTGTTATACTTGTCCCATTCAGGTTATATTGCAGCTTTGTTGAAAGAATGAAAGAAGGTAATTACAGAAAACTTTGTTTGTTTGTTTGTTTTTAAGCTGATATGCTGCATTTATTGTCTTTAATGTCAGCAGATATAGCAGTGTGAATTCTCAGATTTGGGTGAGCTTGCTAGGAGATGGGTCATGTCTGCAGACTTTCAGGCTGAGCAAATTACTGACTGTACTCAATGGGGTACATATTTTGGGGGGATGGAAGGAGTTACGTGCAAACTAGAGACTGAGAAAAATGCCTTTGCTTGCAGGGGAATTTGTCAAGCAGACATGCGTGCCATGGAATTATTCGTGCTTGTAAGTGGCTAATTGGCCCCCTTACAGCTCAACTTAGATAGGAAAGCTTTTGCTTTCTCTTTTTCTGTGTAACACAACTTAGAGGAGAGGGTACAACTGGATCACCTGGTGTGTTTGGTATCATCTTAACTTTGCAAGCTGATCACACCCTGCTTAACTTGTGAAAACAGACGGCTTACAGCATAACACTAGTATTTCCTTATTTTTCTTTCCTGCTTGCTGAATATTATAGCTATTGTTTTTTGCCTGAAAGAAGTGTGGAATTATTTCTATGTACACTTTTAATCAAGAGACACAAAGAGCTTCTTTCCTAGTATCCCACAATTAAAGAGGAAATGGTTGTCTAGCCTTTCTGAGGAAACTCATTTAAAAAAAAAAGGAATATTTTTTCCTCATTTTTTCCTTGAATAATAATATGAACAGATTACATTTTGCATCTTGGTCCCAAATCCAATCAACTATTACGTAAACTTTTTGCTAATTTCTGCATATAATGTAACTCCTTGGCATTTTGAAGAACACAGCAATGGTAGCCAGTGACTTTGGATTTTTTTTTAAGCAAGTTTATCTTAGTGTAGTGAATTAGAAGTCCATCATCAGTCAAAAACATTTGATTAAATGTGAAATAAATAACCAGTGTGCATTAAAGTCTGTGACTAAAATTACAAATTTGTAATATGATTAATCTAAAACTGTAGGTGTAAAATAGAGTAGAAATATTTTTATCTGGGTCCACTAAAGTCAAGTTAATTGGAAGAAGGGCAGTGCGGGAGAAAGTGGCATTTTATTTTGTGACCATGGGGTATTGCAGAATAGTACAAGTTCGTTAAAAGGCAGGTTTAGCTGGAAGGGATAAATGTGGGCTTGTGTTTGTCAATTTATAATAGGAATGGAATTTCATTAGCACTACTATTCATTTGTGTTGTGGGAGGAAGAGTAAAATAGATTCTCATTGACTTAAAATGTCACTGTCAATTCTGGCTGCTGGAATTCTCAGCAGTTTGTTGGCTGAATATGTGAAAGAAACTAGGACTGTGGGTCAGCCCTGTTCTCTCTAATTAAGTTCCTTGGGGTTTTGTGTGGGCTTACATATTTGTTGTTGTTGTATAACATTGTGCTTTTGTGTTTTCTCTAATACCCAGGTGTTCTTTGGTTTCTGATAGAGCTTCATTTTTATTTCTGTAATGCAAACTGTCCCCTCAATTGCAAAAGTATAATTTCTAGTGTCTGTACTCCATGCCTTCCTTTCCCCGTTCTTTTGTAAAGTCCTTGACATTTCATTGCTTGGTCTACCCAGCATAATGTTTACATAATTTTCTTGTCCAGCTGCTGACTGTCCTTTTTATTTGGTATTTCTCCCAAGATTTTGTTTCTCTGCTTCTAAGAGCTACGCAACAAATCTGTGTTTCCCTTTTCTTTCTTCAACTCATTCCATCTTCTGCTCCATTTTTTCCTTGTCACAAATTTTGGTGTAGTTCTTCTAGGACATCATTTGGAATCAAAGTCTGCATACTTGTAGAAAGATTTAAATGATTAGATTTTGCTTTGACTTAAACAGAATTAAATTACCATCTCTGCCAGTTCCAAACACAGAGAATTACGATCTGGCAGTTAGATTCTAAACTTCTTGGAACAAGGTTTCTTACTGTTTTTGTTTGTTTGTTTAAAGTAGTTGGTAAAAATTACTGAAAAATACTCTCCTTCTTGCTTCAAGTGGCATGTTACATTGGTCGTGGAGTTTTCTGCTAGTACTTAAAAGCCAAATTCAAGTTATTGCTCATGTAGCTCTGTTCTAGTGTACAATGAAGTGGTTTTAAAATCAAAATCAAATCAGAGATACCTGTTGTAATATTTTGAATGTGAGGTTAACCTTAGCTGAAAATCATTTTGGCCTTTTTTAATGTTGTATCCCCATAACTTGTGAAGATTATCGTATTATTTTCCTGACAGCATTTTCTGTATGTTAGAAAATTATATGAAGAAGGGCTTTCATTTATAGACCACCAACCTTCCCATCAACCTTTGTCTTTAATAACTGTATTTTTTTCTGATTGTTTTTAAAGATGAAAAATAAATGTTTAAGTTCCTTCTTCCAATAACCCCAGAGGAAATTGCAGTGTATCACCTGGGAAAGATTCACTGCTTCTCTGTTCTCTGTTATTTTTCAAGTCTGTATTAATCACTGATATTCACCACAAGTATTGAAGAGCTCAGCTCTACAGGTCTTTGAGGTAAAATGAAGTGTCCCTTAAGCCACTTGGGCACTTGTTCCTCCTGGACACAGAGAGACCATCATCATGTCTTCATAATAGTGATTATTAATGATAGGGTGTTAGACAGGATGTTGTATTTCTTTAATTCCAAAGCAGCATACAGTAGACATAACAAGAGCAAATAACTTAAATTTTAATTAATTCCCGTCTATTTTGTAGTAGGCAAAGTCTAACACTCCCCATTTTAGATATGGCTAAAATACGGTTCAGTTGAACTACTGCTTCTCAAAATATTTCCACTTATCTCTGAAATCATAATTACAGCATTCATCGCATTTGAATATAATTGCTGCACTTTGCATTCTGTTCAAGTCTTGGGACTTAAGGAAAGAATTCATCTCAGCTTTTTATTTTTTTTCTTCCTACTGTAACCTGTACTTGGGACCCCATCTCCTTTGTTTTTTAACAATTATAACATAATGCTTCTAATGAAGCAGTGCCATACATGTAGGGGATTAATTTTAAATAGAAACAGATATTTACAAAGTAATAAACAGATATATCATGTATGTGGTTAGGCAGCTTACCCTTTCCCTGTACACAGAGATTCTGGATACAGGAACTGCAACAGCTCTGTGTTAGTTCTATTGTAGGCAAATTTTCCTAGATTATTCCACCTCTTTAAGAAATTAAATGGCATGTTCTAGGAAATGAGGAAAATACTATCTCTGCATAACAAGACTTAATTGATACTTGTCAAGTGTTTGAGATACTTTACTTTCAGAAGGCGTTGCTGGGTAGTAACGAATTCTGCTATACGCAGTGAGTGACTTGGTAGAACAGACCAGTACTAAATATGCGTGCCTTTAACATGCCTTAAAATGCTTATAACTCACACAGAAGAAATTGGAATGTTTAGAGATTTGTATTCCTGGTAGATGATGACTTCTTGAAGCATTTTCAAAAGTCTGGTCAGTGCAGTAAACTGTAGATGTCCTTGCATGTTGACTGCGTGGTACCAAATCGTGCTGAAACTTAGTTGAAGCTTTAAAGTGCTGTAGGGCTATATGAAAGCATTACTCTGTTTTTTTTTTTTTTGAATGTGTGACCACCTGATGAGAGAGTTGGACATCTGTACTCTAAAGTAGGTATCTTCAGTTTGGAACTGATTAGAGAATAGTTGCTAACCCTTTTCTGCCTCAGCCATGATGTAATATAAGTACATTTTAAAGCTTACTCCTAAAAACAGTTGGTGTTTTGCTCACCATGTTTTTATATCATTTCGAGATGCTTTCAAATTGCTATACTTCTGTTGGGTAGAATCCTTCTAATTTCCACCAAAACTGATAGCAAAGATACATACTATTTTCAAAGTAGTAGATTGATGACTTTCAAATACGAATACTAGTGAGAATTTTAATAGAACCTGATGATGCTTGACCTTGTCCCTGCCATCTTTTCTTTTTTTAGTCTCTGTTGAAGAGAAATTGAGTTTTGGAAGAACTTACTCACAGTATTCTTCTCTCCTGTTACTTCCCCATGTGACCAGTAATGTTGAGAACAGTTTTGATGCTGGTGAGCCATCTCTGATGCTCTCCGCTTTGCTCTGCTGTGCATTTCTTGCTGCATACAATGAAGAGAAAAATGTGCAAATCAAAGAGTGCAACAGAGGATGGGGCCTGAGGCATTTGTGGAGCTCTTCCCATTAGCTGTCCCAGGGAGGTGACAGGCTCAGCACGTTGAGCACAAAGCTCTTTGAGGCTCTTTTAACATTTTTTCCTTTTTCTCTTTATCGGTCTATTTACTGGGGTGCTCTGAAGTTTCTTAATCCTTGGGAATTATTTCAATCTGCAGCCTTGCTACTGAGCAATTGTGGTAATACCAGAGTCCAATTTAGCAGTATTTCTTCAAGAACTTGGGTCCTTGACTGATTTGTAGAGGACAAATGAAAAAAGCAATTGCAAATGGGTTTCTGTGTTATTAGAGCTCTAAACAGCCTTCCCTCTTGGCTGTGTGGCAGGTTATACCTCAAGGGAGGATGGGTGGTCCATGAACCTAAAAAGATTTAAATACTTAAGTTCAGGGTCAAGTATTCATGTCAGTGGGTGTCTTAACACACTGGTCACAGAGTGCTCAGCAATAACCATTTTCCTTAATATTCTTAGGTAGCATTGTGATTGGTAATTGAGTAGCAAGTTTTGAGTTCTCAAATTACTTTATCAGCTGTCCCTATGATTTACTTATGATTATTTCACTACAGAACCTCAATATTTGATTAATTTTTCTAAAGCACAGTGACAAGATGTTGTGCTGTGGTTAAAATTTATCTACTGTAGCAATACCAGCACAAAGAATTGGTAAGCCAGAGAAGTGAACCAAGTCAGAGGATAGAAACAGGTTACTATTGTTAAGGGCTGTTAAAAGATCTTCTCGGGGATGACTATTAGCATACAACCTCTTGCCCTCTGTGAACTCTTTCTTTTCCACCATTATTCAGTGTTTTTAGGCTGAATCAGCAGCATTTCAGTGTTTCATCAATGCATGACCCTAATCAGGAGAAAGGGAATTATTAGCTTGTGAAAGCTACCCTGAAGCTCCTTGAGGCTGTGCAGCCTCTCTTCCCATACAGATGGCTAGAGTTCACCTCTTAGGAGCCATCAGGTCCAGCATATTGGAGCATTCACCATTCTCCTCCATGACAGCCTGTAGCTCTTAAAGCATTTTTTTTTTTTTTTATTCCTCTCAGGTCTGCAGAAGGTGCTATGCTTAAATTGACTTTGGCAAGAAGCCATAATATATGGATGCAAGACGATGATCATCTACTAGTATGGAGTAGTAGGTTCTGGATGTGAAATATAAACCCCGATCTTTTGCTTCACCTGCTATTTTGATGGCTCTGATTCAATTCAGTCTACTACTTAAGCATATTTGCTCTGTTGTTTATATTTGGTTCTCCTCCCTCCAGAATATATCAGAGCAAAACGATGCTATAATGAAGGATCCATATGTTGCAGTGAGAGTCTGTGCCTCGGACATACCAAGTAGCGGAACTGTGGTTGATTTATGATTCAATCTGTTGTTAACTGTCTGGTCTTTTCATTTTTCTAATATTTCAGATATAAAAATGAGGTATTACTCCCTATTACAGAAGTGGGTTCTTCAAAGAGAAAAGATTGCTACAAATCAACATTTACATTCCTCTTTGAGGATAGCTAGTTGTGAGAAACTGAGGGGAACAGTAGAAGAAAAAGTTTAAGAGTTAAGTGCCACTATCTCTGACCTCCTGTTTGAGCATCCAGCCTGCCTGGTATAATAAAAGCTATTTATAAATTGCTGGTCTGTTAAACGTGTACAGAATTTTACAATGCATAAATTGGCAAACTGAGCCAGCAAAGGGACTTAGCAGAGTGATGAATGGATGACAGGGTGCAAGACTGAAACTGCATTTTATTCAAGGATTGTGAGGTTAAGAAGAGCTGCTGGGAAGGGGTGGCAGTTGAAGGAGAAAGAGACAGAACCCAGGAGTTAAAGAATCCAATGATCTGAGAATTATCAAGCCACATTGTCACACTTCTCTCTCTCTCTTTTTTTTTTTTTTTTTGACAGTTACAACTCCAGCTTAGTAGCTGTTTCATTTACTACATTTTCATGGGTAATTCTCCCAGATCTAATTATACCACTTACAACAGTCTCTTCCAGTGTCACAGCCTTAATCCTCCTAAAACGTAGTTTGCTCCCTAGGATGTAAAGCAACAGGTAGAAACTCGTTTTATTTCCACCCCTTAAACCACATCCACTCCCTCTCAGGATTATAGTATGGAGAGAACATGATCAAGCAACCCAAAGTCATAATCTTGATCTGGATAGAAGTTCATGATCTGGATAGAAGTTCATGAATCTGTTCAGTTGCTTGTCTGTTAGAGACTGGTAACTCATTAAACTGTCATTTAATTATAGTGGTCATGCAAATATTCCTCAGCAGAATGTAGTTAATACAACTTAATTCCAAACACATAAGTCAACCTAAGGTCACTAGGTTGCAATTATTCTTTGTAATGTTGTCACAGCACATGTTCAACATGCAGGTGCATTTTATATCCTCAAATACCACAGAGTAAAATTAAAATGAGGCTAAAATAAAACTGTTTTGAACCAGTTAACGAAATCTCTTTTTCAAGTGTTTTTATTCCTTTTATAAACTTGTTGTAAGGTCTTCATGTATTGAATTTAAAATTGGCAGATAGATTATTTAAAGATCAGTGATTGTACTGTGAAATGCATGTTTTTGTCTTTTATGTGTTCTCTATGCCTTGCATCTGTAAGGATTCCTGCCAAAAAACATTGAAAAGAAAATTAAAGAGGCACTCAGGATAATCATTATGAAGAAAAGAATTCCCTTTGCTGGTAGGAACTAAAAAAATATATCCTCATTAGTTTTATAGTAGGAATGGCCTTTAATTTTCTTCTGGTAACTTGTGGAGTATTTTCTTAAATGGGTAGTCTGGAGGACTTTTCTTTTTATGTTTGGGGAAACTGCAGCACTTCTAATTTTCATGCAGAAAACAGAAGAGATTGTTGCAAGCCCCTGTGTTTTGACATTAATATATATTAATCTTTGGTTGTGACTTTAAATAAAATGTATGTGGCTGTCTGGATTATTGCTTTGGTCTAAGTTGTGTGTTGAAGACTAACAGTGCGTATTTGCTTGGCAGATATCCTCCTGCTTTTGGTCAGCATTGTAGCTGAAACCCTCTTCAGAATACAAAGGAAATGGGTTGAAGGAAGATTAATTCTTTTCCTTAGCCTCTTTTACAGGAGCTTGATATTTTTCAGGGAAGGGCCTATTGGCCTGTTACTGCCTGAGCTTGAGGTGTACACCTGATGGTCCCTTAGGTTAGCCATGGGTGAGTGGGAGAGCCTTAGATCCACAGGCATTATTCAGCAGACTGCGTGCTGCTAGCAGGCCCCTGAAGTGCTGCTGATCTCTGGAGCTGGCTTTGCACGCTTATTGGTATATAAGTGAGGAAAACTAGCTGTGCTGTATAGGAATGTTCTTCTCAGCCCTACCTTTGTTCTTGCAGCTATCGAGCAATGCAGCATAGGCCACTAGTTTTACCTGCACGTTGAGCCAAAATGCTCTAGGCATGTTTGGTGCCTCTGTCCTCATTGAGCCTTGGAATCATTTAGGCTTTAGGCTGGAAAAGGCCTATAAGGTCAAGTCCAATCATCCACCTAACACAAGTTGACCACAGAATCATAGCATCATTTAGGCTGGAAAAGATCTTTAAGATTATCAAGTCTAAGCATGCACTGGTTGAACTAAGGTCTGTCACTGTGCAGTGAGTATTTTGAGTTGTATGCCATAATAAATGTCATTTGAGGGGGCTTCTTAAAGTTTGTTTGCATTGATAATAATTAATACCGCATGCGTGGAACAGAATGAATACCTGTTCTGCAAATCATAGCAAGCACAGCCTGCACACTAACCAGAAGGCAAGAGAAGCACGATGAATGTGTTTTAGGTTCAAGATCATAGCTTTTAGGTTAAGGAACCATTTGTTCTATTATAAAATTAGTATTTTTGAAAGAGAAGATGAGCAGACTTTTTCTGTGGCAATAACTTGATACTTCTCCTCTAAACTGTTAAAGATGTTTATTTAAGAAAGCATGTTTTTGCTGGATACTTTACTTTATATGGATATTTTATGGATATAAAACATACGTATGTAATATTTAGAATGATAGTATGTGGATCAGAAATGGCTTTGACGTAACTCTAGATGGAATTTAAGTTAACTAATAACCAATCTTTTGACTTGCATATATGGAAAATTTGTTTTGGCAACTTTAAGCAGTAAATAAGAATTCCCATGCAATTTTTAGACACTTCACAGAGTAGAAACCCATTTTAACACTGGGTAGAATTGTGTTCAGAATATTTAACGTCACCATCTTTGGGAAATGCTACAAAGATGGTATTGCTTGTTGCCACATATCACATTTGGTCACTACTTAGTGTTTTCTTTTTTTTCTTCAGTGCTTTTGCTGATGTTATTTCCTCCTTGATGCTTTGATGGTAGAATCAATCACTAGAAGTAGAGCACTCATGTTAAGAAGCTAAGCATACACAGGAAAGTTTGGTCTAAATATTTGTGTTGGTTTATGAGTTAGTTTAGTTGATGCAATGTAGTAGTTGTGCTGCAGTGTGATCAGCCAAAATTATGTGATGAGGGTACTTTTTTCCTTCAGTGTCTGTTACTCCAGGATTTCTGTATGTGGAGTTTGTGTAGGAATTAGACAAGCAGGATTATGTGTGTGACTTGAAACATGAAGTGGGAAGGATAGTACAGGGTATCATACATGGGGCTCTGGGAAGGGAGCAAATTACATAACTGCCTGGGGGAAAAAAAAAAAAAAAAGCTTGTTAAAATGGTGTTTGAAGTGTTCTACCTAAAGAAAGCGATTACGTATTCTAATCCCTAAGTCCACGAAATAAATGCATTACGTTCGCCACTTTTGTAAACATTGATTTGTTTTTCTCTGGAATTGGCAAATTAGACTTGGTTGATACCAAAGCCAAATGACGTATGAGGCAATTTCATGCTTTGTGAGTTACTGAAGAGAACGTTTGGTACATAAAGCTTGTCTTCAATTAGCTGGCTCCCCTCCCGTTTCTCTTAATCCCATTTCTCTTAATTAATTCTTAATCTGGGAATCTTTTCTTTGGGCTGTCTTCAAGAGGTTCAACAATTTCTAGAGGCTGGGTAACCACTGCAGTGGAATTGAAAGAATTTTGGTCTCCTTTTCCCCTTATACTTGTTCCTTCCTGGATTGCAGTCCTTCTTACTAATTCTCAATAGGAAACGTGCTAGAGAGCAGTATATGCCTTGACCATAATAGTGAACCCTGTCATAAAAATCACTGTCTCTACATGGGGTCAGAGGATGTTTGGGACAGTTTTAAACTTGGAATTGTGTATCTCTGCAATAAATTCACGGAAGGATAAAAGGATCTGTTTTTCTTACTCAAGTATGTTTTTCTTTTTTGTTTGTGTAGTCTGGTACGTTGAGGTTATTTAAGGCAGGATTGCTGGCTTTCTTCTGTAACACCAGAGAGTCTGAAGAAGGACAAAGATCTAAACTTCCCATATAAACATGGCGATGGAACAGAATATACCTCAGGCAGATTTTGGTCAAATGTGAGCCTTTGTATTAACTTTGGGCCTGAATCTGTGTCTGTTGGTTGAAGAAGTGTCCAATGAATTATATGACTTTATTTTTGAAATGAGCCTATATATAGGGGTAGTTTTTAAGACTGGTAAAGATGTTTTAACTTTCCTTAAAGACATTTTCTCAATGGTCTGAAACCTCTCCTTATATTTCTACCATTTGACTTTGCCAAGGTCTGAAACAGCATTTATTTAAATGGGAGCAGATATGCAAAGATGTACTAAAAATATAATTTGTGAACCACTTTGGAAGCCTTTGGGGTGTAAATATAGATCCACACAATCTGTTAGAGAATTTTAAAGACTATAGAAAAGTATTTTTAACAGATTGAAATTATTTATATTGATTTAATTTTCATTGTCACTTGTGACTACTTTTTTCCTCTTTCCAGGTACTTTTTACATAAGACAAGATCAATACATTCAATTTGCTAAGAAGTCAAGGTCCAGATTTTTCTTGATTTAAACAGAATGATGCATGGAAACACAATAAACGAGAAGGGTATTGCTTGTTTAAAACTACAAATTGTATTAAAATACTTGCCATCTAGAAATGGTTGTGTAGGTGTCTTTTGTGTTTCTTCCATATGGGATGATTTGTGTAATCCCTGTTTCTGATACTCTGTAGAAACTTTAATAATAGAACAATTTTATTACTGCATAAATCTTTGTTATGGCAACATAAATCTTATATGACAAACTTGAGACAAAATCCTATTAATTTTGTCCTTCTATTGACTTCAGCTGAGTCATGTCCAAACTCCCTGACAAAATTAAATACGAAGAAATGAAAAGAGGCTGCTTGTCAGTAATGCCAGTATAGACACAGCTAAAATAATTCAAAACTGGTGGTAAATGTACTGACACTGGAGAGAACAGAAGTGTATCGATGCTGATTAGTTTGACTTTTTTATGATTATAGAGTCCTCAACCACATTTCTTATATAACTACCTTTAATGTAGAAATGAAAGAATACACTATGATATCACTCATAGTAATTGAGATTAACATGATGTAGCAGGGAACCCTGGCAAGATCACTTGGAAGATGGGAAAAACATTTGTTCTGGTAGCATAAACTCATCAAGACAAATCTGGGTCTCTTCTCAGTATAGGTTGCTGTCTGCAGGGAATGCCATCACACTTGCCTTGTGATGCAAATGGCAGGCACTAATATGAAGCTTTGGATCAATTGATTCATTTCTGACTGGCAATAGCTTACCCATGCTGCACTATAATGAGCTTATTTTCCATAGTGATTGTATGTAGGTGGGGGTAGTGTAGAGGGAAAAAACAGAAGGGATTATAAAGAAAAGCAAAGGACGTGATTTAAAATCCTTCATGTGGAAAGAGGGGCTTAGAGATGGCTCTTTTTCTCACTTTTTGCACACATACCTTCTTAATTTTATCAGGATCTCTAATTAACTAGCTGTGTTCCAGTGACCTTCAATATATATGCAGGAACTTGCATGAAAGTGAGAAATGTTACTCCCAAAGATTAAAACTTGGCTTTGCATCTGCTCAGTCTGGTTATTTGTTTTTTAATGTAATGATTTGGATGCTGAGGATAATTACCACAGGCTCTGACATGGACTGAAAGCTCACGAGAGAGCTATTTTTAACCATGGTACTAAAAGCTACAGTAAATTATTAAAAAATTCAATATCCAATTTGGCAAAACCTGATAGTACTTGCCTTAACTGTTCGTAAGCTACATAGTAGGCTGTTGAAGTGTATTCTTTAAAAAAATAAGCAGAAGTAGCAATTCATTGAAGGAAAACTGTATTCTTTGTTGTCCTGAACACTGCAGTTAAGGAATAAATAATTAGTTTGAGCATCATTAATAAAAACCTGAAATGAGCATGGAACAGTTTTTAGATCTAAGTTTGTATTTGTTACTGCTCACTGGAAACAGCCCTTTTGTTTCGATGTGCTGCACTGGAGAAAGGATCGGAAGGATCTGCAAGTTCTTCAAGACGTAATAGTGTTTAGCAGACGTGTCAGAGTATTGTGGAGCTTCAATCCTGTGGCAGGCAGGCAGGTTTTGAATGAAATGGGGCGGGACTGGGCTGTGGGACTCACAGCTCTTTAACAGAACCACGTAGAAGATGCTTCTGACTCCCAATGCCTACCAGTGAGCTACGATCTCTCTTGTCCTTCAGTAAGGCTGAAACTCCTAGTTCTGAGTTTCTGCTGGCATGGGTCACCTTTTAAATTTAGAAGTGCTAACTGTCACAATTACAGCACAATCTGATGTCAAGAGACATAGACTGTGACCTTGGATGAATCATTTGGTCTCGTGCAGAATAGAGAACTTATTTGGGTAATAAAGCTATTACCTTAAAAAAGTTAGGAGCACAATTGTTTTATAATTTAATGGTCAATTCAGGAGTCGAGGTGTTTGCTGTGGGACTTAGGTATTTTTTACAGAATCCAGTGAGTATTCCATTCGTAGGTTATTCAGAAATGCACTTTTTTTTCTTTGTTTTTACTATTTGTATTCATGTAGTGACACTCAAATTTCAAGTTGTGAGGGAATTCCAAATTCCCATGAGCAAGTTTAAAAAAAAAAAGTGCTAGTGCTTTAGCATCTGGGCAAAAGCAGGAAGCTTTCAATTGGTGTCCAGTTTTGTCACAGTTCCTCCTTCTTCCTCCATACAAAAATTGGCTTTTCTTGCTAGTTAAACAGCTTCCATATTTTTCTGCTTTGTCATTTCTTCCTGGAAAGTGCAGCGTGTCCTGAAACAGCTGAGTTTGTAGCTCTCATTCCTGTAGATGTAGACATGTCATCCACAAGTGAAATGTTGGGCAGAAACAATGCTTAATATACAGGATGTTGCTACTACACAACAGTTCATGGAATGTTTTTGGCAAAGAAAAAGATCTCTTAAAAATGAGGTTTTGTAAGTTCTGGAATTTGCAAAAAATGTTGAATAGTTTCAGATATGAAAAATACTGCATTTAGATGTACAAAATGGAGAAAATGATGCATCCTTTTCCCTTGTATCCAAAAACGTACTGATTGCCCAGGATGTGGGAAACCTGATTCAGCACTGAGACTGTAAATCACACCTCTTGCATATCAGGCAAATGCTTACTGCTAGTGTTTCTGGCCCAGGCACTCAGTTTCTTCTGTTGCTGCTGTTGCAAGATAATTAAATGAAATTTCCTAGCATGCTTCAAATAGTAGGTTTGAGTTAACTGAAGGCTAGATTTGAGTGTCAGGACACAAGTTGAGAAAAATGTCTTAACGTCTTGCTTCTAAGGTAAGTCTCCTTTGGTCTCTTGTATTGGAGAAGGTTGACTTTGAATGCAGTACTGGGTAGCTGCTGTTGAATCGATGGGCAGAATGACACCCGAATTCTCAAGCCAATTTGCTTTCAGGCCAAGTATGGTGTGAAGCTGAAGCAGCTTAGACTGGGAGTTCTCATGAGATCATGGACAGGGTGTAGTGGCACATTGGCAGAACATGAGTACAAATGTGCTTTCAGTTATTGATAATGTTATGTAAGAAAATAGGTCATTGAATAGCAAGAAATTTATAAATGTTAACTGTATTTATTTCAATAAATGAGTCTACTTTTCCATCTAATCTTAGGCTCTTTTGAGGAAATGTTGTGAAGTTTTAATTATTTTTTTCTTTCTAGTGCCTATCCTTTTTTACTGCCTCTGAGACCATGCATCATGAATGTATGGTTAACATTAAGGCAGCATATTCAGCATGCTTTAACTTGCATGCAAAATGTCCATACCCTAAGGGAATATTTGACCTAAGGGGAAAATAGCGCAGCAATTAGTTGGAGGCAATACACAACTCTAATGGCTCCTGCTACGACTTTGGTGGATGCAAAGATGCCTTAGTAAATCTTTGCGATCTATATGAGGGTGAGAAGTGACTGTCTGTCTATCCTCCTGCAGACCCATCTATATGGAGATGAAATCAGCTTTGTCTTCTTTCAGTTACCCCAGGCCAGCATGAGTCTGGAGCTCTTGCTGCAATTCAGCACTGTGGCTTCCAGCTATTTATAGTAGGATCGGAGGGAGTAGTCAGCTATTCATAGTTGGATGCAACTGGAGAGAGAGAGAGAGAGAGCTAGGGAGGCAGAAATGGCATTTGGATTAGGATCCTTTGGGTAGGCAGTGACTTTATAGCTTTCTAGCTCAGAGTGCTCATGTTTATAATGGGCTTTCATTTCCCTGGTGTCATTTCTGCATCTTGTCTAGGATTTGTCATTCTGTCATCAGTCCCTTTTCTTTGTGAGTTTTTGTATTCCGTTTTTACATTCCGTTTTTACTTTTCTTTAAGACTCTTCCCCCTGTCTGTTTCATTCCAGCTTCCTCATTACTTTCTAGCTTTACGCCGGTCCCTTTTGTTGGTTTAATCCCGTAACTTCATTCTCTGTTTCCTAGTCTAGGGTTTTACTTTTTGACAACAGGTTGCAATACCCATGGTCTTAATACATGTGATATCTTCCTAGTCAGAGGACGTTTTGTGTGTGTGTGTGTGTTTATATGATTGTTTTTCTAAGTTTTCCAAGATCCAAATATACTCTGGGCTATATTGCATTTGTTTCATCATCAGAAATGATGCATTTCTAAATACCTACATTGGACACTTCTAAATTGTGGGGACAGAAGAGCGTTATACTTCAATATGAAGTTCCTAAACTATGCTGAATGGAGCAGGAAGGCAGTGATTTATTATTGTAAATGCTGGGAAAAGTGTCCTTGACAGAAACTGGGCTTTATGCTCCATCACCACTTGTGCTGTTTGCACAAAAGCCCTGACAACCTTCCCATATATGAAAATGCCATATCTTTACAGGTGCAACTGGGAGATGTAGCCAGTTAAGAGACTTGAAAGCTTTCTGTTCTGTTTATTTCATTTCTATGATTGACTTAAATATCCCACTAGAAAGACCTCAGTTATTAAACTGAGTTGGTGTTCTGAAACAATTTCAAACCTATTTACAAAATTTAGTGGAGAATATATCTGTTTATAGAATTTCACAGGTTTGATGGAAACGAGCCTTACAAATGTGGCCTTGTTTTCTCTTAAATTCTAGATGTGTGTGTGTTCTTTTAATGAGAGGTATTGTGTTCCTGATGTTTTTTTCTTTATTTTAGTAGTCACTGGAATGTGCTAACGTTCCGATCATGGAAGAGGTCTAAAAATTTAATCTAAAGCACTGGAAATGGTCTTCTTTCTTCCTTGAGCTTTATCTATTTACATGAAAAAGACTGGGTTATTGACACTGTATCATATTTATTGTAGGTTCCTGGATCTTGTTGCCATAGTTACATCTGGTAGTCAGAAAGAGTTTTGCTGGGTTCAAAGTTATGCTAATTGACAGATTCTTAGGGAGAATAATCCTCAAATTTCAGGCAATAATAATTCTTTCTTGCTCTAAAACTTGAGAAACTCTTTAGTTTTCTACCATGACACCCCCAATCTACCAAACCAATAAGATCCTAAGACTGTATGTACTTAATTTTTCTCAGAGAATCTTTTTATGCCTGACTGCTTTTTGCCGTGTGATCAATCCTCCTCTTGTTTTTTTCCATCTTCCCCCAGCTCAGAAATAAAGAGCCCTTTACTGATCCTAGTATAGATTTTTCTGGAGAAGTGACAGTAATAAAATTTTTGTCTTTCAAAGTTTTGATTTTTGTGGGTAATGCAACCTGCTTTCCAAAGAAAGATATGCAGGGTTAAAGACATGGAAAAATCAAAATATTTTTGCTGATGCGCCATTTATCTTTCACATGTTTTTGAAGGAAATTGGCTTACTCTTCAAACAAACAAATATAACAGAAATCCAAACCTGCCAGAACTCTCATGTTTGGTCCCAGCTTTTTCTCATGTTTTTATCAAGAAAAGATAAGCCAGGATGGTTTAACTGAGCAGAGGTTTTCTATTGAAGATTGATTGTAAACAACCCTTGCTATGTGTAAATGGCACCTAATAGAACAGCTGGATCTACAAGATTATTGCAAATGCACAAGATGGGATAAGCTCAGAATTTGTTAATTTAATTTGTTTTAAGATAAAATCCAGCCACATCTACTTTGAGACTCCAGCTTTACATTAGTGTGGCATGGGAGAGTTTTATCTAGTTCCAAGCAAGGACAAGTTATGCCTGCTGCAATTTCTGCTACCCTATGTGGGTAGCTAAAATCCTCTTATAGAAAAGGCTTTATTAGAGCAGACATTTACATTTTATAATGCTGTGCGTAATAGTACTCAGGCCCTGACCTGCTCTCCTTTAGTAAAGAGAATAGAGAGAACAAGAAAAGCTGCTAGTCCAGCTTTCTTGTCCACTTACTGCTATATATTCAAGGTATTTTAAGTGGAGTCTTCTGGATGATGTCTGATGGTTACCCAATTAAAATGTTAGAACCTCAGGCACTTGTAAGTCACCAAAGGTATCAGAAAAAACAGGACTGGACAGAGTTTAATGTGTCTTTGTCTTGATGAAAAAGTGATTCAGGGGGAATTAACTGCAGCTATTCAGCTATGGCACTAAACACCTCTGATGAAGTCTTTACAGCACGTCTTCTTAACCAGTTATGTGAAGTGTTGGTAGCTTGTGGCAAGAGCCTAGCATATAGTTAGTGATCTGAGAACACCTGCAAGCTCTGGCTAAGAATCTGTGCCCCAGAAACTGCTGGGACAGTTGGTATGGGATGCTCCCAGAACCAGAGATGTAACTGGGAACATCTGTGATGGTGTATTTAAGAAATGATAGATGGGCTAGTTAAGTCTGTCTCTTATTTATTTTCCTCTTTCCTAAATGTTAGTTTGGATCCTGGAAGGGGTGATTCTGCTTGTATTACATGTATTCCAAGGTGATTTCTCTTTGCAATGGCTGAACTGCTGTGCAGGCATTTTTGAGTTGTTGCATTTTCTGTATTCAGTCCACCCGTGAGCTCCCGTAGTATGGGTCCACCCTGCTAACCTTCTGTTCTTCCAGCATGCTTGTCAGCTTTGGAATATGCCTTGGAGGAACCTAAATGCTCAAGGAATACACATATGGTTTGGACTTCAATTTAAAGCTCAATGTCCAGCTAGGAGTACAAAATGAAACTTGCTGAAATCAGAAGCATGGTCTAATGGGTGAGATAAAGGGTTTAGTGCCAGGAGGTCTGTGTTCTATGCCTAGCTCTTCTATTGATTTCCTGCAGCATTACACAATTCATTTATGCTGTATGAGCCTTTAATGACACTTTTTTTAAACAGAATAAAAAGGTGAAGAGGGATGGCAGTGACAGCTAACTGCCTCCTTTAATAATGTTAAAAAAAAAAAAACAAAAAAACGACGAATTCAAGTTTGTAGAATACTGACAATCCTCATCTTTGGAGGCAGTATATAATAAATACTGTTTTCATCATAATTCTCTGTTGGAACTTGATATACCAGCAAGAGTGTTAAGCCTGTTGATGCTGACTACGTTCCATCTGCAGTTTACACGTTCCGAGTTTGAACTCAAAATATAGTCTCTGTATTGTGCCCTAAAGCTATAGTTCCTTTTTACTATTGTTTAGCAGCTATTGTATGCCTGTCTCCCCTCATCACCGGCTCTGAAAGGCTGCTTTTCTAAAGTGGATGAGGTATTCTTAAACTTAGTAGCTTGTTTCATCAGTTTAAACTTGTATTTTTTTTTTTGTCCCCTCGTGGTAATAACATATAATATATAAATAAATGCTTATCATGTTTTTACCTTAGGCAGTTTATGTATCCTGTTAGCATTTGTGAGGTAATTTTTTCCTGTTCTTTGTGTACCGTGAAAATCATATGAGGATTGTGCTGGTAGGTTTGGCTTCTAAACAACTTGCTTCGGAGGGTTTGTGGTTTAGACTCAAGTACAGGAGAGCAGTTCAGCTACAGGCTGGTTTTAAAGTTAACTCACTGGGTAGCAATCTTCCTTTAACTTAGCTTAAAATGCTATCTTTGCAGAGAATAGGACAATTAACAGGATCTGTGCAGCCTAAAAAGTAATACATATGAATAAATACAATTTATATTTGGTAGCTAAGGTATTTGGAAAAACACTTATAATCAATACAAATTTAACATCCAATTGCTTTATTATTTTTCTTGCTGTACTCACTACCAGCTAGGGCTGGCAGTCAGTCTTCAGGTATTACATGCATTTTAAATTTCTGAGATTTAGTTTAGGCTTTGCCTTTTTTCCCCTGTGTATACCCTAGGGCTTAGTTTTGTTTTCTATGTGAATTTACATAAAAATAAACTGTGAAGACCTTGAAAGAGTACCATGTTAAGAATATAACTGCTTTTTTGGTCTTTCACTGTTGTCACACTGAAGTAGAAGAGAGGTTTGCTCCTAGTATTGTTTTTTGGTTCTGTTTTTCTCTTTTTGAATTCTCTCTTATGCAGTGACTTAAAAGTCTTTTTGGCAGGGACAACTTGTCTTTTTTTAAAAGGTGGTATTAAATTACTGATCTTCCACTCCTGTGAAGCTGTCTGCAATTAAGCAGATCTTAGAATTAAATTGTGCTTAAATTGTACTGACTCTGTTGAAGTTATGAGGTTAGGACTGAAACTTTCCTGAAGTTTAACAGTGGGTAGTTTGTATTTTAAGTCAAGCACGTCTTTTGTATGGGAGTTTCATGGCAGCCAAATTGTGCTCTATCTGTTTCTACTCCTTCACTGAATTGTAGGCATTTTCAGCTTTATTTTATGCCTCAGTTGAATGTGCTATCTGTGGGGTGGGGATAAGCAAAGAGAAGAAAAGAACCAGTCCTTGAATGCTCGGGCATGGTGCAATAAGTTACAGAACCGAAGAAGTTTACTCACTTCAAATAGATGGTCAGTAGCTTCCTGATTTGAGCCCTCCGTATCTGTTAACTGTTTTGAAAAGGTGAGTGGTTATATATATAACGGTATCAACAACAAACAGACATAAGGCTGTTATCGAGACTGCAGCCATTAATGTTACAGTTCAAGGAACTTAATTTTGTTTGAGAATAGGTTTGACTCTTCTATGTAGCAACACACAACTTAACTTCCAAAATTGTTTAATTGTATGTACTTAATGGAATCTATTGGCCTGTAATTAACAAGCTGTTCTTCCTCCTTTTATTATTTTTTTTCCAGAATGCATGCATGTATTTATTCTTCTATTTCAGAGGAAAAATAAGTACATCAATATTAATCTGTCCTACTGAATAAGAAATGCCATCCTAATGATGATGTAAAAGTAGTGTTTGTGCATGGTTTACTATCCAGTTTTACAGTGTTCCGTTCATAGCAACCTGCTTTAAAAATTCTTTTGTGTGTCTGGCAGATCATTTTCTAACCCTGATACGAAGGTCGTGTTGTCTGCTGGTAGAAGGGACTTGCTGCAGCACTCGAAGTTATGGCCTAAGTTTACATTATGAGATTTTGATGCATGACAGGATGATTATGCAGTAAGCTATGGTGTGATTTATGAGTTCCAATTTTGTAGTGCCTGTGATGTTACTGAAGCCAGTACCATGATGACAGCATTATATGTTATGACTTTATTTCCAAAACCTATTTTTAATCATCTTAAAATATTGCCAGTACATATTCCTGTCCCGGCTGCTATTGAGAATCTGGGCTTGCCCTTAAATCAAAATTAAAGTTTAGATTTTGGGGTCATGGTATCAGACTCTGAAAAGACAAGTCATAAGATGCAAAAGGGTACTGCTAGCTTCTGTTGAGTACAAACCCCTTGTCTGACAAATTGCACAAGGGTTTGATGCATGGACTCGCAGAAAGCAAGTGAGCTAACACCATAAATAATCAAGGACACAGCATCACATAATATTCTATGGTCTATTTATCTTCACAAACGTAATTTAATTTTAATTATTTATGATTTTTCTCATATGATGTGATGTTGCCTAAAAGTAATGAAATCTTCTTAATGGTAGACCTTTCTACAACTAAACCATTAAACCTTTCCTCAGAAGCGTGGTAAGAAAGCCGGGTCATTAGTGAGAATTATTCTCCTTGTATTAGGTGAATTGTATGGCTCTGTTGCACAATCATCTGTCTTTATTCAGCATGCCTTTCAGACCAAAGACCAGTTCCACTTTGGTTTTGTAGCTGGCCACCACTGTGTTTAATGAGAATACAGATACATGCCCACCTTAAACAGGAGTGGACAAAACAATAGGACAATCATAAAAAAGAAATGGCCAGAGGAAAAGGGCTGCATATTGTTCTCCTATGGGTGATACGTAAATCTCTTTCCTTTTAGGAAATATATTCATACATCTAGTTTGGATGGCTCATTACTGTAAAGTTCTAGTAAAGCCTCCTGGTACAACTCTATTGGGTCATGGTATCTTTTATTACAGCTGCCCATAATACTCATTCAGCATTTTCTTTTGAAAAAATGCACAACAATGAATTATATGAAACTTTTTTTTTAACTTAAACTTTCACAGTTCCCAAAGTAGTCTAAAGAAAACACACCTGCAATAAACCTGAGAGTTATTTTACTACCCACTTGTGCATATGATAGTATGCGATCACAGACTGCAGTGAAAGTGCCACCAAAAAAGATTACATCTTGCCTTGTTTAGAGTGGGTGGCAGATTCACACGCAGGTATGAATTAGAGGTGAAATTAATGCAGTTTTTGCAGATCTTTGCTGTTCTGGAAGCTATGGCTATGCAACTTAAAAATCATGCACAAAACATTTTGCTCACGAAGTCTGATGTATGGTAAGAGTATACACACAAATGTTCTGAAACTTTCTTGTCTCTAAATGTAGTATTTTTATGAACATGCACTTACTTGGAGTGTGCCTAACTTAAGTCACATTCAGCGACATTAAATTCATGGACCAAATGCCATTTGGAAGACAGCAATATGTTTTAGCTGTACAGAGTGAAACTAAATGATTGGGTTTTGTACTGTTCATTTATAGTAGTATTTTTTTCCCACGGTAAAAGTCTATAGGTATATATATTTGCCTATTATATATATATTTATATAAATTGGCTCAGTGTTTCAGTACATTCATAAGTCAAAATAGACTAAGATTATTTTGTTTTTTAATTTTCTCAGGAATGCATTAATCACATATATGCATATGTGTATGTATATATATGAATGTAAATGAGATGATCTACACACCAGATATAAAAAAAAAAACTAGTTTAAATCAGGTATTTTAAACAGGGAGTGAGGAAAGTGAGAAATATATTTTTAAAAATTAATGATAATGTGTATGTTAATAGGCATTATGTATTTTTAAATAAATAGGGATATAAGAAAAATGTTCAGCCAGGTTTTTGCAAATGTCAAGTGTGCAGTTATGTGGAAAAATATGCATAGCATGTAGCTAATGTGATTGGGATTCAGGGATTTGTTATGTAATAGAACTCAGGGATTTGTTATGAAATAAATGCATCGAATGTGCTCACAGCTGGAGTGGAGGTGATATTTTTAAACAGGACATATAATTACACACACTTTGCAGGCATTCTTTTGGGTTTTGTTGACCATTTTCAAACAAAATTTCTAACCAGCAATGCAGCTAAGTAGTATAAAGCTTAAAAATATTTCAGTTATATCATACCTTACGTGACTTCATGGCAAATACATTTAATTTACAATTTGATCTGTAATTAAGCAAGTGTATGTTATGCTTTAACTGAGGGAGCAGGTTATAAACATATGTTGTTCAGAAATCTGCAGATGCTTTGTCGTTAGTAAAAGCCTGGTATCTGTTTATGGCTTTAACCTTTGTGTATTTTTAGTGGACCAAATCTACCCCAAGAATGGCTGTGTCAACCTGTATAATTAAGTGTAGTATTTGTTGTTTCATGGTGCAAATTAGTCTGAGGCTAGTCATGTCTTATGTGTTACACCAAAGAGGTAAAGCTGCAAAAAAAAATGTTGGGTTGTTTTTGTCTTAATGGGATTTAGGATTCTCAGAAAATTTCTTGAACCCGTAAAGATCAGATTAGGGCTTTTCATTTATTTCCCCTCCCATCCTGCACAGTGTCTGTATTCATTGTTAGTGATTTGATATGATTGCACTCATGTCAAACTGTTCCTTGGTTTTGGAAGCAGCTGTAATCCAGTGCAGATAGGAGCATTTCAGATGTTTTCTGTGAAACTTAATTCAAATAAAAGATTACATTTGGTTTTCTGTAACTCTTCAGGGCAGGAAGATCCATAATGCTGGAGTCCGAAAGCTTGTTTTGGTTAGGTGACCTGAATCTTAGTTTATCTGGGCAATTTATAATTATACCCCACCAGGAATAAGTGTGAATTTGTCATTGCCTTTTGGTTCCAAACAAGCGTGGGAATATTGGGACTACTTACCCACTCACTGAAATTCAGTGGAAGTTGGTGTTAATGAGGGAAATGCAGCGCAGAGCTGGGGTGGAATTCACTGCCGTTTCCCTTAGGGTATTAATTACTTGCTATACAGGACGTGCTCTTGCTCATGGCAAGGTGCTAGGAACAAAGCCTGAGGGTGTGTTTGCACCAGCAATTAGGCCTTCCCTTCCCTCTCCGCACAACCAAGCCGTGCAAGTAATTTCACCTTGAGAGCACTCCTCTACCCTGTGTTCTGTGCCAGCAACGTTTCTGGGCGCAAGATGCTGGAAGAGCCAGCTCCTCATGGCACGTGTCCTTGCTGCGTGGCAGTGAGTCACTGGCAGGGAGGGTGCTGTGGAGGTGCCCCTGCAGCGCTGGGTTTCTGCTCCTCACTCGCAAAAAGGAAGGCAGGTCACCCTCCGGGAGCAACACAGCCGGGAAGGAACACACTGGTCTGGACTGTGGTGCTGGTGGGAGGCTGTGCTGCTGCATGCTGCTTGAGAACAGTGACCCGTCAGTCTCTCCTCCTGTGCTCTCTTCCACTGTACTCATCCGTATTGTGTTGGGAGGTAGCAACGAGAGAGAAGGTAGGGTCCTTACTGCCACGGGCCTGTCTCTGTGCTAACCGAGCAGCAGAAGTTGGGGGATATGCCTGCCAGCCCAAGGCTTGGGTGAGTGTGCAGATACCCATGTTTGCATGTAGTATTTTGGCATTCCCCTTGTCCAGAAAAAGGACAGGATGTGAAGTATTGAAATAAATTAGGTTTTTATAGGATAGGGGATAGGAAAACAAAGGGTTTTGATTTTACTAAAGCTTTGGCTTTCCTAGTGCATGGTGGAAAATAACAATAAAGCATGTTCTTTTTTACAGAAAAGATCAAAAGTTACCCTCAACTCAATCAATAATATTTTTCTTATGCTTTTTATCTATATAGTTTTTTCTGGAAAGACAATTTAAGCCAATGAACAATGAATTAATTAAAAATTAAAACTGAACATGTTTTTTTTTTCTTTTTTTCTTTTTTTTTAAGTACAGAACTTACATGATGCAACTTACTGTTTTTGGAAAAAGTAACTGCAAGCATTCATTCCAGTTTCCTTGCAAATAAGCTGAGGAATTTATAGGGTAAATTGTCTCCGTAAATTGTCTCTTTCATTGTTGTTGTGTGTTACAGCTGCAATTAGTTAGATGTTTGTGCTTCACAAATAAAAAAAGAACAAAATAGTATTACTAGAATATAAATGTTTAGCGTGTTTTCCATTGTGGCTTGATGGCCGACAGCCAGCACTGAAGTGGAATCATTAAGCAGTGCTGACGATGAACAATCTATATTAGTGTTGTACTGACATGGTTTCATTTTGATTTGTATAGAGGGAGCAAGTGTATGCAAGTGTGATAAGGAGCTCCAAGCCTCTGCGTTAGAACCTGCTCACTTATCTGTGTCTTCTCATCCCAGAAAAGTAATTCAGCTACTTCTAACCTAAAAACATGCAGAACAATCTGATAGCAAAATTCAATATGGCTTTGCTGCAAGTTGTGTGGATTTTGCGGGTGGTCAGCCATGGTGATTATAGCAGAGCTGCTTTTCTTTCCAGCAGTGCTTTAGCAAGCTGAATAAACTTAACTTTCATTTCAGGTCTTCTGAACTGATGGTTTCTACTGACCAAAAATAAAGATTGCAAGTAAAATTAACTTTATTTACTGGAAATTAAGTATTCAGTCTGCTTTAAATTTATTTATTTATTAAACATTACATTTGACTTTTTCTGATATGTTTGATTGTTCTGCAGAGTCCGAAACCATTAGCTAGGATGAAGTTGAGCTGCCCAGGTAGATGTTTCCTTGCAGTACAAGCTGTTTGTATACTGAGAATGATGTCAGAGTTGACAAATACCAAATAATAGGCTGTGCTTTGAGCTATTTTGATGGCTTTCTTGACAGAACATTCGGGCTGGAAAGTTTACATTTCTCCTATTGGCTGTTTGGGGATTCTTGTTGGCCAGCTCAGTGTGGATTTCAGGACACTTAGGAAAATGAATCTCTTCTTTGGGGGGCTTGATTGTAGAAAAATACAATCACAACACTTCTAAATTACAGGAAAGTAGTAGTAGGATACGTCAAGTTTTAGCAGGCAGGTGTACTGGGTCTGGCTGGGATGTTAACTTTCCTGCAGCAACCCATCCAGTGCTGTGCTCTGCGCTTGTAGCTAGAACAGCAGTGGTATCACACCAGTGTTGTGTCTGCTGCTGAGGAAATGGTAATGAAGATTTAAACCTTCATCCTTAGTCACTGCTTTTGGACTCAAGGCTTTTATAAAGGCTTGTGTCTGAAGTACTTGGGAAAAGCTATAAAGTTTGAAAGTATTTCTTGTACAAACACAAATCATAAATGGCTTTCCCTTTTGTAAGTAAGCAATATTGAAATTTCTGATTTTGCAGCACTTCTAGAGTGGGACACTGATTCTCCAGACTTGAATTGTTATTTCTGAAGTAATTATCGTTACCCAGATGCGTTGCTTGAATAGCACTAATGACATTTTTTTGACGCATCTCTTCCTTTTTCTTCATCTTGTAATTATAAAACAGTTTGGAAGAGGTAGTACAAAGTCAAGCTACTCAGCTGCTTAAGCAGATAGTTATTTTTTGAAATGGAGAGCTGACCTCAAATACCTGGCTGCATTTGATTTAGAGAATATAGTTGTTAAGAAGGAGGTAGCTAGTTCAGGCAGAGTGTCAGTAGCACCCAGGGTACAAGTCATGCATGTCGTATCCAGCCTGCAATCAAAATTAGGGTTTTCTCTTTGTAACACTGACAAGTAAGGATCTTAGAGATGGCTCTGTAAGCTTACAATCATTGCAATTCTTCAGTAATGTGTGAGTTGTAGGGATGTAAATGTATATGCTGTGTAGGCATAAGCCAGTGAAATTTGATTGTACCCTGAGAGAGTCGCTTAGGTGTCTTGCTGCATTGACATCTTCGTTGTGGCACATTCATTAATCTGAAGGTGAATTATCCAAGCCACATTCCAGAAACTCTAGCTGATTGCTTCAAAAATATTTTCCATTCCTTAGCAGGTGTGTCTTATAGCTAGTTGTTCTTTCTTCTGTGTAACTCTGCTGAAAGTTTACCGATCTGAAGTATAGTTTTATGATGCTTAAAAAAGAAAAAAAAATAAGCTAAACTTCCTTTATTACAGTTGTTGGTTTGATTCTTTAAGTACTAAAAAGAATGTAAGCTTGGGATACTCCTCTCTTTTGCTTCACTTTCAGACACAAATGCCTAAAGCCTTTAAGTCCTTATGTGAAGTGGCCATCTTCTTGCAAGTCCTGCTAAGAATGTATTTATTGAAGAATGACAGCAATGAATATATAGCTTGGGAAATATGTGTATTTTTGTAGTATATTTTCTCAGGAAAACAATTTGTTTCCTAGCACACTGTTTAAGTTCCTGTTCTTTTTATCTTTCTGTTTCAGTGTTTTATTATATCGGATATCCATCTCCATACTTACAGTGAAGGTATTGCTTACTCTCCTGCGTGATTTCACTAAATTCACAGAACTAGTCACAGTTCTGTGCTGAGCTTTCGTTTTCCCATAAACTGAGATCCATGGCATTGGCTCAACATCTATATCTTCTCTGTAGGACATAGCATATTGCTTTCGCACCACAGATGAAGTGATGGTACTAACTTCTGCCTGCAGAGAAGGTTTTATTCAAGATTCTTCTGTATTTTACTCTATCTGCCTTCAAGGTAATACCATTGGGACTAAAAGTAAGGAATCCCATGAATATTAAAATATGAGCTCTGGATATGACAGGTACTGTAACTTAAGTACATAGCATGCTACTTACAGAATCTGAAAGACATTTTTAGATGAAAACAATTTTTGGCTTTGTCTACTTCTGACATAAAGGCTATTTAAAATGGATTATTTTTCAGTTTTGTGGCTTTTTGCAGAATAGTATTAACTCTTCGCCACAGTAGGCTAAAATGCAAAAGTTTGTTCTGGTGCTAAGTTTTTGTGTGAGACTGACACGTCCTTGCTAAAACCTTTTTACATAATGTTGCAGAAACAGTTCACATTTTGTCACGAATATCGTAATGGTCTACTGTGCCAGAGGCAAGATGCTTTAATTTAATTGGTAGGATGACAGCAGTACAGTGGAACTCATCCATTCAGCACAGCCGAGAACCAACAAATCCCTTTAACTATGCCCATTTGCAGAAAGATGGTGGTCTTTGAAATCGCTATGTCAAAATTCAAAATTGCTTTCTTAAGGCTTGCTGGCTACTTTACAGTAAACTTTTAAGATTACAGATTTTATGCCTGTGTTTCAAAAGGAGATTTTTTTGTTGTTTGCTTTCTTCCAGACACATTGGACACTTCTCATTTATCTGATGACAGCTATGATGTTTAGGTCCTTTTTGTTCTTGTCGGCTGAGTGTAAATCTTGCCTGATGGTTTCAGACAAGTTACGTAGCTGTCCTCAGGTGTATAGTGACAGCAAAGATGGCTAATAATCCTTGCTCCCAGCATAGTGCTGTATTTGATTGACACAAGGCTGTTGACATAAGGTGACTGATTTGCCAATTCAGCTGTTAAGATTTATTTGGTCAGTCATTATTGAGAGGAGTTACACAGTAGTCATAATGCCTATTCAGTAAACTAATTAAAAGTGCATGCTCTTGAGAAACATGCAGAGTCATAAAAATCATATATCAAGTCCTTCCTTTAAGCAACTTGAATGAGAACGCACCATATGCTAGATGCAAAGACCTTTTTGGTTCTGTGCTGTGATATCATTAAGGACAGTATATGGTCAAGTCAGATCATACATAGGCTTTTGAAGTCTGTAATAGAAGTTTCCACATGAAATGTAAACCAAAACCCGTTTTTGTTTCATCATTTAGAATAATTTTCTTAAAATCTCAGATTTTGGTAGGTACTGGTCTTGAGAGCAGTGGTTTCTGGACTGAATTTTGCAACTGTTCCTTGTCTATGAAACCAAGGTAAATGATCTAGGAAAACATTTTAAAATGCTTTCAATAGCATTTTTAATGAAAAACTTCATGAAGACGAATGGTATTCCACAGGAGAATGGGAAATTTGCGGTTGCTCTTTTGATCTAAACTTTTACGCTGTTCATTTTGGTGGAAAAAATGATTAAAATGAAACAAGTAAGTGTAACAAGGCAAGCTGATTTATTACAAAGATGCATCTGCTAGGCTAATAGAGAGGGCCATACTTAAGAGGAAGAGAAGACTGTGCCAAGTCCTTGTCTACAGCAAGGATAAAAACTAGAGAGGAACTGATGAAAGTAGAACCAATGCCTCATGTTGATTTGCTGAAAATTTAATTCCATACAGCATGTCCCTAGTAGAAGTTCTGTCTAGACA
Organism: Anas acuta; assembly: GCF_963932015.1. Lineage (NCBI taxonomy): Eukaryota > Metazoa > Chordata > Aves > Anseriformes > Anatidae > Anas > Anas acuta. Next base: position 10,891,450 of record NC_088995.1, on the reverse strand, counting down.
TTTGAGTAACTGCCTTGGAGTCTTTGACTATTAGCTTGTAGAGGGGTAAGACCATCCTCTTATTTTGCTGCTCAGCAATATATTTAGAATAAAAGAAGAAGTTGACACAGATGCACTCTCAGCAAGGAGGAAATCAGAGGACTGACATTATTGTACTAATAGCAAGGTCATTAGTGAGATCTGTGGTGTAGCACAATCAGAAGATTAATATCGTGACTATTTTTAACATGAAGAATAGGATAATTTGTCTTTGGCTGTGGAATGTGTTAGTAAAGATTGTAAAATTACAGGACCTGGTTATCTGTCAAATTTTTAACAAGAGATCATGTTTAAGTGATAAACAGATTAAGTCTTGCAGAAAATAACATTTTTTAATTGTGAAGATTTTAATCAGACTAGGTATTCTGAAAAAATATGTAGAAAATTAAGCTGTCTTGATACGGAGTTCATTGTACCCTCTATTTATAAGACTGGCCTTATTTTTTCCCAACTTGTAAAAAAAAAAAAAAAAAAAAAAAAGCATGTCATGTCAAATGTACCTAAGCCTGTCATTCTTGTTTTGCTGCCATTAATATCTTTATCGACATAGCCATTGGATCTGCAAAGAAGTTGCATTTTTGCTCATGTAATTGAAGTTTTTGTTGTAAAACTGGTACTGTAAAGAAAACAGTCAATTCCAAATTATTAGACTCACAGAAACAGTACATTCACTTATAAAACTTAAATTTTTTCACACAATGCTCTTAAGACTTGTTGATTTCCTTTTACAGGTCTGTATGTCTTTGACCCCCTATTGATGTGTACTTAGTTGGGGCCTGACTCTGAAACATGAATCAGTCTTTCAGGAATACCAGGTTGGTCTTGTCTTTTCTCCCAGCTGAAAAGCATGTCATGACCTCAGATAGCACGTGGGCTGAAGGAAGGCAAAGCTGGACTGCTGAATGTAGCCATGCTGTATTATTTGTCAGCTCCTCTGGAATACTTTTCCTTGACACCTGTTCCAACAGTGGCTTAGAGAAGGGCTAAACAGTGAGATTCAGAGCTTGTCTACTGTGGTTTTGAGGTAGAGATTCGTGGTCATTCTTCAGTACTGAAGATTCTCATGCTTTAATAAGACCAGCTGTTAAGAAGCTCAAGAGAAACATTGAGAGAGACTTAGGTTTTTAGTGCTTCAGGTGCATTTCGCGCTGTCCTTGATGGTGAAGCTGGCTCAGGAAGCTAGTTGCTAGCCTTTGTCACCATGCCACAGGTCAGTGTAGCTTTGATTGTATCACGGGCGTGCATTAGATTGTTAGACCTAGCAGTTGTTAGAAACAGATGAAAAATGGACAAAAATACTTCTTTGCCACAGAAAAGGTTTGTGGAGAAGCTCTGATTTGAGAGACTCTACTATGAGAGGCATCTGTTAAGGTGAGTCAGTGGAGTTATGTGGAGAGGAATCACTTTCAGTCTTGGCTTTATCCTTCTGTCAGCTGCTGCAGTGGTGCTGTTCCAACCTCACACATCCTTATGATTATTAAAATAATCAGTGTGTGCTGTTTTTACTTTGGATATGACAGTTTAAACTACAGCATGATTTAGTAACTACAGTCAAACTTGTTAAGTGTTACACAAGAGATCAATTCATTTGTCTCTTTCCTCCTTAATGCCTGTACAGCAGTTGGGCCTGTGTCTTAAGCATTTCTGATGCAATACAACTGTCTGCTGACTATTCCTTACCTGCTAACACAGATAACCAACTAGGTCTGTGTCTGATTCATGGAGCAATTAAGAATAGGAGAGACAGGGTGAAAGCACTGTAATTGGGGTCGTGTTAATCTTCGAGGGTCTACCTACACAGACCTGACCCAGCGCAGCTTCCCTGATGGTTTCCAGTATGACCCAATGCAGGCCACGGCAGTGTTTATACATCTTGAGTAGGATGGCAGTTTTTTTCTGTCCCCAAAATATCATAAATTAAAGAGCTTATTTGAAAAAAGGGTCTTGCTTAGTGTAAGTTTCTCTAGAGCTTTCCTTATGGTCTGCACTTGTCCCCATGTGATAACTAATTCTAAAAATTCAGTGCTCAGTTCTGCTGGTATAACTTGTCTTTATTTGGTGTGCTGCATTTTCTTGTCAATGCTACAGATCCAACATTGCTCAATACCTTCATAAGATCTTACTTTGGAGAGGCACTAAGTAACAGTGGTCAGTTCACTCTCTGTGAATTTATCTTTTGCTTAAACATGTACTGAAGAATATAGAGGTTGAGTTATTAAACCTGGCTTAATAACTTGGTTATTTTTCCTTCAGACTAGTTTTGCTTGTTTATGATTAAAGAGATGTTTTCTCCAGCTGACAAATTCAGTGTACTCCTAGAAGAATGTGATTGGAGTTTTCAACCATGTCCTCCGCTCTTCTCCACTCTTAACCAAAACTTCTCTAGTCCTGGAAGCTGAGCTTAGCAGTTCATGAAATATTGGTATCTCTTAGGTTATGTGGCAGTCTCTTTGCATTCTGATAGTTGATTCTATTCCTTTTAATCAGGGAGAAAAATGTTATTTACAACAGATACACTAGAAAAAAAAAAAAAAAGCTGTTAAAAAGAGAACAAGATATGTATTTATTCTCTGTGTATTATGGATATTAAAATTGATCATAAGCATAAGAAAGTCTCCCTTGCCAAGATTCCCACTTGAGCAGTATATCTGAGTGAAATCTTTGAATAATAGTTGGAGTGACTGACACCAAATTAGATCAATTGCAATATTTCTGACGTTGATTGAGAGGTGTTAAGTGAGGGATGGAAAAATGCATTTGATCAAGATTAATATTTTTTTTTCACCAGTGCTCCTGTGTTTCCTAGAATTAATTTGTTTCCTATAAAGCTGCTTACAGAAAACTGAAGAGCCAAATCATGACCTGCTGAAGTTCATATGAATTCTGGACACGAAGGTTCTTAAGGACCATAAAAGCTTTATATCTGTGCACCTTTAATTCAGCTGAAATATCACTACAGTTTATTTGAAACCGTTTAGTATTATGGATGCATAGCTTTGTCTTAAAATTCTGCTTTTCTCCCCCCCCCCCCCCCCCCCCCCCCCGGAAAAACTGCAGTGTAAGGTAAACTCAAATGCTTTGAAATGATTCATGTTTTTAACTGGAAACCCACCCACAATTTTTCCAAAGAGCCGGTCACTGAATCCTAATGCTTCTTATAAAGAGAAGGGAACTTCAAAAATTGCCAAAGATACAGCTCAGATTATGAGTGGGAAATGAAGTTACTTCCTGCATTTGCTCACTGCTGAAATTAAATCCGTCTTATTTGACGTGTAGTCAAGAAGGTTTAAGTACAGTACTAATGCTTGAAGTTGTCCAAAAGCAGATTTGGTTGCAGGGTTTGTCCTGCAAAAGCCAAGGAATCATATGAGGCTACTTACATAAGTAGTATAACACATACCACCTCCAAGCTCTGAAAAAAAAAACACTTAGAAAAGCCTTTTTAATCACATTCTGCCTTTTTATCTTTTGATTTTAATGCTACTGTTGTATATAGCAGAAAGTGTGTATTAACCTTTTTAACAAAAAGGACTCTTAAATGTTTTTTGCATTGTGAAAATAGGACAAATTTTGCTGACTACTTATTGAAAACACTCAAATCTGCATTTATCAGCATTCACTTTGAACAAATACCTACTGGCTTGCAATATTAATACTTTCTTGTTAATTGACTTAATTTTGCACTGCAAGGGACTGAGTTGATGTGTGTGCCATCTCGCTCTCTAAACTTTCCTCCAGTCTTAATTGTAGCACAGTGAGGTGAAAATAAAATTCCAAACAAACAAACCCAGACAGCATTGTTCACCAAAAGCTACCGGAGAAAGTCTTTCAGGTCTGGAGTTGTGTGAAGCACACTGCTAAGCAAGGCAAAGGAGGAGAGAAGGGGTCCTTAGGAGGAGGCAATACAGCTTTTGTTGTAGTTCATAAAGAACAGCTGCACTCCAGAGGTGGTTGCTGATGATGTGCCTGTGGCTGTTCTTCTCCCCATGTACGGCACTTAAATAATTCGGAACTAGTTGCTCTCTATGTTAGCAAAAGAACTGAAGGCCAGGCTGATACAAGCCAGCCTATTTGCAGCAAGGCACCCAGTGGTGCAGTTTAGGCCAGTTGTCAGCCATGTAATGATTTAGGATGCAGCTGCTGTTGGTAGCCTTCCCATGGAGCTTCAGCTGCTCTCTGAAACATCCATTTGAGAGAGGGCAGAGGCCAGCTACCTGCCTTTCTCCTGCAGAGGGGAGAGCAGGAGCAGGAGAGCTTCTCCTGGACTCCGGAGTATGGGTCAGATCCACAGCACATGTGTGTTTGGGGAACTCCTGGTTTGGCTTTTGTGGTGTAATGCCTTACGAAGAATATATGTTCCCACAGTATAACAAATATGCAGCCCAAAGAATACTTCTAGCAGTACTGACATGGAATGCTACCTTAAAGAAACACAACGTTTCTGTAACATGGTCATACTTAATGGTTACAAGCCAAATTAAATTTAAATATTTGAGGAAATCAGACTGCAAAAACGGATGTGAAGGGATGAACACTTACCAAATTGTTCTGATGAACAGAAATTACCTTCTGAAGTAATGTGAACTTGGGATGACGTTTTACTTTTTGTGTAATGAGGGGAAAATGGTTCATTTTTGCTCTTTAACAGATGCCGCCTTTGAATTGTAACAAGGAGGGGGGGAAGCAGATAATGATTTCCACTGAAGTCTAATTTGTTAAAAGGCACAACTAAGCTTTGAGATAGAGCATTTAGCTTTTAAAACACTGAGAGTAAGGAAATCAAACTCAATTCTCACCCCCTGCCTGTAGGGTAGCGTTTTGACTTGTGTAGAAGGGAGCACTGTGCATTGGGGAAAAAAAAAAAGCTTGATTTTTGTGGTTGTGTTCTGGATCCGAAACTACACATGTGCAATGACAGCTATTTTACATCTATTTTAGGGCAGGTTATTCTATTTGAACCAGCAGAAGAAAATTTTTCTTCTGAGAAGCTAAGCATGTTGCTATAGCTACTGAGCTTGTGGCTCTGAGATTTTTCTTCAGTTTCTCAATGTGGTTGTTAAATAAGGCTGGTACAAGGCCTGGAAGGTTCTGATGTCGATTCAGCTTGAAGACTTTTTTAAAATAATGTTTTATTTTTTATTTAATTCTACTGGTACTTTGAAACCTTCACACACCATTTTAACGTAAACATGTAAAGACATCAAATGAAAAATTGACTATGCAGGTTTTTTAAATCAGGATTTGTTTCAAATAGTGTTTCTCTTCCTCTTGTTTAGCTTGCGATAGGTTGTGAACCTCAGATCTCCAGTGCTAAGTACTACAGCATGAGATCCAGCTGAATGTGACAGTTCTGTGAACCAGATGCAGAAATTCTGTTCTTGAAAATGATCTTAGCTTTCCAGTGTACTACATCTAAACCAGATGCACTAGTTCAAGGACTGCTGCTGAAATGTATCACAGATATTAGGCACAGATTTTTAACATGTGTAAAGAGCCCTTTCAAACAAGATTTAGCCTGTTGTCTAATTTGAAAAGGCTGCTACCCATTCCTGGACTTGCCTACAGCACTTGCTGAATTCTTAGCTCCCTACAGTTGTGGTCCAGACTATTATACTGTCATTACTAATATCAAGCAACATTAATGGAAACGTAGTATTGGATTCGTCATGGGTAGTGTTGTGGTTTTTATTCTCTCTTTTTTTTTAATCATCCCAAGTCAACTGGGGGACAAAGTCCTCTATGCTCCTTATGGCAGGATTGGTGGCTGAGGTGCTGCACGCTGTAAGGCAACCCGGAGTACATGTGTAGGTGAAGTGCAGCATGGAGATTCTAGTGACCAAAGAGTCATTGGAAAAATTGTAATTATGAAAATATTTTTCTGGCAAACAGTCTGATTTCTTCCTGGAACATTTAATTTTTAAATCAGTAATCATGATTTTTTTTAAAGGTTTACGTTGAAATCTTGATTTCATGCAAATACCTGATTACTTAATGATTTGATAAAAAATATTATTTAACGTTGTCTCACTAGACTGTTTATGAATAGGAGAAATATGTAATATATATATATTGTGTGCAAATATATGCATACATGTTAAATTAATTTACTCCTTTTCAAAATCTAAAACATTTCAGTCACTGAACATTTTAAAGGGATTCAAATTATATTATTCTAATAAATCTCACGAGTACCTTTAAAAATACTATGGGCATAATCACTTAAGGTACTTATCATGCAATTCACTGAGTGACTGTGACCTGTGGTGTGAGAATTCTTGGCTTATAAAAATCCAAGCTTTAATCACTACTGTAAAAATTAATTGCAATTACAGTATAATCAGCATATAAAATAAGAAATGTTTAAAACCTTACTTTTGTTTGGCGATAACACCCTCCTTTCCAATCTTTGCCATCTTTGTGGAGATGAGAATGACTTCAGCTAATACAATCATTGGAATATTAACAATTTTGCTTACCTAATTCTTATTGTTTTTTATAAGTGGTTGGAGTATTGTAGTTAGAAAGGTAAATGGGCAGTGGTATATAATGCATGTCAGTTACTGTACTGACTAATAAACAGTTCCCTCAAAAAAAAAAAAAAAAAAGCATTGCTATCTTTCCAGTATATGATCACTTTTCTCTACATATTTTATGCAGAAATGCATTAAAAAATCCAGGAGGGGCTTTAAACTTAGAGTATTACAATGGGGGACAGGCATGAATTTTGTAAATAATCCTCACAGAGCTTTCTCTGCCAGTACCCTCAGTCCTTTTACAGGGGTAGGCAATCTCTTACTCACTTGTCTTCCTGATACCATTGGTAATAGTTTTGCATAGAGCAAAAGCTGGTATCAGTAGTGGAAATCTCCAGCTCTACTTCATTTCCAGATCAGGTGGTGCTGCCTGAAGTATGAGCTTGCTGTGATCACATTGCTTAACAAGACAGTGTCTTCTTGTGCTTTCCACATCACAAGTTACGTTTGGATTCTCTGGAACACAAATACAAATCGAAGAACATTATCGTTCAATTAAGTTACCTTGCTTCAAATTGTTTTTTTCATTCTCATAATTTTTCCATACCAGTTTGGACATCTCTTCTGAGAAGAGATCTCCCTGCACTGACCCCTTGCTTCCTCGCAGAGCCCCATGACACGTATGTATTCAGAACCTCTTTGCAGGGCCAAGTCTCTGCTTTCTTCTGCTTGTCAGAAGGGCTTGTGATATTCCTGCATTTCCAGCAGAGCTTGACATTAACATATACTGATGTTCTACTGAAACAAGCATGGGACTCAAATTTAACATGGCTTTTATTTGTAGCTTGTTTTGTGCATGGTCATAATCTATAACATTAGCAGCATACTGCTTGCTGCGGAGGCTTCTTAAAGCCTGCATGGTGCTGCCTTGGCAAAGCCAGCTGGGTGGGACCAGTTCCTGACTGGAGTCTCTGCAGCCGTGCTTAGCGTGGCACAGAGCCTTGCTCGTGCAACCTCCTGAGTGCAGCTGATAAAGCTTCAGCATGGGTTCATGGTTGTGGCTGTATGGCTTCCAGGGCCTTAGCATGGGCGGAGGCCCTCTAGGAAACAGCACAGTGTGCAGGGGCTGCAGGTATATCTCTGTGCCTTGGAGTTCTTTATTTCTCAGTGGCAAATGTAGAAATAGGCTTTATGAGAAGAGAGCATTAGCAACAAGGTGCAATTTGGAGCTTTTGATGGGATTTCTTGCAATTGTCTTTTTAAAAATGGGTTTAAATAAGTCCCCACACTTTTATTTCTGGAATCCACCCATAGTTGACTCCTTCCTTTACTCTTCTTGGTAGTATACTTCGAGCAGTTGTCAGCAGCCTTTATTGTGGAAGTGCTCAATCCTACTTGTGGAGCATTGGGGTACTACAACAATGCTTTTATTATTGCTAAACGTATCCTGGAAATGTATTTGAAATTACTCGTATTGTCCTGGTGCCTCAGTGCTACAAGTTAGTGGGAGACAGAGCTGTATGCATATGGCAGCTGCATGTATAAAAGCTTGCATGAATACAGTGCTTGCATTTGGTTACTGGGCAATAAGCATATCATGCTTGGAAGGGATTGTCCACTGGGGACTTGTAGGAGTTCCATGGCAATTTTTTTTTAATTTTATATTTTAAGATCTAGAACTCAGGGGAAATTCAAGGGGATTTACTGAAAAATGCAATGGACAAGTCCTATGAGCAGCCTTTATTTTCCCACTTCTCACTATAATTCTTTGTCTTCAAGTACATAGTGATTCAGTTCTACTGATTGTAGAGCCCTACCTGCGTGCAGAGCCACCTTTACTATATTTCAGGTAAAACGTATATTTTGAAGGTCACACAGGAAAATGAGTAATTTCACAGAGTTAAGTGTAAGCAGAACAATGAATGTTGTTTTGACTAAGGATTGGGTTTGATAGGTGGAGTTTCATTGCCTGCTGCCAATGAAACCTGGTACTTCATCTGGCCATAGCAGAGTTTAAATGACCCTTATTGATTTAGTTTTTTTTCCCTTCCTTTTACTCAAGGTCTCATTACAGTAAAAGCTGATGTGTGACAAAGAAAACTATAGCAATAGATGCTTCTGGGACTTGCATACCAAGCAGGTAATTGTTTCTGTGCCTCTTTGCAACAGTTGCCTATCTCCAGCTATAATGATAGACCAGAGAAGCAAATCAAATCCTGTTCAGCTCAGTACCAGAGTTCTTCTCTTAATCAAAAGAACATATTCTTGCTGTGGAGCCAGTTGCTAGCTCGAAGAAAAGCTGGAAAGTGCTTTCCCTGTCCCTCAGAAGCGTTTCCCTGCAGGAATGGTTTTGATGGATGCATGAAGAGAATACCATCTGCCTTAGGGATGGTGGAGCAAGCTATGTAACACAGGGCTCCCAAGGGGTTACAAAGCTGTAGGACATTTAGGAGTGTTGGAGAGAGAAAAGAAGGGCAAAGGAAGTCTTCTCTGCTGAGAAGCAGGCTATTGAAGCAAGATGTGGATGCAATTTGTCTTCTGTATTTCCTATCATCTCAGTACATCCTGGCTATTGCCTCTTAGGGTTTTTACCAGACTGTCTTCTTCCTATCCCCGTAAGTCATTAGTGACTTATAATATAGAATCCTTTATAGCCTCTGCAGGCTTAGCTGTAATTTGGATTGCTACAAAGATGTTAATTGGTACTTCCTCCTATTGTCACCTACAGACTCCATAGGTGTCCTTGCCTTTCTTCTTTCTGGAGTTGCTCAATTCTACGGTCTTAAAGGCAAACAGTTGTGAATGTTCTAACATGAGTGCCTGGGCTTAGTGGTGCTGTGTTTTCTTGATACATTGATCTTATGTAGGGTGCGGAACTCATCTTTGTGATGGGGCCTACTGACCATTCTCGTGGCATCTCTGAGTGGTTTACATCAATGGAGCTGATTTTAACCCTCTTCTGAATTACATCTGAAGCTTGAGGTGCCTCTCAGTTACTCCCCACATTACTTGATTAATGTCTGAAAGAAAGTCTGATTCAAAAAGCACCCTATATAACCGGAAAAGTATAAATCAGACAAAAAGATATAAGCATAGCACATGCTCAAGCACAGCTGCTGTGCAGTAAGTTACTAATAGTTAGTGCTGGCATTTGTGTTTGCATTATGGTACAACGCAAACCCTAACCATGGACCATGTCGCATTATCTACTGGTTAGGAGTTCACAAGCTATAATTCCCCCTATTTGTCTAGGTCTGATACAGGTGTGGCTGTGTTTGGGAATAAAATAAATAATAAATTCTGTATTTGAAAGCATGAAGTCACTGTGAGGTTACTTTGGTAAAGTTGTGGAGTATTCAGGAGGAAACTCTGATGTGAGGCTCTGGTAGAATAGTTTCTTCCGTCATTTAGTGTAAGCTGTCCCTGTGAAAGGGGTATGAATTGATACTGAAGCTTAATAAATGAAGATGGTGTATGTAGGTAGGTATATTTATTGCATCAAGACACAACCAAGTAACCACCAGACATGTATGTTCAGCCTTCACCTTTCATGTAGTACTAGCTCAAATCAACAGCAAGAGCATTTTTATTTTACATTGGAATTAAGGGTAATGTTTAATTCATGTTCAGATCCTTCAATCTTTATTTTTTTCATTTCTTTATAATACTTCTTTAAAAGATTTAATAAAAACCTCAATTCCCATGATTACCCCTTCAGAGATGTCACAGTATATCCCAGCTGCAGAGGAAGTTCTGCACAGCATTAATTATGCACTGAAATTACAAAGAAAGCACTTGACATTTTTCCAAAATGCATATTATGTTGTTTTATATTGTTTTTTTTTTTTTTTATATCATTTTCTTTCTTGAATTAAAAACTGGGTTTGAAAACTTGTTTCAAAATTGGCTTTAAGTATGTAGAAATTTTTCCATCTCTTAAATAATGGCCATAAAAAAGTGGTCATTTACTGTCCCAGAAGATTGTTTAGGGCTATATTTGAAGGTCTGTAACTAAACATGACTAATGAGATCATTGGCAATTATTTCCTGTGTTTCCTTTCCTGGAAGCAACACAAACAGTAACATTTTGTTTGTCCATTGATTGCATTATTATTTAATAAGTAAAACAAACACAATGATAGGACATTATCATTTCACAGCATGGTCAGAAGACTATTGGATTTGGTGGTACACTCAGGAGCTAATTATGTTTGGACTCTGGTGCACATACAGAACTTTATCACCATTCAGGGCCTGTTACCTTCTTTGTTCTTAATTCTTTCAGGAAAGTGGAAAGTTCCATAGTTTAAAAAATAATTAGCTGCAATAGAAATCAAAGTAAATTTAGTTTCCAAGTAGTTTTGCACAGTTGAGGTAGGCCTCCAAGGGTGGTCTTCTTATTTTAAAAATAAAAGTGCAGAAATAAAAATGAACTTATAAAGACAATTGTTAGCACTGACAGTGATTAAAAACTCACACCATCTGATACAATAAATCCTTTTTTGTGTGATTCAGATGAATTCATCTGCAAGAAGCTATGATATTTTTGTCTGCATAACATAGAACTCTTACAGAAGCAACAGAAGAATGTAACCTTTCATTTTCAAATTTAATTTCTAGTGTTACATAAGATGGAACAATTAAAAATGAGCAAAGGAAGTTGCTCTCTTAGGTGTTTTGTAACAAATAAAGAACATAATGTTTCATAGAAATAAGAGGGAACCTGTTAACAATTCCCAGCTCCTCCTAAAGAGCAAGCTTGCTCACACTTGCCACATTAAGTGCTGTTCTGAGCAAATAAACAACCCCCTCAGTGAGAGCCAGAGATTAACTGCCTTCTCCTGTGGAGTTTCCAAAGCAGCAACACCTTCCATGGGAGCAATTTGTCTGAGAAGTTGGCAGCATGCTCTTCATCTCAGTGATGTTGATCCTAGCAAGTCCAGAAAGAGATGATCATTTGTTACATCAATTGATGCTAGAATTATTTTGAATAGACATCTCCCATCTCTCCGTTGGTCTCGCTCCCCACCCCTTGCAGCTACCCTCAGTACCAAGCGTGCAGGCATCGCACAGGGGCCAGCCTGGAGCGTTATTCGCTGGGATGGAATTTCCATGCAGAAATCTGATAAAAGGATGGCAGTGTAAGTTGAACTAGAACATGTTATTTGTGCACTGTAACGGCAACAATACCTTGGAAATGCATGCTGTGTTTCAAGATTTGCAAACAGATTTCATTTAAGTTAATTGCATATTGGCATATCAGTTAAAAGGTATCAGGAAGGACTCCTGCTTAATATACTGTATTAAGTATTGTATGTTTCTGTTGTAGTAATGTAAATTAATCTGGAATGATCAGCTCTGACATTTGTTATGCAGCCTGGGCATGGAGTTAACTATGCTGAAGATGCTTGTTATTTCATTTTGCCTTTATTTGGCTTTAAAATAAAGCTTCACAAAAGAAAATCTTGTATAATGAAAAGTGGGAGGGTTCTTTCTGTGTCTTAAAGAGATCACTTCATGCTAGTTCCAAATAAAAACGTCCCGTCTCCTAATAAAATTGTAGCAAATAGAGTTTTGAAATGATGCCATAATGAGTAACTCCTGGCTTTGTAGTTAGATAAGAACCTGGTAAGCCAGTCAGCCTTTTAGAGTGCTTGTTGTATTCCTGTGTTCTCATTCTGTTATTCAATAGTAAAAGAAAATGCTGTTTGCAAGGCAGGTCAGTAGGGTGAAAAAACAAGGCTGGTTCGGTGATGGGGACTGTATGTTTGAATGCAGACTGGAAGGGGAGAGAATAAAAGAAGTTACACCAGAATTTCTACATCAGATTCTTTCTTCATGTGAGTAATTGTACTAAAATCTCTAAGCAAAACCACTGAAGAGACGAGGGGCTGTAATTCCCAATGACTTCAACAGAAATTGCCAGTGCCCAATTTCTGTCAGCATTTGACCTCCTGAAAATTCAGAGGAAGAAAGCCTGAGGGCATACGTCCTTTTTTGAAGGTTCTGTTGTTGTCTTACTACTTAGCATACGCCTTTGGAAACCAGAGTGGTTTTTGCCTTAGAATCATTGAATAATTTATGTTGGAAGGGACTTCTGAAGGTCATCTGGTCCAACCTCTGCTCAAAGCAGGGTCTTTAAGCATTTTATGACATCCTTGTAAGACATGGGCACATACAAGTAGTTTGAAGCTTTGTTAGGTGTGACTCAGCCATAAACCATAACCATTTTCGCTTAAGCTAAACAGTGGGTGGAAAAAACTCACCTTCAAATCCTGCACTTGAACTCTTGTATGCACAGAGATAGGCATCTCTACTAGGTAGTTCATAACTTATGTAAGGAAAGGAAAGGAAACTAATGGCACTTTTAGATGATTATCTTTGCTTAGCGTTAGCTTCACTTTGTTGTTTATATGCACTGGTCAGATAGATAGTGCTGTGTATACTCATTCAGATTCTGTGACTGATGGATAATGCATCTGTTTCCTCCAAATTGGCACGCCAAGATGAGAATGTGAGCATCTAAATAACTGGAGTCAAGAATATGCGTTTAGCCCTCGCTTGGGTAATCAATCTCACAGACTCACTAGGAGGTATGCTACGGAAATAGCAGGAAAGAGAATCTGAAAAGATGTGGGATGATTTCTTTAGCGTAAATGTGGTTTCATGTCACTTTATTTCCATGACTCACTATATCTAATATAAACAATAAAAGACAGAAGAGGACTGGCTTTCTGAGGGTGGAATCAAATATGAATAAATTTAACAAGGATTTAAGCTGCAGAGAGCTCTAGTGGAACTTTTTTGGGTTAAGTCTGACACTTATCCTGTCATTAGTGGCTGAAAAATAAATGTTTCAGCCTTTTTATTCAGCAGCGATAGCAAAATAAAGGTCATTGTAACCCTCCATCCCATTGTATGTAGTTGGAGGTTTATGGTATTCCTGGGGTGAGCTAAGCACCTTTCAGAACAAATAATAAACATAAACTCTATCCCCAGTGTAATGCAGTTAGAGGTGGTAGTAGATGCAGGAGAGAGAATTGAGGATTAAGCACTAAAAATAAAGCTTTATTTTAAAAGTACAATCAAGTACTGTTGAAGTGCTTTATCCGTGCATCTTTCAAGCTGCCTACTAAAAGTGAGGAATTTTGCACCGAGCACATCACCTTGCTTGTCTGGTGACTCGGCTGCGACAGCGCCTGGAGGCCTCAGCTGGGACTGGGACCATACTGCGCTTGGCACGGTACAAATGAGGAAAATTAAGTCAGTCCTTGCCCAAGAAACTCAGCTGAGAAAAGTCTTGCTGTGATGACAGTTGTGCTTAGTTCTCTGTGGATGCATATTAAACGGAAAAAAATCAGCTCCTCTTATCAAGAATGCACAAACAATTCAGATCTGTTTGGCAATACCCATATCTGTAGCGATGTATGACAGAAGTAAGACATCTACTACAAAATATCCTTGTACACAGCATGCTTATTTTATTTGTCTTGCTTATTAATAGTGATTGTAACTGGATTTGTTTTTATTTATCTGGCACGTGCTACAGTCAGTTCTGTGCACATGCATTTGGAAGGTTTAGCTGGCCAGGACTGAGGGGCAGGCGTGTCTGTATTTTCTCTTGTTCCTCTCATATCCTAACCGTTTGGTGGGAGAGGGCTTTGCATCTGGAGCTTTTTCTGACTGCAGGACTCTCACTGCAGGCTTTTTTTCTAAGTATTTCCTCTTTACATTCAGCTCTGAAATCCCACTGGATGCCTGCTCAGCAGTGCTTTAACTTCTGAATATTGAAGCCAGCAGGTATGATGAGAATGGAATATTTTAAACAGCAGAAGACTGGCTCCGTATACGTTACATGCAAGACAAAAGCTCTTTGGACTGCCAGGATATGTGAAAACTCTAAAACAGAAGAGTGGTGCCAAGTGGTGGAAAAAAGGAAGCTGAAAGATGTCTCTGGATTGGTAACTACCTTTAAGACAAGGCAGATCTAATTCTAAATCAAAAGATTTTGCTTGGCAAGGGTGTAAGATGAGAAACATTTATCAAAGGTGGACAGTTATGGGTAAAGAATCTTATTTTACTGCCTGTCTACTCTACAATGTGGAGATTATTATGCTAAATGTGCATCCTTTTAGATGAAGTTGTTGGCTGTGATATGATCAGGCTCTGTTATGTTCAAAGGTTTTTGTAACTAAGTGTGACATGCAGCAAAAAAGAAAAATTTGGTAGAAACTACAGAGGAATACAAAATAGGCTTGTTATGTTCAGGGAGGCAGCAAGATGGGCGATTCTGGGCTAACATGTGATAGCTTCTTGACACGTCCCTGAATAATAGGCATGCATGCATGTGTGTTATAAAATAGAAGGATGGATTACAGGCGAGAAATCAGATTCTGTAACCGGATATGGGTTTTTCGTTTGTTTTTCTTGGATGGTAGAAATTGCTGAGTAATAACTCTTCTGTGAAATCCAGAGGAGGCTCCTCTGACAAAGTGGGGGACACAGGGAACAATACAAAACGTGACATGGAAAATAATGGGAATATATTTTAAGCGATCTTTTTCTGTTTTTTTGGGGGAGCTATTGAAGTAGAAGACCTCCCTGAGTGTAGCAAAAATAAAATGCAAACTAGTAATTTTACTGATGCTCTTCTGAAATGCCTTTCTTGGTTTGTACTCAGTAACAAACATGAAGAGAAATGCTGTTTCTGCTAATAAAAGATTGTTTCCTTGCCATGCTTTGTTTCTTTGCATATTTAATTTACCCTGAACCTTAAAATAGCTTTCTGGTGTTTGTCTTGGTGGCCTTGTGTTGCTTTAGTTGCTTTTGAATTGATTTTCAAGCTTTCACTTGTTTCCTCTTTGCATGAAGATCTGTGGGGATAAGGGGATTGCATCTCTGCCTCTCCTTCCTCGCCAAAGCATGTTTCATGCAACATTGATCCCATCAGCTGGGTTTTTAATACTCCAAATGGAGGAGCCCTGTACTGGGAGTTGGGAAGCACTACTGTAATACAGTTGGCCTGTATGACTAATCAGTTAGATAAAGAATTCAGACTGCAGAATAGCAGAGCCTTCATGCTTGATTGATGATAACAGCAGCCCACTGACTTACTGCCCTTACTGCTCGCATCCCCCACACTATTAGAGAGGATTTCCAGCGTTGTACAATAGATTTGTCCTAGTAAGCATAAAAACAAAACAAAAGAAAAGGAGGTCAAAATGGATGGTTCCCTGAATGCACTCGGGGAGGAGTTGCAGGAGCCTGGAACTAATGCTTGCTCATCCCCTACCTGCCTACTTCCTACCAAAAGCAGAGGATTAGTCTCCGTACTCAGCACAGTGTAAAGAATCTCTCATTCCTTTACCATGGAGCTTGTTTATCTCTGGCAAATCTCCCAGACTGTAGGCAGGGCTGATTTCTTTGGTTAGTAGAAGCTATTCTCCTACAGTCAGGACTTATGGGACCAGCATTATACATAAGCCTAAAATATATGGAGTGAAATAAAATATCTTTAATAGAAACCAGAAGAAAGGAGGAAAAGATACGTTTGTTTAGTATAATGTATGTTAACTTCTCGTGGCTTACAAGGTGTAAATAGTTTTTAGAAAAACTTAATGGCTGGTGTTTTTTTTCTTTTTCTTTTTTTTTTCTCTTGTATATGGTGATGTAAACTTCACTGTATTATCCAGAAGGCTGTGAATTACACTATGTGGAAGCTGCAAAGAACTGGTTGAGGTGGGAGAACTTTCTGTTGCTAAAGGAAAGATGGAGATTTTCCTAGATGAAATGAAAATCTGTTTATGAATCTCAGAGGAGTGATTCTGCTCTTCTGTTTTATAGGAGAGTAAGGAGCCAAGAATTATGTATGTTTCTAACGCATACACATAGTGATATGTTTTATGGACACTGTGAACTTATCAGGTGTCTGAGCCCTGGTTTATGGCTTGGAGGAGGCTAGCAGATTGATTACATTCCATGTCACTGCAGAAACTTAGCTGTTTAATTTTTCTTTTTACAAATCATTCTGATGACTGTTCACAAAACACCTACTAAAACAGAGGCAAGAAACCTAAAATGCTCTCTCTCAGTTGGATGCTTTCGGTTGATGTAGGCCATGTTTGGAGCAGAATTGCACTGAGTGCATAAACACATATAAAATATATCAGTAATCAGAGTCCACTTGTGGGATTGAGATATGTATTCTGATTTACTATCTGCACGAAGAAGTTGCCTGAAGTCTGAAGAACCGGTGATGCTTTCTGCCTGGAATTTGAGCTTTGCTTGTCTTAGTACCTGTGAGAGAGATATTCAACTGAAGCACTGATCCTGATTTGAAGTTAAATGCTGAAAATTCATTGTGAAGTTGTTCATAGCAGGGACCTTATGTGAAAAACTACATTAGAAGCCTTTTTTTTTTGGACTGACACAACAACCTCAGCAAATGATACAGATTTTGTTCTATCACTGATTCATCAATAGTCCTTCCTTTCTGGGTCCATTATTTATAAGAAGATTTCAGTGTCAAAGGGAACTTTACCTTTTGCAATTAGCCTTCTTTTCCTGCCTGCTGCATTCTGTGTTGCCACAGTCTGAGCCACAGAAACATAATTACAATATCGAATGACTGAAATTTATGAGACAATTTAGCTTTGGGAAGTTGTTTAAGACATAGGGACCTGAGTGGCAGAAAGCTAGATGCCTGTGCCGTGGATGAGGGACAGCCCTTCACAAGGGACTCTGCTAATGGGAGGATTGCCAGTTGTGCTGTGCTGCATGCTGCCTGACAATGGCTGCTCATTCTGGAGTTAATCATTTGGTCTACTTTCCACATGAACTTAACACCCAGCTTGTAACAGAAATGAAAATTGGGTAATGTGTGTCAACCCACAGCTGAATCTGACAACCATTTTCATGCTATCATAAAACAGCAAATTCTTACGTAGCTTAAAATATACCAGATTGCATCTGTTAAGCTGTTATGTTAATGTTCTGTATTTATATATGTGCATTACCTAAAAGATGCAAAGTGCTCAGATGGAAAATAAAGAGTCTACAATATCTACTATGAAATGCATCTGCAGAATCTATTTATAAGCAAGGTTTGAACGGATGAACTTGCCTTATGCTGTGCCTCCCAAACAGATGCCAGAGATAGTTAGTGAGTCCAGTTATAGAGATGTCATAAATCTGGTGCAGCTTGAGGTGCTGTATGTTCAGTGTTCTTCTCAGGCAATAGCATCCAATGCTCTGTGCTTGACATGTGGGGAAAAATCCCATATTTAAAGCCTGGATGGAGCAAGGGATGTTCTGGATATATGACTATTATGAAGATGGAATTTTAAGCAATTTTGTCCACTGGAAGCAATTTCATACTCATATTTCATACTCATTTTTTATATTTTTCAATTTAGGCATGTCTTAAAGACAGCTTGGAATGGCTAATTAATTTAAGCTTAGTCTTTTGTGATTGACTTGGTCTCCTGTGGCTATAAATCAAAACAATTGATGTTTAGCTTGTTTTAAAGTTCAAACATATCCAGACTTCTGGCTCTGATGAGCATTTCAGCTGTAGAGCTCTGAAGTAATGTGAAATGGATGAGGCAAGAAACATTTTCTTCATTTTCATTTTTCTTTGGAGAAAATGAACTGGGAGCAGGATTATAATCCTCCATTGTCTTGGTGAAATAAAGGAGTGGTGCAGAACCTGAAGATAGTCTGGAACAAGACTTCCCTAACCAAAATACTAGTGTGCTAGTTCTGGAGCTCTGTTGAAAGTAGAGAGGGAAAAAGGGGGACAGAACAAGGAGTGCATGAATTGGACCAAGTATTGACACTTCAAAAACTCCCTAATTATGCATTCTTGTCTGTTAACAGCAGTATTTGCAGCGTGTCAAGTGAATATTATTCCAGCATCCCCCAGGAGCCAGTCCTTGTCCTGCTGGTTCTCAGAGCAGCGTGTCTCTCTGCAGGAGCGGATTCATTTTCCATTTATATTTACTTGTTGTAATTCCATACGGGGAAATGTGCAAACGTGAGCAATGGCCTTTGGACAAATGCAGAAAGGATTTAAGAGAGGGGAGATGTGAGGAACTATATGGTATGCCTGAGATTGTATAGGATCTATTAAGGAACTGAGATGGGTAGAAGTTGTGCCTGTTCACTGTTCCTGCACTTGAAAGAAGAAATGTAGTCTGAAAATATTGCAGAGCAGTCTAGCCAATACAGAAATTGAAGCATTGTTCTGCTATGCTTACAACGTGTATTTCATATTTTGTCCATTTCCATTGTACTTCCACTTGTAGAGATCTTCAAAAAAACCTTTGCTTGGATCTCTTTGCTCAAGTGTCTGCTTTAATCTTCAGAGAAATTTTAGAAACGAAAAGGCCACTCCTTCCTGGTTAGTCCAGACACAGATATTTTTCTCTTCTGCTGAAGTCTTGCTTCCTGACTCCAGCAGCATTATCTGTTCTGGGTTTTAAGCAGGTAGAATGGATTTACACCATTGTTGGCAATAAATAGCATTTTGTCCAGCAGTACAATCAGAAGGGGACACCAAAGCCTCTGTCCTGTGAGAACTTTCATTCCTTTGTTTCTTCTTTGAGACATCTTCCTATTATCCTTGTAAAGTCCAGCATCTTACAAGTCAGTTTGATCTCTTTGGCTCAGTTTCTTAGCAGTGATGGAACATTTATCTTTAATGTTGTAGCGCTTACTTGCCAGTATCAACTTTTCTAAGGATCTGTATATTTCTATTCCATAGACAGAAATTATTTTTAATATTTTGAATTCAAGGTGGGATGTAAGATTAATGCTTCAAATGTAATTTGTAAATGATTGGAAACTTGCTTTTCCAAATACATTTTTAATTTTTCTCCCAAAGTTAGCTGTTTGGTAAATGTTCTCTTGGAAAAGTTGTTTGCCTGAATACTTGAGAAAGTGGAAATAGCATGACAACTACTGGGAAAAATAAAATTGCATAAATAAAGAGTCCCATAAAGTATTTTCAGTCAATTACTTTAAAACTGCTGTAATTATAAGGTTAAAAGGCACAACAGAGGTTCTGCTGACACTCAGTAAGTCACTTTCCCAAAGGAGAGTGGTTTCAAAGCAGATCTACCCAGACTTACCAGGGTTGCCCAGTGGAACCTACTTCAAGGCATTAATCGATAAACCTGTGCTGTTTAATATTAAGCAGCATTTCTTATGTCCTGTTCTAACCTGCTTTTGCTGTTCTGTTTGCACAAGAGTGACAGAATTTGGTAGAGGAAAAAAAAAAAGATGAATTCTGTGGAGGTGGATTTTTTTTCCATCCAGGCTTGCACCAGCCATGCTGGAACATTGCTTGGATCTGCCAGGAGAGGGCACGTGTTGTCCAGAGCAGGCGACATCTCCCACTGCTGTCCTGCCTGCTGCCATACACCACTGGGTAACCAGAGCTGGAGCAATTCCAGGCATTAACCCAAAGAAAGGCTTGACATTTTTGTCGGTCTCTAAGGTAGGCTGCTTGCTCTTAAGGGCTGACATTCCTCATGGCAGTTGGACCAAAAAATGTGAAGTGACCACCACAAAAGTGAAGCCTTAATATTGACTGCGAAAGCTTTCATCCTCCTCTGTCTTAACATCTTTCTGGCAGATATATTTCATTTGATTTTGTGTGTGTGTGTTTGTGTGTGGGGGTTAATGGCTTGGCAGGTACAGGGATATTAATAAATAATTCTTAATTATAAGCTCTATTGAATTATTAAAAGAGGAGATAATATCTCTTTATGACAATATTGTACGTAACACAGCTAGCTTATGAAATCAAAAGGGATAAAATAATAATTTGCACAGTCAGATATGTTGAAGCCACAGAGGCCGGGAACAAGACTTGAAGATCATTGATCTGTCTGTGAGCAGAACCAGAGTACAGGCAGGGAGTTCAGCAAAATAACCTGCTGGTGTGTCAATTAAATCTCTCTAGTAAACCATCCAAACAAGTGAGATTCTGCTTCAGGCATTTGGTGTCTGTTTCTCTAGCAGTAGTTTATTCACTACTGGACAATTTTAATGATTAAATAGTAGTTTTCTGTTGTTTGTTTACATCTTCAAGGCACTCTCCAACAAGTTTTTGCAGGGACGGTTGCAGTAAATGTCTGAATGATCCTGATTTTAGCGATAGAATAAACAGCTAGCAATCAGTGTTAAATGAGAGGCCAAAACTGAACTGAAGTTCGTAGTTCTCCAGCATTGTCCTGTAGGAAATAACCACGTCATCTTAGACACTGTCTATGATGAAAATACAATATATATGTATGTTATAAAAAGTAGGCGATTTAGCCTATAAAGATTGCGATGTGATTTATTTTTTACCCTGTATTGTCATTTTGTTTTTCAAAATAGGTATGAATGCTGGGCACCAATGATCCCTAGTCATGGACCAGGCATGCATTTAGGTTTTAGAGACAGATTTTTATAACTGACTGTTGAAGATTTTGAATTATTTTGAAGGATGTGAGTCTAGATGTAAACTTACTCTCTCTGTGTCAGCTTAATTAAACTTGGTTCTTCGGTATTTACAGAAACAGAAGGACTCACTTAACTCACTCCAGAGACGTACTATATGAGGGTGTCTTAGATTAGTTTCATCATAGCGAAGTGAGCGGCAGTCAAGGTTATGTTTACAACTTTATTTCTATTACCTTATGAAACTCCCAGGGACATTTGAGTTTGCAGCGTACCGTTTCTTGTTCTGGAGAACTTCCAGAACAAATTAACAAATTTGGTTGCAGGCAAAACAGCTTTAGAAGACCCATCTGAAGTGCAAAATACTGTAAAGACAAGGACTGTATTAGGTTGTACGAAGTAAATAAAAACTAGTTTTAGATTACATCACATTAAAATGTAGGACCATATGGCCTAGCCCTGTTTCGCTTACTATAAATGCGGTGTACTCCAAAATCTGCCTCAAGTTTCTGTTGCTTCTCAGGTTGTCATGGGAGCTTCTGACACAATACTGAGAAGATAAAAAGAAAAAAGCTGAGCGAGCTCTGAGTGCAGTGTTGTGGTGGAATAGACGGAGGATGAACTTGAAGACACTGCCAATTTCTCCATGAGAAACCTAGTATAATATACAATAAGAAATATGTAGAAAATTGATACCTTTGGTACTCTAAAGTGTTCAGAAGCATCCCCCAGATTTGTAATTTACAATCTACTGTGGATTGTATAATTTCCTGCCTTTCCTTGCAGGAGGGATCATTTGATGGAAAGACTGATCGTGCAAGGGTCTGGCTGCAAACCACAGTGTTGTGCCATGTTGCAGGGAGCTGAGAGAAATGCTTGTTGTGCTATTCTGTAGTGTTTGGGCTGTGCTATAGATGTTTTCTACTGCTGTAGTAGAACATCGAGATTCATTATCTAGGATAGCAGGCTACTTTCCTTCTGTGTGTAACATTATCCTGAGAAAGCAGTACTGTAATTTTGTTTGTTTGTACTTTTCCTTGGCATCAGGTATTGGCCACTGTTAGGGTAGAAGTCTGGAGTACTGGAATAGCTGAAATAGTTAAGGCCAGTCTTCTTGCGCTGAAGTTGAATTTGTTCCAATTTCTATATATTTTTAGATACTGTAGCATGAAACTTCATGCCCTCCAAACCATGGCTTCAGGGCAGTAGCACTCCTGTGGCAGTTCCCCTGATACCAGTAGGACTGATGGCATGAGCACAGAGCACAATCTGCGTCCGTTCTTTTCTCATTACTTAATGAAGCACATTAACTATCACAGCTTGTTCTTCAGAGTAAATTTTGACACAGTCTATACATTTATGCATAAATTTCAAGTAGAAAGGGGAATATTTCTCTGTGTAATGAGAATTTGTAGTAGTACCTGTTGTTCTAGGCAGTATGGTTATTAATAGAGTGGAGAAATTTTAAGTCCAAGGGCTGCCTATGGTGAATGAGTCTGAATAAATTGGTATAATAAACTGAAAGGAAAACAGAGCACTTAGAATGGCATTTTCAGCTTTCTTCACGTGTTTCTGTATAAAGAGGATTTTTTAATGATCTGATTTCTTTCTCAGGTGGACTCAGAAGAGCAGTTTTACATAAAGAAGGAACAAAGTGAATGTTACACAATTTTACAGTGACGGGGGAAATAAAATTTCAAGGTTATGACTGGGTAACTTATATTACCAGATATGATTCAAGATGAACACTGTGCCCACGTTACCCCATTTGATTTAACTGCATCCTCTTTAATGAAATGGAAATATAAAACGATCAGAATTCCACTTGGGGACATTCTTCTCTAAACCAAGAAAAAGTATACTTCTGTCCTCTAAAATTAGTTCAATTATCTCAATTTAAGTGTGATTTTTAAGTCTCACGGTTTTGGATACAGCTTGACAGCTTTAGTTACTTTTATTTTGCTCTAACTTTCTACTTCCCTAACCAAGTAAGAGGGTGTGGGTATCCTTTCCTACCTTTTGTAACAACTATTCTTGATTTTGTATATGCGTAAGTGTTTATCACTGCTGTTGTGCCCATCAAACCCTTATCTGAACAGCACCCTCTCTCACACACATACACAAAGTTATGTTTATGGAGGCTTACTGCAAAATAGTTTTATAACCTGATGTACTTGTGGCAAATCAAAGGGAAATACTGTGGCATCTGTTTTTCACTGCTGACTTTTAATTGCAACTGCTACAAATTTAACAGCTAGCAGCTGACTTAATTGTGAAGAGCAACAAACCAGGCTATTCTTCATGCTTCCTTACATTCTTCATGCATACTTCCATTCTTGGTTACATGGTTTAATGTTGGACTTGGCAGTGCTAGGCTAAAGGTTGGACCAGATGATCTTAGAGGTCTTTTCCAATCTAAATGATTCAGTGATTCTCTCTACGATAAGTTTTATTTTTGCTTCAGTGTGCTTTTGGGATAGGAATGAAACCACTCTGTCACGTTCTTAAACTTCAGACCAAAAAAAAAAAAAAAAAAGGAACACTGCCCTCTGCCAAAATAAACTCATGGAAAAGGACCCAGAAAAAAGGAAAGAACATAGGAAGATCTGAGAAGATCTTTAAAAAAAAATTACAGGCTTCCTGTAAGTTTTTTGTTTCACTTCAGGTGAGTTAATCCTAACCCCTCAACCATCAGTGGGAATTTAGGTACCTAAAGATCTTGGTGAACTTGGTCAGAGCTTCTCTTTACCTCCTGCTCTGCAGACCAATGCCGGCAGCACTGTGGCACCTGAGAGGCAGCGCATGTCCTGTGGTGAGGGTAGCTGTAATTACAGAGCCCAAGGCAGAGTTTCAAGTGATGGTGGCCGAGTGAGTTTCTTGATTTGGAAAAGCAATCCCAACCTAACTATTGTGACTGCTTTGAAAATCACCTCTCAGAGGTGTAGGGATATCACAGTATCTACTAAAAGAACCTGCAGTACTTGTCAAAGCAGTGCATTAAGCCTGCTAGGCCTTGCTTATGCCTTAAATTCATGTTAACCCAATTAACATGATTAGTCATGTTTGAAGGCAGAGCTTGTGTTAGGAAGAGCAACAGACAAAAACTTGTGAATCTTATAGAATTGAAGTATACCCTGTAACACTCTGCTTGCTTAAATACAATCAGAATAATGCATGTTTTTTGTAAAGAATTTAAGTATTAAATCCATTTAAAGCCTTGGCAGAGCACTGCGTCCAGCAACATAGCCATTACTGTGATTCCATTCAGGCAGTTTCAGTAAATTGCAGCAATAAAACTTCTGTTGCAGCAGCCAAGTTAATCATTTGACTCTTCATTGGAATGACTGTTTCCATGACAATTGGATGGGGTTTATGATTGACACACATACAATTAAAATCTGCCCTTCGAAAGTGTAAATTGCAGAGACATAATGAAAGCTCAGTCATATTCTTAAACAACTTTTCACAAAAAGAACATTTGATTGTGACATCTAACCATCTAACAGCAAAGACACTACAGCTTGCAGGTCTCAACACCAGGGAACACAGTAGAGTAAGATTAAGGTAAGATTTATTGTGGTCTTAGCCTTAGATTTTAATCCTACCTAAATCTGAGCTTGTATTCTATTACCAACTTAAACCTTAGTGGGTTTGTTGATTTCTTATAATTAACATCTAGATGGAAATTATGCATTTCTTGGACAACCCAATTTCCCATTGCCTTCATACAGAGGTTAACACGGTTAACAGTTGTAAAGACTATTAGGCTTTGGATTAATAAGGTTGTGCATACAGCAACTCTAAGAAAATACATGCTATAGCTTTACCAAAATTTATGGACAATGGTATTAAAACTGTAGTACTGTTAATCAAAGTATGTTAATAACATAGTTTCAGTGGAGAGTGGAGCCTTTTAGTGTTTGGGTGGTCTCTGGACACATGGAGAATCCATCTTCCTTCCTGAGGAAGATAAGACTCATATGGGGGCTACAGGGATGGCAGCTTGTTTGACTTTTGTCCCAGAGATGTGTTTGCATTATGGGCAACTTAATAGACAGCGGCTTTGCAAAATTCTTGCAGCCTACAAAAGATGATTACCTTTTTGCCAGCAAGTAAAACATTATTTGTTCTTTCATTAAAATCATTTTAACAAGATGCAGACAAATGCTTGTCTGCAAGTATTTGTGTGCAATTTTTCAAGGCTGACATAGTGTCATCGTATCTGAGATTATCTTCATAGGATTTCTGGATGTTTTCAGATCTGAGAAGCACCTACAGCCTTTGGCACTGTTATGACTGGAAATCAAAATATGTGGCTGATTTCCAAGGAACTTGTATGAAATGTATTTTTTTTCTAATAAATAACTAGTCAAGCTGAGGTTTTTTGAGTCCAGTATTTTTGGTCTCATCAATCCTTCACTGCTTTTTTAATGTTACAGAAACCAGACATGTCACTGAATCATTCAGGAGGAATAATATAATTAGAGAGGAGAAAACTAGCATCTGAGCCATAATGGTGTGCCACAGCCTCCTAATGATGGAGTCAGACTGGAAGCTGGCTCACAAAGTGGTATGGCTCTGTAGCATTTGCTGTTGCTTTGCCGCTTATATTAAAAAGCGTGCATTCAGACTGAAAGAGCAGATGTGCAGCCATATTCTGTCTCTTAAATCTGAAGATTATAAACATTTAAGATGCAAATAAGACTTGTGTGATGGAGTTATTGCTTCTGTGGTTTTGATAGTTAGGCCTGTTCCTCAGTTTCATCACATTTGCTGCTTGTTAGGGGGACGCTGTCCAGGCTGGCAGAACTAAAATTAGACCTGCCAGCTTTTCTCACTGCCCATGTCATCTTGCTCTCAATTCTACCTGCTGCATGCTGGTGAGCGTGGAGTGAGTTTGAACTGTAATGAGTGTGCTTTGACAAAAAGTTTTTTTAAGACTCAATATCTCGATCACATCTGCGATCAGAAAGATCGAGTGCATGGTGTGTCCGCAGTTTAAAATGCGTCCTATGCCCCTCTTAGTTTCTCTGACCTCTTTTGTTCTCCTTTTATTCCTTTCTGTTTTGGCAGCCAAAGTGGTACTGAAAAACTGAGTTGACAGGTACCTATCAAATGTATACTGATAAATATTTAAACTGTAAAAGCAGTGCAGTTTCACATCTACAAGTCTCACCAGAAACATACATTAA
This sequence comes from Anas acuta, assembly GCF_963932015.1. Taxonomy (NCBI): domain Eukaryota; kingdom Metazoa; phylum Chordata; class Aves; order Anseriformes; family Anatidae; genus Anas; species Anas acuta. The sequence continues at coordinate 10,865,298 of NC_088995.1, read as the reverse complement.
TCCCACTATCGACACGAGCAGTAGCAGGAGCTATAGCACGACTCACATGTTTGCAAATTGTTTACCTGTTTATTTCTCTTACATGAATAACTGTTCCCTTTCCTGACAAAGTGGTAGGGATACGTGGTGTGTGCTTTCTTTGCTGTTGAACTTAGTTTCCTATTTTCCCTGCTTGCCTGTATTTTTTTTTCTGCTCATTTTTCCTCTGCCTAGGCACAAAGAAAGTTTTTTGTAGTCACTAAATCATGTATCAAATAACTAATTTCAGATGTCCGTTGCTACTTCATGCCTTCTGATATTTATCTAAGCAAGTTATCACAGCAGCCACAAGACAAATACACAGAGCGGGATAAATGTAATGATTCAGGCACTTACTGACACTTCTGGCTGTAGCTCCAAATACACTTTGGCATATGCTTACATTGCCAGTTCACACTTGGCACTACTGCTGCTGTTTACACTGGAAATGTTGGTCTCCTGAGTGCCTTTTCTTGCCAGTTTTTCTGTGTTCTTCCCACTCACAAATTTATTTGGCGTCAGCATGTTTCGTTGCTAGGCCTTCCAGCATGTGCTATGCTCTTCAATAGTACCACTGCTGTATTTAGTGGCTTACTTGACTTTTCAAAGACATCTTTCATCTCTTGTTTAAGTCTCCACTATGAACAAAATGCAGTATTCGGGGCTTTGTAAGATCAAGCTGTCACTGAACTAGATTAACCAGTTTGCTGTAATTGCCAAATTTCTAGTGATCAGCCTGCTAGTTTTAAACACAGGCAAGAATTTAAGTCTCTCCCCTCTTTCCTCTCTCTGCATTCTTCCAATGCCTTGTACCTTCTCTGAATTGTTGCATGCTTGTTCAGGTTTTCTCTAGCACTCCACACCCAGTATTTCTTAGAAAAAACAGCAAGAACTGTTTTAAATTAGCAAAACGATTACTTGCCAGAGTTTGAGGAATATGATTTGATTTAATTTAATCTCCCTTCATTGGCCTTAAAGATAAATATAAAACCATGTGGGTCTTAGGAAAGTGTTACAAGTTCTTTACAGTAGGATCACAGTAAATTTTTCTATATCAATAGAGCTAAAGTAGTACATGAAGAGATGGGAGCAGTCATCATAAAAATGGAAATACTACGGCAAAGCAAATAATTCTGCTTCAGTAGTGCAAGGATAAACACATTCTTACTGCTTTCACCTTATAACCTCTTATAAAATGCAAGCCAGAACTCTTTTTCTACCAAGATTATACCTAACAAACTGTTGTGATTCCACAGTTCTTAAACTTACTGAGCTGAAAGCACTAGGAAGCAAGCTGTTAAATATATATATTTAGCATGTATTGATTAACATAAGATTATAGATGCTATCATTTTGTGAATATGGAAACAGTTCTGGGAGTTAATATTACACATTTTAGCTGCTCTTGTTTGTCCTGGGAACTGAAAAAACAGAAGCTGAGTGTTTGAATATGTTGGCATATCTTGAAGTAGCCTAAGTAATATGACTACCCAGTAGCCTAAGTGTATTAAAATGAAAGGCACAGCTCGGCAGAGCTCTGGGACTTGGCGTACTTAGTATTTTCTTCTTCAGTAGCTGTCTGCGCTTTGTGTGCCAGGAAGGGCTCCTGTGCTGTGATCTGTAACAACTACAGAGGACTGATTTCATCTCTTCTTAGATAGTCTTCCTAGCCCTCCTTTTCAAGTTCATAGACCAAGGAGTTTGGATGCTTTTTATATCTTTCCCTAGCAATTGTTTTTCATTTTAGACTGCTACAGTATTCTACCTTTAATTTTCACCTTGCTTATAGAAGCAGTTTGTGTTAGTGATCTTAATCTGTGCTAATGTAACGCTGTTCTGAGTGTGTGACAGTAGATAATGGCAGAGATTATACTTTTTCTCTTCATATGGACTTCTCTCTTCAGGTCATCATTAATAACAAGAACCTATTTAATTATTTTTCAACAAATAAAAAATGAAACATGATTTGATTAAATAGATCATACCTCATTTTTGTGTAAATCAAACAGATGTGTTGCACTCTCTCACTGTCACCCAGGTGGCAGATTACATATCCTTACAACTCCTACTAGCCAAAACTTCATTTGTAAAATCAATGTTTTTGTGAAAATAAAATTGCCAGAGCATCTAAAATGATCTAATTACTTCTACCTTTTGATTTCTTAACCATTTGTATGTAGCTTATTGGCATAAATATGTAATTTACATAAACTGAACTGTATCTGTAACATTTTTGAACACTGCTCTTGCATAGGAATGCTCCTTGGGTTTAACTGCATACAGGTGCCCACTCAGTCAGCGTTCTGGAAGGTGTGTGCACCTTCTACCCACCATGAGAGTGCTGTGGATTCTCCAGGTTTGCTTGAGGCTTCCAGTTGTTTCAAGCTTTTTTTTTTTTTTTTCTTGTGTTGTTCTAAAAAAAATAAAAAATCTGTTCCATGTGAGTAGCCAAAAGAGTTGGAGATGTGGCTGAAGGCTCATTCAATTGTCTCTTTCCTAAGGAAGACAGGAAGGCATCACATCATGTGTGTGTTCGGGCCTCTTGCCTATGACTCTGACCTTCAGCAAACTGTCACTCTCCATGGGATTTCTCTGCTCCTATCTGTGTTCTACATTCCCTGCTTCTGACTTTGCTAGAAAGCAGTGGTACTGTGTCTGTCCATGGTAAAAGTCTTCTGATAAGTGCAGGGCTCAGGTACCTTTGTAACAATAACTGCTTGAGCTGTATTCTCCTTGACAGTATGGGCTAGTAAGAATAGTCAGTACTAATGCAGATTTATGGAGAAAATATTGTTCTTAAATAAAGCTAGGTCACCCCAATTTTATTCAAAATATTGTTAGCTGTTAAGGTGTTGTTCTTTTTTTTTCTTTTCTTTCCAAGATGGTTTTCTTCTTCCATTTAGGCACAGAGTGTGCTCAGAAAGAACTGGACATTTTTCAAGTACATATTTTCGGTAAGAAATTATCTGGCTTGACAAAATATCTGGTAGCTGCCTTTTGTTCAGAATTGAGACCTTGCCAGCTTAATTGTCAAGCCAGTAGATGTTAGCCACTGGCAGTCAGAAGAGCATAATTAACATGCTAGAAGGATGTCAGATAGACCCAGAAACATCTGACAATGTTGACTGCAGAGTGCTTCTGGTTATTGTAATCATAATGAAATTGTTACAGCATTGTGCTGTTTTATAGCAACTAATCTATGCTGTATGAGTACAGTACAATATTAATTGTAAATTGCAGAGTTTTTTCTTGAATTAAAATTGTCAGCAAAGATTTCCTTTGTAGAAAACTCTAGGTTTGTTTGGCAAGTGGGTGCTAAAGGAAATACTTAGACACTCTTAACTTTATAGCTTGACTGCACAGTAAGTTTAAAACCTGGTAGGATAGCAATGACACATATGTATTAAACTCACTTCTTATTTTCGGCAAGGCGTTTTTTTCTCTTCATCAAGACGTTTTCAAATAGGGGACAGATGGGAGAGTTTAATTTCTCTCGTTTTGTTTTGGTCTACCATTTCAATTAAATATGGTGAATTGAATAGCCTCGAGAAATTGAAGTACAAACCTTTGGCTAAATTCACAGCTGGAATCTGCAGTATTTTGTCTCCTGCAGTCAGTGTTGAACTTGTCTATTCACACACAAACTAAACAATTTCCTTCTTTCCTCTTCCCTCGCTTACTTCTGAGATTCATCCTTTCTTATTTTGTCTCCTCATCTCCTTTGGTGTCTTCCATTCCACTCCATTTTAGCCTTAATTCTGCTGGTCCCTTGCACAAAGCCAATAACCTTGAATTAGGAAATCAAGCTTAGAAGCTGCTTCTCTCCCTCTAGCCTGTTATTGAACTTCTTGATTGGATGGGAAGCTCCATAAAGCTGAAGTTAAGCCTCCAGTAAGCAAAGATCATCTGGCTTTTCATAATTTTTAGTGGTTGGGGATGACTGCACTGACCATTCATACTTTTTAACCATTTTAATGGTATTTATATCATTCAGAAATTTGAAAATTAAATCTGGTCATGTAAATTAATCGTATAGTTATTAACAGGAATAAGTGTTACTAGTAACTAGAATGCTCTTTTATTCACAAAACAACTCTTCTACAAAACACTTATTTTTCAAATCCAAAATAATTCTTATAATGAAATTCCAATTTATTAGTATAATAATAAAATTATGTTTGGAATTGAACAAGTTGGTACATGTAAAGTAATGCTGAAAAAAAGCGCACACAAAAAAGGGTTAACTGTTAGAAAAGAAATTAAACCTATACTCAGGTCTTACATAATGGTAAATTAATCTTACTGATTGACTCTTGTTGTCAAAATCTGTATTGAGCGCAGCTTTCTTCTGCAAATGTATTTGAAAGAAGAATGATTTTTCACTGCCAAAGGTGACTTTGGTTGCCCCATTGAAAAGCTATCATGTTCAATTGGGATATCTTTGGTATATACTGGAAAACAAAAGTAGGTAATTCATCAGTTAAATTAAATGAAACTGCATATTAGCATATAATGTAATAAAATTCCTTTTCCAGACTTGCATAAAAGGTGATCAAGTGCTGCATTTTAATTTAATTGGGTATGATGAATTCTTATGCATGTTAGGTTGTAAAATCTTAAATTACATTTTTATAAAAGGTGTTCATCTATTTTTAGCAATGTTATTGCAAAATAAATATTTGAGGATCAACGTTGTTGGCAAAGTTTCATTTATTACATACACATGTAATATATGTGTGTGCTTCTGTGTTACTAGATTCTGCATATACCTGCTTGTTCTTTAATTCCTAGATAGCTAAGGAGAAATACTAGGAAGGTAGTACTATCAGCTGTCAGCAGAGTTTTGATAGGAAGATTGTTATGTATTAACTTTAAATAGAGTTAGAAATATGTAATTCATGCCTACTTGGCCGATTTCGCAAATCTCACCAGTGCTGTACATTTCCTAGTCTATATGACATGAAAAAAAATAAAAATTAAAAAAAATCTTGGAAATACTGTCATTTAGATTCATGGCTATCAAAAAACTGCAGTTTTAAGGCACCTTAGATGTTTAGGAGAAAATTCTAGACCTATGCTAAAAGCTGCCTGGGTTTCTTATAAATATTTACCAAATGCACAAAAGTCTGTGGCACTTCCTTCAGTAAAAAGGGTTAACTGAACTTGTGCTTGCTCACAGCATACTACGTTGAAGTGAATCACTACGCGTTGACTTTTGTAGTTTTACATTTCTTGAATTTTCTTTGAATGTGCCGTGTCCTTATCAACAAACTAATGTGCTCCGGGAAATAGGTGCATCTAGTTTGCCGTAGTTCAGCCATCACTTCCTTAATAAATGATGTGCATCACTGTTGCATATAATGACTTGAGCAACATTTTATAAGCTGTTGCACACTTCTCAGTTCTGACATTTTAAAAAGCCACAGTTCTTATCTATGACATGTCTGCATGGTGATGTATGAGCTTTTTACCTCTTTTGTAATATTTATATAAAATTTATTGGCAGTAACTGTTATTACCCAGAGCATCTATTTTGAAAGGTCTGTGTATCTATCCTTGTTGACTAAGCTGTTAAAAGGTTTTTTGTAACTTTCTGGGCATTTTGCCACTGCTTCTGTCCGAACTTAGCCTGCATTTTTATCACTTGCTTTAGTTAGTGTTTGCTTGCTTGATGTTAATGCGCTGATTTACATTATAATTAAGAATGAGTGGGAGTTCATAAGGGAACTCCAAGTTCATAAGTAACACAAAAATAATGCTGTTTTAAATAAATTTCTAAAGATAATTGGGTGTAAATATTAGAATATCAAACAGCTTGTAGTCCGCCTCTTTTGATGGAAAACCTTTTAATGAGTGTACAGTATTGCTGTCATTAAGGGTGTTGTGTGGTAGCAGTGTATGTATCACATCTTTAAGTGGAGACACTGTGGCTTCCCGTGAGTATTTCATATGTTCTGATGCAAGTTGTGACAGAATATGTACCCACACACTGAGTTGGGTAACAAAGGTACCTCGTGTTTTCTGTCTGGCATCTTCCATAAAAGCAGAGCCATGATGTCAGCCGGAATGGTCATTTGCCAGTGACATAACAGCAATTTGGCAAATGAGGATTTAAGGCAAAGGAAGGAGGAACTCAAGGAGAAAATACTTGCTGCTCACCTCTGAGTTTGTTAGTTAAGAGAAGCAAATCACAGCAGATGGAAAACACAGCCCAAAGCATGCTGTTCAGTTCTGCCTATATGTCCAGTGATCTATCTGTGACAAAGTCCGTGCTGAGGAAAACATACAATTGGAGGGCATGAACTTCTTGCAATCGATACAGACAAAACATAAACAGCCTCATTTAACTTTGCACCAAGTGAATTCTTTTCCACCTGTCTTTTCCATTTGTGTAACTCAGTTGTTAACTGGTTACGCTGCCTGCAGTATAGTGTTGTAAGGGAAATATTAGTCCATTAAGACTAATTTGGGGTTGTAAGTGTGCAGTGCAGGTGGTAGCTATGATTTTGCAGGTAATTTTTCTATTACCAAATAACGTACATCATCCACATTCTTTATTGGTTGTTACGCTGCCAGAAATGCCAGAGAGAAACAGCTCAACTGAGTGTCAGAAGGATCCAAGGACATGGGCTTTCCGTTTCCCTTGGCAAGGTTTTGCAGTTCTTGCTTATAAGTAGTAGTGCAGCTGAACTGAAAAGTGGTCTGCTTGTCTAGCCACACCGTTTTAGTGTTTCTCTCATTTATTTTGGACTTCTCTACTCACCCCACACATAGCAGGTTTAATTGGACCTATTTCTGTGCAGAGATGAGGAATCCCCTCAGGAGCAAGTAGTGCATTTCATTAGTGGTTTTGTGTAATGCTGCCTCCATGGCACCAACAAGCAACCTACCTGAGTGTAAAGCAGAGAGCAGTTGAGTCGGCTGCTTTCAGTGCGTTTACCCGTGCGTTGCGTGTCCAAAGAGTGCACATTGCACAACTGGCCGGGCTAGAATCCTTTTCAAGAACTGGGTGCATGTTCAGAAGCTTTTTTAGTAAGGGACCAAGGAGGCTGTAACAAGAGGATTATGAGCATGATCCAGGCTTGGCAGAGAATGCAAAATAAGACACCAGGGAAAAGGAGTGGTAGGACAGATTGCCACAGTACTTTGCATCATACTCAAATCATGTGTAAAAATGCTCATCTGTCACTACTGCGTACACTTGCAATGGGACAGAGGCAAAATTTGCCCCTGAGGTTTCCTGTATAACGACAGTAACTTTCCTAGTAAGTTACTCACATTTTAACCCTATGAGAAAGAAGTTTTAATAACCAGTTGTGTTCGTTGGAATAGGAGAAGAACCAAGTGGTGGCTGAGATGCAGCTCTGGAACTCACTGAATGGCAAGGAATTGTTTGCTAGTAGATGCTGTATTTTCTCACACATTTTGCAATGTTAGTGTCTTGATGTTCTAGTAAATTCCTTATTCTGAAAATATTTATTTTAATTAGTAATTACAGCTAGAGACTAATTGTTTAATTTCATTTTTTTAGTCATTTGTTGGCAAGTGAACATGGAAACGCTCAGAATCTCTAACAGTGTGACTGGGTAATTAGTTGCAAGTGGGCAATAACGAGCAATTTGAGAAGGTATTACAGTTTGGTTTTATTTTTCAACCTTATCTGAGAGCTGTAAGATATTTGATTAAAATTGATGATTAAAGTATATTACTGGAATGAAGCAGTGTTTATATAATGGAGTACAGGTTGTGTTTTATTAAACATCATGTGCTCCAAGCTGGTGCTTTTTTCTCCCTCTCCCCTGTGATGCAGGCCACGTTGTCAAATGTGAGCAACCAAGGACCGAAGAAGGGACTTGGCAATATAGCCATGAGCCTCAGCAAGCTCCAGGCTTCCCAGGGTTCTGTGATTCTATGATCTGGGGCTCAAACTGTCAGCTGGCATCTGCCATTACTCAGTTAATACTTGTTTTCCCAATGTCAGTTGTACTGGCCCTGTACGAACGTGATAACAGCATGATCTGTCAGCATGAGCCTATCCAGTTGTTTGCCATAACCCAGGAAGCACCTTAGGGATCGCCATAGTCTCAAGAGGCACGGTAGGCTAGTGCCCATCTTGCAAGAGGAGGTAGGTAGCCCGTGTGGTTCTGAGCTCCTGTCCCAGCTCCATCTTTGTGTTACCCATAGCTTGAATGTGTCGTGTGGGTGATGGAGCCACCTCCAGGCTTGCCTTGATCATCTGTTGTACCTCTTTCTTGGCTTTATTTATTTCACTTCTTAGTTAATTTTGGCAAAATACTGGCATAACCCCAACTGTGTGGGATTGTGGATGGATTTAAGATTTAAGCATGGATAGATTATGTATTAGCAAAGTGATGTGTTCAGCAAGTAATGACTTTGTTTTCTGCCTTACAGTTACATATTAATCTGGATCTTTTGCATCAAGGTTTTTAAAAGGATCCAATTCAGGGAACATTGTACACTTGCTTTTACAACTATGTTAGTCTGGAGCAAGTATTTAGTTGGCCACCCAGGAGGGTGATGCTGCGTAGAACACAAGGAGCTGAAAGCACTGCATTATGGGGAGGATAAAAAAAATAAAGTAGAATAAAGTAAGAATGAAAATTAGTCACAATTTTCTCAGAACTGCTTCTAACATCAGAGAGCTCAGTCTCGCTGCAGGTGGAAATTATGCAGAGACTTTTGAGAGGATCCTAGCAAAAGAGCAAGTTTTCTAGATATCTTTTGCAGCTAAGAAACTGTGATACTTTATGCCTTTATTTGCAAGTATATAGCCATTAAATTTTAGTTAAAACTCTTTAGACCCCTGTTCTATCTGATGAATCTCTCAAATGTGAATTGGAAAGAAGGGACCAGGAAACAATGCGGTTGTGTTTCTTGTGGAGAGGTCAATGTTATTAGCTTTAATTGTTAAACTTTCTAGTTGCCAAAATTATTGTGTGTTTTCACACAAAACCTGCTTAAAGAATAAAATAAAACAGATCTATATTGGAAAAAAAAAAAAACAAAACAAAAACACAAATAGTTTCCTGATAACCAACAATAAATTTCAGAATATACAAATATGTCATTTTCACTAGAAGAGGACTGGTAATAATGTGGGTGTTTCTCTTCTGAAGTACCTGATACCTCATGATACTTTATATATAAATTTCATAAGATGTTGTGAAGTAGGAAAATGCAGTTTCTGCCCAGATTATGCTGTACAAAAAGGTTAAACAGCCCCCAGCCATACATGCAGGGTACAGTGGATCTGGGTCTTAACCAGGATGTCCCGACTGAAGACAAATGCCTTAGGCTGCTTGTCCTCTTGACCTTAACAGTTAAAAGAAAAAATACAGGTGGGAAAGGAGGAAGGATAAATCAAGCTAAGTATTATTTTAGTAGGTTTTGGCTGCTCCAGGGGGCACTAAACGTAAATCACGACTTACTTCATTTCTTAAAATGGAGTATATTTTAATAAAATACACAGAATTAGCCTACACAAAGGAGGTCGTCATATTCTTGTTACGAGAAAAACACTAAAAGAAGTCAGGATTCAAAGAAATGCTCATGTTACCTCAGAGGTATATGGTTTTGTTTCAGCACCTGTTTGGTTACAGTGAGTGTGAAGGGCTGAAGTGTTTCTCGTTACTAACCGCTTGGGTTTGGACTCGGTGTGCTGTCCAGCCAAAAGAGGGCTGCCGGAAAGAGTCTAGTGGTGAAACCAAGTTGCTGGCTGCAAATGGAAAGGGAGTGACGGTGTCTGTTTCTGTAGGTAAACTTCCCTTCCTGAGCGGAGCTATGGAAGGAATCAGCTACTCAGAATGTGCTTGGTCTCACAAACAGGGAGGAAGCCTGGGAATCAGAGGCAAAGCATCCTGTTTGTAATCTGTAGGAGAAGTTTCTGGGATAAGGAATGCCGTAATGAGAATGCTACCTGAAGCTCAAACTAAAAGGGATCTTGAAAAGTGTTGAATTCTTCCTGGTGAATTTCAAAGGTGAATTTCTTCCTGTCCTAATGCTAGAAGATAAAATGTCAAACAGTATGGGATGTATTTATGTAGCCACAGTTGACGTTTTTAGAGTCACAAGATGGTATTTAGGCCTGGATGGGTGAAAATGCTATGTTGTGTGCTTATGAAGGAAGCATTTTTTACTTTTAAATCTATGAATCAATGGGAAATTAAATATACTTTGGATCAAACTCTAAGTTGGGAACTGTTTGATCATGGGCATATGGGTGGTGCTGAGACAGAAACCAAGAGGATTAGAATAGCTCCCTAACCAAAAGAGCTCTTCCTATCGAGCTTCCTTTCTGTGCTGTGGGATTTGGTGGGTCTCAGGTGATGGTGGAATAGATTACAACACTTCTGTGCTACTTCGGACAACAGCATGACTCAGGAAGGGAAGGGAGGTCAAGAGAAGGCACATTTCATAGATTTCCACTGTACTAGGTAAATGTTATCAGTTATTTAAATGTACCCCTCTCTTCCTAACCCCCCAGATGGAATGTCTTTTTTTGTTGTGTTTCGTTGTTTTGCTGGCATAGCTATCATTGAACCAAGGGAGAATTTCTATCTTAAAGCCAGTTCAAGAAAGGAACACTGTAAAAGGTATAATGTTTCTGTAGTTGCTTACAGAGTCTCTTGAGTAATCTGTTGTTTTGTCATTACGTATTTTCTTAAATCATTGTGCTGTTTTACACCTCTCAGAAATTCATTAGTATGTGTGCTGTTGAAGGCCTACTAAAATTGGTTTTAAAGTAGTGATCAGGTGATAAATATTAAAACTGTGGAACTTACACAGGAACCTTGGTAATTCTGTATTGTCTATGGTGAGGCTGCAATTTAAGTGCTAGGTGACAACATTTCTGTCTTTGCTTACTGAAAAGAGGGATGACAGTATTTCTTTTGGGGCTCCGCACTATCTCTGATCGATGTCTCTCTTCTTCTACCACGGAAGTCCTCATTTAGTTTAATTCTCCCCCTGACAGGGCAGGAATTGTCTCCTACTGTGTCACTTCGGCTTTCAACTACATTTACAGCATGTGGACACTTGCTAGCCTGTTCTCAGCTTGTGCTCCTACTTTCCTGATTTTTGTTCTGTACCTGACCAAGCTAGATTAAAGCCTCTGTGAGTATGTCGCGCATCCCACCTCTTTCTGCTGTAAGGGTCACACTCTTAAGATGTCTCCTGCTCTCTGCTCCCACCCCGCCAACTATGTCTAAGCCATTCCTGAGATCAAAAGGCCAATCTTCTGGTTGCTTTGAGGATGACCACAAGCTCTTTCAGCTGCTGTGACTTCACCTCAGTACTTTGATGTGTCTGGTTTTAAACCTGGGGCTTCGGTAGTGAATAATGGGATTAAATGTTACAGTACTCTGTTTGCTTTCCTGAAATACCACTCCCTTCTGTGTACTGCTTTATTTTTCTCAGTGTAGGTGGATTGTAGTTTTAGCCAAGCATTCATCTAAAATAATCCTCTGAATTAGAAGTACCATGTTACTAATTTTTTATAAAGTTCTTTTCATTTTTTTAGATTGAACATTGTCACATCTATATATGTCAAAACTGAAGGTGTGTATATAGCCCATTTAAAGTTTCTAAGCTGCTTGTGGGAAGGATTCTGAACAGAGATTACATTGTACTTGCTGTCTGAATTGTTTGCTACTTATCTCTTACATATTCTTAATAAACTAAGTTAAAAGTATTTGTTATAGCTGGAAGATATTTCTACTTACACAGTGCAAGATTGTGATATGAAAGAGGGAGCTTTTTTAAATATTTGAAGTGCCTAGACAGCTAAAGCAAAATTATAATTTTGCTTTGCCACTCAGCAGTCATCAGCAGAATGTTTATTAAAAAGGGATGTTTGAATAGAAAGTTGCTTCTTGGAGCAGGTATTTAATGATCCGGAAGAATTATTTCTGCATTCAAATAACTGTAATTAGGCAATAGTGATAAGTGAATTCCTGGAAAGAGGAAATATTATTGATGGGCAACTTAAACTTCAAAAAGCATTGAGATTTAGTTAAAGATACAAAAGAAGAAATGCCTTGGAAGGGACAAGGTCAGTGATGGATTGTAGCTATATGGAATAAAGCAACCTTTCCAAAAGACAATTGATAGTGCCCTCCCATTCAATAACATCTCCCTTTCACCCCCCCCCAAATTCAATACTTTCCCCAATTCCAGCTGATTTTTGTATCAGGCTCAACCTCAAGCCAAGATTCAGTTGTATCGGATGCTTCCTTGAGTCCATGTAGGCAACTAAGAGAAGTACCTTCAAGCATAGCACTCAAATGCACTTGAATGACTTTAGGACTGTGATGCACAACTGTTTCTACTACTTCAGAAAAGAATTAAATGTGGAGATCTCTACCACCTTTGCTATTGATAGTTTTTGCATGTGTGGTAGCAGAGTGTTCAGTTGTACCTACTGCATTTCTTGTCTTGAATTAGGAGAACAGAAAGAAAATCTTTACTGTGTTCAGCATGCCATTTGAAGAAGCTATCTATATCCCTTCTTCCTGGGGCTGTGATTGTTTTTAAGGCTCTTTGATTCTTCTGTGCTATGATGGGATAGAATTTAGTGTTGAAGACATTTAGGTCATAAGTGTGGCAAGTAAGTTGCAAAAACTTAGGATATGGTGCAGTTAGGGTTATCTGAAGACCTTCGTTTGTATTCTGAGCCATGTATATTGCATTACTTTTCATCTGCTCCCTGTCTCAGATACCAACTTCCTATTTACCCGGATGCCAATAGCAAAAGCATCAAGTTTCTGTTCATCTTTTTGAACCGCAGACCAAGAGCAGCAACCGCACAGAAGTAGAGTAAATGGAGTCTTGGTGGAGGCCTATGATAAGGCCAAATCTGGAGAAGGCTTTATAGGCAGAAAAGGAGGAATAGGGAAGAAGAAAACTAGCTGGAAGTTCAGTAGGGGTGTTGATATGTTGCTAGTTACAAGTTGTGGTGACCTCTGCCAACCTTTCAGCTTCATACAGAGCACAACAGAGACAGCGTATCTCTGCACTGTGCTGGCAGCCGTAGGGTTGCTGCTGATAGCAAGTTGCTTGACTCTGTCTTCTAGGCCACTGGTGGAAAAAGCTTGCACTTTTTTATTTATTTTTTAATGATATGAAAAAGTCTAATTATTCTAGCTGAAGTTTTCCTAAAAGAAAAACTAAGCCTGAAGAAAAGACCTATCAGGGAAAACTTCAGCCCAAATGTTCAAATTTTGATGGAGTTACAAGCTGGTGTGTAAAAAGCTCTTACAGTAAAGAATCAATCTTAGCTGTGAAAATTGCTACTTACAGTGATGCAATAAAAATCATTTTTGATAAATAGATGAATGTAACACTGCAGACTAAGCACAGCACTGCATTTCTGTCTCATGCAAGTGAAAGATGTAAATGAGTAAAGAATGTTTGAGTCTGGGCTAATCAATGGGGTTACTATGGCTCCTTGATTCACCCAATGATATGAACAAGACAAGTCCTGAACGTTAGTCTCTGAAGGCTATTTTGGCTGCCAGCATAACCCTAAAGAAGCCAATATGCTTGTCAGATAGAATAGAAAACGTTTCGGAGTGATAAAAGATTTTTGCTTTGAACATTCGACAATGTTTTGCACCTGAAGACAGAGAAGTAAATTGGCAGTTCCTGTGACATTGTTTCTGCCCCTCAGACAGCAAGGCTCTGGAGCAGGACGTTTTGCCATGTGTAACAAAGACTGTTCTGTTGGCAGTGCTAGAGCTGTTACGTGCCAAAATCCATCATATGGAATGATGAGTCTCTGAGACTGCCATTAAAATGTATCTGGTTTTCCTGCCTTTATATGTTTATGCATGAACTGGATGATTATTCGAGACATCAGATGAGCTCAGTACTTCTAGTTTGCTCAGATATTATTTATTATGCTCAGATGCATGTTTGTCTTGTAACACTAAAAAGCTGCGGTGTTACCAGGACAAACTTGGATTACGTCCTAAACTTACAAGGGTAAGAGGAACTTGGATTGCATTTTACATTTACAGATGCTGAAATAGTGAAGGGTCTATCGGTGCCACCTTTGAATCTGCACATACAATTATGGAAAGCAGATCTATAGTTTTGTTCTAACAGAGTAGGTTTACTTAGTGCCTTAGGCTTCCAAATTTAGCTTGGTGGAAAAAAAAATACTTGATTGAGAATGAGACAGATGTTACTGGAGAGAATTAGAGCTAGTGGGCCTCGTTCTTTTTCTTCCCTCTTTATGTATTGTTTTAATCTCCTCTTTATTGGTACTATTCCTGGTTTAAAGCAATGTAAGGTCTAAATCTGGCTGGTTTTAATAAGATTGAAATATGGGGGAGTAATGCACTAGGATTGATTGGTAAGCAGCAGCTAATAAAATTTGGTTGATTTAGTAGCTTCAAGAATTAAACATGAATATTGACATTTTTTTTTCCCCATTTAAACTAATGTTTTCAGTTCCCTTCTGGGGCAATGCAGAAGCCACACAACCCAATAGATATGACAGTGAGAGTTAAACAAGATATATGTTCAGCAAAACAGGAGAGGGTTTATTTTTTGTTGTTTGTTTTGTCTCCTGAAAGCCACAAGTAAACCACAGAAGATGCTTGCTTTGAACGAGAATTGTGATTTTTTCCTAGCCATGGCAGTTTGTTTGTTGGAGTAAAATACTAAGAGACATATTAAGTATTTGATTCAGGTGGGTTAAAAGATCTATTTCCTTTTGATGCATTTATTTGCATTAATCTTAAAAGCATTAATGGGAAATACCCTCATAAACCTTGAGATCGGAGCCATAGAATTACAAAACATTTGTTATTACCCAGGAATGTAGCTATGCGGTTTTATTAGCCTTTCTTCTACTGTAATCTACGGACCTCATTTAGCTGCATGCAGCCCTGTTCTTCTGAAACATAAAAGGAAGGAAATTTCTCAATAGCCTGAAATCAAATTATCTCTCTGGGCTTATCTCCATGTAAAGCACCCAAGCCCACTTTTTTTTTTTTAAAAAAAAGGAAAATAATTTTACAGATAAGCAAAAGCTAGACTGTGTGCTTTAGATACAAGCATTAAGTGGTTTGTTTTGTTGGTGATTTTTTTTTTTTTTTGCAGAGTACTATTTATAGCATCAATTAACTCCTCGTGGTCGGGATAAGTCATTTGACACATCTGTTGCTGAGCTTAAACACTCACTGTTTTGTGGGGTCACGGTTTGATTTTTTCCCTCTGCTCTCAAACTGTGTAGCGAAATGACCATTTTCTAACTAATGTCAGCTCGTTTAAATACGCTGTCTGCTGCCACTGTTATTGTAGTGTTTGGAACAGATGAAGCAGGCTGTTGATCTGCTTAACTGCCTAGCTGTCCTGATCTTTGTTGCCTGCCATTTTGTTATTTATTTTATCGCTGTTAGAAGACACCACAATAATATCAGTTATGAAAGGATGATTATGACCATCTGCAAGATTTTCCAGCCTTGCTGTAATATTTCACTTGTTCCATTTTGTTAATGAGAAACTGGCCTGGCTATGGAAATCGCTGCCTACCCACCAACCCTCATGTTCTCGCACTTTGCAAAATGGAGATGGAATGGTTGTAAATATATGGCTGTTCTCAGCCGTAGTTCACTGCACACAAAGAGCTTCAGACTGCATTGCCATCAGTAAGTAGCCTTTCTCTTCAGATGGAAGCCTTTTGGCCAAACCTCAAAATCTGGAGGCCAGAAAAATAAGGACAGTTGTGTATTGTTTGGCAAAATCTTTTAAGTATTCTGTGGAAGTAATTGTGTAGTGTAATCACAGTTTGTCAATGGGATGGGCTTATGTATGGCCAAGCTGGACTCGACATTGATGAGAAGAGCTAAAGAGTGAAGTTATGAAATATGCTGCTTTTGATCTTGATCTTTTTTTTTTTTTTTTTTTTTTTTTTAATTGAAATAGCCCTGTTCCAAGAATAGATGTACTGATTTTTGGTGGCACTGCTTCCAAGGGTAGCCTGGCAAGGTAGTGCAGTTTATTAACAAAGTATTTCTGTTGAAAATGAGATCAGACCAAGTCCATCAGTACAATCCTGTGCAGATAGCAGGTATGCAGTGCACTGATAGTTAATTTAATGCCTGATGCTATCTTGCATTCACATAAGCTGCACTGCTTGAGGGCTTTTTCCTAGTTGAGTGGAAGCCAGTATTCTGGTAAAATGGTGATTTTCTAATTGAATTTTCCATTTTCTATTGGAATTTTATCCTAAATAAAAGTTTGCACAGGTAGCTGCAGATTTCGTGCTCACAGTGGAAGCACAGAGGTTAAAGCATATATTGATGTCAGTGAGAATTGGATTGGGGTCAGAGGAAGTGCTGAAGCTCAGTACCTATAGCTTCTGCTAAAGGCAGCTGTGAGAATACTCTGCAGCCTGCATATACATGAATCAGAAAGGGACCACAAAGTGCAATCCATTTTTAAGTAGAGCTCCTTATTGATTTCAGTGGGGGAGACCTTTGAAAAATCAATGACATGAAGCAGCTTTAGGATGCAATGGCATGTGTTCTAGGGTGTTAAAGTGATTGCCCTGTGAACTAATCAAGCCGGTAGCAATCATGGTTGCAAAGTTCCAAGGCACGAAGAAAAGGTGTCAGAGGTTTGAGAAGCAGCAAATTTGCTATTCGTATTCCAGACTTGGCTTCTTGATATGGGGGAAAAAAAGTGCTGCCTCCCAAATGCTGCCTGCGTAAAATAGATAAACAGAAATTAAGTTGTGCAAATCAGTGATTCTTTTTATGTAGGGAATGAAATGATTAATGATGCTAGTATTTCCATGGGCTTGGCTGAATTTGACAGAATTAACACTCATCGAGCTAGAACAATAGCAAAGGATTTTAACTGTCCTGCTCAAGTTCTGCAGACTCGTACTGAAGTCAGAATTTAGCCATGGCTATGTTGCTCAGTCTTCAGTACAAGATTAAATAAATATATATTTAACCTGGATACTCGTTTGAAAATATAGGAGGAGGGTTTGTTTACACAGAGAATTTACAGTGCACAGCGTGAATTTATAGCCTATCACATACCCCATTAAACCTTAGTGTGGACACTTAGTAAGTGTGAGGTAACATGATGCCACTTTGCTGTGCTATTTTATGCTTAATTACCACAAACACTGATCTTTGAGGGAAGTGTGGCATAACGAATGCTTTCTGATTGAAGGCTTGAGCTTTCTCAGTGTAGGCAAGTTCATAGGTCCCAAAGAGCAAGAGCTCTGCTTCAGAAAGGTGCTGTTGTGCTCTTCTGGGCTGTAAATGATAAATTTCAAGATGAAATGGAAATTTTTATATTGGGTAAAACTAATCATAGGCTAAAACATTTACTTAAAAATTGCCCTTGTAAAAATATTTCAATTTGAAGTTTAATAGTTTGCTGAATTATTTATGCTATTATATGTATGCGGTTATTATAAAGGTGTTCTGTATTGCTCTAATTTATTTTCCTTTCCATTTGGGAGTGTACGGTAGCAATAGAAACATATCTTATTAGGGAAACAGAGCTACAGTATAATTAAAGCTATGTAGGCACACTGTATCATCAAGCCCTGAAAACACTGCATGAAATTTTAGAAAGAAAACTAGAAAAAATTGTAGTAGCAAGCTCTGCTGAAGGGAGTGTTAAAGAAATTGAGCTACAGTATAATTAAAGCTGTGTAGGCACACTGTATCACCGAGCCATGAAAACACTGCATGAAATTTTGGAAGGAAAAACAGAAAAAAAAAATTCTAGTAGCAAACTCTGCTGAAGTCATGAATCATTTCCCCAGGGAAGGTGTAGAAAGACCATGACTGGTATAATTTAAACATGCGCTGGTGTATCCAAGCGAGATTAGATAGAAGAAATTTTTGTATTTAAAAAGGCAGTTAAGGTGATATCTGCTCTAATGATTATGGCTGCAAATAGAAGTTGTTAGTAGAACTGTAAAATTTGCTTTGTTCGGGCAAATTACAGTTGTGATGGAAAAAGCAGTTTTGCCAGCGAAGTTGTGTACTAGGAGTACTTTGTTCTGTGTACTAGTTTTTCTCCATGAAATCCTGTGCATAGGAAAGATACAAGAAATGCTTTCAATTACTATAATTTATATAAATAAATAAAATACTACTCACAACCTCTTGGATCAAGGCCATTCAGTTGCTTTACAAAGATGAATACCTACCACCAGGGAGGCTGTAGCTGGACAAACCAATAAGGAGATGTCACCTGCCCAGGGCTTTCCTTCATACATACCTGTTGGTGTTTTCATGTGTATATAAGCTTTGTGTAAAATAAGTCCCCCCTGAGCCTTCTGCCCCCCAAAAAAACAAAGCTCAAGAACGCCGTTTCCCTGTCCCACACTCACTAGACAAACGCCTTCTTTAGATTATCCAAGTCGTGCACTGTCTGTTTTGCTGGGAATCGTATCTTTTGTAAGTTAATAGAATACAATTTAGGTGCTTTTAATTAAGAGGTTAATTTGTCTAATAATTCTCTTTAATGGATTGGAGTATAGCAGGCAACCCAATAACTGTTAACCATCACTATTATAACAGTAAGATGTGAGTTATTCTGGTGCTGCTGCCCAGAGCCAGTTCTCCAGTGAGTGAAGTGCTGGGGCTGCATCCTGCAGGCCGTGATGTGTGTGTGTCCCGTTTCTTTTTGGTGGTGCTGCTAAGCCCAGACTCTATGTGCTGTTCTGCAAATTTGTTTGCAGAAAGTTCTTATTTCTACAAAGTGATTCCTGCTAGATTTCTGGTTGAAATTTCTTACTGCTGTAAAATCTCAAATATTTTACATGGACGTTTTTCTGTAATAAGAGAACTGGTGGCTGTAGTGTTTGTTCATTGCTATGCTCTTAGGATCCCAAGTTCCTTCTCAAACAGCTTTCCTGTTAGCATTTCCTCTCCCCTTGTTCTTTCCCTAGTTGAAGCCTTGTTTCACAGACTGCTTCTGTCCAAAGAAACAAAAAAAACCCTGACCAGCCTTTTTTGTTTCTTTTGACACAACACAGTATGTCTGTCTGTGCCTATGAGAGAACTATATTGAAATAGCTCTCTTTGTGAATTCCTCATTGCTATTCATTGGTGGAGATTGTCACGTAAGGGGCAGATTAGAACTCAGTCAACCAGAGCAGCAACGAGAAGAGCCAGGCCCAAGACAGATTTCACCATAAGGTCTGAGAAGCAGTTTATTTGGACTTTGTTACAATTAACATGCATTTATTTTTGCGCAACTTTACTCTTTTGTCTGTAGAAACTGAATTATGCCTGATTTATTCCCTCGGGTCATTTATTCCAGAATTAATCTTTCATTCTACCTCCTGACTTTCATCTTTGGATGTATCTTTGCATAGTTTTGTTAAATTTAGTAACTTCTGAGCACAGACTTTACTTCTGTTAGTTTAAAGAAAATGTTTTTTTTCACGTGGCGATTCCATGCCTTCTGAGATTGAATCAGTGCAAAGAAAAGATCACATTTCTGGTAATTTAGCTGAAACATAAGAAACAGTGTTTATGCTGGCATCAAGAAGGCAGACAGTACCTGGTGAAGCATAAAATCTGCTGGGGCAAAATTACTCTTTGAAAGTGTTCTAAAATATTTGAACCAGCAAAGTGAGTTTGTACTGGCTCTGCACTTCGTGCCATGTGGTTGCAGCGTTTTACATGGTGGTAGCTTAAAACTGGATATGCTGCTTCATGGAACCATGCCTTTGTGAAATAGATTCTGTTCTGTATGTTATCCAGCAAAAACAGGTCCTAAATTTGCAACCACTGACCCAGAGAAGTTCTGTGCTAAATGTTTTATGACAAAACAAGTCCAAGATTTACTGAGCTAACTAGAGGACCTAATATCCAAGAGCCTACTTTCACTTGCATTTCCTGTAAGCTTAGATTACAAACAGGGAGAATAAACAAAGCATTTGCAAACTATTGTGCTGTGTGCATCTTTCAGAAATGAACTTACCCTCTCTGACAAGTATCCATGAAACAATCTTGAGCCATTTCAGGGCTCATGCATAAAACAGGGGGCCTAAAGTTGTGTGCCTAAATAATTACTATTATTTCTAAGAGCTTCATGTTAGGTTTCTGTGTTCTAAAATGTTTGGCTGCAATATCCAGTTTTAGAACATGCAACTATTGACTGCTGATAACAAACCAGATTAACTTTTTTCTTCCTTTCCTTTAGCAGTCTTAATATTGCCTTCTTCTGATTTTGTTTGTTTTTATTCCAGATTGGGAACAAAACAGTATCATAAATGATCTATGATAAGTAATTATCTATGATAAATAATTTGTACAACAAACTAAGGAGAACATGGGAAACAAGTGCAAGTGTGAGCAGAAGAGGCTGTAATATGTTGTTAACTAACTGTCTTCTTTTTCTTCTCTCTTATAGTTGGTTCTGCTTGAGGCTGCTGTCCTACTTTGTCAATACTTTTCTAGTCTTTGCGGGTGATGTCACAGCATCTTTGACATTCAGACCCCAGTAATCCACTAGGTGTGTATCTTGCTTGTTTTTCGCTGCATGCTTTCTGATACAGCATGGGGGATAACAGTCATTTTGTGCTGCTCATCTTTTGTACTTCAGGGTGAAATATAATTAGCATGTGCTATGCTTCGTTTCCACAGATTATTTTACTCCCACGTTTGCTTTTCTTCTGATGGCTTTCCTCCCTGTAGAAGCACAAAGCCACTGTTCCCATGCATGCTCACAGGCTTTAATTTTGCTCCTACAGCTGCCAGTTTGCTGTATGTACAAGCTTCTTGTTGCTCATCATAGTACCATCTCTAGTTAGCAGGACCTAGTAGACTTGAATTGGGCTGGGAGAGAGCAAGAGCTGTGCTCACTATTCAGACTATGGGACCTGAGAAATTTATTGTGTGCCTTGAGAGAAACTTCCCTTCCCTCTGAAAGAAGGCTCTGTGATGTTCTGTGGCTGACTGGTGGACACTGCTCATCTCTTCAAATCCAGCTCACTCAAGAACCTGATTGTCTTACAAAGGCAGAATGCTTTGAGAAGTGCAGCGGATCTGGAGGTTCTCTAAAACTCAGTCTCCTTAATCACAAGGGCTTTCTGACAGCTCTTGACCATCAGCTACATCCTATATTATCAAAATTAGTGTGCTGAGCTACTCACTTTTTTGCAGAGGACCAAGTAACCCTAATGTTTCTAAGAGCCTTCAAACCTGGTCATGAGTTTGGGTATTAGCTGCGCATAGGCCCCCATTTTGGCCTCTTTGCACAGGGGTGGTGTTCATCCCTACTGAGCACTAAAGCCCTGTTGACCTACAGGAGGCCATTTGATGCATTAGTTCTTTATATGAATGGTCAGAAAAAATAGATCATCTTACTTTGCTCTCAGTCTAATGCAACACAATATATTTAGAGTCACATAGGCAGAAGGGAGAAGATTTGCTGCTGTCAGCGTAGCCTTTGACACCATGTAGACAAGTGTTTGCTGTGTTTAGAAGTGCAGCCTAAGGAATAATCTTTACCTGGCTGCTATAGGTCTAATATTTTCATTTAGTTGTAGGCTTTTCAATGCACTTTAATTTAGTTACAAATGGTAGCAAATTGCAAGTGGCAGCATGAATAAGTAACTCATGAGTCAGTACTTTTGTTTTCTTCCTCTGGTCTAGACTGCTGATAATGTAAATTGTCGAAACCCTGGGTAAATAATTGGGAGTGCAATCAACAGCAAGCAAGCATTTATCTGTTAATAAATCATTTGAAATGCAGAAGTCGGTCTTTGTCCAACTGTTCTTAAAAGGCAGTTACTGGTTCTGCTGCTGTTTCTGCATAGGAATTAGGATTTTAATGGTCACTAATTGTACATCTGAAAATTTATACAGTTTATTTTCTGCCTATGTTTTTCATTTCACAGAGGAAAGAACCACAATATTTATGGTTGTAAGGAGGTTAACATTATATTTTCTGCATGGAGATCTCTATAGCTCTCTAGAGAGCTGTACCATTTATAGAACCCAAATTTTCTAGGATCTCTCATGTGTGGCATCAAGTTCTTATACCTCATTAAGAATTTTCAGAATGGGATCTTTGTCTCATTCTCAGAATGTGACTTGAAAGTTATACATCAGCTAAGTCATCAACTGTAGCTTTTATTATTCAAGCTGTTACTGCTTCAGAATCAGTATTACAGGAGGTGTTTGTCAGTTTTACATGCTGCTGTTGCTAATACTCTTTCCTGGAACAGAAACTTGCAATATATATTCTGAAAGGAGTGTGTTTTTCTGAATTTAGTTATTGTGGTTTACATCCTGCCATCTTCTTTCTACATTCCGAATTGATTCACGTTTTGAGTTAGTACATGGAAATATCCAGCTGCTTGGGTTCCCAAAAGATAACAGCTATCCCTTCTCATAGTCACAGGTGAGAGAAAGTTGTTTTAACTGCAGACAATGAATTGCCTGAATAATCTGAAGGTACGACAAAAGAGGTTTGCAGTTACATATTGTCAGGTGAGGTTCGATTATTTTCTTTTTTTTTAAGTGGGAGTTCTTCTAAATCCTTACACTGAACTTTAACCGAAGGCAGATTAATTTATAGTGTTTTTTTTCTTTTGAGGTGAAACTCTGGTCTCCATAAAGAAACACAGTAGATGGGTACAGCACACATGACTGGCTCTGCAGTGATAACTTTCTATTAGAGCTCAGTTCTGACCTTCTCTTGAGGTGAAAAACCTGGAGGAATGCTGAGAACTTCTATGCTTTGCTTTTATTTCTTTCTGTTGTGTATATACGGGCTTACCACTGTGAAATATAAGCTATTTTTTTTTGACCTGTGGATTTTTTTTTCTCTTGAGGGAAATTCTATTAGCCAAATCCACTACTTATTAGGATTTCCAGAGGGGTCTTCTGATCAGTTCACTTACAACAGAAGCATTTCATCCTGCTTTGGAGCTTTGTCAAAGGTTCACCTGGTACAAATACATCCAAGATAAAATTTAAGCTCAAGGATTGCTACACTGCACGTTGGAGGAGTACTGTACTGCAGTGCTTATAAGAGATTGGCATAGTAAAGGCTGGAGAAAACAATAGAGATCCTTTCTTACCAGATGAACTACCTACAGTAAGCAAGAGGAGGTGACCCTGCTACTGAGTAGCATTACTGAGCCCTTCTCATCTGTGCACCGGGAGCACCGCACGTGGCTGTACTGCACTGGGCCATTAGCGTTTAAGAGAACTAGAAGAATTGGGTGGTATTTTTCACTTTCTGCATGTAGGGTTTCAGTTCTCTTCAATGTAATGTTTCCCATTTAATACAGAGTCTTTGTTGATATTAAGGACTGTTGGTCTTGAGTTGATAAAACATTGGATGAAAGGACCAGTCGTTTATACCTTCCATGTCATCACAGCACCAACTATGAGACGGCTGTGGAGTTCGGGCTGTTCCTGATGCTGGCATGGCCTCTTGGCTCAGCTGGGGAGAACACGTGGATACATCCTCTGAGTTTGGAACTGAGAAAGCGAGAGCTTTTCCCACTGTCAGGCTGAGAATGGACCCAGCACCCTCGTCTGCTCAGAGCTAGGCCTTGAAAGTACAAGCCACTTCAAGCTCTTAAATTTTATTCAGTACATTGTGATGTGCTGGAAAAGAAAAAAAAAACAAATGCAAGCTTTAGTAAAGAAGTTGGACTTCTGGGGGTAATAGCTAAAGTCATTTCTTTTTGATTTGAATCCGAGAATGATTCCACCTCTAGTATGTTCACATTTTATAGAGAGGTAGTCATGACTGTCTAGACTTCTGCAGTGATTTGTACCTTTGATCCTTTAGGATCTTTTTCCCTCTAATTCTGTCATCTAACTTAGTTAGCCAAGCTAGTTTGGCCTCTGAGGGCTCCACGGATAGTTGGCTGAGGAAGGTGGCCTCGTGCAGAGAGAGACTGAGGAAACCTGAGGTCCTGCTCTGCCGTGCTTCTCAGGAGCATCTCTCTGTTAATTAATCCCTGGCCCATTCTGATACATTCTCCTTGGGCCTGGAGCTTCCCTTCATCTGAGGTGAGTTTGGGTCAGTGTGGCAGTCAGGCTGTTCCTCTGCTGAAGTGTGAAGGCCATGATAGTTAGTAGTCAGGTAGCTGTCCTTTGGAATATGTTTAGAAAGGTCCCCCACCCCAGCCCTCACATGTGTTTTTCCCAAAATTCGACTCGTGCCTGGGGCTGCAAAGTCATCCCCTTCGGTCTGGGAGCATGTCTGCGCTCCAGAGAGGAAGGACAACAAACTGAGCTGCCTCCATCTGTGCAAAGCAGGGAAGCACAAAAGCAGAAACACGCAAGTAGGCTGCACGTGAGCCAGCTTAGATCTAGAAAGCCTGGCTGTGTTTGTGTGTAGCTGTGCCAGGGCTAAATCATGCTGAGATGTAGCAGGTGAGTCACGCAGTACCATCCTGCACCGCATGGACTTCTTGAGTTACGCTGTCCTTCTAGATTGTGGTGATTCTCTGTTGCAGAAAGCATAACACACTGATGGTTTTGTGGTCTCTTGATAAACTGGCATTGCAAAATAAGATTCTCAGTGGCAGACCTCTGAAGTTGACAGCTTGGTCTGTGTTTGACTAGGATGTGGCGTCTGGAAAATCCTGTGGTGGTTTTTGGTTTCCTTTCAGATTCTCAATAGGAATTTAGTCAAAGCTTAAATAAGAAAAGTCTTTATATTGCGTAACACTTGCTTACTGGTCTGAAAGCATGAAAGGCTAAATCATGGTGGTAAATAAACACTGTGAAATTAATACATAGTAGTCTTTGCAACATGGTTTCTTACCACCCTGATTCCTTTCAAAAGCAAGTGCTTAGGAGTAAACATTGAACCACAGAGCTTATAGCAGGTTATTTCCTATGAAATCAAATTATATATCGTGGGTTTGGGGTCTGGTACTGCTTCTTCAGCATCTTTTGGGCATTTTGGATTATTTCGACCAAATATGACAAAAAAGGGAGACATCAGGGTTACTTCTGAGTAACCCTGACAGAAACCATGAAACCATGTTTCTGTCAAACTGAAAATACGCAGCTTAATGTCTACTAACACCTCTCTTTTGGGAACACCACAGCATGTATATAATAGTATCATTAACTGCCAAAGAATCAACACAGGAGAAAGACCTGCTAAATAATGTGCCAGTCGTGGAAAATGAATCAATTCAGAGTATGCACCGAATGACAAAATGCAAAGCTTCTGGAAAGTAGGGTTTAATATCACCAGTGGTCATGGAAATCCTGTGTAATAGATGGGGAAAACAAAGAATCTCTCTGGCAGCAGGAAGTATTGCTCCTGATTTGCATATGAAGGGACAATTTCTAGGCAGTATAACTCTTAGCACAGAGTATGAACTTGTCTTGAATTACAGCAGCTGAAGAAAATTTGGCTTCTGTGCACTCAGTTCGGAGGTGCCTTAAGTAGTTTACTAGTACACAGAAGCAAACTAGTCATTTGTTTAGCTTTAGTGAAAGGATTCTGTTGAAGCCACTATTTAAGCTTATATTACATTGCTGATTTTATGCTCTCATGAAAACATTTTAACTGATGTTCAAATGATAGATCTGTGGAACCAATGAGGAGTTTTGCTGCACGCACTATACAGAGGGAAATAGGGTTTTAAATTGAATTCTTCATAACCCTACTAGAGAAGAAATGAGGGAGATGTATCCCAACTATTTGTTTTCTGATTTTTTTTTTCCTGCACTGAGAGACAATCAGTCCTGTGTGTTTTTCATTGAAGAAGTTTGATTGGGGCTTTTTCATTTACATTATTAGCAAACAGCTGCATGATGGGCTGCTTCATTGGCTACCATGCTGAAATCATCAAGCACATTTCAACTGCAATTGCACTGTCTGTATTTTAAAATATTTTCCATATTACAGTGTACTCCTGTAATTTCAAAATTAAAACTATTTTCAGTTACTATCTGCTAAATCTGGGGGACTTTTGTTTACTTGGAAGCCATGGATGCAATTGTTTTCATGTAAAGTTTGTCTTTAAAAATGCTAGACTTCACATTTATGCTGTTAAAGTAAAAAATTACAAGTGCCTATAGCAAGAAAGGTTGTGTTCGTCACCCCTCCTAAGTCATATTTTTTTAATATAATTCTTTAAAGTACATTATTATTTGCACAGTGAAATTAGCTCTGCAAGAGGGATGAAAACCTCTGTCAAGCAATTTTAGCAAAAAGATCAAAGGTATTAAACATAAATTCTATCCAAGGTGGGCATGTATTTCTTTCTTTTTTGAACAGGGAAGCATTAGATTAATTATTTTTCATTTAAAATCAAATCAGTGAAAAGAAAGGAAGTTTTTTCAAAGAGCATTGGAATTTGCTTCTTAGAATGAATGCTGTTCTAGTAGGGTGACTAACAATGTGCATTTTTATTCTTAACCTCTGACCTGTGCCCTCCCCACCCCTTTACCTAACCCTTTCCATTTGCCCATGTCAGTTAACAGGCAGGAGCATTTGAAAACAATCATGGATGACTATGATATCAGGTCTGCTGCCAGCATTTTAGCATCTGTTAAGGAGCAAGAAGCTCGTTTCGAGCGGCTTACCCGGGCACTTGAGGAAGAGCGGCGCAATGTCTCCTTGCAACTTGAGCGTGCCAATCAGCCAGCAGACCGAATGAGCATTTGCAACATTGGCAATGGTCAGCCACTGGCAACCGCCTGGCAGCAGCTTGTCCTGCAGGTAACGGCCTGCTCGTTTCACCTGTTGCTAGAGTTCACCTATTGCAGAATTTCCCATTCCTGAAAGTCAGGTGCATCGTGTTTGTCACCCACATTTCATTCCCTAGGTTGTCTTCTGATACCCCGGAGTCGGTGTGTTTCATTGATTAGTTTCAGAGCTCAGATTTCAGAGCCTTGGCTTGGATGTTGCTTTACTTCTTAGCTCGTGGGATGTTTGTGTAAATGTATGCATCCTTGAGTATTAAACCGTCAATAGAAATCTTCTCTGCCCCCTTTCAGTCTGTGCCCTTGATGTGAGTATGGTGATATTCTGGTGATTGGAAACCAATACTGAATCAAAATCTCTAGAGCAAACAAAATTTCCGTTAGAAATGGTTGGGCTTTGAACAGGGCAAACAGCATGAAAAGCAGGGATTGTCCTCCTGCAAAGTCTCCTTGTTTGTGCAGGGAGGATTTCATAATTTGTTTTCCATATTTGTTGAAATGACGGTTTTTATTTTAATGATGCAAACTTAAGCTTTGTGCTAGCTTTAGATTTCCAGATACTGTTTTGCCTGATTTGTGTTCTTTAACTGCGATGACAAACTACTTACATCTCTAAATTACTTTAACTAGCAAATTCCACTGACATGCAAGGTAAGTCGTGCAGAAGCAATAGAACCATTTGTGAAGGTCTGTTTCCTCAGAAAACACTGTTCAGTCAGAGAGACTCCAGGCTATGGGGATTCTGAAAGTTGTTTCCCAGTCGTCCTAGACTGCTTTACAGTGATACCTGCATTGAGCTGCATTCAGGCGGGCTTGGCATTCTATGAAGTTAGCATAGCTTTTCTGCCAAGCTTCTGTACGTGTAGATGCTTGAGTGTGGGACTTGATGTGAAAGGAGCAACCTGCACTGGTTAGCCTGAAAGTATGACAGTAGCTGGTAGGAGCTGTAGGTCATTATCTCCTCTTGAGTAGCAGCTGGGCTGTGGAGGGGGGAGATGTGCTTACAGCTTTTTTTATAGAAAAGGACAAGCTCACCTTCAGTTTTCTGAATGACTTTGTGCAAAGTACCTGATTAATAGCTTCAGAATGAAATTCCTTATCCACAAAACTGATGAAGCATGGGTTTTCTGCAGTTATGGCTTAAGGTCTAACCACTTCCTAGAAAACTTAATAAAAAGAGTTTAAGTTACAGGCGTCTACGTGACTCTTGTGGAGAAACAGCCCCTGGAGGTGACACCAATCTGAATCTGTGTATGCTCAGCTCCTTGTCGCTCTGGAGCAGGGCGGTGGTGAGGAGAGAAGGCTTTAGTTCATGAACGTTGTTGAGGTTTTTAGCGTAGCTTGTATACGACATAGAATGGTTGATTAGCTAAATATGCACAGTTAAGAATTAATGTAAGGTTATTTAAGGGAATTTTCATAAAATGTACTGAGGGCCGAATTCCTTCCTGACTTAGTAAAATTAATTAAACAGTGTTTAAATGAAGGAAGAAACCAGTACCTTCAGTCTTATGCAGGATATATAGTGATTACATTTTTACTGTTATATATTGAACTTCATTGTCAAAAGTACAGAGAGCAAAAGGTACAATATGCTCTGCTCTCTGCAGGGATTGCTCGTGCACTAGTCAAATACAGCTCTCTCTGAAGCTGTGTTTTGGTAAAGACTGGCTAATCACTGCCTATCACCCTATTCAACCCAATGTTGTATGCGGTATTACAAAATCCCTCCAGTAGGAGCTTTTCCATTTGGAAGTGGTGAGGGTAATTATACATAATCTAGTTATTCTGTTTAGAATTTGGGCAAGAATTGAGAATTAACTCCATCTTATGAGGGTGCTGAATAATCTTTAAAGATCTGCACAAATGGACATCAGTTTTCCATGTTGTTTGCTGGGATTGTATACAACGTAATGTTTTGGCCTTTCACAAGAA
Source organism: Anas acuta (assembly GCF_963932015.1). NCBI lineage: Eukaryota > Metazoa > Chordata > Aves > Anseriformes > Anatidae > Anas > Anas acuta. The sequence continues at coordinate 10,836,640 of NC_088995.1, read as the reverse complement.
ATGTCAAATCTTCAAATAAGGTCAGGGATGTTCTGTAATTGCCAAAAGACTTGGGCAGAGATTTATTTATTTTCTTAATTGTAAATTAAGAAGGTGTGAAGGATTTTTATGAAAAGCATCTTGAAGTTGTTTTACTGGGATAATTTCATTGTTGGACAATCTAAACAAATCGTAAGTGGTTTGTTCAGATATTAATTAGAAATAACAGGGATTGTTCTTTAATAAATTTTTTTCCTCCAGAGGATGGATTTCAGGGAGATACTGTCATCGGAATTAGAGGTGCTAAATGTTGCTGAAATGTCTCCCATTAATATCATTGAGAATCTTTTAGTGATAGAGCAGCTGAAGTATTTGTGTTTTCGTAGCCCTTTGTAGAAGGCAGTGCCTGCCAAACCTTCAGACTGTGCGGATGTTTTGTACCCATCTCCCCTGCCTGCAGCAGGCTGTAATTAGCTACTGCTATGTCACAGCTAGCTTTAACCAGTAATTGTTTCTGGTTAATAGCAGCAAAGTGCTGCATTTTGTTAATGCTGTTGAACAACTGGGTAAATCTGTCCTGTGTACCTTACACGGACTTTAAGCATTGCTTCAATTATCGTGTATTGCTGTGTGTATACCTAGTGACATAAATTAGGGTGCTTTAACTCCTAAACTTCTGGAAGATGCACATTGTAGTAGGAACACTGATCTAAAGCCAAAGCTGGAAATGTGGACCCCAGCCCTGTGCTTTCTAAGGAAATCTAACATATTGCAGATTTTGAAGTGGGCAAACAAAGTGCTTTTCCAGGCTAAGAACCCATAGGACAAAAGGTCATTAGTTGCTTACTAAAAACTTTTCCACTAGTCTGAAAATGTAACATGTAATGATTTTTTAACCTGAGAGCTTTTATCAGGTTAATAAAAATCTTCTAAAAACCCTTCTGTTCTTTAATTATATTCTTGACTTTGCTCCCCAGTCTGGCTTCGAGTGTTGGGAGCCACGTGGCTGGCCATCACTCTTAGTTTCTGAAGCTGAAAACCTGGCTATACTAAAAAAGAGCAGAGCTGTCTGTTAATGTGCCTGCATTTGCTTCCCTAAACTTTGCACTAAACCAATGTAAAATAAATAAATATATTTTTGTTGTTATAGTATCCCAAGCAGTGGGAGTCTTGGCAGCACAGATAGGCCAATAAGCTTTTAAGTCACTGGTGAGTAGCACCTATCATGTGTCTTCTACATATTAAAGTCTCTGGTTGATGATGGTTTTTATGAGCTTGATAAATCTTAATACTCTTCATGTGTGAGGGATTTAGTTTAATCTGCCTGGTTCTGTTTCACTTCTTTTCAAATCAGCCTTCTGCTGCTCTTCACAGTGGGAACTAAAGTTGGGCAGGGAGAAGATAGGAAAGTGCATGGGTAAGGTATGTGCTATAGGAGGCTGAATGCTCAAAGCTACAATATTATCACTGGATAGTTATTCTGAGTGTAACTTTTTAATAATAAAGAATATTGTCTTTTCTTTTATTAAAACATCAGACACATGACACTTATTAAACACAAGGCTATATCCTGAGTTGGTTTAAATTGGCATGGCTCCACGCGTTGTAGAGAAGCTCTGTCAAATCTGGTCAGCTGGGAAGCTGAACAAAAATGTTTGCATTCAAAGACTGTTTCCCCATTGGTACACATTGACAATTTCCATTCCTGTTAACGTTTCATAACCAAAATAAAGTACAGCATCCAATAAACCTGTTTTGCCAACAAATACAATAAAATTCTGCTTTCAGTGATCTTGAAGTGATATCTAATGATTTGAGAGGTGTTCCCAATCACTGTTTAAAAAATAGATAAATAAATAAAAGTAGTTGTTATCCCCCTTCCTGTAGGTAGGAAACCTGTGGGTGTTACCAGATCTTACATGGTATTAACAACAGAAATCAGACCCTTGCAATCTGGTGCAGAGTCTTTTCAAACTGACCCTTATGCCTGTAAGACCTACTATAAGTTCATCTGACAAGTCTTTGCACTGACAAAATTATCCAATAATTTTAAAATGTATTCATTTGACTGTTATTCCCCCCCCCCCCTTTTTTTTTTTAAGATAACAGGGTATATTTGTCTTAGTAGGTACTTCAGTAGGTACTTGATAAGGTTACACCCAAAATTGAGGTTCTCTGTGTGCATGTATTAGTATAATATAGATTTTAACATGTTTATTACAAAGCTAGTTATTAAAACAAAAAAAAGTCAGCATAAATTTGCCTAGGTGTACGTTTTTTTAGAATTATATATTTTTTTAAACTTAGTGGTGTTAAGCTGATCGTCTTGTTGCAAGTTTCACAGAACTCTGCTGTACTTTTTGGAGGAACTTTTACACTTACCAGTAGAGCCCGCTGGAAGAAAGCTGCATTACAGTGGTGCCCCAGAAGTGGCAAAGGCTGCTGAGGAGTCAATAGCGGCTGAACGATGGCTGTAGGTTTTTGATATGCATTCTTAGAGGGTCTGTCAGTCAACAGCACGTGTCAAGAGACCGTGGACAGTAACTCCAAGTTGTATCAGTTTAAGAAATTTTAAATCAGTGACCATTTTCTTTCCCTAAGAGGAGTGTTTAAGGAGCTTATGTTGTTTCCAAGAGTGAAATACAAGCTTTGGATCATGTTTTGACTTCAAACATCAATCCAGCCAGCTTCACTGATAAATTTCTGACTCAGGCCAGCAGCTTCAAAGGTTTCATCCTGTCAATCTGATGTGCTTTTTCACACCGCATAAGAATCAGGCTTGCTGAGATTCTTAGTGGTTGTGTGTGTGTTGTATGGGCTGAAACATCTAATAAGCAGACCAAGCTGAATCAGCGTGATGTGATACTGGTGAGTATAGCTTAATATCTCATATTTCTCTAGCTATTAGGCCTAGTAATGTACATTATTATACAAGCTTCTCATTTGTCACTTGTAAAGCCAGCCAGCCCTGGGTGTGACTGTGCAATTGCAGTAGTTAATAGGGCATGAATATGGTGTTGGAGGCAGATCTGAGCTTGTTTGTACTTTGTAATAGTGTGCACAATTATTTGGTCCCTTAGATGTGACTGAGACAGATTTGTCCAAAATAGGGCTTGTGGGTATGACATTTATAAAAGCTTACTCATAATTCACCAAAGGCTGCTCTGCAGTTTTCTGGTACTAACTTGACCATTTCAGTACAGATTATTTTTTTGTTTTGTTCTGTTTGTTTTTAAAATTTCGGTTCTTTAAACAGAAATAACATAAGTAGTATGATGCCTGGTGAAGTCAGATATACCATTACAAGTGCATCTTGTGTAAGTCGTGTTAGTGGCTTGTGCCCTTTAGAGATGGGCGTCCTCCAAGTGGTGAAGTTAGAATGATGCAAAAGCTGTTCTTTCTGAACTAAGGAAACACACAATAAAATACAGTTTAAATACAGACCAGGAGAAAACAATTTAAATAATTCAAGTGTTGAGGTTTTTGAATCAGTCTCTTTTATTGCTGCCTAGATTATGTGTTCATTTTGAGGTATGGTAATAAACACAGGCTAAAAATTATCTATCTTGTTTAATTAGTGTCCTAACTCTATCACTGACAAACGCTTTTTCATATGTTTCTCCCATACATATATATGTGTATGGTATATCTATGACCATGATTCTTCATGAATTGATGCATAGTTTTGGTGCAGATGCTCCTTAACTTTGTGTTAGCCAAGGTATTAACTAAACAGAGGTGAAAGGAAGGCAGGCAGTGGGGAAAGAGTGGGAATGAGCAAACTTGAAAGAAATTGCATACTGTTTTATTTTGTTTTGTTTTGTTTTGTTTCTGTTAACACCCTTGTGAGGAGAAAAACCCACAGACATCCTTCCAATAAATAATACCCCAGAAGGACATCTTGAAATGCCAATAATCCACCAAGTTAATAATAATACAAAATTGGGCTTTCTTCACTTTGCAAATGTGTTTATAGCTGTTCAAGGAAAATCAAGTTAAGGAACAAAGCTGCAGAATATTTTCATAGTTAAGATTTGGATCCTTTATATTTCAACTTACTTTCCAGAAAAATAGCATCTCTTTTAAAACTGACAAACACATTTTCCTTTATTTATATATATATATTTATTATTTTTAGAGTTATTTCTTAGCCGTAACTAAGCACCAGTATTCTTCAATCTGTATGTTAATCTGAGGTACCTGTGACTTCTGCCAAAAATGACAGTTTGTGAATTGAGGGTCAGTTTCCAGTAAAAGGTGAACTATAAAGGACACCAGAACACATGGTGAGAATGAAGGAAAATACAAGATTAGCTCAAGTTGCATTTCTAAGAAAATACCGTCAAGTTAACCATTCTAAGTTACAGTTTGGGCAACAATAACTCTTCTGTCTGTATTTTATTAGATTTATTTGAGATTCTTTGCTCCACACTGACATAGTGTGGTCTGTTAGAACATAAAGACTATTTCCAGTGCTTTGACAGTAAGAACATGGGTGCGTTAGTATTGTACGTATGTTAGAATATATGCAGAGAAGAAAGAAAAATGGGATATGAGCAGCACTGAGTGCTCAGCTTCCCCCCCCCCCCGCATACAGAATGCAGTTTCATCTCTGCTTAAACTTCTATTTAATTACTTGGTTTGTAGTGCCTCTTGGCTGTAGAGCATTTTTTCCTTGGTTATATAATATATTTGTGCTCATGTTAAGGGACTGACAGCATGGAAGATGACATGCATTGCTTGCCTTACAGGTAAGGTCAGGTACAGACAACAAGGCTGTAGGTTCATGACAGCTCCCTGCTATTTCCCGATACGATGCCAAATACCTGGAAAAAAATCGTCAGTAGTTAACCTGTGCACATTCCACTTGTACTGGTACTGAGCAGATCGCAAATGTGAAAGACTTCCTAGGGATAGTCCTAATTCTTTTATAAATCCATCCGAGACCATTGAAATGTAAATTCTGATGTGGGGGTGTGGTATGGATGGGACAGACCTCGGTGTCAGAGCTGTGCCACGACTGTTCCCCAGCCAGCTGCTGGTGCCCCATCTCTTTGCTCCTCTAGCTCTGTAATTCAGCTCCTGTTTTCTTTTGGCCTGCAGATCACTGTGCAGTTATGCATGCACTAGCTATGCCGTTAGCCTGATCCTGTAAATTCAGTACGTATGAGTGGTCTTACTGAACTTCTAGGAATGACCAGGGTCAGGTTTCAGGTTCTGCCTATGTGCAACTATTCAAAGGATGCAGGGGGTGGGGACTTGGGAATATGATTCCCATGGGAGAATGAGTCTTTGAGTTCTTGGGTCAGAATTCAGTGTGAGTTGAGGGGGAATCGCTGTACCTGTGAATCCCAGCACAGTTAGGAACCAGGAGCCTTTACTCAGCTGCCTTCCAGGGGAGCATGGTTCTTGCCATGCATGAGGCATGGTTCTAACCCAGCTTCTGCTGTGCTGGGAACAATATCATCAAGTTTAGCTTGGAGGTCAGAGCTTTTGTCTCCTTTATTTATTTATTTATTTATTTATTTATTTATATTATATGGACGTTGTGCCGTCTCTGTGAAAGCAGCAGCTCCAGGTTTACAGTGAGAGTCAGGATCTTTTGTTGATAGCTCAGCAACAGTAGAAACTGGGAGCATCAGAGGCTGCTTCTCAGAGGCAAAGTACTGCTGGTCGCTTACGACAATGTTGCTAAGCCAGCCTGCATCTTACAGGAATTCAGCCAGAGCACTAGCTCTCTTGGAATTAGTGCAGGTGTTCTAAAGAAAGAGCTTCCAAAGTGACAGTAAAACTACTGCGCTCCTGTGAGCTCAAGAAGCTCCTGCTGTTTGCCTTTCTGCTGGGATTAGCCAAATTCCAAGAGAAGTCATAGAACTGCTTCCACTATTGCAGGAGGAATGTGATGGGACAAGGCTACAAAAGAAAAGGGGTTATGCAGCCTTCGTCATGGTGTATATCAGTTGGAAGTCTCGGAAAGATGGAATCAAGTAGTATTTCTGTGAGAATTTATAATTCCTGGTTCTTCTTTTTCTCATTATAGCTTCTCCCTTATGATTGCTCTTCAGTCTTCATGTGTAAGGCCTTAGATGGCAAAAACATGGATATAAAAGTGAATGGGAATATTAGCATAAATTTCAGCTACAGCTAAGAAGATTTGACCAAATCCATCAGAACCTGTGATGTTCCTTCCCGAAGGGATTTGGTAAGGGAACACCTAAACCCCACTTATTAGAGTTATTTGAGACTCAGCTCTGTTGGCATGCAGCAAAATCCACTCAAAAGCTGATGCATTATCTGAGAAGCGTTTGTTTAAAACTTTGTCTGTAAAGCTAATTTAAAAAGTAGATCCCAAAGGAATCATTTGAAAATTAAAACAGGGAACCAAGCAACTGAGAAACTCGTCTGTCTGGTGAGGAAGGAATTATTTTATTATTTCCAACAGAATGATTTTTTTTCAAAAATCAATTTCATATTATTTTATAGTTTTACATGTGTGGTTGAAAATGCGTTAGCTCAAAGATGCATGCCTTTGCAGAACACCTCTTTCTTCTCTCTATAGTCAACAGTAGCCCACCTTCACGTCTCACACTTCCTCTCTGAAGTGCGTGCTCTGAAACTTTGTATGGGAACTGCAAAATTCCAAAGTGCCATCTAATGTCTGTCAGCAGGAGAGCAACTGCCTTATGCTAATGATTACAATAGTGCAAAGCAATGACCACATTTTCCCTAATCATCTCAGAAATATTTTTGCAGTTTCATTTGACTTGGAAAGCCTCACCTTCTTTTGTTTTGTGTGAATTTTTATTGAATGAGGTTTTGGAAGCAACTGAAAGGCAAAGATTTTCTTACTTTGTTTGCCAAGAAGTGTGCAAGTGAGAATAATTTTCCACACCTTTTGGGCCTGGAATTTTGCAAGGTTTAAATCAAAATCATTTAATTTTAATGACAAATTCAGTTTCATAATAATTTTCCTTAATTTTCCATTGCTCTACCAACAGGACTATGTTTTTTTCTAGTAGTACATACAAGAGAAACACTAAAAAAAAAATCAGCTTGCCTTGTGCACCTTTGTAGGTAAAGGGGCATCTCAGTTTTTCTTTGCACGATGTGTCTGACTGTTGCAAGCTCAGTCAGTATAACGTCAGGTAATTATTAAATATGTCTTTAAAAGGCAGGAATATTCAAATGTAAACATTAAAACATTAAAGAGTAATATCAGGCTTGACAGGATTTTTTAGAAATACAACTTTCTAGTCACATTTAACACATTTGCTTCTTGCTAATTAACATGAAAAGCATCTTACCTTCTAAGTTGTGATTTATTTTTCATGTTCTGCTGCTGGTTTATTTCTCAGCTCAGACAGCAGAACATGATTAATTGTGCTGGCTTCTTAAGATTTTTATTTCTTCTACATTTCAGTTCCCAAACATACTACTGTACTAGTTCAGCTAGGAAAAAAAAAGGTTTTAAATCCTCACAAAACCCTTTTGCACTCTCTCAATTTTATGAAAAGATTTTGTTACTAACACAGGCCTTGATCCTACACGTATGAGCAAGGCAGACCTTTATCCCTACAAGACATGATACTGTAGTCAGCCAGTCTTCATAAGCTGCTACCATTGCTGCTCCACATGTAGCAGTAAGAATGTTTTGGAGAAACTTTAAAAGCAACTTGCAAGCCAACTGGTAATTTCTTCTTCTTCCCCTGAGCCCCTTGAGCTTTGGACCTGACGAGGCTTTTAAAACCACAAATTCTCTACAATTCGATTTCTGCTGTCTCCGGTATCTATAAGCTCTGTGAATTAACGCTGAAAGAGTACAAGAATGAATGTTGGATTATGATGACATTGATAAATTACTGAGCCTTTTGCTAGTTTAGGCCCATCCCGTTAATGGTTCAAATTATGCTCTTGTTCGCTTTGTCACAACTGTGGAGTAATTCACTGAAGTCATCGGTGTGACTGAGAACAGAATGGCCAAAGATGGCCACAGGCTGCCTGAGGCTGAGTGCCAGCTATAATTATGGCCTTTGATATAAGTGAATGTTAGAATTTATGCTTTATATATACATATATATGTATAAAAGCTGCTTCCCTTTTTAAGCTACCAAATTACTATCTGAAAAGGATATTTTTAAGGTTACTGTCCGAGTTCAGTTTAGGGACTTAAGCTAAAATGTATCTTCAGCTGCTGGCAGAGTGGCATTTTTAGAATTCTGTCATGAAGGATTGAGAAGAACTATACTCTCCTTGGTTCTAACCCATCTCAATTAGCTCTTCTTTCTTCTTACAATCTTATTTTACATATATTTCAAATACAAGAAGCTTCCTTTGGAATAAGGTCTCTTTGTATTTGACATTTTAATTCTCTCTTCAGAAAAAAACAAAAAACAAAAAAAAAACAAAAAACAACAACAAACAAATCTTCAGGTTTTGGTTTGAGGAAGATCATAATTAAGTCAAAAAGTATCATAAAAAGGGTTGACTGTACAGACATTTATCAATCCAGTAACGACAAAGCACCTTTTCCCCTCTGAATGAGAGAATACGTTAAGTTGATCTTACATCTTCTGAGCAAGTAATGGTAATGCTCAGCTTGAAATATGGCACAAATCATCTAGAAAATCCAGGAGTAGAAGGGGGGGTTGGTGGGAAGGGGGATAACAACAACAACAACAAAAAGTAAGGAATGAAAAATACTTAATCCTGAATCTGTCTTTCATACATTTCAGTGTCTTGGTATTCCTTTCCAGTAACTACATTATGAAATTAAGGCCACAGTAACAGCCTTAAATTTGATTTGTTTTCCTTGCCATTGTCATTCTGTTATAAATGTAAAGATATCTTAATTATTTTTTTTCTTAAAACAGGAACTGATTATTTTTTTCTAGTTTTAAGCCTGTAAAATGTGGTTGATTCTTATCTAAACAAAGCTGCTGGAAAGAAACATAGGTCATTCATTCAGCTGCGCCCTATATGCAGTGACATGTAGCTTCCTTTGTCCTTTATTTCTAATGTAAGCAGTGCTGTCACCAGACTGTCCTTGTTCTCATCCTGTCATATGACAACTTGGATGAAATGGAGTTGACTGATATTAGATGTAGCATGATGGAAGCTGTTTGTATACAAATGAAAATCCTCTGAACTTACTGAAGTGCCTTAAGTCTCCCTCTACAGAATGTGGCTGCTTCCTCTTTGTCATACTGGTCTTAGCTCTGTGATCCTCTAGACCTCCTCTTTATTACTAAGTTCTTAAATAAGAATGACATAAACCCCTTCATTTATACACAACCTCCTTCCTGATATGGCTATCTGGCTTGATCTCTGTTTCTAACCTTGCAGTATCCTACTAGGGTAATGCAACAATTTTGGACCAAGTACAGATGCCCTGAAAAGGTTAATGTAATTTTTAAAACATTTAAAAATGATGGAAATGCTAACAGAAGATGATTTCAAGATTTATGTTTGGGATATAATTTTCTGTTTTCATCTGCCCCTATTAAAACCATTACAGTATGGCAGGCACAGTGACACATCGTGATGTACACTTCTTTAGTACTCTCATTACCTTGTTCATTTGCTACATGAAATTCATAGAACAATAAAAATATCCTTGGTATGGAAGGTACCTATATGAATCCAGGCCGGCTAATAGCGAGAATTGCAATGGGTGATCATTGGGCCTTTGCCTATATGGTTATCTGGGACTCTTGATTCATCTTGTGACTCCTTGCTCTGTTGGCTTTATGGAAGTTACATATCACTGAAGCCATATGTTATGTTTCCAGGCAGAGCTGTAAACCATTTCGTTTTTACTGCCGCTGAGAGCAGATCAATCTATAGTGCAGCACTACTGATAGAAAATTTTTAAGGGTAATGGAAGAAAATAAAAGAGAGAACTTGGAAGATGGACTGGCACAGGATCTCAGCCAGAGAATTAAATTCCTTCCTACTTATCAATTGTTAATTTTTCAGAGAGCAAAAAGATGGTTTTTACCCTACTGTTGCAGCTGGGAAAAATGTGACAAATTATGAAATTGAAGTTCGGCTAAAAAAAATATGGTGGTGGGGGAAAAAAAAGAGTTTAGGATGTAGTCAGCAGTCTGATACTAATGGATAGAGTGTTTGTTGCCAGAATTTGGAAGTTCAGTATAACCTTAGGGATCTAATCCATAACTCTTATTTAGATAATTAGTTCTTTTACTTCAGCATTGCCAAACCCTAGCATTCAAAATCACATGAGCTCCAAAATATTGCAAGTGGCTAAGAAATAAGGGGACTTGAAATGTACCTTTTTTTTTTTTAATAGGGAAAAGAAATTTTTGGCTTTGAGTCCGAACATTTTCAAAACTTACTTTATAGCCAGAAGGCCTACAAGCATCTATTATATTTTTGAGAGGAAAATGATCATTTTAAATAACAACCTGAATCCAGAAGGTGGGACCCTAAAATTCAACAATGCTAATCTTGCATGGCTTGCAAAAACACCTGTGGGTTTACAACGTGAGAGACTTCTCATGTGAGTAAGAATTGGCAAGTCCATCCAGGAAGGTTTTCAGTTTCATCATTTTGCATTCAAGAGTAGCTACTCCAGTGCCCTATGGATATAGACTTTATAATGTTTTTTTCTTTGACAGCGTATAAAGGTCTGGCACATGTCCATGTGCATGCCTAAATTGAATGGTACTTTTCCATGCCAGCATGGCCTCAACAAAAGTTGAGCTATGTTAGTTAGTTAACCGAAGAAAAGCTGGGCAAGAAGGGGGGGGAGTGCTGGACAAGTACAGCAGCCTCATACAAAATTGCATTCCTTTCGCTTTGCTTTGACTTTTAAGTATTTCATTAAGGGCCGCTACCAGTTGCCTCTAAATTATTCCACTTTAGATAGACTCAGAGCATGTTTTTTCCCCTCCACTGGAGCAAATACTTTATTCAGCTAAACCTTGTAGGTTTTGTCAACCTTTACAACGTTTATTTTTAAACAAATTAGGATCAGAGTTGGGTAACACAGTCCTGCCCTTTCCTCTGTCCCTAAAATACAGAGCCCTAGCTCTAACACTCAGCTAGAACTCTGACATTGGCAGTGGTAGGAAAGCTGAAATTAGGGTTAAAAAGGTCTGACGTATTCCTGCCTGTCTTGAATGCCCCCCTTTGCATGTATTATTTTTTTCTGTGGGATTGATATTAAGGACACAGTAATTGCATTGACCCAGGGCGCGTGTTTCAGGGAACCTGAAGCTGGATGCCAAGACCCTTTTGTGCAAAGGCGCCTATTCTGAAAATTACAGAAAATTTGATTGTGATCTACCTTCCTTTTTTATTTTTGGCTGGTCTGACTGTCTCTGACCATCCCTGCTTTCCAGGGACAGGCTCTAATTTGATTCCAGTAGCTTTCAGTCCCTAATTACCACTGTTCAGCCACCAGCTGTTAGAGGCTTGGATTTATTCCTTGCTGGGGCTCGCTGCTGGCACGGAGCATGGAGAGGGGAGGCAGCCACTGCCCCGTGCCTGGTCAGGGCGAGCAGTGCTGCTCCCTGGGCTGGGGCAAGGCTTAGAGCAAGAAAAAGCCCGCAGGTTGGGTCAGGGCTGCTCTACACCCACCCACCTCGGTCTCGTTGCTGCCCCCCTTGCTGTCCTACCCTTACCACCACCTCCCCGTTTCGCTAACCAGTAATTTACCAGGGCCCTCTTGCAGTGAAGGTGGGACAGGTCTGAAGGCAGGTGAACGACTTGAAAAATACATAAATAAAGCGGCTGGAGTTTGAGCCGTAAGCTCTGGAAGGGAGGAGGCTGTGCCCGCAGCCCGTCCTTCCGCGCCGCTGCTGCCACAAGTGCCCCAAGTGCCCGAGCCGCCGCCCGCCCTCCCCTTCCTCGCGGCGCCACGTGAGGGGTCCCCCTCCTCTCCCCTCCCCTCCCCTCCCCTCCATTCCCGGGCCCGGCCGGGTGACATTTTCCCTCTTTTGTCTCCGGACCGCGGCAGGACGGAGCCCCCGGCGGGGGCGGGCAAGCTCCGGGGGCCGCCGCCGCCCTCCTCGCCCGCCCGGCGGCAGCGGGCACGGAGCGAGGCCGCCCCGCTCCCCTCAGGCGCCGCCGAGCTCTGCCCGCTCCCCACGGGCGTGGCCGGGCCCCGGCTGCCGGGTCCCGCCCTGGGGAGCGCCGTGTGAGGGGCCGCGGCCCCGCCGGGAGGGCCGGGGGGCTCCGCTCTGCTCGTCTCCTCGTCTTCTACCCCGGCTCGGCTCCGTGCCCGGAGGCTGCCGCTCGGCTCGCAGGGAGGAGGCTCCGGAGCGGGAGGCTGGGGCCGCGGGGGGCCGGCGGGAGGCGCGCAGTGCCGGGCTGGGCGGCCGGCCCCTCGCCTCCATGCCGGCGGAGCTCCAACAGGTGAGCGGGGAGGGCTCCTGGGCTGGGAGCTGGGACCAGGAGGGGACCAGGAGGGGACCTGCGCCGCCTTTTGTGCCGGGGCGTTCCGCAGAGATCCCGCTTTTGTCTCCGGTGGGCGAGCTGATGAAACGCGAAGAAGGCAGCTATTGTGTGCTGTGACCTTCTCGTCCTGCTCAGTGCATCTGGAGAGCTCTCTGACAGGGCATAGCTACAGACGGTGCTTTTTTTAAAAACGGCTTTGCAGTTGTGCTTCTGCTAAGTGTTTGCCTTTCCCATACAGCATGCCGGTGCTTTCTCTCTGATTTTCTTGTTGAACATAGGAGGGAAATAACTTCAGTTTCTGACTCGAAATGTTACCTTAAACAGAAAGCTCTTCTTGCTGTCACCTCATTAACTATAACAGACTTAGAGCTCTGTGGGAAGAGATTTCAAATATTATTCCTTACCTTGGGGTGTCATTGGGCATTGCAGAGCGAAGCTGTTGCAGGCTAGATGTAAATAAGCAGAGATCAGGGAGGCTCCTGGGGTGTAGCGGGGCTCACCTGGGGAACCCCTGCACCCACCCGTGAGCCTGGGGAGCCCTGGGAGTGCAGGGGACAGCAGGGGACAGCTGCTCCTCAAACTTGGCTGAGGTGCTGTAGCTTTCCTTAAGTGTTCTTTTTCTTCTCCACCTTTTTAATTTAAAACTGTGTGTTTTGGGAGAAGAAAGTAAAACGCAGTGATAGTACATCCATGGATCCGTGTAAGTTCAGCACGCTGGGATCGCCGGAGGTGCTTGTTTGCTTTAACTGTGGTGTGTGCAACTTGGCCACCTCGGTAACAGGAGGCTGAGCCATTTCTCAGTGCAAGGAGGATATTGGTTTCTGTGGAGGGGAAAGTCGCCCTTTCAGCTGGGCCCCTGTGTGGTCGTTCCTTTGTCTGTAGCTGGTCCCTGTAGCCGCTGCCCTGCTGCTGGAGGTTACCAAGCACTGGGGTGGTTTGGGTGCCTGTCTGTGTGTTGTGCCACCTGTGGGCTTCTTAGGGAGGAGGGGATTTATCGGTGTGTGGGGGCCTGGTCATACTGCCTGGCCTGAAGTTACTGTACCTGTCAAATTGCATGCAAAGGCTTGTTGATTTTGCATACATAAATAATTAGCAGATTTCTTGGATTTTTTTTTCCCTCAATAAAAGAAGAAGAAATGAGGCACAGAGCAGAATGCTAACTGTGTTTAAAAAAAAAAAAAAAAGCGTAATGCATTTGGCATGTGCAGTAGAGCTGTGTTCTTGTCTCCTGGCTTTTGGGTTTGGATAGGAGGAAAAGCTTGAGTGAGTGGAAGATTACCGTTAATCACTTTTAGGTCATGCGTTTCAGTTAATTTGTAAATTCTTCTTCCATATCAAAACAAAACAAGAAAAAATCTCATGGTTTTAATTTTCCTGCTGCCTGTCATAGCAGAAGATCAAACAGATGTGTTATTTTGTCTTTTCTGATGGTTCTGGATTTGTTCTGAGGTTTTTCTGCAGTATAACTTATCAGGTTGAAGCTGCAGTAGCATATTAGAGAAGGCTTTGCGTAATGAAAGGCAGTAGTTTTAAACTGTGTTGTCAGAGAAATTTATTGTGCAGTTACAGAGCCTTTAGAAAGTAATCTTTTAGCTTTAATGATCACAATTAAGTAAAACTAAGCCAAATGGATAAATGACTGAGGTGAATGACAAATCTACACAGCCAGTATAGACAAAAACTGAGGGAGATACTGGAAGGGACTTCTGCCACATTAACAGAAGACCCAATGCCTTCAGAGACTCCTTGCATTAAAATCTGAGAAAAGACAGTTATTGAAGCATATTTAAAAAGAACCAGTAACTTCTAACTATCCTTTCGACTTCTCCTGAGAATAGTTACACTTCCTAAAGTTCTGGGCCACAAGAGCAGCTATCTCAGAAGACCGGTAGAAGAAATACGTGCTGAAAAAATACTGTTGTGGCCAAGAGAGTAGAGGTTGGTGTCTCCTCCTTGGTGTTATCCCATGGCTCTTTCCTCTTCTACTGATGAGCTGACCAAGGATCTGTCCTTAACATCTGCAGTGTGAATTCTTCAGCGGCCTGAATGTAACTACAGAGTTCATGAAACTTTGAAGGATCTCGAAGTCTGGGACTGCTCAAGGTATTTTGGTCCACTGTATGACATACAGCTTTGATCTGGAACTTTAACTACTGGCTTGCCTCAGGGCCCTGAAGTTGTGAAGAGAGGAGTCTCATAGTGATTTTTGCCAAAAACTATTCAGTTCGATTGTGATTTCTGCTTCAGAAAATATGCTTTGTGAGCATTACTAATTCATGCACCGTGCTGCCCCTTCTCAGCACCTTGTCCCTGAAGCATTGTGCTAGAGGATGATACTGATGTGAGCAAGTACGAGATCTTAGATCTGGCAGGACGAAAAATTGGATAATGCATTAGTGACATACCTGACAGAGCCTGTACCAGTGATGGAAAATCTTCTGGAAGAAATGTTCTCAGAGGTGCAGCATGTGAAGGCATCATCACTTTCCAAACAGCTGGGCAAATCGTACTGGAAAAAACAAGTGAGAAGGGAGCTTACTTAGCATGGATGCTGTGTGGATTCACACGTGGACTCGCATAGAACGGGCTGCCCAGGGTGAGGGTAGGCCTGAAACAGCTCTGCTGTGCTCTGGTACCTGGGAGTGAAGGGATGCAGCAGGCTGACGCTGACTCCTCCCTGCTCCCCGAAGTAAAGCCTGTGCCAGCAGTTGTGCAGCAGAGCTGGGCAGAGGGACGTGTTGCAGTTGTGCAGCAGAGCTGGGCAGAGGGACGTGTTGCCGTGACTCAGTTGCAGAGGCACTCGATGTGCTGGAGTAACTGAGTGCAGGCACGCGCTGCTTTCTGCCAGCCCTGAGGCAGAGGCAGGCGTTCCCTGCCAGAGGGGGTGTGCTGCAACTCCTCAGGCTTGCTGGCAGGATGGCTGTGGGCTCGGGTGCATGGATGTGCCTTTGCCTCGTAACGCAGGCGTTGCCCAGCCAGGTCCTTTTCCATGACTGCAGCACAGCGTGGGCTGGGAGCACCGAGGTGCTCTCGTTCTGAGCATGCTGTGGCATGAGCTCTTTCCTTATAAAAGTGCTGTTGTGTGCTCTTGGAGCTGTTGGGACACAAAGGTTCGTAATGTCCAATTTGTGTATCTGTCTGTGTGAGTGCAGCTTCATAACAGCAACAGGTGTCTCGAGCAAGCATTCCAGCGATCGTGTTTCCTAAGCCACCTGTCCCAAAGGCCATGAGGTGAGCTGGTGCATGGGCAGCATTGGGAGAGCTGCATTTTTTGCTTAAGTAGCCCTGTGGTTGCTAAAAATACAAGTTTTAGTTTTTTTTTTTTTAAAGGCACATACACTGAATGCCTTTCATAACTTAGAAATGTCTGTTATTGAAGATGAAATGGGAAAGAAAATGCACAGAGTTAAATGAAACTGATGGGCCGGGCATTTCTGACAAGGCTGTTCTCAAACACAATCTGAGGGGTTTGGTTCTGCCACCCGGGGTTTTAATACTGGCTTCAGTGGGAGTGGGGTCAGGGCCACTGGATGAATACGGCTGTGTCATGTATAAAGTGTGTCTGTAGCTGGATGTTAAATGTGGTATTTCTCTGAATAGGGATCCTGGTGTGTTCTCCATGTCTGTCCGCTGCTGCAGCTGTTCCTCTGTTATTCTAAGGTAGTTTCTTCTGTGATACAAAACTGTGCAACTATATGCAGGGAAACTTCTTCCAAACTCCTGTTTTGTATGAAGTAAGCCATAAAGATGTAGTGTGTGTATCATAACATACTTCTCTTACTGTGTCCTCCTCCTGCAGACCTTCTGAGTAGCCTGTGCTAATTCAGGGCAGCGCTCTGCCCTCCTCCTACCTCCCGGGATACTGCTCTGAGAGGCAGAAGTAAAATTGTTAAGATAATTTGGATTTTACTAAGGAAACTAAAATTTCACAATCTCTGCCAGTTGTTCTTCTCCTTGCCTGAAACATTTGTGGGTATGGCTGGGGGGACGGGAGTTTTACCTTCACTGGGTAACGAAGGCCCTGGCCTTTGCTGCTGCTGGCTTCCCAAGCTACACAGCAGGTTGCCCTCAGTCCTGCAAGCACAGATGTTTTCAGGGCTGTTCTGTGGGTCAGACCAGTGAACTGGTCCAGCTTTAAATCCGAAATGAGCCATACACGCTTTAGGAAAAGAATTGTCTTTAATGCCGGGGGGTGGCAGAGTATTAAGTAGATTGGGAGGGAGAAAGAAAAGGGCAAAAGCATGCACATTGGGTCTCATGTAACTACTCCTTCTGATTAAATATTATCTTGATGTTGTTCACGTGACTTGGCCTGGGAGTTCTGCATATGTTTGGTTTGGTCAGATTTTCCCAAGGACAGAGGGGAGCATTAAAAACAGCTTGTTCTTCATGGTCTTGAAAATTGCTGTTGTTCCAGAGGCGTCCTCTGCGTGACTGATGTTGCCCAGCAAAGCTCAGCAGTGTGCAGTGGTGACTTGGAGGAAAGTGGCAGAAGTTAGGGTTGCATGTGAGGGTTGATAGTGGATGGTTTAAGTAATTTTTATGGGAGCTTGCTTCTTTTTAACTCTTCTTTCCAAGATATTTTTATTAACAGGAGTCTTCCTCATTATTTTATATTAGGCTTCAGTATTTGTCATAGCAATGCACAGACTTGTTTATGCTACAGAATGTAAGAGAAGGAAATTAGCATTGGAGTAGCTTTAGCAGTAATAAGGTTAGGATAGTAAGAAGTGATGTTTAGTTTATGTTCAAAGGTTTTATTTCTAGTGAAGAATGGAACATAGGATTTTGCTTGTAGGTCTCCCTGGTTTTTGTTTCCCCTTTTAAGAATGAGGGGAAATGATGGTTCTACCCTGTGTCCCAACCGGAATAAATAGCAAGAGAAAGGGTTCAAGAGTGAATGGAGTCCCTGAGTTAAATCTTGAGATTAGAGAGGGTATTACAAATGACTGATTAAAGGAAAACTGAGACTCAAATTTCGATAGTTTTAAATTTCACAGCGTCCTTTGTGCCTCATGTATTTCATTAGGTTGCTACCCAGCTTTGTTTTTCTTTCGTTCACTTGTCTGCATGCCTAAACAGTGAACCAATGTAACAGTACCCGAGAGAGGCTTGGTGAGCACACAGAGCCTAAAGTTTTGCTTTCTCTGGGGAATCGTAATTTTTTATATCTACAAATGTGCAAGCAAGATCTCGTCTGCCTTACTAAGGGGTGGTGTTTCCATGGACTCGGTGCTCCCTGTATACTGCAGTAATGTGAAAATTCATTACTTCCAGTGGTGTTCTCTGCCTCTTTGATGAGTCAAGCCCACACCTGCTTACAGCAGGAAATTGAAATGCCTGAGTTTTCCCTTTTGGCTAATCCCACGCATCTATCCTTCACATCACAACTCTTCTCTTTGGCATTCAAAAAATAAAGTGAAAACTGTTCTAAGTAAATGTGGAGAATGTTTGAGCTTGGGAATTTCTGCCTCTGCAAGCTAAATCTCCTGGCACAGCTCTGAACTCTTATTTTTAGTAAAACTTTCACAGCCAAACTATTGTAATGTTCAGAGAAAGATGTTCCTGAAGCCTGAAATGAAACCAGAACGTGAGGGCTTAATTTTGTATTGTAGATAACGTCTTTGCTTGGGGAGTTGTGGCTGCAGCAATATATATTTAAGTAGCATTAATCTGGATGTATGCAGTGTAACAGTGATCAGAATCATCCTGAACATGCAGAAGACTTTTCAACTTACAAACTTGCCATTCATTAAGGAGCTGATAGGATATGCAGCACAATTTGTTTGTGGATGGTAGAGCCCTGAGATGTAAACAGTTCCATGGTTGATCAGGATTATTCTGCTGTTTGAATTGTAAACTCTTTCAAATTATTTGAGCAAGTTTTGCATCTGAAGCTATTTGCATTTCTCTTTGAAATGATTCTCAGGGGAATTCAGTGTTCAGGGAATAAAAGCCCTTTTGGCTTCCAGGCACAGCAGCATGTGGACCTTAGCTGGTTTGTTTTGTGATGCATTTAACCAAGAAATAAACCAGTGTTTGTACCAGAACATTATGCAGAAACTTGAGCTTTCCAAGCTCGAATGAGATGGAGTTAAAGTCCAAGTAGACGTGGCGAAAGGTTGGATAAGAAAACCCACATATAAGACTAAAATCAATATATAAGACTGCACAGTACTGCATTACAGTAATGCAAAACAAACGGTTGTGAATGGACAAAATGACTTATTTGTAAAACAGATTATGCAGGTGGCTGTATTTTTCTGTGAACACCTCCCTGAATCCTTGTTAATCACCAGCACAACAGACCCTAGTTTTTTAAATGAAAATGGTGGCCAGAAGTCCCCCTTTCGTGTGCCCACTGTTTTCTGTTGGCATAAATTCTGTAGGGCAAGTGCTCTGGTTCCTCATAAAGCCCTGCTGGTGCTCTCCCAAGTATGTGGTTAGTTAATTTGTGTTAATGTGTTGTCCTTCCTAAACCTTTATCTTAATAGAAGCAGTGTTGACCAGGATAATCCTCCTATTGTTGGTGTACTTTAAATTAGGAGAAATGTGTTGTCATTTAAATTGAATCCAGCAGATGTTTTATGTTACTAACATCAATTACACTAGTTATCAGCTCATCTGGAAGAGCTTGGCAATATGCTTTGGGATGCCAGCGTTGCCCTGTTGGGCTCTTTTGGTGATGTCTTTGCCATTTCAAGTCTCTGATGGATCCTAGATAAGGTTTTCACTCTCTTAAGAGTACAGCTCTTTATAGATCATTTTTATGATGCTCTAATGAGGCAGCGGTTGTAAATACTCTTTTCCTGGGTTGTAAAAGATTTCAACCTAAATGCTAGATGTTGTGAAAGAGTGACTTCGTAATAGCGGTGTTTTTATTTATAAAGTACATGTTGATGCTGCTTAAGACTGTAAAATCTAACTCTCACTGCTTTCACAGCATCTGTCCATCAGATGTCCCCTGGAACTGTTGGATTGTTGGCAGACCTTCTCTTTTTTAAGAGCAACTAATAATATTAACAGTTGCCCTTAATGAAAAGCAAATGGTTATTTCTGTGCTTGTAACTTCAAAAGCTGTATCGTTTTGTTACTTGCCTGAAGTGCTGCTTGGCTTGTGCATTCTCATGCCTTAGTTGTTTTCTGTTGTCTTGGTAATCTTTTGCAGCACCTGATTTAAAAACAAATAATTTACTGTCTAGTTGCTTTTCCTTTTATTGCTACTAGATAAGTACAGGCTTATCATCAGTATTTGAGGAGAAATTGCATTCATATTTTATGAGCATTCCTGTGATTCTTGAATGCTCCTGAGAGAGGTGATTGGACTTCAGGGGTGAGGTGTTTCCCTCCGTTGGGCGTTCTTCTTTGGGTGAGGAAAGGGAGCAGCTGGAAGTCCCTCGTGAAGCTGCAGTTGACTGTCCTGTTCCCAAGCAGCACAACGTGGCAGCCCTCCCACCTCCCTGGGGCACGGTGATGGCAGTACTTCAAACATTCCCCAAGCTTAACAATTCGAGATGTACATAATGTCTTTTTTACATGATTAGGTCTTCAAAACCAGTGCCATTTGTAGCGTGCTGTTACAGGTGAAGCAGTGCCCGCCCTGAGAAGCAGCGTGGCTGTTTGGAAATAGGAGGGGAAGCAAAGTTGTGCTCTGGAGGAAGGGAGGCAGCAAGCTTGGGCTGTGGGATCGGTTCCAAGGAAGACTGGGTGGTTGGGTGAGGTTAAGTACATGGAGGGCTGTGGATGAAATTTTAGTGAATCTGTTAGGTGGAAACCTTGTCCTTGCTTTCTCACACTGGCAGGCAGGTTGCTAGGTATCAAACAAAATATATGGAGTCTTTCTGAAGTCTGATAGTTAGGGCATTAATTCACTTCTGCAGGGTGATTGTGTCCTAGTAATAACACAGTGTCAGAACCTAGTGCTGCAGCTCCCATCTTCTTTTCTTTTCTTTTTTTTTTTTTTTATTCCTCCTTTGGTCGTGGTTTTAATAAGCTCATTGTACTTTCTGGAGCTTCATTCTGCCCTTTGCCCAAAAGGAATGGGCTAAGAAATGTTTACAAGATTTCTGAAAAACTGTGTTGCTCACATTAGCATATGTAAATGGCAGTGAAATTATGTAAATGTATGCATGATGAGGAACATTTCATATTTGTCCTTAGCAATTTCATCTTATCTGGGTCATTCTTTCTCTTCCGATCATGACATGGTGTTGTACTACCTGAGGTTAGAATGTGTCTTAGTTGCGGCGACACATTTATCTTGTTTTTTATGATGTGATCTTATCACATCCCATCTCTCTTCTTTTTCCTATTCAGCATTTCAGCCATCAGTGACAGTCATGCCACCAGCTAGTGGCACAGTAATACCAGGGCTCTGCAGTAGTGCATACCTTTGGCGATTTTTAAGGGTAATGTTTTGCTTCTAACGTATGATATTCTTTTTAGCAGGTTATTTCCGGAGGGAAGAGACATTTGTAATTACATCAAAACCAGCCGCCATCAGTCATTTTAGATGTAGAAGATAGCAAAAAGGGCTTCCTTCAATAATGTTCAGTAAATATGAAGCTGACACTGTTCTTCTCCCTAGCTACAACAGTAGAAAGAGGTGCAAAGAAGTGCTAATTTGTTATTTGTGTAATAGCAACAGAAAAATCTTTGTACTTGCAGTTGTAGCTTCGATATTTTAATCCACAGGAAGTATTTTCCATCAACTCTGTGAGAATGTAAAGAGAAGGAGAATGCTGTTCAGTTATTGAAAATGTCATCACCCTTTTTAACATGTTGGA
The DNA here is from genome assembly GCF_963932015.1 of Anas acuta. Taxonomy (NCBI): domain Eukaryota; kingdom Metazoa; phylum Chordata; class Aves; order Anseriformes; family Anatidae; genus Anas; species Anas acuta. Next base: position 10,815,455 of record NC_088995.1, on the reverse strand, counting down.
TTTGAAATATACTCTTTTATACTATTTGTTTGAGGACCAAATCTTTGAAAACTGTTGCTGTACAGGCAACCAAAAATGAGGAGCAGATTTCAAACAAGCTGGCGTACAGGAGGGTTGCAGCAATCCGCTGAACACTTCTGAAGATCTGGCTGCTGGTTTTGGTGCATATATAGTGTTTTTTTTTCTGCTGCTTGGTTTTTGGATCTCCAAATCGTCTTTGTGTTTTTGTTACATGGGATCTGTTTATTTTACTTCCTTTCACTAAACTGACACTTGAAAAATTCAGCTTAATAGCACAAGTTTTTAATGCTCAGATAAAATGTGATTTTCTTCCTTCGCTGCTTCTACCAAGAGGTATAGCAAATATTCCGTAATGCCTGTTCCAGGGCTGGCTGCATTCCAGAGGCTTTCCAGAAGAGACCCTGGCAGAATCAACATCTGCCATGTACAACGAGATACTGAAGGAAGAGTGTCCGCAGCAGCTGAAGTGCTGTGTGTGCTTGTATAAATACACTGCAAATGTGTGGGTGTGTTTCGTGAATTGTTGCTCTTTGAATTTTCTTGTTTTCAAAGAAACTTGGCGGAGGTGCATTATGCGGATACTGTTTTGGCAATTGGAGTCGCAAAAATATTTACGAAGACTGATGGGTTCTTCCCCCATGCCCTTATCCCTCCTTCCTGTACTTAAAATTCCCTGAAGTGTTCTATTTTATTTTTTGAAATCCACAGTTTTCTTTTAAAGGGGCAGAGAATTAGCTTTCTTCTGGGTATTAAAATGTAGGTAACTGCTTTTATAAGAAGTCTTTAAAATCTTAAGTTAATGATGGAAACATGCCACTTAAACCCATTTATTTACATTTTTAAGTTTTTGCAGTGGATCCCAAAGACTATACTGCTGGGTAGCTAAGAAGTTGGGAAAAGGTACTTTTACTCCTTAAAACTCCACTTCATATTCTCCTGAGGAAAAATACCAGGGTAGCTCTGGCACTTCATGCAGTGTGTACTCAGTAGAAATGCTATTTTGCAGTTCTGATGCGTTGTACATGTATTTACCACAGCAATAGTGGGAATGCAGCACTGAATGCCCGCAGAACCACGGGGGCTTGGGATTTCACCACGAAGAGTGCAGTTGGTGATCTCCTCGTGAACTGTGCTGGGAAGTGTGGTTGGCAGTGGGCTGCAGCCAGTGTGTGGAGATGGTGTGTGGTGATGGAACTAACTTCTTTATTGGACAAAATAGCCTAAATATTGACACTGGCAAATGGTGAGAACAAATTCCTCATAAATTTTCGCTCAGGTTGACTGGTTGTAACAGCAGACTGTTAAATGCACTTTTGGATTTCCTTTCTCTCTCTCTTTTTTTTTTTTTTTTTAAACTGGTCCCTGCAACTCTAGATTGAATCCTGCTAACAGCACTCATGGTAATTTAGAGCTGCTGTGCCTTTCGGGCAGAACTCCCATCTTACCAATTCTGGTAGAAGCACTATCACGGTCTGGGCTTCAGGCAGATAACGGGTCCCTCTAATCTCTCTTTGAATTTAGTTGAGAATTTGAAGTGGAAGAGAAGACTGTCACAAGCTGATCCCTTGCATTGGAAATGAAAGAGTTAAGAAGGAAAATCTGATTGCAGAGCTGAAATCTCAATTTGAACTTGTCTCTTGAAAGAAAATGCCATTCAGCACCGTTGCACAGAGTTATTTCATTCTTAATTTTAATTGACATGTCCCAGAATGCAACCCTTCTCTTATGAATCTCTTACAGTGCAGGGATGGTTTGTGAGTCAGTGTGTCTGTAATGTGGGCAATTGCTGTGTTTTAAATTCAGGTCATCATTAATTTCCCTTTTGATACCAACATCCTTTCTAGTTAACTTATTCACTCACTAGGTTTATAAAATTTGAATGAATCTTTCCCTAAATAAGATGTTGGTCACCTCCGGGGATTTCAGCTTAATGACCTGAAGCTGCTCCTTTTTTCCTCTGTCTGTCTCTCCCTCGGTGCTGTGGATGCCAGCTGAACTGTTAGCGATGCTTTCATTGGAGTGTTTGCGCCTTGCCTTAGAGACAGGGGTGTCCTGTAGAACTCTAGTAACAGAAATGTGATTGTTTTATTCATCGCTGTAGAAATGGCATCACTGCACCACCTTTATTAGGGAAAGTAGAAAAAATAAGCAGAAACTTGTGCTGGTGCAACATCAATTTTTCATTCCTCTTCTGGGTTTAATTAAAATCCAGTTATTTCTAAATCCAGCAGTAACAGCAGAGCTGTGCAACTCCATCTTTAGGTAGTTATTAAGAGAAGAGATATTCAGCAATGTTTCATGGAAGTATTTTATATCTCCAAGATATATTTCCCAGATAAGTTCTATGGTTGTCCCACGTTGGGTTTATCCCAGAAATTAATTACCATTCTTACAGGTGCTCATTGCTTTGTATGAAATGCGTGTCAGCTTAAGAAACACTCAAAAATGGCAGAGCCTCAACACATACAATAATTGCAAGTACAGTGGAAAATTTGTGCTGCAGAACATGAACTTGTGGTTTTAGATTTGTTTTTAACCTGCAGATGAGGACAACTGCAGGTAACTCTGCTCACCAAGGACCATTGAAAGTTTCACTGCAATCCAGACTGTGACTGCCACTTCTGCTTAGAAAGGGTAGGGTTGGAGTTAGAGGTCTAAATGCCTAAAAAGTGGAAGTCTCCAGTGTAGAATTTGTTTCTAGTTATTTTTTTTATGTGGTTTATCTTCTGTGTCTTCGTAGCTGCTTTTGTTGTCACAGTATTTTGCCGGTGTATAACGTCATAGTTACCATTTTGGAGAACTGAATCTTATTATCTCACAAATTTTTCTGTAACATCAACTCCATCATTGAAACCATGCATTATAAGTATAACGATCAGGCATACTGCATCAGTGCAAGAATGTTTCTGTCTAAAAGACAGTAATTGAAGTCTCCTTAAGGCTTTAGCTTTTTAAAATCATATCCAGTGTTCATCTCTTCCAGATTGATTGGTGGTAATGTAGGTAGACTAAATAGGAAATGACAGGTAAAGGGCATCATGTGGTGCACTCTTAATTTTTAATTAAGTGTTCATTTTTTCCATCTAAGCCTAAATAGGATTTGTATTGTTTTAACATGGGAAGTGGTTTTGTATCATTATTGTTCCTATCTTATTGAAGTTGAAGTAAGCTTTTGTGTGTTACCCATCCTAGTGAGTCTGCATTGCTCCTCATGTAGCTTTCCTCACTTGAACACAAAACGAGATTGTTCAGCAGGAGCCAGAAGGGGGGAGACTAACCAAAAGGCTTAGTGTTGTTTTATTTTATGGCTATTTTCCGATAAGACTTGAACACCCCTAAATACAAGGGAACAAACCTCCCTGGTTTTGCACATAGAGCCGATGGATCAGCCATGCAGTTCTGTTACATGGACTTCTTGCTTGTGTTCTACTTCAATTTGAAAAAATAAATGTTTTGTTTGAATTGTACGCAGGTGAATTAAAAATACTGCATTTTAGTGTGTTTGTACTCTTGTACAGCTGACTGACTGCCTTGGCTAGGGTGGGATCTTAATCAATTATTAAAGCACAGACTTGTTTGGCTTCTGCACTGATGCTGGACAAACCACACTGCTGAAGTTCCTGGCTGGAGGGGTGAGTAAGAGAGCTTTGTTCTCAGCAGCATCATCTCTCCTGTGTCTGTTTCCTCAAACAATGAAAGGATTCAGAATCTGTTAGCGTACCTGTGTCTGTTTCTCAGGAGCTGTACCATAAAAACTTGTAACGTCTCCTTGTGTGTATGCTTTGATTTACTTCTTAAATTTACTTTTTCTCTATCCCCCATAGATACACATATACGAGAGATTTTGGGGAAAAATCATTGGTTTTGTGCTGCCTACTGTTCAGTCAAGGTGCATATTACCAATGGTCACATGTGTTCTGCTTAAATATTTTATAAGATCAGTGTGTAGAAGGCTAACACTGCCTTCCTTCTGTTGTCTGATTTCTGTTTATACCTAGCTAGTAATCTAGACAGGCTTGAAATGTGTATGCTTTTTAGCAGATACTTAATTTCAGGTGTGCTTTGTTCTGAAAGTTCCCTTTTGATGTGCTGAAATGACAGAACTTTGAGTAATAAGAAACTTTTTTGTCCTCATAAACAGCATACAGCTGTGAAGTTCGGTACTTCTGGTCTGACAGCAGGAATTACTTGACATCTCCGCAGATGGTCTGCTTTCCACTTCTCTGCTGAAGTTTCCAATCAAGTATTGCAGAAATTTACAGGAGCTTTGTCACTAAACATGGCAGAAAAAGGTCTCTGGACCATATGCAGTCTGGTAGGCCTTAAGACTCCTCGGGTACAGGTCCACAGTGGCTGAAGCTGCCACCGATAGTGATTTTCCCAGGATTTTTTTGTCTGAGTTGCACTTCGTTCTTATTTGGGCTAATGAAGAACTGCTGCTTGTTATTATGTTGGGGTCGTTACTCTGAGGGCAAGTGAGAACAGCGTATTGTTTGAGTTGGACCTCCAGAGTTTCACAAGTCTCTGGAGACGGTGGTTTTCATGGCAGTGGTTTTCACTTTTCCCCTTCTGTCCATCCAGGCAGATTCAATAGAATGGATTTTTGATTTTTTTGCTTAGTTGAAGTTCTTCTAGGAATGTCAGTCATTATCTCTGAAGGCAATTTAATTTACAGGAAATGCATTCAGCTTCTTGCAGTGTGTGAATCAAGAAAATTTGAGTAGATAATTAATCTAAGGAACTAGAAATTAATTGGGAGGGAAATTGTTGCTTTAAAGATGTGCGAAATAATCGCCATTTTACTATATTTAGCTGTCTATTAAGATTTAGAGAAGATAAACCTCTATGGTCTGGTGCCCCTTAGTTTGGAAGGACAACACAATGCAAACAGCTGAATGTTTCTACTTCTGGTTCATTGGATTTTCTGACGTGCAGAAGGTTAGCTGGCAGCTGTCAAAGTTTGACAGCTATTGGGTACCTGCCTTGTTGTAATATGCTTTTTAAATTTTCATTTCTCTTTATAACCTTCCAGAACTGGAAGTCATCCACATGACTACATAAGGACTTTGAAGCTCTGGGGCCTGGAGGCTCTGCTGGTCCTCACATTCAGTGGGGATGTTTGAGGATTGACCACAGGAGTAGTGTGACCCTTCAGGACAGCCGGTTGTAACCTTGCTGGCTTGTCTTTGGGAGGCAATTGAATCCCTAGCAGTGGCAAGGTATTTCTGGGCTGTGTCTTCAGGGGTGAAACGTAATGATGAATCATTTGAAGAAGCGTTTCCTCAGTTTTCTTCTGGACTTTGAAATGGCTGCCCAGTGGGAACTGCCACTGGAATTTGTTGTGCCTTGAAATCACCACTGAGTGGAAAAGCTGATGTTGGAAGCACACATGGCAGTGCTGCTTAAAGCCTTTTGATGAATGAAGTCTTTTGAAGCCATTCATTTTTGCTTGACATTGCATGATCTTAGCAGTCCACAAGGCCCTTTATGTGGCTTAAATGCGACAGCCTGTCAGAGGAGATCCAGGCTCTGGGTTATCTTTGGGGGCCAGTGAGTTGCTACCAAAGTAATAGCAGGAGGCTGTTAAGAGGAAGGTGTTGATGGCACAGCAAGTTATTTTTGCTGGTGCTGAGTTGAACTTTCAGCCATCTTGCGATAATGGTGCCACTCCTGAATTCAGCCCTTCCTTATTAGAGAACTTGGATTGAAATGTGATGAATGAAGGTTGTATGCAATGTATCAGCTGCGTGTTTGTGTCTGACAATGACAAGGAGCAATTTAGTCAGAAGCAAGTTAGTAGTCATAATATGCTCTGATTTAAAATCTAATTGAGGACCTTTTTCCTCATGAAGCGGCTGAGAATGCCTGCTTATGGTGTATAATAATATAGGGCAATGTGTCAATATCATGGAGACAGCCTGCTAGAAATGATAGGGGATTAATTGTAGAAAACTGTGATGTAAAGGTTAAACATGCAAAGAAGTGTGACAGAGCAGGTATTGGTTACAATCTTAAGAATATATTGCAGACTGAAGGAGGTGAGACCATGCCTCCTCACCCACAGTTTGGCACCATGTGATTAAAGCACCTGATTTAAGGGTCTGATCTGAAGAACTGCGGCCTCTGAAATCTGTTCTCCAAATAAGTCAGGTCAGAGAGTGGAGAGGGTTTGTAATGATGATTGATGAACTGGTGGATTTTAAGGAGCTTTTTGAAATAGAGATTGCAGAGCGTATGCGTGTGTGCTTCGGCTCCTTACAGCAATCGTGTTAGCAGGATCAGAGCAGCGCGAAGGTGTGCTGAGACAGCTTCTGCTGGGCCGCCCAACGCAGCCGGGGGAGAGTGGAGATAAGAAAATGGGCAGGCTTTGAGGCAATCTCCACTTTTCTGGACAGCTGGTAAAGATAACTTAGAAAAATCCTTTTGCTGTTTCAGCCAAGGGAATGTGTTCTGGAGGGATTGTCAACACCTTGTTAGGGAGAGCACTGGGGTCCTGGGGGCTGCGCCCTGCAGTGCAGAAATAAAGGAATGTAGCTTCAAGGTTATCTGAGGCAAAAATTCAGTATTTTTGGCTTTTGAGAAATCTGACTTTCAGACCCTACCTAAAGCATATAGAAGGAGTAAGGGATGTGCTTTGAAGTGTGTGGAACAAGTATTCAGGTGAATTTAATGCCTTAATCCATAGCACATCAGCTTATAGCATGTGAATGTCATTATGTGGACAGACGTGTTGTGGGTTGAGTAGGTATGTTGAAGACAAACTCTTAGAGTATTCCTGCCTAATTTTTGATCTGTATTTGGCTTTATGATGGGCAAAAGGAAGCTCATGGTCTTTTTGTGTCTCTGTAAGAAAGCATTGCTGAGTCTTTATTTAGCCCCAAGTAAAGATGATGATTGCTTTGTGTGCATTTATAGCTGCTGCAGGTTGGAATGTAGGGGAAGCAATTCAGAAAGCCTTTGAGGTTGTTTTTTTTTTTGTTTGTTTGTTTTTTCCTGTTGCTTTGCCTTAGGTGGGGATTGTCTCAGGAGGAATTAAAATGCAGATTTATACTTTCAAAAACAGTAGGATATATTTTGGTGGCTAAAACAGAATCACAGGATGACCAGCTGGCTGAGTGGAAGGGACCTCTGGAGGTCACCTGGTCCAGCCTCCCTGCACAACCAGGGCCACCAAGAGCTGGCTGCTCAGCACCATGCCTGGATGACTTTTGGGTACATCCAAGGAAGGAGATTCCCCAGCCTCTCTGGGCAACCTGTGCCACTGATCTGTGCCACCTGCACTGTCAGCAATTGATTCCTGGTTCAGCTGGAACCTCCTGTGTTTCCAGCTGGTGTTCACTGCCTCTTGTCCTGTGATGGGGCACCACTGCAAAGAGCTTGACTCTCCTCTGCACCCTCTGTTCAGGTATTTTTACGCATTGATGTGATTCTCCTTGAGTCTTTCCCAAGCCGAACAGTCCCAGCTCTCTCAGCCTTTCCTCACAGGAGAGGTGCTCCCATCCCGTAACCATCTTCACGGCCCGTTGCTGAACTGTCTCCAGTATATCCACGTTTCTCTTGTATTGGGAAGTCCAGAACTAGACCAGCTCCAGTGTGGCCTCACCAGTGCTGAACGGAGGGGAAGGATCGCTACCATTGACTCACTGAAAATGGTTTGTGTAATGTAGCCAAGAATACTGTTAGCTGCCTTTGCAGCAAGGGCACATTGCTGACTCACGCTCAATGTGGTGTCCACCAGGGCTCCCAGGCACTTCCCAGCTGTGTGGCCCCAGCGCCTTCCTCCCCAGGGGCAGGACTTGGCATTTCCCCTTGTTGAACTGAGACTTAAGGTAAAACTTGCTGAACTTGAAGTGAAATTAATTCGGCATCTATTTAGATGTTGTTTTTAAGCAATAATCTTTGGCTTGAAACATTTAAAAACAATGCTGTGAACATGCCAAAAATGCTGAAAAAATTCAAACACGGTCTAATTAAAAACTAAAACATGCACACCAGATATTTTTAAGCTCAGCTGACATTGTTAAAAACAATAAGCTATTTTAGAAGGATGCTTGTTTATTTCATGCCACTTGGAGCAAACCATTTACTAATTTTGATAGTTTTTATGTTTGTTTCCAGAACCTTTTGTTCTCTTCCTGTGAGATATGAAGACTTAATGCAACACCATGAGGTGAAATAGCTCTGGTGTTGCTGCTTCTTCTCTCACCTGGTACAAACAGGGAGAGTATGACTAATTCTGGGACACAAGAAACCTCACTAACTGTTTGTAGGTGTGTGAAGGAGCAGCAAGATAGGAAGACTAAATTACTAACTTGGGAAAACTGCCGGCTGTTTAATTATAAATCCTTGCAGGATGCTGAAATTTCTTTCTAGTTCAACAGAATAGGAAGTCAGTGCTTTGAACACTGTCGTTGTAGACTTCCAGGAAAAAGGTGCAAATGAGTGAAAATGCAAAACGTAGACATCATTCTCAGATTCTGCTTCCTTTTATCTTGATGACAAATAAAATGAAGCTGCATATTTGATAAGGTTTATGCTCGGTTCTTTATCAGCTAATCATTGACTGACTTTCTGTGAAGGTGGATGTCATCAGTGCCTTAAAGTCTGATGTGGAATACTTGTTTTATTTGAATATGGATAACTAGCATGTGTATTTATCAGGATTCCTGCCCTCCCAAATAAAACAATGTTTTACATACTGTTTTAGAGAATGGTAAAGAGAACTTTAAATCTGGATTTGCTACTACCAAAACAGGCTAGAATAGAGTTGTGAAGTGTGGTTGAAGCCAAGGCAGAAAATTCAAGCTAAGTTCTACTTCTATTTTTAGTGACAATAAGAATTAAAAGGAGATTAGTGTTGAGTTTTCAGTCCTGAAATAGTGTAACTGACAGAAAGAGTTTGATTTAAATCCACAAGAGTGGTGTTTTCTTTAAAACCCAATGCTGCCTTTTGTTCTCGTAAGGAAGATGTGGAGTGGCAGGGTAAGCCATTACACCGTGCCTCTCGGATAGATAGAAACCTGTTGGACTGTTTGAGTGAGAGAAGAATTGTTGTCCTGTTAACTAAAGCTTTCCCAAGTCGCATTTTTCAATGCATCTTGAATTCTTTTGGCATCTATCATGTTGACCCCATTTTGTCCTTGGCAGACTATTCCGTGGCCCATCTCCTCAGGCTTTCACAGGTTCTCGCTGAAGGCTATCAGGTCAGCTCTGATGCTTTATCGTGGGGGCAGAATGAGTTCAGGTGCGAAACCCTTCACTCTGTGTGAATGATAAAGCACCTTTCTGTTCAGAAACGTCTCGATTAAATTACCTGAAGCTGAAACTGGATCAGAATTGCCATGGGTTTTACAGAGACAGGTTTAGTATGTCTAGCAAAACTTCCCTGTTTTGGTTCAGAAAGCGGTGCCTTTAGTTACACCCATTGCAAACTGCCATCCCTGCAACTGGGGCGTGCGCTGTTGGAGGGGCTTTTTTTGCAGAGGGGGTTGTTAAACAGTAATTGGAGAACAAACATTTTGTAGTTCAGCAGTGTGGTTGAGTACAAGCCAGCTTTTAATTGTGGAATGCGAATCCCACTGCTGTTTCCAGAGGCATTTGGAATGGCAGCAAATGAGTTAGCCAAGTGTAGGAGGATCATTTCTGAGGAAATGCTTCCTGTGAAATTTCCAGAGTTTAAGGGAGCGGAACGTGTTTTGTCTTCTTTAAGATGTGACAGATGCTGGTCAGGTGGAGAAATGTTGGACTTATTTTGCTTGTTGCTGGAATTGATGTGAGATTTCCGTTCCAGTGGTTCTGAATAATTCCAGCTCCACATTTCTCATCCGACGTGATGAGGACGTAGCGTGATGTTGATGTAACCGTAAGGTACCTGAACTGCACCATGGCTGTTGGAATGTGCTCACACGCACTGTTACCGCCCAGATGGATGTCCTTGTTTTTCTTTCCTGTACTTGGAAGGTCTACAAAGAACATTTAGAACCTCCTGTGCCATAAGGCTCCCTGGTTTTATTTATTTTTCTAGAGAAATAATCTGAGAAAAGGATCCTGGGCTTATCTGGTTTGTTCTCCCTCTCTCTCCATCCTCCATACTGTATGTCTGGTTTTGGTTTGGAACCAAAAAAAAGAAGGTAAAAAGCCCACAGGTAGGTAAGAGTAGAGTCCCTTGTGCTGCTGAGTGCTAACTGTGAGAGCCTGTTATGGGGCCAAAGAAGGATTTGGTACCAGGTGTCATCCTGGGGAGCCCTGCTCTGGTGTGTTACTGACGGAACAGTCTGTGAGGGTGACTGCGGGGAGCTGGTTTGGCATGTTGTGTATTTGTTGACAATATCCGGGAAAAGTTACCTTCTGAAGTCTGGGATAAATTGATTTAAAATTTTCTTTCTCCTTCCCAATGAGTGATGTGATTTTTCAAAACATTAGCAAAATCTGAAATGAAACAAGTACCAAGAGTGCCGACTTGAATTCCAGATAACACTCCATAATTCCCAGATAACTTAAGAAAGTAGAAATATATGGAGGGGGATATGTTTGTACATCCCATAGAGCCAGCGAGCTGGACCAGTAGAGGTGTCCCTGCCATTCATTGCCCCTGCCAGTCACCTCTGGCAGCTCTGTGTTTGCTCCTGCTGGAGCTGTTCAGCCGGGCAGGATCCTCATGGAGCCGAGAGGAAGAGGAGCTGCGGGAGCTGCCTGGTCTCTCACCTTTGTGCTCGGGGAGCCTGAGGCTCGGCTGCTTGCTGTCCCCTCCCTGCTAGGGAGGCAAGCTGATAGAGGGCAGTCCTTGGGCAGGTTCAATGTCTCTGAACATTCTGGCAAAGGGAATAATACCTTCCCTCTGCGGGTTTGGATGAAAGCAGGCGATATGCCAGGAAGCGTGGCTCTGGGGCTGGAGATTGGACCTTTAGCTGCAGCTGTGTTGCCAGCATCAGTGATGCTTCCAGATGCTTGTTCCTGTGTATTCACTAGGTGGTAAGAGACATGGCAGGTGAAACGCATGTAGTGAGCATTGCCCACAAAGCACACATCTAAAGAGCTTTTGTATGTACATGCAGCTGGAGCATGACCCGACTGCTGGCTAGTTTTAAAAAAATAAATCCAAACTCATGCTCTTCCAGTCATTAGTCTTCCCCTAATCCCTTTGGAGTTCTTCCACTGTTTTTCTGCCACTCCTTACTCTGCTTCCCCTTCATCTGTTCTTCCCCCAGACTTTGGCTTCTTCCCCAGGCTGCCCTTGCGCAAGCGCTGGCTCTCAGGGCCTGGCTTCTGGCCCCTCTTGGGCTCCTCTCGGCTGGGTGCCGTGCCTCCCTGCGCCTTGGGATGCAGTGAGATTCCTCCTTGGAGTGACAGGAGGGTGAATCTGGCCTTCAAAGTATGGTGATAATCATCAAAAGGCCTAGTGGGAAGCAGGGAAAGGGAACACTCACAGGCTGGAAGGCAGGGGGATTTTAAAGGCAGTCTCACAGCCGTGGCCTGGCCAGGCAGTGGGTGGCACCCCAGCTTGTGTGAAGGTCAAGAGCACACCTCTTCTGTGAGCTGCTGGTTTGTCACCTGAACACTGCAGAAGATTCAAAAGGTTGTTCTGGTGCCCTGTTCCTGTACAGCATTTTTAGGTACCCTACTGGAGATGGTGTCAGGCTGCAGTCCTGGCTGCTGCTGGCTGGGCTTGTTGTTCGAAGCACCTTGCATTGCTGCACAGCTGAGGTCACGTCTTCTGTACCTACTGCTGTGGGGACTGCTGACATTGTCAATGGTATTGAAGTTGTAGGTGTGTTTTTCTTTTACATGTGCACATCTGAAGTACGTGAGCCAGCAGTGGCATGAGTGTAGGGTTTTCTCTTCTCTATAAAGGGCCGTGATGGCATTTGACATGTGGCAGCTGCTCTGCACTACAGTGCCTCTGCCCTCTCCATTTTCCTAGTTTATTCAGCAATAGGCGTGTATCAGAGCTCCAATGCCTGCGGCTTTGTTTGCATGATCAGATGTTGCCATGCTAGGTCCCCGGGCAGCTCGGAGCCCTGGTTTCCTAAAAGGCATGCCTTGGACCATGAGGCAGAAACAGGAACACTGCAGAACTTGTAGGTACGCAGGTGAACCCAGTGAGCAGATCGTGACCCTTCCTCCCTGGCTGTTACGGAGCTTCTGCGTGCGACTGCTGCTCCCAGCCTGATGGGAAGGAACTCCTCAAACACAACTGCTCCCCACGTCAGGGTCTTTCCTGGGGCTCAGTCTTCTTTCTTGGCTGACCAGAAGGGGAAAATGTGACATACGTGACTTGTTGAGGGAACTGGTCAGTGGAGAGGGAACTGCCAGGGAGGTTACGCATCTTGAACAGATTCTTGCCCCCGTGCTCTTTGTCACTAAAAACACGATAGCCACCCTGTATGGAAGAGGATAATCTGCTGGTGCTGCACAGCTGGCTTCATCCAAGACATCTTTTTGTGGAGCTCCTTGAAGCTGTGGGATGGGGTGATGTTTCTGGAAGCCCTCACTGAGAAAGGTAGAGTTGTATTAAAAAAAGCTGAGGGGGGAAGTATCAGATGCTCCCAGTTTGTTGCAAACAGAAGGCATTGTTTTACACGAGCCCCTTTTCTGTCTAGTGCATAATTTCTGACAATTTTTGTGTGCTTAATATAGGCAAAAATAGCTAAAGTGAAGAATTTTCTCCTAGTGATGATTTCTAGAAGAGTTCAAAGATGCGTCCTTGATACTGTATTTTCGGTACGTATAATAAACTTGGTGGACTGTTGGAAATGGATTGGTTAGGGTGCTGTTTTCTGTGTAGTGGCATGTCGGCTTTATACATATTCTAATGCTCTTGGCTAGGGCTGAATGGAAGTTACTCGAGTGAGAATTTCCCAATGACACTGGAGCCTGAAAATCGGCATTGTGTAATATGCGTGGTTACAATGAAGCAGCTTTACTGGAATACAACAAAAAGACTATGTTCTTAGTACAAAATAAATAAATAAAAAGCAGCAGATTGGATTGTTTTCCATAGGTGATTCAGAAACTTGAACTTTCCTTTACGTAGAGGCTATTAAAGCATCCTTTTGAAATCATTGTAATGAGTAATTCTTACACTGCATTAACAGTCATCCCAATGAGCGTGCACAAACTAAAATGCATTTTTTAAATGCCTGCATCAATGCTATTTCTGCAATAATGAGAGCCTGTATTTCCCGGAATGGACAGGCTTCATCTGTACAAAAGATAAATGGCTACCAAAAGAAAAGCTAGAAAGAGCTTTTAATAAGAAGATGAAAAGATTTTTGTAAAAGGATCTTGCCTGTTCTGTGATCAAAAACATGTGGGATATAGGAGGAAGAAGCAAATGGGGATCCCAGCACAATGCAGCACTTGGGATGGAGTGTTTTGGTGCAAGATAAAATGGAAAGAAATGGGAATGCTTCATGGGAGGTAATTCCAGTGCCTATAAACTATTACATCTCCATCTGACCTGAGGGCAGAGATGTAATTCGATAACCAGTCTCTGTGGGTTGCGTGTTCTTACAGCAAGTCCTGCTAAGTTTGACGTGTTTGCTACAGAAAACCCGATGGCTGTTTGCATATTCTTCCTCTGAGAGCATATGACATATATGAAACCTTCCCATTATATGTATTTTAGCTCATTAGCTCAGGATGTTTCTTTTACCTAATATGTCTGTGTAAGATACAGTATGGGATACTTCCAAGAGATTTCAGCTTAGTCCCAGTAAACCACTGGATGTCACTCTGTTTCACAGGAACCCACCTGCTCTTGTGTCTGTCAGGCTTAATTTTGCAAGCACTGGCATTGTGTGTTTAATTACAAGTTAGGCAACAGCCATTTTTCAACACCCCCAGACACTGTTAAGATTGCATGGCTGCAGTTTGTACACCTCACTCTGGGTGTTGTGCTGGAGCAGGTCCGTGGTATTTGGTAGGGTTATCAGGTTATGGGTTCTGGGCCCCTGTTGCACGTCTCCGACTCTTAGATTTGCTGGCGTAATTTATCATTTTTATATCCTCTTGAGAAATACTTGCTTTCTTCATTGACTTTTAGATATTTCTCTGGCATTATAGCTACTTGCAGACTCAAAAAAAACAAAACCAAAACAAAAGAACAGGCCTTTGCTTTAAGGCTAAAGACATAAGGTCATGATTTCCAGAAAGATTGGATGACTTTAAAAGTAAGCTGGGAAGCTTTTTCTTTCATCAGGATGGTCAGCAATTTAGAAAATTCAGCATCGTTTGTCACATCATTTCTGTATGCCTATAGTTTCTACATGGGAAAACAAAACAAAACCCTTCTCTAGCTGAGAGGTAGCCTTGTGTAGCCCTTGGATTCCTGGGCTGACTTTTTGTTCTGTGAGATGGCCTCAAAGTGCCAGTCCTTGGTACGTTGTGGACTAACTGCTGAGCAGCAAACCAAGCTAGAGAGAGTGACAAACATCTGAGCCCTGCCTGTCTTTAAGCAGGCTTGGCTGTTGAGTTCCATCTGTTTACCCTCAGGAAGATGGGTATGAGTATCTACGTGGCTTGGTGCGGCGTTTACTCCTTTTTAGAATGCCTTTGAGTAGGTATAAATAACCGCCGGGGTGCAGTGGATCCTGTAACTTGCTCAGCTTGGGATGTTCTGATCACGTTTTTGTAGATAGGTGCACGTAAATTTCTTGTAATCTTTAAAGAGGAAAGAGGCCATAAATAACTGAAGTGCTATTTTGAAATACACGTCTGGTTTGCAAGGAAGCTGTTCTTTGGGAGCAGTAGTAAACTGCGTCATAAGGGAGTAAATTATCAGCAGTTTGTGGTTGGTGGCTTTTTGTTTTGTTTTGTTTTAGTGTAATGAAGAACTCGTTTTGTTTTTGGCTTCCATGAGTTGCTGCCAGGCCCTCCACATTTTTGATGATGTTAATTTTTGTATGTGTGGTTTAATTTGGTTAATTTCCCATTCTCTTGCCGTGCTGTTTGATTCCTGCGTTTTCGTGCAGCCAGCTCTGATTACTGAGAAGGCACAAATGATAGCAGGGTTCCCTGCTGTCAACAGGCGTTCTTCCAGCACGATGCTTTTTTTCTGGAGTGAATGCATCTTTGCTAGGACAGGAAAAGCTTTGCAAGACCTGTTCTGCTACTTAATGACCAAGCACTACTACTGCTGAAATCTGGAAGCCAGCCATGGATCCCATGAGCATCACACAGTGTTTTCATGCATTTAAATGCATCTATGAGTTTCACAATTCAAGCAACAGTGAAGTTGAGCCCTGGAACTGGTGAGCTATCAGCACTCGTGTATTCAGGAGAATGTTGTTTTCATTAGCTTGATGGTTTGGTGTTTGCTTCACTTAGAGGCCTGTCTCTGTGCTTGTTCCCTTGTTCTGACCAGTCAGGGTCACTCTGGCTTGGGCTGGCAAAAAAGCTCTGCATTTTTGTGAGCTCCAAAGGGCTGTCAGAAAACAACTTGTCACTCTGGGGGACTGCGGGAGAAATTCTTCTGACAATTCTGTTAGGGATGAGAAACTTCCAAGGGAAAAGCATGTGTTTATTTCCAAAAGCATGTTGGTATCCCCAGGGCTGAAGCAATGTATCCTATTTTGCTGGAGCAGCAGAAGGGTTATCGCCTTTGTGTACTGGTGGGAGACGAGGCTGTCCTCATTGTGCTGGCGTTACAGCTGAGCTGCACATCTCCAGTTCGTGGCAGTGCCTGTGTGATGGAACTCCTTTAGCAGACAGCTTACAGAAAGACCTACTCCTTCTCTGCTCTGAGACTTCTTGTAAAAGGATAGGACCCACTTCTGTTAATTTTTTTTAACTTTTAAACATGTTTTTATTCCCCTTACCTTCTGTCTTCCTCTCCCAGAGGTGGCCCAAGTGTTTTAGAAACAACATAGTCAACTGGAGCTCATTGAATAATTCAACTGTTGCCTGAAGTGATAATAAAAAGAGGACGACCCATTTAATAAATCAACCAGAGCTAAAAGCTTTGTGGTTTGTAAAAATGTTCCTCTGCCCTGCCTTTCAACTATCTGAAATCCTCTTCTGAAGCACGTTTTTTCTCCCCACGTTTGGGTTTTGCATACCCAGGAAGGACACCTTCCTGCCCGCTGCCTCTGGGTTATCCATGGGAGTTGTTTCTGGTCAGCAGAGCTCTTTCAGAAACATCACCATGGGGTGTTGTGAACCCTTATCTCTATCCAAACTGCTCCTATCTAGCTGTCCTCTGCCATAGTTGCTGCTAGGTATTCTTTCATCAAGGCCACTGCTGCAGCAGGAACTTCTCCAAGAGCTGCTAGAATCACTTATGGGCTTCCTTGACCACTGTCACTTAACCCAAGAAATAAATCTCTTTGCGGCTCCTGATGCGTGCCTTCTAGAGCAATGAGAAGTGGCCTTTCCTTTTCATAAATGCTTTTGCTTTTCTTTAAATAAGAGTATTTTCAAAGTACTTCTTGTTTCTGCGTTGGAGCTCTGTTACCTGAAACAGATCTAAATGCAAACTAAATGCAAAATACTGTATTTAAGGGGCATTGCACAGAGATGTGAGCATCTAGGGAAGATCATAAACCTTTTGTTGAAGACGTTTTTCTGTCTGTAGCTTGTGTCAGACTTTTTATTTAATCCCTTTGGACAGAGGCTTGGCAGTACATCAGTGTGTTACTGTATAAATTGCTCTTTTCATTGTAACTGTAATTGTAAAACAGCCTGGCTATCACAGCCACCCAATGATCGCAGCTTTATCTTTCTGCAGAGCTGCAACATTTCGTGGGGTGCAGTGGGGTCCTGCCTGTTGAAATGAGAGGTATTTAATAACTTGGCTCCTCAGTTGTGGCTCAGTTTTAAAACTAGCATAGTGATCAGAGAGCCTTGCGACGTGCCTTGAAACATCATCGTGCTTCTTGGAGCTTACTGCCTTGTTTTTTTTAAATGGGCCCTACTTCAATCTGTGTATGGAGGCTTGTGCTGGCCATATTCGATTACTGAGCTTTGTGCTTCAGAGGCTGCTGGGGACAAATGTGTGAACGCTGATGTGTATAAATAAATGATTGTAGGTTTAAAATCAAGGTCTAGGGATAAACGATCCATTTGTCTCTCTTGCCTGTTTTGACTGGAGAGCTGAATTAACAGCTAAAATAGGTGCTGTAGTGTGTTGAGCAGCATTGAATAGGAGGCTACAAAATTAATCCCCGGGGGATGGGTCGCTGGGGTTGAAACCTTTCAGCATTGAACCCTGTGCGGGCTTTGCTGTTCTTGCTGTGAGTGCTGAGGTGGTGGCTTTTTCAATAAAAAGTTTGTGCCCTTTGAAGCATCCCAAACCTCTTCCTTAATCAAGAGGGAGAGCAAGGAAACATCATGCTTGATAGTTTTCAAGAGCTTTTGGCTATTTTTGTACTCTGCTGTGTTTATTTTTTATAAATGGTTTGATTGCTTTCTCTCTAGCTGTAAGGCAAAAAGCTTCCCGTTCCAACGTGAAGCTTATTCCTCACCCTCTTCTCACAAGTGTATTCACAATTAAATAAAAATATTAATAATAAAGGCACTGGTGTTCTCATTTGTTTCTCTTGAAACAGTCACATTCAGATGACTTACTCCAGATATAAACTAGAGAGACTGAGCAGCGTGTCTGGATTTCCTTGTGCCCTTCCCTTCTCCCCAGGCAGAGATCTCCTGTGTGTAGGTTCGTGTGCTGTGTCGGCAACCTGGGAGTTCAGAAATGACCTGGGTCCAAAAGAAAAGTTGACCTAAGTCATGAGAGTTAAAGCAGCACAAAGAAATTAAAGCATCTGTTCTCTCTCAACATACTTTCTGCACTTGAGCCTTGAGAGATCTTAAGTTTCTGTTTTTGAAGCTTTTTGATAGAAGCACCAAATAATTCAAGTGAGTATTGAGTCCACCTAGGAAGGGCAGATAACCTTCCAGCTGCAGCAAGTTGCTTGGTCCCTGACTATGCAAAACCCTGGCTGCAGAAGTTCTCAAGTTGTCACAGTGGTGTCCTGGCTATGTGGTGGGCAGGGATTGGGAAAATATGAAAAGTTGCGTATTAGAAAGCCAGTGATCATGTACCTGTAATTTAAACAGACTTCTTGGCTTGCACATGCCCACCACCCAAGTAAGTTAGTGTCTACTCTCTCACCCCCAAACAAAATAGTGTGGCTTTTCCTGTTCCAGAGGGAGGTAATAAATAAGGCAAACTGAGGAACTTGAAGTTCTAGACCTCTTTCAGTTGTTTTGAGAGCTTCTCCTGTCAATGAAACTTTAAAGCAAGCATGGATAATTTGGGGTTGGTTTAGTGTGTATTTTTCAAGGAGAGGTTCAGGGACTGAGTTTGTTTTTAATCTCCATTTAGAAGTAAGCCTGCCAGTTTCCACTGATCAGCTTTAATTTTATTTTTCCCACTTGCCATACAAACAGCAAAGTACGTTATCAAATGTATGCCCAGGCCAAGTCAATAAATTCTAAATGAGTCCTCAATTATTTTCTGTCCATCTTGCACATTTTTATGTGGTTATTGAAGAGCTCACTTGATGCATGCTTAGATGAGCAGGGGAAATTAAACTGTTTTTCCCCTTCCCTTTCTCTTCCCTCCCCATGATAGACTAATGTGCTTTGGTTTGAAATTACAAAATGCCCTTTAAAGGTCTCTGAAGTAGACAACAGAAGTGCTCTCCACTATCGTTTTTCGTAAGTATGTATGTAAATGGTTGGGTTTTTTTCCTATTTAGAAACTGAAAAATTATACATATTTTCCCTTTGAAATCTTACTCTACTACTGGAAGCAGTTCTGCCTTCATGGGAAGTACTTGGTGCTACTATAGGACGAAGTGGACGGGTTGTTTGATTAACATGGTTGTATCAAGATGATACGGTGTGAAAAAGGCATTGTCCTCTGTACTATTTATGTGTGGCCATATTGAGCAATCTGGCCCCTGTGGGGTTGGGAACAACAAAAGATTATGTGTTTTAGTAAGTGGTTTGCTGTTGGATGTGTTTATACAGAAGCTGGCTGAAGCACAAGCCATCCTTATGCTGATATTGTTGGGTGCCAGCCACATGTTTGCTTGTGCATATGAATCGCTGGGGGCTGCTGTTGTGTAAGCTCGTTCCTAAACACTCTGCTCCATCTTTTATCACTTCCTTAGACTGTAGTTGCCCTATTTGTGCCCTGTATTGTGCATAGAAGATGAAATCTCTCATTGCTGTAAGGTTTCCTTGGTTTCTTATTCCAAGTAAAATAACCCTTTTGTGTTGTGCAGGACTGTGTTCCTTCCAGACGTGCATCTCTCAACACTGGTAAGAGAAATACTGGGCATCAGCAGAACTTAGGTGCTTTAGAAAACGTTGCTCAACAAACAAGAAAAACAATAAATTAAGCTTCAAAAAGACCAAGCCAGTAAAACCAGGTCTACCCAGTGACTATTTCATCTGCATCAAATTAGCATCAAATCCAAGAAGTTATACGTGCATCATTCTGCCACTAGGTAAATAACTGACTTGTACAGCCACCCCTCGGAGCAACAGAACAGCTCTTTGCTGTGCACAGCTGGTGGTGGCCCGGGAGCCTGTCAGACTGACTGCTGCGCTGCCCTAGGCTCTCCTGCTGCAGCACAGGAAAATTCACGGGTAGGCTTCTGCATGTAGCCCTTGGCTTCTCCTTTACGTGCAAAACCAGCTCGTTTCAAACTTTGGCATACACCTTTGTGCTAAGGTGGCAGGCTGATTTGAGTGGCCCGACCGGCCAACAGTTGCTCTGTGTTTGTGGGAGGAGGATGCGGTGTCTGTAACGGGGAGGGATGGCGCTGTTGGCAGGCCAGCAGCGAGCTGGCTGCGTGCCCTGCAGCCTGCCAGCAGATCCTGTTGCACAAGCCAGCCTCACCAGTGCAGCAGATGGTGAGACCAGTGCCATGGCGAGCCGTGTAGTAGCAAGGAATGACTGCTTAGAGTGAGTCCCAGCTATTGATTAATTAATACAGAAATCAGCAGTGAGGATGCGAAGAGGAAAAATGGTGTTGTTGTGTTGTTTTTTTTTGTTTGTTTTTTTTCCCTCCAGAAGGATTACTGTAAAGGAAAGGCACCAGTGAGCTGGTGAGCTATGAAAATAGCTAGAAGAGTCTTCATAGGAGAAGTGCAGAAGCACGTGTACGACATGCAGTCAAATTTAGCTGTAAGGCTAGAAAAATCTACAGAGTGGTGGTGTGTCTTCCAGCTGTTCGTCTAAGCAGGATTCACGTGACTGGGAGAACTCTTTAGGGTTTGTATTTGTGAAAACAGCCATACTTCTCTTCGTGTCAGTGTGAAGAAATAGCAGGGTTTGAGATTTGACCTGTGGGTGTGGAGGGCTGGCTTCAGTTTGGAAACTAAAGGAGAGCTTTCCGGTTTTTGGAGGACAAGATTTTTTCAAAGCACAGGGATGATCTGCAGGAGGAGAAAATACTTTAGAAGCTCGTATTAATGTGGAGGTAGAACTGCAGGATTTTAATCCAGTAGAAAAGGCTTCTCTCAGTATGTAGGCATAAGAAATTTAGGACAGGGAGTGTTTCTGAAATACTTGATCTACCTTTGCAGGTGCGGAGTTTTCATTTGCTTGCCAACCAAAAGGTGAGAACTTCTCTAAATTAAATTGTTATTTCCTTTGTTGTTTGCCGTTTGCCTTTCTTTGTTGTTAGCTCGTATTCCGGAATCTTAGAGATGATTGTGTTGATACTTCCCAGGAGGAAAGAAGCTGTTATTAATAGAGCTGCTTCCAGCAAAAATCAAGGTTAGGCTTTGTGGAACTAAGACACTACAAATAACCTCAACTTGAACTGTGCTTTTCCAGTTACAGATCATAAAGCTTCTTGCAGAGAAGGTAAGTGTAGCTACTTGCCCTGTGTTGGCTGATGTTGGGTCAGTCACCCTGTGTCCCTTTTCCCCACACTCTCCATTTTGCCATCGGTTGAGACAGGGGTCCTGCTTTGGCATCTTGTCCTGAACACCTTAAAATGAGCAGTCCTCACAGTACAGTGGAAAAAAGACCCGGGTATGTTAAGAATTGTGATGGACAGCAGGTTGCAGGAGTAATACGTGAGATGGTTTATTTTGGCCTGGTGCCTTAGATTGAAAGGGACTGTTAATAAAAACTGTGAGGCAGAGCTCCTTTGAATTGTATTTGATGTTTGTAAAAGATTGTTGTGAAAGGGGAGGAAGGAATGGCTCATGCTGATGTATTGGTCGAGGAGCTGGCTTTTCAGAGTTACTAAATGGGAAGCTGAGTGCTTCAGGCACGTCCTGAAGGAGATGGATGCTGAGCATCAGATGCTAAGGTAGGATGGGCAATAAAGAAGCAAAGAGCGGATGCTGTTTGAAAACATCGAAGGAGATTAGAGCTGCTGTGCTGCAGAAAGGGTAGCTCATGGGGAATCTGAGAAAATCATCCAGATACTGAGGAAAGCAAGACTTTGGCATGGGGAATGCTTAAGAGAAGTAATGAATATGTCTGAACTGTAGCTAAATGGAAGGGAAAAAATTATGAGGGGAAAAGGACAAGATAAATAAAAGGCTTAGGAGCCCTAGGAAGGTGTGTCGTGCCATAGAGTTCTGTGCTCTGGGTCTTCCACTGCTTAACGCTGCTGTGTTCTCATTGCCCTGAAAGAGCTGTGGTCAGTGTTCATGGGAGCTCTGCAGTCTGAAGCCCTGCATAGTTAATCCATCATATTTTACTCCAACAAGATTTTGCATTACAGCAGCAGCCTAAAATGATACACAACATCTGTGCAGAGCATTGCTGAAATTCCTAATAAATGAGTTCCAGAGGCAACCTTCCATTTGTGGGATGTTTTTTGTACAGCACGTTTTGTGAAGAATTTGACCAGCCTAACTCTTCAGTGGCCTGCAAAGGTAAAGAACTGGAGGCTCCTATTAGGATCACAGGGCAGGCTTGAGGCTGTTTCTGCCAGACACTGATCTACCTGCATCTTGCTTTGCTGTTGCTGAGAGCTGCTGTGTGCTGTGAGCTCAGCCTAACTGGGGGCACTGACACGCTGGTGGACAATCTGTCACCAGTCTGTGCCTCAGTTTCCTCTTCTGTGAAATATGGACCTTTAAAGAAAATACTTTCTGAAATTCTCAGGATGTAGATCTCTACATCCCGATTATGAACAGCAAAATATTATTGCAAAGTTATTGAATGATTGCAAGTTATACAGTGTGAATAAAAACAGGGCCTTGGTTTGCTTGGGACGTCTCCTGCAGTACTGGAGAGCTGTTGCTGTCCCTACTTTGCAGCAAGGTCACTTGTGTCAATACCATCCAGATGTGTATCCTCAGGGTTCGTCTAAACACAGTTTTCACTGCATGGTGTTAATAGCTCTTACGCTGGCTCCCAGCGGGGTCCCACCCCTGTGCTTTCACCTCCATGTTTATTCTCTTTTATACCCTCCCACTGCTTTCTATTTTTTTCCTCTCTTCAGCTGTCTTATTTTAAAAGTTCTGGGCAGTAAATCTCTTCTTTCCTTCTATTGGAAAGAAAAAAATATCTTAAAAACCGGAGGAGCTAGAAAGCCCATTGCAGAAAAATGGTGCGTAGGAACAGACCTGAGAATTCCTACCCCTGAGAATCCTTCTAGCAGCAGCGAATCACTGTGAACTTGGAAAAGGTGAAACAGTGCAAGGGTAACCGTACTGGGAAGTCACCGTGTATTAAGACACTTGTGGATTGTTGGAAGTGACTTTGTGAAGTGCTGCGGGAAGCTCAGGGCTCCATTCATGTCTTGTGGTGGAGCGAGGCAATGCCTGCGCTGGCAAAGTCAGATGTTGGAAGAGAGGAGGTTGGAGTCAGGCTGGGCATGTGCCTGCCCGAGGATGGCATTTCCCTGCTCTGTTCTTGCTTCTGTTGACAGCTACCAGGTGATTTTAGTTAAGCTCAGGAAAAGGTTATGAAAGGTTTTTCCTCTTTGCTGGTGGGCAAGCAAAGGATGCTGTGCATGTGCAAACGCGAAGGGATGAAAGCGAGCACATCCCCTTCCAAGTGCAGAACGTGATAGTGTCACTGCTCAAGGCGTTTAGTACTGAAGTCAGCGTAGGAGATAACTGCTTCAAGCCAGTGTGGACATAATCCAATCAAAACTTCATTTTTTGCCTGATTGTGTTGGCCTGAGCAAGTCAAATGTTACCCAGTTTTCTGACCCAGTTCTGTTCTGTGCCTTCAGGGCAAACTCCCTGATATGCTTCTGTCTTCTCAAATATGTTTTTCAGCGTGTTTGTGTGAGTTCCTGAACCATTTCTGGGGTGGGGGAGAAAAGTATCACACGAAAGAAAAAATTAGAAAAGCATCTAGTTAGATTTCTTTTTTTTCCCCCCTCACTTTTGTTTTCTTCTGGTGGCTTTATCCCAGCAGAAGCAGTGAGTTGTTCCTTCAGTTGTACTCTGGTGGTGATAGGGATATAGCAGAGCTGTGCCTGGTGCAACCTAGCATAGGTCAAAGCTAAATGAGGTTGCCTGTTGAAAGGTATCTTGCATCCCTTCTGTTCAGGTTAGGCTTTTCATTTTAGGGTAACTGCTGTGGTATTGGCCATGGTTGGGTTGTTAGAATTTACTAAAGGACTTCTTAAAATGAGAACTAGACTGAAAGAAAATCCCTTGAGTACCATAACATTTAGCTTTTTGGAAAGGCAAAAATGTGGGGTACCGGAGTGGGTCAGAAAACCGAGAGCTGCTGAGGCAGCATGCGGTGTGCAGCTGCCCGTCTGCAAAATGGGAGCCAATCGTGGTTTTTTTCTCTGTTTTGTGCAATGGTTGGGAATCTATGGCTTCACTGTGGTGGAGCTGTAAGTCAAAGATGCCCCTTGTCACTGGGGTTTATTTATTCCAGTTTATAACATTACATCTAGAAAATTCTCTTCCTTCCAACATTCAGCTCTCGTGTAATTTAATTGTGTGCCGGCTGCATGAGCCAGACCTGGCTCTCGAGTTAAATGGAGCCACATCCATTTAATTGAGTTATGCTGTAGATGAATTTTCCTCTCTGTGCTAAATCTGGGACGCTAGTCAAGTAGGTTCTGCTGGCCCAAACATACGCTGAGTCCTTCCCTGCAAGTTCAAAGGACTGCCTAGAATTGTGTGTGCATAAGAGCTTTTTTTTTAATAACACAGCTACTCCAAATGATGTGCCTAAAAAGCAGTTGGGAGGCAAAAATGTACAGACCAAGATGGTTAGCTTTTGTTTAATGTTTTAATTGGCATTTGGTGTGCTGTGTGAATTCTCACAGTTGTCCTATCAATATCTGGCCAGATTTTAGTCTTTGCTCTCCCACACCCAAATGGCTGCAATTTCTGAGAGGAGCATATTGTCTCGTATCGAGCTGGCACACGTTGCACGGCTGTGTTCTTGTGGCTGTATCACAGCATCGGTTTTGCTTCCTGTGTAAATCTTCAGGCTGGCATCCCTGGTGCTGGCTGGAAGTGCTGATCTGCAGCCTTTCAGGTGCTCAGAAAACAGTCAAGAGCAAACTGTTTGTTACTTCCTCTACTGTCGCTAAGTGGAAGATGCGTTTCACTGCTTTTTTCATGCTTTAGTTCATTATTAGCTTCAGAAGCTTTTATTTGTGAGATGCAAAGAGTGGTGCTAGGAACTGTGCTGTAATTGCAGTCACAATGGTGCACGTTCACCCCTTCTGAGAGCACAAATGCTTCCAGGGCTAAAAACCTCTATGCAAAGGAGGACATTTAAGAGGAGCACATTTAAAAGAAGAGGAGTTTATTTAAATAAGCAGGCAGTACTGAATGCTTAGACTCCTCGTACCCACCCACACTGACTGCTGTTTGGAAACACTTCAGGAAAACGCCACTCCCTTAGCAGGAACTCAAGTGGGGCTGGGGCTTTGTTCTGTTGTTTCGGTTGTTTTTCCATTTGGAGTGATGCTGTCATGGGGTTGTCCAAGGCAAAGGCTCGCAGTCACTTTACTCTTTATTTTTCTCCAAGCTCCAGCTATTGTGCTCTACCTGAAGATTAGGGTGCTTCTCAGTAGTGGAAGAGAGCAGTGAACTGCTGATGCAACTTCTCAGGCCAGTGCATTTGCTAACTTTAATTACTGTCTCCAAGAAAGGATTAAGTGCACCTCAAATTGGGGCACTTTCACGTGTGTTAAAATTACCAGCAAAGAGGTAGTTATCTTCTGAGTCTATGTAAATGCCAAACGGAGATGAAGTATAGAAAGGTGAAATGAACTTTGCCTTTTTCTTAAGGAAATCACAAGAGCCGTGCCCTTTTAAAGGAGTGGAT
This sequence comes from Anas acuta, assembly GCF_963932015.1. NCBI lineage: Eukaryota > Metazoa > Chordata > Aves > Anseriformes > Anatidae > Anas > Anas acuta. Next base: position 10,790,203 of record NC_088995.1, on the reverse strand, counting down.
GGAGAATATAACAGAGGGTATGCGGGTGTACTCGCAATTCCTCATGCCCTCTTGAAGTTGCATTGCAGTTGTTTCCAAACTGAGGTCTGCCGTGTGTATTTAAAAATCCTGGTTTCAGAGGAATAGTTATTGCAGCTATACAGGTAGGGAAAAGGAAAGTGGGTTAATAATAATCATTTGTGTCCTCTCCCTTGGAGAATGTTGTCCATGGTAGATGGCCAGTTGTTACCCTGAAATTAAATTGGGATATCAGAAGTAACAATCCCAAAAGCATGCGCGAAGGCTACAGAGGAGCTAATGTTTGAGGAGACAGGGAACTTCACAGATCCCTGAGCTGTGCACAGGCTGAGCAGTGTCCAAGGGGCTGGAGCCCGTCAGGCTGCGGTGTGCGGCTGCAGGGCACCAGCCTGCAGTGAGCAGCGTGCTGGGTTCTCCGAGCGGGTGGCTTCGGTGTCTCTGTGAACTCAGCATACGCTGAATGAGCTTATTTGGATGCTTATAATGAATTGGATGAACAGTGAAATAATTAACAAAGTAGACACTTAAATGGTTATTGCAGGTTTTACAGCTGACTTTATTTAGATGAATGAGGTAGCTCATTCTGCTATTAGCTGCACCTTAGCAAAAGATTTTTTTTCTTTTCTCTTTAATGAATAAACACCACTAATAAGGAAAATTAGTGTGGCATTCATTGGAAAGACAGCACAATGGTCTGTGTCCTTTGCATGGAGAACATCAGACTCTGAAGTGACTCACATGCAACTTCTGAAAATATTTTGTTGGTTTTTTAGATGAAGAAATGTTCCCAAGTTCTTTGATACAGTATTAGAGATCATTAATTCATCGAATGTCAATATATGACTTACTGTCTAGTTAGATTATGCCCATAACAGTTTTCCCAGGTACTGCAGTAGAGTACACGTAGAGGCCAGGCCTGCATTTTTGCTGTTCTCTGGCTGCTATTTTTATTCCCTCAGTCAGCAGAGTTGCTTACACTTGAATGCTCGTGGATTCCTCTTGTATTCCCCAGTCAGCTGTAGGGCTTTCAGATACTTCACCCCAGTGACTGGCTCCTAAACTGGAGAGCCTTCATGCCAGGATTTAGGGCAGGATTTTAAGGCCTTTTCCTGATCGGTGTAGATCAGTATAACTAAACCTAATAGTCAGCCTCTGCGGGTTAAGTGGCTTTTATGATTCTTACTCAGTAGAGATAATTTAGCAAGACTTGCAAGCTGTTTAGTTTAGCTTTCATTCTGTTACATATACCACATGTAGCTCCCTGACTTTCCCAATGAAAAAGAATAGCAGCTAGCGGTGAAAACCTCTGACCTCAGTTCTGCAGGTTTTCTCTTTATCCGTTGCAATACAGCAACCAATCTGTGCAAGGCTCATATATGTTGTGAGAAACTGCGAGGGAATTCAGAGGAGTGATTCAGATTACTGCAAAAGCTGACTGAGTTTCTTATATTTTAAAATATGCAATGAATGTACACCCCCCCCCCATCCCCTTTAAGAACAAAGAGAAAAGACTTAGCAAATAGCCGATGACAACATGTACTGGGTGCTGCTGTATGTACTCTACTCATGGTTTGGTTTGGTTTTCTTTTAAAGGTATATAAAATGTGGCTGAGATGTGAAGCTTATCTTGTAAAAACATTATTAGTAAGTCTTTAGTTGTGCATTGGTTTTGAGCCTTGCTGAACCATTTTAACCAAGGTAATTTTATCTCCTTCTGTTTGCATTCTATGTGTACATGTTCACTTGACTTTTTCTTATTGAAACTGTCCTTTATGTGCACTCCAACCATTTGGTACCCGGCATTCCCTAGTCACCGAGCTATTTCTGCCTAAGATTGTTACCTTTCAGTGTTCCCAGCACATCTCAGAAATCTGGAATGGTAATTGGATGGGAAAAACACTTGGTCATTTGTCCTCCTGGATTGGTCCACGAGGAGGCAGATTTCAAGCAAGAAGCAATGCATTTAAGCATGATCAGTAACACTGCTTCTGGATCATTTTGTTTTCTTCCAAACTGAATTTGGTGTTCGTAATGTGTTGTATTAAAAGCCAGTATTTTGATACGTAGGATACAGAACGTCATACTGTGGAAGATTTGCCTGTATATTCTGAATTCCTGTCGCAAGCCTTACTTTGCAAGCTTTGTCCTAGTGTTGCATTTGGAGAGAAGCTAAGGAAAAATCCTGTGACTTTGGAGAAAGATAGACAAATTAGGATAGCTGTGCTGATCTGTATTTATTTCAGTGTAAATTTTTTACATTACAGATGTCCTTGGATGGATTTTATTATTAAAAGTGGCTTCGCTCCAGAGTAATTGCTCTGTTCTACCAGCGGTTTAATTTTCTTCGGAAAGAGCACTGTTTTCTCCTTCAGGACTGAGTATTTGCCTGAGGAATTACTCTGAGAAGCTGTAGTTGTTTCTTTCTGTACAGACAGCCTCCAGGTGATCCACAACTACAAAAGAAATCAAGAACTCATCTGACAGCCTGTACTGTGAAAGCAAGAGCTGGAGTCAGAAACTTTTTGAGAGGTTTTGGTATATTTATATCTTGCAATAAGTCACTAGTCACTTTTTGTCTGGGGAGATCTCTGTGGGAATTTGTTTTTAACTCTGTCTTGAAAATCCTGAACAATATTTTCTGTTTCAAGAGCAGAGAGACTGATAGGGGAAGTAAATCTAAATCAAATGGCTGATTCCACTGACAGCACCGAGCGTGGATTTATAGAAAAATGAAACGGTAACTGTGGCCTTTTTCCTTCTCAAAAATCCCTAATTGGTATTTCCCCCTCTCCCTTTGTCAGATGCTTTCATGCTTTGGCGCTTGAGATGCATTAGCTTCTCATGGACTGCTTGGGTTGGTTCCTCTGAAATACCTTGAGAGCACGAGCTGTCTGTAAGGGGCTGAACCTGCTCTTAATGAAGTGAGTGTGCTGCTTCTCTTGTCAGTTGCTTTTTGGGCTATATTTAGCAGTTCCCCAGAGCTGTGTTGCAGACATGAAAGAATAAATATGACATCTTTCTAAGGACTGGGTGAGGAGTCATGGTGGATGTAATCTTTCACCGCCAACTGAATTGTGTCTGGGTGCAGAGCCTTCTTCAGCATAGATCTCGGCTCTGCGCTCACTCTGTGGTGTCTGTGCTGCTGGGGGTGAAGTTGGCAGTACAGATCAATGCTTAATATCTTTTCACCCTGTCTGATTTATATAAAACCCAGGTAAAGGAAGGTTTGCAAATTAATCCACTGTGTAATGGTCGCCTTGTGTAGGAGAACACAAAAGACTCCATCAGATGTGATTTGAGCTGGTACGTGCTTTATGTACTTCAAGTCATTTGTCTGAATCCATGGGTTTTGAAGAGAAACTTTGACACCCTGGCTATTGAATGGAAAATGAAAAGTACTGCTTTTTTTTGTTGCTGTTCAGCCGGATTGTACATGACGTTTCTGTTCCTTTCCCTTTAAAGAAAATAATGAAGATACAGAGGAAAAATCCAAGAGCTGTCTGTATTCGATTTGTTCGGAAATTAATCGTTAATGATTTCCAGGTGGACAGCAAATGTGTTATGAAGCCTTACGTATTTGCGTGCAAGGTAGTGAAACAAAACATAGTGATGTGCATGGAAAGGATCCCATCAAGCCTGAATCCTCAAAGAGCAAATTGGTGCCTGTAGGAGCAGATCAGTCTGTGTGCAAGGGGATTACTGAGGTTATGCTGACTTGATGTTGTGGGTACTGTGGTTTCTGCTTCTTGAAATCCTATGTGTAGGCTCATGCTGTATCACAGTGGCTGGAAACTGAACCTTTATCATTTTTGTTGTCTTATGCATTTTACTAGCATTTGGAGTAGAAATACTTGCTCCTAAATGAAATGTCAGACGATTTAATCATTGGATGGGGCACACATTATGACTTGAATAGGAGCGGTTCATAGCTTTGAGAAAGATTTGCCAGCTCTTGGAAAGATGAAGTGCCATAGCCAGTTCCTCATGGCACATTGCAAATCTTTCTGAAGCTCGTCTCCCAGACAGGAGAAATCTTCCCACCTTTTTTATTTGCTGCACTTCCAAGCGGTGCGTTGCACGCTAATGTTTTATACTGATCGCTTCAAAAGCCTTGCTTGTCATATGCCCAGTATAAAATGAAAATATGTTTGCCAGACAGGTAGCATAGATCCTGCTGGCTCTAATTTGCAGCCTGCTTCATAGGAAATGTTATTTGCTGAAGCTAACTTTAATATTTTATAGTTGTCATATACTTGCAAAGAAACAATTATAAGCAAGGGCTCTGATTTAGGAATGTGGTTTTGAGCCTCTCTACAGTCCCTTCGGTTTCTTTACCAGCATGGCCCGGCGGCAGCTCCCTCCACAGGCAGTGAGGCTCAAACATGTTATAATCACACCTGGGTATTCTGACAAATGCGGTGTGCCTCAACTGCTTCCTGCAGCACAATTGCCTTGAAGTTCTACACTTTACTGTTTTCAGCTTCATTTTTTGGCGTCTTGAGTGCGGTGCTGTAGCTGCCCCAGAGCTTTGTGATGCTGGGCGAGCAGTTTCTGCCTAAGCAGCGGTCGCACATCTGCTCCTTGGGCCCGCGCAGCTTGTGGCAGACAGCGTGTTATTACACTGGCGGCACAGTAACAAAACCTTGGCACGCAGTGTGTTAATTTAGCTGGGACAGTGCTTTTCTTCTGTCAATGTTGACTTTAGAATATTTGCCGGGGAGCCGGGGAGCTAGCTTGGGCTGCGTTAGGGATGCTGCTGCGCTGCTGTCGCTGCAGTCTGCACTTACCACTGGGTGTGGTAATTATAGGTGGTGTGTTCGGGTTTCTAAGTGGGTATTGTGTACGTGAGGGAATGCTGAAATCGGAGACCTGGCCTAAATAAGCATCAAAGGCCTTGGAATCAGCCCGCTAGCCTGCCATAATGGGTGCTCGTCCTCCCTTATGCCGGCAAGGGGCTTGTTTGGCCCCATCACGGTGTAGGTGCGTGTGTTCATGGAGGGGCTGGGAGAGGTGGCACCACATCTGAGAGAGAGGGGGGACCTGGTGAGTAACGTGCCCGCGTGGACGGGGAGATAACCCACACTACTGTGAGCTCACTAGAGGCTGGCTGTGGGATGGCTCTCCCGGCCCTCTGCTTCTGCGGCCTGGGCTTACAGCTGCTGAAGGACGGCTCCTGTGCAAGCAAATGAGAGGAGCCACACACCCTGCCACTGCTGGGGGCTGAGGAAGGTCTCTCAGGGAGATCAATAACATTGGAAAACTGATGGCACTGTACAGGCTCCTGCCAGGTGTAGTCAGAGTCTGAAAATACCTTTCCTGCCATGATGAAAGGGAGTAGGAGGAGAGGATGGGGTGGATGTTAAGATCAGCTTGGTAGGAGAGGCACCAGCTGCTAGGACTAGGTCATTGGAGGGAGTGTGAAAGGAGCACCAGGGAACCTGCAGGTAATGGGCTTGCCAACAGGCGGATGGCCTCAGATGGGCATTTTCTTTCCTTCTGCTTCTCTGCTATAAGCCATGCTTACGTCTGAAATGAGAGCACATGCAGGCTTTTTTGTTTTACATCATTATGAGTTGGGAGTTTTAAATGCATTTTTATATGACGTTGCATTGATGGACACACTTGGAATTTGGTGAAGTGGAAGCATGAATTAGTTTGGAATTAATGGAAGTGTCCCAGAGAACTTCCTGAGTAGGCAGCGCACCTGACACCTTTCAGTTGTATCAGTAGGGCTGCAGTCTTAGAAACACAGCAGAGCATATGGGGAACCAATTAATTCAGCAGATATTAATTAAACACTTGTCCTCTGGGGAAAACCTTTTAGCACATCAGCTCTTTGGCCCAAGATCACACATGCATGAGTGGACAGTGAGCATGCCTGCCTGGATTGTCACTTGTTATTTCTCTCGATAGGCTGGGGAGTACCTCCTCTAGACTACTCCTGCCAGGCTTTTAGGGAAGTAGACTGTAGTTAATGCTTAAGCTGTCTCTCAGCCACCAGCTTTCTCGCATATAACTGATGTGAACACATCCTGTTTTTTCACTGTTGCCCCGTGGACTGCTGAAGCTGAGTCTGACGAGCTCCTGGCAGTCTATGGGCTCTTTGTTTTGAGAAGCACACTTCATCTGTGGCATGCATGTGGAATTATCGACACTGAATATAGCTATTTTGTCTGTTAAAGCATACACAAACGCTTGCAAAAAAGAGCTCTTCCATGAAAGGGTAACGCATTGTGAGTGTGCCTTCCTGTTGATACCGAACAGCTTTGTTTGTGTCTGGGTGGTGCTGCGCTGACTTGAGCATTGTAGACTGAGTGGGTAATAGACACTGCAGGGAGATTCAGCTGAATGACAAGGCTCCACTTAATTTATCTGCTTTTAGAAAAAAGTCCACTGGTCTGTCATCAAGATCATGTAGCTCCACTAGAGAGAACAGTAGAGTAATGCTTGTGTTGTAGTATGGTGATTGACAGTGAAGATCTTTAAAAAATAAAAATAAAAAAATCTCTCCACCTGGTCCTGACAGCTAATTAGTTCTCTTGTGAATCTGTTTTAGTAGTAACAAGATGCAAACGGTTTACAAAAGGTATTTACTACTGACCATTTTAACTTGCTTGATTGCTGAAACTGCAAATAATTCTTGATGTTATAAGCAAAGGATTACACTGATGGTTTCTTCTGCCACGGTGTTGCTGCAGGTGCAGTTCATGCTCCTGAAGCAATTCCTTCAGTGATTTATTCTGAAGGTGCTTTTTTAACTGAGAAAAAAATCCTTTAAACTCCTTATGTGGATTTGTATTGATATTTGCTTACCTTCTGCTGAGTATAAAGATAGAAACCTATTATTGGAATGCAAATATCTGATGATGGAAAATCACCTTCATTGTAAAATACAGCAGTGCTTCAGAATTGGCAACGTGCTGGAGATATGACCTTAGTGGTAGAGGATTCGGCCAGCAATGTTTAACTCAATCTTTCATTATGATTTCTTATGTTCATCTCATTACATGAAATATTATACTCTTCTTTTTTTTTTTTTTTTTTTTAAATAAAAGATCTTGTTTCTTGTGGTATGTGTACAACTGGAGAAATTTCTTCAGGAAAGAATGCAAAGAAAACAGAGGTTTATCTGAGGATCTCCCTCCTACTCGGAGAAATCACGAGTACAAAATGTTAATGATAACAAGCCTATTTTATCAATTATAGCTTTTAAAAGGCAACAAACTTTCCAAAAGATTAGTATTTAAATAGCCTATTTGATCGTGATGAAAGAAATAGTGAAATGCCTCTTCAGGGCTTGTGTGCTCTGTCTTTATATGGCTTTTGTTGTCAACTTTTCTTTGGAGATTTTTTGAACATTGTAGGACAGGACAACTTGGTCTTCTCTTGCAGGTAAAATGAATTGTGATTCTGACAGTTTTCCTGTATTGTAAATGACTGACAGAATGAATAGAAGCAGTAGGGCTGGATGCAAATACTGTATGAAGGGGCACATTGCCCAGCAGTAGCCGTACGTTATACCTGCCCCTGTTCTGAGGTGCCTGGGCTGACACGAAGCTGTGCCACTACAGCGTGGCTTGAGGTTGCTGAAGATGGGTCAGAGAAAGTAGAGAGCTCAGTTAAAATGCTTCATCTTCGAAAAAACAGCAGGCAGCTGGGTTGCAGAAGGACTGAATTCAGCAGCTTGTCAAAGTTTGGAATTTATGAAGTTAATTAGTTGAGAATAAAGCATCTTTTATTAATGTTTGACTATCTGTGTTCATGTATAACTTAGTATGAAAGAACAGCTGATGCATGCCCAGTTTCCCTTTCTATAGCAAAAACTCTAAATAAGCTTATAAATAGTGAATAGTAAATAAATAAGGAATTATTTGGTTGTTTCAGAACATGATTCAGTGTTCTAAGCGGTGCTGTGCAATATTCAGTCACTTCTGGGTTGTTTATGTACTTTTCACTCTTTAATGAAGGACCTTGGTTTTCATTAGTATGATTTATTTAGAATGTCTTTATGGCTATAGTCAAATATCACCTATTAAAATGCCACCAGTCTTTGTCAGACACAGGCATAACCTTTTTCTACTTAGTATTTGCAGCCTATATCCTTAGCAGGGAAAATTATTAATCCCTTATGAATGCAACTGAAATGATACATGAAGTCAGCAGAAATCCTTCTATCCAGTGAGCCAGCAGGGCATGCTTATAAGCCAGCAAACTGCAGTGCTTTGCAAAATATTATGGATTCAAAAGCATAGTGAGTTATGTCTACAAGGTTTACAAAGCTAGGATTAAGACTAGCTAACGTCTACTGCTGAGGGTATATAGAACAGGTTATCTGGCACATTCTCTGGGTCTCCAAACACATTTTAGGTACATACTGATGGCCTGCTAGAATAAGTTGGGTAGCTTTTGTTTAGTGAATGACACAGTTACCCTTAAGTTTTTAATTTTCTAATAGAGCTGTACTTAATTTAAATTTCTTGGCAAGCAAACTGTTCTATTTGGTTTTGGTGATTTGAGCTCTTGCTGATTAACTTTTCCTTGTTCAGAACAAGTTGATTTAATTTATGCACATGTGAACTGATAAATGGTGGGAAGATGGAGATACTGAGGTGTCTGGTCACTTGACATGGATGCCTGTACTAAGTGTAGAATCAGTCTTGTCTTCCTTCCCCCTGTGGTGTATGAAATGTTCATTGGTGGGTGTTGTCCTTTTTTTATTTTTCATTATAGCATTTGCTGTTCAGGATCTTTGTTTTCCACCCAGGTAGCTAGATTGCTACGTCTGGTCTTCTGACTTGCTGTCATCCCCTGTAAGCAAGATTTATTCATTTGGCTCTGTCTGTGGTGTCATTGCTGCACTTGCCTGGTATTTGTGGCTTAGGGCTCTTCCTCGATCCTGAACCCGTGTGTCAGATGCAGCGAGCCAGCCCGCTGCGAGGCTGGAAGCAATGTCTGGCACGTGGGCCTTTGGTGTGGCAGATGCGTCTTGATTTGTGCTCCTTTTGTAGGGTCTGCAAAAGACCCTTTCTCACGTCTCTTAAATGAGTTGCTCACGCATTGGTACGGAACAATTCAGGCACAATTGATTCATCCACCATCAAAATCCTCTTGACTTGGTGGTGCCCAACAGCCCTATAATTCAGGGTGGGAGTCTGACTTCAAAGATACAGTCAGGCTTGGTGAAATGGAAGCAGGTCTTGCTACAGCCATGCACCCAAAGGCATGTTTGTGGAAGCTCAGAAAGCTGGTTGTGTTTTGGAGCAGCACTACTGAACAGGAAGATGTGCCTTCTCTCTTCCTCATATTCACTGAGTGCAGCTCAGTAGGCCTTTTGGGGCATATCACACAGAATCACAGAATTTCTAGGTTGGAAGCGACCTCAAGATCATCGAGTCCAACCTCTGACCTAACACTAACAGTCCCCACTAAACCATATCCCTAATGTTACAGCACAGTAACGTATATAGAAGAAATACCACTAAGTTGCAGCCCAGGCATGTCACTATTGCTGATGAGTGTTCACTTGTGACTGAATGCTGGGCTTGTGTTTAGGTTTCCTGTGTTTTGTGTTCTCTCTCCTGGCTGTAAGTACCAGGACAAGATATGCATCTAATGAGTCCTGAGCAGCAGGAATGTAGGCTAGGCAAACCAAGCAAAAAGCCAAAGAATGACATTGCGTTCTTTGGGAAGTCTTTAAAAAAATAAAAATCTTCATGCTGTAGTATGTGGGGAGAGCTGCTATTTGTCAAATGATGTATACGGGGAACTAAAGCAGTGTTAACACGCTGGAATTAAAGATTGAAATGTTTCTCGCACATATGGATTCTGTCTTCTCTCCTTTTTTCCTGCGCTCCCCCTGCTCCTTCCCTGCCGTGCTTTTTTGTTTTGTTTCTCCCCTCTGTGATTAGACTTATGCCTTTTGTAATGCTCCTAGCTGTCCATCTCTTCTTGGTGTGCCTCTGGCTCCCTGCATCGCTTTTGGATCTCCTTTCTGCCAAACGTGCTCTCTTCCATGCTTATGTTAGCTGTTGATAGCTATGCTGCTCACAGATCGAACACATGGAGCTGTGGAATATTATGCATTTCTGTCAGACTGGTTTTGAGGATGTCTGCGTTTTTTAAGAATATCATTACAAGTGATGGGTTAGTCCAAACCACCAAGCCTGTCTCACAGCTCAGTGGTACCTTTCTGGAGGTATTTTTGTCCTGCTGGGGACTCCAGGAAGTCATTAAAAGGCACCGTTCTCTCTCTTTCTCTCTCTCTCTCTCTCTCCCCCCTTTTTTTAATAAATAAATAAATAAATAAATAAATCTGAAAGCTACAAATCAAATGTGAATGAGTCCTGGAGGCAGGCACATAGTTCATTGCAGGCTGTGGGCTCGCGGCCGAGTTGGTGCTGACTGGATCTGTCCGACTGGGTTACGGGGGGTGAGATGACTTTATTTTCAGATTGCTCGTGAAGAGTTGGAAGAAAAATGCAACAACTTCATGTGAACTCTGAGAGAGACAGCTGTGTGTATAGCTGATGGAAGAACTGCTAATGCTTTCCAGAGCGGGCTGGTCCCTTGTGATGCACTTACGGGAGCCGTGCTGGAAGAATCGGCGTCCTTCTGCCAACGCCTTAGTGGGGGAGGTGGGTCTGAAGGAGGCAGTTCCCTTTAGAGAAAGGCAAGAAGGCAAGGCTGGGTACCTGGCTGATGTTTATGCTGCCAAAACAGGTGAAAAAGGTTCATTCTCTGCGATCCTAAATAACAAAGGAGGCTGACAGAGGAGGCTTGTTTGAATTAAAGCAAGGCAGTCGCTGCTGCCAGCATGTACACAGGGAATTATGCGCTTTGAAAAGCTCTGGCCAGGGTGTGAGCAAGCTGGCTAGGAGTTTGCTAACACACTGTATGCTATTTGCAGCCTCAGCTTTGCAGGGTTGCTCTGGAAAATTAAAGATTCCCTTTCCTGGCATAAAACCACAACAAAGAGTGAGAGTGAAATGCAGCTGGCCTGTTCCTGGGTTGGAACAGCAGTGCTGCAACTTGTCTTTCTAACTGTACAAAAGTGCAGCATTCAGAATCTGAATCTAGTTTTCTGGCTGATGCTAGGTAATAGCAAGTCCTTAATTTCATCTTGTATCAGGTCTTGTTGTTATCTGGATGCTTAATTGAGAAATGGCTCTGAAAAGCCCTCTGAGAACCTGTTTGAGAGAAGTGACTTAGATCTCTAGCTCTAGGGCTGTGTCTTGTCTTAATCTTTGTCGTATTTGAATTCTATTGTGACGTGCCAAATGCATGCACAACAGAAAGAAAAATAAAAAATATGTAATGTAAATTTTTGGGTGGTTGGCAAAGCATTTGAATTGTAAAATCCCATTTAATCCAGAAGTGCTGGCTGTATGCTCAGTGCCAGTAGGGGTGGCCACAGAAAGATGCTCGTTTCCAGAAAGCATGTAGAACGCTTTGCCACAGCTGATGTAAAGTGGGGAGGGGCAACAAAACCCACATTTAACTTAAAAAGAAAAAAAAAAAGAAAAAATAAAGAAAAAAAGCTATTTTAGTTTTAAGAAGACATTACATCTGGGCATGTGACTTCCACCTCAGCTTAAATGAGTTTCCCTTTCTGGGACCCATGCTCATCATGCAGGAATAGCAGTCCTTTTGTGTTCTTATTTTGCCACTGAGTGTACACAGTTGTTAACAGTGAATTTTCTTGATGGCAGTGCCTGGATGAACAGTGCTCATTTCTTCTTTTTTCCCTTCAGTCACTTGTTCCTGCTGTTATGCAGCCATTTCAGGCTGACGCGACAGGTTCGGGGAGCTATGATGTAGATAGCGAAGGCTGGGGAATGGGACAGACAGCGATGTGATGCCTCGCTGGCAGAAGGTTCCCAGCCAAGTTCGCACAGTGCTCTGGTTTGGAACTTGACCTTATCTGAAGTGCTGCTGGCACGGCTGAGAAGGGGATTCCCGATGGCTCACCGCTGTGGGGAGAGACAAGTCCCTGAGACAGAACCACTGCTGACCAGGAAACCTGTTCTGAGCTGCTTCCTTGGCTGACAACGATCCCTTTACTGCATTTAAGTATGATTTTTCTGGGGCTGGGATGGAAGAAGTCTTTCACAAGTTTTAAATGATTTGCTCTTAGACTGGAAAACCTTCAGAGGGGTGGAGCAGTGAAGTGTGAGTACTTGTGTGCAGAGAAGTGAGCACCTCTCCGCCATCAGGTTTCTGATTAAAGAGGAATATGTTGCTTAAAAGGTTAGAATTCTTAATTTGTAATCAGTGAAGGAAATTCTAGCATGAAAGCTTTTGTCATTGTGCTGCTTAGTCTTGCTTTCTAAACATTAAAGCAAAATACTTATCTTGCAGATCCTCAGCTTCCTGTCAGTAGCACTACTTAAACCTTTACCTGTGAGTCTGAAGGGTTCTCTTTCAGCTTTCCCTCACTCCTTTAGGCACTTGAGCTGTGATCAGATCACCCCTTGACTTCTTTTTGAGGTGAGCAGCTCGGACCTTAGGGCTGGATGTGAGACGTTTCTGATCTCTCAGCCGTTCCGTGCTGATGTCTTCGTATGGCCGTGCTGCCAGCTGTGTTCTGAAGCCGTCGCAGCACATCTGCGTCCTTCCAAGCTGTGCGTACAAGGCCCAAACAGAGTTCTTCCAGCAATGGCCATGCAAATGCCAAAGAGAGGTGATGAAATGTTCTTCCTCAAGAGTTTTCCCTGTCTAATATTCAGGATTTATGGGTGGTTGTTTTTTTTTTTTTTTGGCCTTTCTGTTAAACAGGGAGCTCACAAGATGTGCACTGGGAGTCCCCTCAGCTTTGATTCAGGGATGCTCTTATTCCTCCCCAATGTTTTGCTTTTTTTTTCCCTTCTCTGTCTACAATTTAGTGCTAGTTTAACACCAACTTAGTAACTCTACCTGCCGTCTTTCCAGCCTGTGCCAAGACTGTCCATGTACAGGGGCATAAGCTCAGTCCTAAGAAATGCACAGAGAATGCGTGAAGTAAACAGACTACTGAAAAAAAGCTGTCAGTGAACTCTCTCGGGCAGTTGAAATAACACAGTAACTGCATCACACTTGGGAAAATTTGCCTTTCTGCTGGAATCTCTTCCGTTGGGAAGATTTATGGTAGATGGAGCAGCCTCTGGCTTTGTTGGCTTGTTTTTGTCTTTTGGTGTTCACATGGAGTTGTACTCATCAGAGACCTCCTGCAAAGTTTTTCCTGCTGTCATGTTTTTAGTTTCTGGGGATACGTAATATTGAGAGCTGGGCCTGTGTTAGGAGCCACTCACAGGTTTCGTGCTATGTTTTGCTTCGAGAATAGCTTTTGGTGAGGGGCTGGAAGGGAGAGGGGCAAGGTACAGAGGCAAACAGAATTGATTTAACGTGGATAATCTCGTGGGGAGTTGTTTGGACTGAAGCACTCCTGCTGTCTTGATGCCAAACAAACCTGCTTTTTGGTGCCTGATACTGGGAGATGTTGGCAAGCACGTTCCTATGAGATGGGTGATGAGGTTTATTGTCAATCACTGTTGTATTCCCTAGAATGAGAAATAATTTATTTTAGAAGCCAATTCCTTGGAATTCAGCCTTAAAAAATTCAGTGGCCAATTTGTTCTTTCTGTCTCCCTCAAGTTTATGGAAGCTTTTTTCATTTCTTGTGTTTGTAGCCATGTGTTTTGCCACAAAAGCATTCTTGTTGCATAGTTCAGACCTAGGGGCAAAATTGTGGGTGGATGAGGAGATTAGTTAAATTTAACACTGATCTGATATGGCAGCTAGGACACCAAAATAATGTTCCAGTCTTGGTTGTAATTTGAAGAATGCAGAGATGGCTTACATCTGCCTTGAAGTTCAAAATGCAATTCTCTAAGGTACTTCTGTAGCAGCGCAAGTAGGCGTGCATGTGTTAGCCTAAAACTGATGGGCTGGTCTAGCAGATTTCGGTTTAACACAGTAGTGGTGTGTTTAGGTGGCTGGGGTAAAGTCTGGGACACACAGACTGCTTACAGAAACTTTTTGCTGTACTCTGCGAAACTGACAGTTCTTTCTTTTGTTTTAGATGAAGGACCTAGCTTGTACTTCTGACTCCTATGTGCATGTAAGTTGATACCTAGTAATACATGCATCAGTTTAATTTATGACCAAAACTCTGTGGGGTCAAGGAGAAATGAATGCTTGTCTTGCAGAAAGGAATGTGCAAATGAGTCATCCCACACCACCGTTAATGCCAGCATTGTAGAGGCAGCAGGTGGAGATGGAGGAAAAAGCGTGCTGGAAAATTGTAGTCCGTGATGTAACCTCATCCCGCTAAAAATCTCCCTAATTTAGCCTTGCTTAGTTTATCTGAAAGACTTCAGAGAGGAAGCAAGTCAGATCTGTTCTGGGTGTGATCAAAGATTAGACTCACACATTTCTGTTGTGTTTTTGGGAGGTGTAGTGACTAAAAAGCTGCAGACCTAAATTACTGCAAATGATAGTGAACTCTCTGTACCAAATCTTGGTGAGAAGCAGTCATTTCCTCCTCATTTCATATGCTTTCCTGGTGGACAAACTTTCCTGATATACACACTGTTGACAGCTAGGAGAAATAAAGCTACCCCTAACATGTGTTCCAAGTGCTTGTTCTTTTTTCTTTATGATGTTCGTATTAAATGTAGGACTTACGCTTCTGTTTTACTGCATGATCTTGCCAAAATGCTGGGGAAAAAGAGCTTGTGACTAAGGGATTGACTGATGGATTGTGATATTCTCATCCAATTCTGGGTTTTACTACCTGGGCTGTGAGGCCTGGATCCCCCAGCTTTAATGCTTTCTTGAAATGCCACAGGCTGGCTGTAATTCCCTACAGAATTGGTAGCAAGAGCTGGATGTGTCCCAGGATGCGATTTAGCCTGTGCAAGATCTGAATTGTTCTCTGAAGTTCCAATTCTTCACTGAATGGAGACGGGAGAGGAGGAATTAAGTTGTTGTGCATTTAGGTACCTTGCTAAGCTGCCTGAAGATGGGTGATGTGAGTTTGAAGCTATTATGTACCTCTTTCGCTACCTGGAAGACGTGTGTCCCCACTCTTCCCACCCAGAAATGCTTCGGGTCAGCAGATTGCTCTGTCAGAGTGCAGTTGTATCATCCTTCGGCAGTACAAAAGCTACTAGCGAGTGCTTGGTTCTGAAAGCCAGTGGGCATGCTTGGTTTGCTGAGCATTACCTTTATTTTGTGGTGGGTCTGCTTAACGTGTAATATTTAAGTACGTATCATATTGCTTCTGCTGAGGCTGAGTGGGATGTCGATGTCAAGACATCTTTGGTTAACACCCAGTCGATCTGAAAAGCAGGGCAAAGCAATACAGAGCCCTGCGAGACGTCTCACTTGTCAAAGTGACAAATTGCCCTTTCTGATTCAAAGGACCAGCTTGCATGGCAGAGCTAA
This sequence comes from Anas acuta, assembly GCF_963932015.1. Lineage (NCBI taxonomy): Eukaryota > Metazoa > Chordata > Aves > Anseriformes > Anatidae > Anas > Anas acuta. The sequence continues at coordinate 10,774,762 of NC_088995.1, read as the reverse complement.
GTAGCTACTGGAGAAAGGGGAGGAGAGCATGGGAAAAATACCCTATTTGTTTAGGCCTTCCCCAGTGTTTTTTGTTGTTTGTTGCCCTGAGTTTGAAGGTCTTTGTTTTCCTTAGTCTAAAACAACTTCTCAGCAGGTTGAGAGGAGCAAGGCCTCTGGGACTCTGCCTCTCCCACTTTTCGTTCTTATAAACTGTTTACAATCTCCCTCAGTTTCCTAGCTTTGTATGGAAAAGTTCAGTGGGTCAGCTTTCCCTTTAGCTTCATCCATCATTCCAGTCAATTAGAAATAGTTGAGGGCCAATTGCCCGGTCTTCCATTAACTGAGACACTTCAGATTGTTTAAAATAGCATAAAAGCCCTCTTTGTTGACCGTTGGGCAGGCTCTGTGGATTTCCCCGTTGACGGGCAGTTACCGCGTGGCTGAACAGAACCCCAGTGTCCCCGGCAGTATTTGAGGGATGAATATTACTACTACAGGCCTTGTCTGCGTTTTGATTCCTTCTCCTTCACCTCCGCCTCTCGCTTTCCCTGAAAGGTGTGATGCCTTCAGATGGTGAATTACCATGCCTGCTTGCAAAAAAAGCTGCTTTGTGGCTTTTCAAAACTTCTGTAGTAAAGGGTGTTTTTTTTTTCCAGTTGCTGAAAAGTTTCTTTTTAACCTTGGTGCTTTAAAAGCTCTCGGCATTATTTGTTAGTTGCTTGTCGTGTGTGTTTCTAAAGGACAAAGGAAGTGTGTAAGTGTTCAGGAAACAGCCAGGGCATTGTGGTGTGCGGCTGAGTTCATTCTGGTACCCCATGCCAGGACAGCCTGCTTTCATTTAGGGCTAACATTTTCCTTATGTTCAGAACTGCCCAGCCTCAGGGTAGGGCTTGTGTGCGAGCTCCAGCAGAGCGCTGGAAGCTCGTCATAGGTTAAAGTGTTTGGGTTGACACTGAAGTAAGCTGTTATGTATAAAAATATTACATTTTGTTTCCCATGACATTTAACCAGAGAAGTAGGCTTACTGAGAGGAGATTGGTTTATCTGTAGCAATGTAGATATTTACGTATTCTCATCTTGAAACCCTTGTCCATCTTGCAAACTCTTTCTGATGCCATACACTGCTTTTTCGTTGTCGAAAAAGTCGTTTCGTCACTGTGTTATCGTTTGATCCCAGCTGTACCGCAGTATTTCCCCTGATTGTGAAGTCTGGATAGCTGCGACTGAGCAGCTGTGCTTGGGGCTGATGGCCTGGACCTTGCCGTGTCTTTTGGAACTGGAGGAAAGCAGTTTGTGGCCGCCCTTGAATATAAGGAGGTGCCCTGTCGTAGTAGTGCTAGCATGTGAGGGCTTACCTGTTTCTCTGCCTGCTCATCCCTTTTGGATCGTGCTTCTGGAAACGTCCCCTCTGTGGCTGCCTCCCAGATGATAGAGACTTAGTGATGTGCATATGCTAGTGAGCTTGGATTGCAGCTCATGCTACTGAGAAGCAGAAGAAGCTCTCTGGACAGCAGGGATTTGGGGTCTTGGATAAGAGAAAAGGGAGCTTGACAGGTCAGGGGAATGTGATGATGATCGGATTTGAGAGTCTTCAGCTGCTGGGGAGCTGGATCTTGTACTGGAGAAAGGTCTGCCACAAATGCACCAAGCAAGCTCCACCAGTGACTTTCTTGCTCTTTGATGTCCTTCTGGGTTACCAACCTGATGTATCCTCCTCAAACAAGGAACATACAGGCTTGTTGGACTGACGTGTTTCTAGAGACTTGCATTTTTTTCCTCCTTCTTTCTCTTCCACATGCTTTCAGCAAATAACAGCCAGAGGACGTGTCTGAGCTAGAAGTGCAGACCTAGGTTGGAAGGAGACCAGTGGGGCAGAACATCAACCCGAGATTTGAGTCTGACAAAATTGATGTTTGTTTGCTTTGTACTTGTAAATTATCTCATGCTTTGCAGAAATTGAAGCCTTAATAAGTAATTTAAACAAAGTATGAGAAGGGGAGGAGAGAGAAAATCCCTATTTGCTGTAATTAGCGCTCTTGTTCAATGCCATTAATTATACCCAGCCTTCTAATGTTCTTCACAGGAGTTGATACACTTGAGCTTTGTCTGTGCTGGGATCAAGTGAGGACGAGTATGTCCACTGATGTAGAATCCAGCCTTTGTGCTTTGCAAAACCCTTCAAATTTGGTATCTAGCAGTAGCCTGGAGTAAGCAGTAGCCTGAATAGCCTGCATTGCAGTCTGCTGAACAAAGGATGTGTCTGGGAGAATGATGATTCGATGTACATGTTTTCCGTGGTTTTGAAGAGGGACTGTTTTAGTGGAAGTAATAATCTCCTGCAATTTTATATTATTGCCAGGCTGTTTTAAATTGTTTCATAGGCAGAGAATAAAGAACTTTGTTTACTGTTTTAAAGTAGGATGTCTGATCCTCCTAGGGGAGGTTATTCTTTTATTAAGAAAGATATAAAATAGCTGCTTTGATGGAAATATAAGTCTAGGAATTGAGATGGTGATGATTATAGAAGCTGTAGCGTTCTAATGCAAAATAAGCCCTAGGAGGTATGTGCCCTAAATGGCAAATCACTCTGTTTTTTAACAAAACAGGAATTACTTATTATTTTGATTCTTGCTTATTTTACAAGGTCTTTAGCTATTTCATCTGCACTTAACTTTTACAGGCTGGGGATAAATTGATTGTTGCTGTTGTTTTGCTTTTTAAATAGCTTGGCGTTTTTAAAGCATGCTGGAGATGGTAGCACAGATCAACAGCATAGGATTCATTTGGTACTCAAAAAAGGCAGAGAGAAAAGCTGTGACTACTGATATCATATGCACTAGCTGAGTTAGAATCTGTTCTTATAACCTGGTGTTGTCTTGTGATCTTCCTGGAAGGAGCCAAAGTTCATTATTTCAAGAAACCCTCACAGCTAATGCATATTAATTTCTGGGAGGTAGCAACTTGCCATGTGTTTGTTTATTACAGGAGGTCTCCTGCAGCCATTTTACCGGGGCAGTGGGATCCCTCAGGGCCCTGAGGATACTGATAGACCTTCGTGGCCCTGACCAAACTCAGGTGGGCTTCCACCCACGTTCCCAGCCCAGAGGCCTGGGCCCTGTGCCCTCAGTCCTGTGGCTGGCCATGAACCCAGCTGATCCAGACCCTGACCTATAGCCTGCCTTCCTGGCCTGACCTCATTGCCTGCCTTGTCACCATGGACTTGCCTGGTTATCACTGGGCCTAACCCTAACCCTGTCCTGCAGATTTACGTCCTAGCTAGGCCTCAAGCCTCCACCATCAACATGATGGTACCCTCTTGGCCGGGCCTGGCTGCCACCTCCAGGTCTGTCCTGCTCACCTCACTCAGGTGCTGTGTGGCACCAGCTGGCAGGGCCTCTGCCCTGTCATCCATGGGGTCCCCCCTCAGCTCCCACATCCCTCAGGGAACTGCTGGCCCTTACTGTTCTCTAATCTCTGTCACTCTGCTCTTCTGCTTAACTGTTTCAAAGGGGACCTCCCCAGAGGAGGAGGGAGCCAACGTGCAGGAACTGTCAAGATTCCTGACAGTCCCCTCATTGAAAGGGACTGGAGAGAAGCTCCCCTCGTGTTTAGTTTTCCCAGATGCTCAGCTGGGAGTATAGCCGTCACTGAGGCATGGCAGATCCCTCTTGTGCTGGAGAACCCCATCTTGTTTGACAGGGGGGGATAGACCAGAGGGACTTGGCCACTGTGGTGGGGAAAGAGGAGTTGCTATCTTGCTTTTGCTTGGAAAAAGCAAAATTGCTTTCCAAGTTGGAATTATCTACCTTTAGCAGTAGGATTATTCATTAGGAGTGTCATATTCCAGATCTATCTGGTAACTGGTGTTTAAGTTTGAATAATTAGGCTCAACTGCCAAATGTTTGGAATCTGAGATGCTGAGATGTATTTAGCAAGAGCGTCCTAGATACTGCCTTAGAAGCCGAGCACAGAGGAAGGTGGTTGAAAGGGGTGATGTGTCCCAGTTTCTGCAATTTGTGATGACCTAAAATCCATAATGATGGAAACTAAAAACAGATAACAACATCTTTGCATCTTTTCTCTGTTAGTGCTAGCTTGTGACAACTACAAGTTAGCAATGTGGAGAAAATACTGGTTTGGGAGATCAAAGAACCACCTCCTTAAACTGATTCAGGGAAGAGTAAACTGGATGATACTCTGTCCTCTTTGCACATTGCGCTCCTCAGTAGCTCATGTAGTAAGAAAGAAAAGACAAGAAAATGCTGTCTGGTTAGTTGTCTGTGTTGGGATATTCACCTCAAACTTGGTAAGCTTTTATTCTGTCTGATGCTCAGGACAGGCTATTGCTAACAATTCTTTCTCCTGCAGACCTGTACTGTATCTGTACCTGGATCTTTATTTTAGGAGCAGCCACATGATAGAAACTGGCTTGGCGTTCATTTGAAGTCAATATGCTCTAGTTTGCAATTTGCTCATGTTTAAGTGCCCAGCTTTAAAGGTTTGTTTTGCCTACAGGCACTCTGAATACAAAGGGTTGCTATTTTTTTCATGAAGTAAAAGTTTTACAAAAACACAAAGAACAAAATACTTGGTTCCACCTTCCATCTCCTCAGATTTATCATTGCAAAGCAGAGTTTGCCTCTGAAGAATCCAGAGAAGGAAGAAATGTGAGTTCATACAGTCATCTCGAGGTGCAGGTAGAAATGAGCAAGATGGGTGAGATGTGTCTATGCACGTACATGTGTGAGAGCAGCGAGCAAGTTGCACCTTGAATCAGTTCTGGCATTTGATGCCACAGAGATGACAAGGAGGTTTACAGGGACGAAATGTAATGGAATTAATCTGTTTGTGTAACTAGTGTCTTTGATGTTGGCCAGACTGCTTGTGTGAAGATGTGTGGAAGTTCTGAGTCTTCACTGTGCTGCAATATTGTGTAAATTCTTCTGTTTAAAGGGAAGCTCTGCTGCGGAGTGGGGAAAACTGAATTGCAGTTGGAATTTATTATCTTTGAGGAAAAACATGAAGGGATTCATGTATTTGTCGCAGGAGCTAGTTTCCCTCCTGAAGTTTTAGGCAAAAGACACCATCTGACATCTGAACTGTACCATAACTGATGATGTGCCGAATCTTTTATCGGCTGTAACAATGAAGTACTGCAGACTGAAAGGGGTGATTTTCATTAGGATTTCAAAAGCCTTATTCTGTTGATAAATTCTGTAGCCTGAGTTATTTTGTGATTTCAATAAAACGAGAGCAATGCCTGCTTATATCACCTCTGGTGGTCTAGCACGTGCTACCTTTGAAGGCTGTCCTTGTTGCTTTTTGACTGAGACAATTGCTGAAGGCTTATTGTCATGGTCTTGGTTAATATTAGTATTTACCTGAAAATGAAAGCAGCTGCCTTACTAGAGCCCTCATTCCAGAATGTCAGAATACAGCTGTAGACAAAGGAGACTGAACAAGGGCATCTTGGCTTGTTTCAAAGGAAATTATAGATCGCACAGGAATTAAATGACAAGTTTTCCCCGTGGAGCTTAATGAGACCTCAGTACCCTGTTCCTGCTCACTGGTAAAAAGTCACTTGGAAGGATAATGTCCTTCAGAGCTTACACTAAACCACGGCACAGCAAAAAGGGCAATCCTAAAGTTCATCATCAGGATGAAATACAATTTTTCTAAATAACGTTTTGCAAAATAAAATTGTGTAGTTCATGGTGATGAGGCTTCTCACAAGTACAGGGTATTTAAACCTTGAGGTGATTGGATTCGATTTCCACATGGCAACAGTTTCATCCCAATCATTTTGTTTTTCTGTGATGTGAAAACATATACTGAATTTGCCCATGGTGTTTTCTTTTGAAAAAGTGTATTAACTTTGCAAGTTAAGGCCCTGTGTCATTCTTCTCCATTAAAAGAAAAAAAAAAAAAAGTGTGTGTGTATATATATGTTCCTTAATAAAGGCTTCTCTTTGTATGCCTGTTTGACAAGATGAGCAAAGCTTTCTTTGGCTTTGAGGCTTGTGTAGCCTGATAGCTTCAGGAATTATAATGAAATGAACAGTCTGCCATTTCATTTCACATAGTTGAGGATTCATAATGCCAGAGAAAAGTCTTATTTCTCAGTATGTAAGCCAGGTCTTTATTGGCCACTTGCTGTGAAACTTCTAAAATACATTCATATACCAAAGGGGAGCTTCTCTGATTTCTGTGCTGAGACACACAATTGCATAAGAAAAAGGAAAGTTCAGACATTTGTGCTGGCGAGAAGCAGAAACATTCTCTTTGGGCAGTATTCCTGCGAGAACTGGCCTTTGATCTAGTTTCGTTCTGTTTAGTGTTTCTGTGTGTTGTCTATCTGTTACAAGTTTTAAACGAGCTTACAGCCGGTTAGATCTTACCCCCTTGGCAAAGGGAGGATGTCAGAAGGGTGGCATTGCACGTAATGCAGCTGTTAATCTCTAGCTGTCCCTTTTAGATTATCATTGCTGTGGACAGTCTGAGACAGGTGTCAGTTTAATGGTACGTACTGATGCTTTATAGTCTTCTGTAGTCTGCAACTGAGTGGATTTTATTAAATGGAAATAAACTTTTAACGATGTGTAAGATAAACTTCTTGGAAACCCAGTGGTCCTGTTTGCTGCAGAACAGAACAAATGTTTTTTTGGGCAGAAATTCCACTTCTCCTAGAGAGGGCATCGAAGAGGAAGCTTAAGGCAGGCTTAAATATAAGGCAGTAGTCTGTTAGTCTGTAATAGCTTGCCTATAAATATGAAGTTCATTGTAGCTGCTTCACATGATTTCCATTTACTGAGCTGAGCCCAGTCATACCAGCGTAGTTACAGCATGCTTTTCTGAGGCAGTAAATTATTCTTTTCTCTGAATCTCTATTTGCAAGTTGTTGAGTAGAGTGTGTTATTCAGTTGAAAAAGCTGAAATCAATAAAATATTTATACCGTGATGGTAGAAGTGAAAAATTCATTTTATTATTATTTTTTTGCCTGTTTCTTTAGGAACAAAGCCCTAGTAACCAGACATCAATTGCAATGATGCAAGAACCTCAGGAAATGGTGGAAGAAACAGTTACTGTGGAGGAAGACCCAGGCACTCCTACTTCCCATGTGTCAATTGTCACTTCTGAAGATGGAACTACAAGGAGAACTGAAACCAAGGTGAGAGGTTAATAACCAATGAAGAAAATGGGAAACCACCACTTAATCACAAAATAAAAATAGCAGGGAGTAGCACAAGTGATGGGAATCATGCTATTTTGATCCTCAGTGATTTTTGAGTGTGTTCCCTTTGCCAGCAAAGCTGAGATAAAGTTGTTTTTCAGTTTTGTCTCTATGTCCAGATTGCTCCCAATCGGTTGTGCTGATACAGGTGTTCACGGAGCTGCAAACTGAGCAGCAAAAATTATCTGGGTTAACCAAACAGAAACACTGGCACCCATTCCCAGACTGCTCTTTTAAGGTTCAGTTTGTTTATTGACACAATTCACAGAATTGCTCTGCAAACACGTACAGTGATGTGAGAATTAGATGAGATAGAAGGGCTTGGAATAAAAGACTTTTGCAGTTGAGGAGTATGTGCTTGGAAGCATGTCTTCAAATTAGTTATAATCTGTAACAACAATATGCGATTATGCTTTTGTCCTTTAGAACAAGAAGCATCCTATTTAAATGAAGCCACAAGATTTACATTCTGCCGCAATATGGTGAATGGGAGTTTACTCCTGATGAGTAGGCAATGTTCTCAAGCAACCTGTACCTCAGGTTCCGCTGGATTACAGACGCTGCATGTTGTCTTTTCCTGATGTCTTTTTGTTCCCTTCTCTAGGTTTTGTGTAAGATAATTTTTGCAGTCTCTGATGAGCAGGTGCTGCATGTTCATGGTTGTATTGCATGCTGTTGGTACAGTTTTTGGAACAGTAATATGACTCGACGTTTGGGTCTTGAGTTGAGCTGACCTCTTTGTTAGGTTTTGGTCTTGCGAAAGATCAAGGGTGATTCCTTTTTTAAAAAACTTGTAAACAGCAGTGATTTAAAAAAAGGCTGTCCAGCTGCTTTCTATGTCAGAAGGAGTTAAATAGAGGTTGGTGCATATATCAGGGTTTATTTTTACTGACATTCCAGAATTGCAGTCCTCTAAGGTTTGCAGAGGACGTTGGAGTCGCAGGTTAGAGTGAAGGAGCATTGGTTTCCTGAGATCACAGGGCCTGCATGCATTGGTATAAACTGAGTATCTGCTTCAAAATTTGTTAGTTAAAAGATAGATTTAACTGGCCTGTTTTCTCCTTCTTAGAAGGAAATGAAGGTCTTAAGAACTAAAACCTAAAAAGCAACAAAACCCATTTTGATTAATTCTTCAAATAATTTACTGTATTTCATTTGTGACTTACTTGACAGAAACGCTGTTTTGTTTTTTTCTCTTGGCAACAACTGTTTACAGGAAGGAAGTGATAAAATTACAGTGGTGATGGACACCTTTTTATATGGACTAACAGTAGTGCATATTTTTAGGACAAAGTGCAGCTATGCGAAGGAATATAATGATAGCTATGACTATACAAATAGAGTAGAGGCCATGTAGCAGTCCCTAGATAACGGAACTACACGGAATGAAATAGTTCGTCTGAAATAGTCACGCCGCTGATAAATCTGCGTGTTTGTCATAACAGACAAGGTGTGTTCTTCTCCTGTGTGGCACAGCTGTTGTTTTACCGTCTGCCCACAGAAAAGGGCAGTGGCAGCTCCAAAAAAGGCATTATGTCTGCATGTGGGGAAAAACAGTAAAAAGAACAGCTCTACGACTGCTGTTCATTTCAAAGAGCAATGTTTTCCTGCTACTCTAGTTCATTCCAGGCACTGAAACGCATTAATAACAGGGGGAGGGAGGGTGCACAGTTGTCAGATTCTGGTTTTATGTTGTTTCAAATAATTCCACTGATTCCTACTTACATACTACCTGGAGGTGTTTCCTAATATTTCATTAGTCTCTTTAGCAACTCTTTAATACATAAATAAAGAAAAATCCAGCTGTTGAGAAAGTGGCTCTGAAATGTCTAAACACAGGCCGGCATAGCCCTAACTGTTGAAAGAAACACTGGGTCTTTGCTGAGGTTGTTGCTGTCTCTGAGTGGTTTTGTTTTGACTTTTCCTTATTGTGATAATATGGTGTAAATTTAACAGCACTTAGAGATGAATCCGAGGTCAGATTTTTTTGTGTCTTTTTCTTTAATCACATTGGTTTCAACTTATGTTTTGTTTTGGTAGTGAATATGAAAATGAAAACTGTTGTCATGGGAATTCCATAGCATTGGTTAAGTGTCCTGCAGTTAATTGGCATTGACTTCCTATCACTTCTAATAGGTATCATCATGGTGCTTTTATAGGTCATCCTATTACACGTGAGTGCCTTACGGAGAAAATGAAGCTTACTCGTACCTTTTGTGTGGTGGCAAAATTCTGACCTTGTTGCTCAGATGAGGACAGCGAAGGAGAGTTGCTGTGGGACAGATGAGGACAGCGAAGGAGAGTTGCTGTGGGATGCGAGATGCAAACGTGTCCCCTGGGCATGCAGCGTGCTGCAGGAGCACTGGTCCTCCTCTTGACTAATGGCAGCAGATGGGGCTATAGTTGAGGTGTATGACTTGATCAGTACTGTCCCGGTGCTCTGCTGTGGCAGCATGAGTACTTGAGCAATTTTAATCTCCCTGGGCCAGTGCTTCCTCTCTGTAGACAAGCACACTAATCAGTACATACCCTACTAACTGTTGGTTGGGACCTACAGAATTTGACTACCTAGAAACTGGCTATCTCAGATCAATTGCCACTCAATTGCAACGATAAAATACTACTTCAAGGCAAAAATGTCACCTCTCTTAGTTTAGAATCTGCCTGGTAGAACAATCCAATACAATTCTGCCTTTTAAGATTTATTTCAGGATTGTTCATTTGTATGGCTGTACACATAATGGCTTTGGGTAACGAGTGGCACAAGTTGCAGCATGTGCCTACTGGCAGGAGTAGGGCTGGAAGCTGTGGTAGTGCTGATGCCAGGGGACTGTCCCCATGTCCTGGCTGTGATGGGTTTGCTGGCTTTGCACGTGGTTTGCAAATCTCAAAGGGGTGTGCTGCTGCCTGGAGAGAGTGGGAATTGTATTGTCAGTGGGCTCATTTTAATGAGTTCTTTAGTGATGCTCCCGCTAGTAGGTTCTTTTAAAACTGCTGTTTGGCGTCTCTCTACCTGTTCCCTCCTAGATTTTTATTTTTATTTTTATTTTTTTTAAAAAAGGAGGGGGGTGGTGGGGGAAGGAAAAAAAAAAAAAGATGAAAAAAGAAAACACCATAAATCTAGCCTTGCTTTTGTTGTCTGTGCCTTTAATCTTTGTAAAGAAACAGCATTTTCTGTGGAATCCTAACATCTATTTACTGTAACAATCTAATCCCTTACTTAATAAGGGTAATAGTTAAATTTGGGATAGTCACACTGTGTTTGTTCAATGTTAGGAGGTTAAGTTTATGTTCAGCTTTTTTTTTTCTTTTTTTTTCTTTTTTTTTTTTTTTGAGCAATCAGTTAAAGCAAGTTAGCACAACATACAAATAAAGGTTTTTACGCTCTGTTTCATTTGCTCTGGGCTTCCTTGGAGAAGGCCTTAGAACCTCTCCCTGTTACCTCTGTAACCAGACAGTTTTTTCTGGGCAGTGCCAGTCACGTTTTCCAACCCTGCTTGTCTTAAAAAGCAAGACAAGTTGCTTTCTCAGTCAAAATAACACAGGTCATGTTTTTAAGAGATGAAGAGACCAAAGGAGTTTTCCAAAGGTGTACTTTCTTGTTACATAGCTTATATGTGGATTAGTCAACCCTCTGTGTATTTTTGGACACATCAAAAGAAAACTGTTTTTGCTGTGTTGTACAACTCGCTAGCTTGCTGGAGAGTGATGTCTATGAAATTATTGCACTGGAACTGGAGCATAGCAAAAGCTATAAAAGTGGATGCTCCTGTATGCTGCTGTTCCTTGTTTTCTTTTATAAATCTCTCCCTCTCCCCTTTCCTTTCCCTTCCTCTCTCCCCCTCCCCTCCAAGCCCTTCTGTATAGAGGTTATTCTTGCCAATAATACATTAAGTAAACAACCTCAACGCAGAAGCACTGACAGTTTGGTGTGCTTTTCCCCCACATCTCTGATGATGCCTGTAGCAGTGAAGCAGGAAGAAGGCATAATAGAATTTAATATTTGACATATTTTAAATAGAGAACATCTGCCTTCTCAAAAATGAGATATCTGAGTAATTTTCCCCAAACTGTTATTATCTTAGTACTGTGCTGGCTAAGTCCCTACATAACATTCCCTGCACAAAAAAAATATATCAGATAATGCTTCATTTCAGCTTTATAATCTCTCTGGAAGCCAAATACCTATCGTGCTAAACCAGTGAAAGTCACCTTGGGGACAGGACTACCACTTTTCAACAGTAGGCTGGAATGCTGCCATGTGTCAAAGGAAACCTATTTGTAAGTTAAGAGAATGGAGTAAAACAAACTAGATTTCTGTGTTTATGTTAATGCTTGCTTTTTTTTTTTTTCTTTCTTTAGGCACCTTTTATTTTTGTCTTTGTTGAAATGCTGAAAGATTTGAGAGATCTAGGTCACTTCTCTTCATCGGAAGTGATGTTTTATGATGACAAACTGTGAAATCAATCTGTACACAAAGCTCTTTTATTTCCAGTCCATCCATTTGCTTTGTGCTCTCCAATACTCACAAAGTCCAGGTCTTTCCCTACAGTGATTCCTGCTGCTCTCCCTTCCTAGCACCAGTGACTGGGAAGTGCTTGTGGCTTCAACTCCTCAGTTGCGTTGGTGCCAGTTACCCTGGGATGCAGGTCTTTGAAACTTTGCAGAAAATTCAGGGGGAGTTAGATAATGGAGCAGGAATGGATTTCAGCTGAAGTTGAGGGCCCTTTGAAAATGTGAAACATTAAGCTTAAAATTGAAGGGGAGAAATTTGAGCTGTTGTTTTGAAAACCTATGGGGTGAGTTCTTACATAGCATTTAATAGAAAGGTAATAGCTTCAGCCTGCTTGAGCTGATTATTTTTTACAGTCCATAGTTCAAAAATAAGCTCTCAGAAATGTCAGAATGCTTTTATCCTTGCACATTCTTTCTCATCTGTTTTTGTTTTATGACATAGTCTCAACAAATTTTTTAGCCCTGTCAGCTTTTATAAAGTACTTAGTTAATCAAAAAAAAAAAAAAAAAAAAAAAGAAAGAAAAGGAAAGGAAAAAAATGTGGGGGACAAAGCAAAACTGAAAAACAAAAGCTCTCAGTAACAAGATGGAAGGCAGGAATTAGGAGTAATTGTTAAGTTGACAGCAACTGCCTGTGACAGCACACTTCCACTGAAATCTCAGTACTGTCTTTTCTCCACTGTCTGAGCACTGTGCACTTTGACAAACCTTCTTGTACCAGCTGGACATGCATCCAGTAAGTCCAGTCACTATTTTCCCATCACTTGAAGAAAAATAGAAGGATAAAAGACAGAAAAATGCCAAAGCTGCTTCAAATGTGTGAATATTTCCTTTGTGTTTTGTTGGCAAATGGCTTTCCAGAGATGGAACTAATGACTAACGTTATCACGGAGCTTGTAGGGTAATTACCTAACAGGATAATTGCAGCGTGGGGTTGGAAGAGAACAATGGCAAGGTCAGGAAACCTGCAGTGTGGTTATATTCCTGTTTGGGGGGCAGGTGAGTGTGTTGACAGCCCCCACGTGCTGTCCCTTTAGAAGACAGATGATTGCTTTAGGATTTTGGCTCCAGAGGGCCTGAATAAGTTGGTATGTTGGAACTTCTTTTTTTCTTTTTTTTTTTTTTCTGTGGCTGAAACCTTAATATAATTTACAGGAAATACACAACTACAAATATATTTCAAGCATATTCAAATAACCTCTTCCTAGAGAAGCAGTTTGAAGCTCTTGTCTGGTAATCTGTGGGATTGTGGCAGTGAAGCAATTGAGCACCCTTTGATTTGTAATCAGGCTAAAAACCTCTCTAAATGGATTTTCTTTAGATAAACAGAGGAAGTCAAATTGCAGTACCTCTGAGTAACTTGTATCTCTGAATTGTTCATTAGAACGTATCTGCGGTGCAGAGTTCATGCTAATAAATCTTTGTGGAGATTGGGCGCATCTGCGGGATCAGGTGTCTCGCAGATAAGGCACTGCTGGGACTCCCGTTTGGAACAGCTTCGTTTTCTCTGGCTAATGCATCAGTATTAGGAAACCACAAAAATGTTGGGAGCGAAGATTACTGTGCTGTCAGCTATTCAAGAGTGCCTCTGTCCTTTTAAGAAATATAAATGAAACATTCCCTTGAGCTGAGTTTCCTGAAATAAAGGTTTATTGTTTTTTTTTGCTTGGAAGCCTAATAAATGGACCTTCCTCTGTGTGCTGGCTAATTGCTTCAAAAAAGCTTCCCTCTATTGTCCTGTAGGCAACGACGTCTGTTTATCAGATGATAAATCTTCTGTTTTGATGCCTGCCCCTGAGAAATGAGGCGTAGTGCAAATACTCCTTGTCTCTCGAAGTAGGAAGACTCGCTTTGATTCCCCCACCATAACACCTGTAGCATTATTGAATGCTTTAATGCTAGGAGAAACGTGTACCTTAATGCTTGAGTGAAATGTTCCTTTTTATCTGTCTGACAAGGGGTTTTGGTTTTGCTGTTTCTTTCTGCTTAGGGGCAGCATTCAGCAAACGGTAGAGGTAGAGCTGTGCTAATGATGTAAACTTGTTCTCCCCCGTGTGTTGGCTGATGATGCGTCTTTTTGGCTAGCACAGACATGGAAAACTTGTCTATGCTCAGAGAGGATAATGAAGCAGATTGGGAAAAAAATGCAACTGAATCTCCTGTGTTCTGTATAGGTGATAGACATCTCTGTACTCTGTAGAGCACCAGAGCATGGTGAAGTCGTCCCAATTGCCATTAAATGTAATGGTTAAGTCACAAATTGTGTAGGAACTGTTCTTCAGAAAGTTCTCATTTTCTACTTCGTCTTTTGTGTATGTGTACTGAATTCTTGTAGTCAGTTGTCCTTCCCAAGGTGTTTCTGTGCTGTTTTACCCCGTTCTGTTTGACAGTAACAGTGATTCTCCAGTAACAGTGATTCTCCACACAAGTAAACAGGCAAAAATGCCCAAGTATCCGTACTGGCAGGAGAAGTGGTGGCTGAAGACATGCAGCAGTGGTGGCTCCTCTGCACAGCCCGTGTCTGAGGATCTTGCAGGTCAAAGCTTATTCCTTCTCTTGTGCTGTTGCCGCAACCACACCGTAGTAAATTAGGTGTCTTGCCTTTTCTGATCTAGAAAATTTTGTGAAAAGTTGCCTGACAAACTATACGTGTACTGCACCACGTGTCTTGAAAAGAGGAACTCGGAATTAGATTTAGGATATCTGGCTTCTGCTGAATAGTGCTGAAAGAAAGAGCTTTGTGAGGATACGCGAGCCCTCTTCTTGGCATTGAGAGAGCTACTCTTTTGTTCTTTACTGTGCAAAAGTATCGATTTCTGATTCATCAAAGTGTAGAAATGCTACCTGACTTCCTGTTATTCAGGTTACTGCTCCCCCAGTTCAAGAATGCTGAGTCCCAGCACTTAGTGTCCAGTTTTTTCAGGGCTTTGCAAAACTTGCATATTTCAGGCCTGAGAAATGTTGCTTTTTCTACTGTTAGAAGATCACTTCTGAGCACACTGCTTTGAATGCAACTTTTGTTTCAAACTCAGTAGGAGAACACTGAGCTGTATTCCACTTGTTTATGTCCACGTTACAAAGAGCCACTGTAAGCTGCCCCAAATCTTTTCTGTCTTTTAAATGCTGTCTAGCTTTATAAATGCCATGACAGCCGTCATGCTGATGCTGAATGGAAAGTTGGAGTATTGTGCACAGGTAATAAGCAAAAAACACTGTTGGATTCTATGTCACAAAACAAATTTTTGTTTCTAGCTTTTAATTCTGTTATTTTAGTTATTATAACATGTGCCTTTAGTTCAAAAGGGATATTTGTAGGGCTGGAAACTAGCATCTTTCTTGAAGCTTACTTGGTAAGGAAATCCTTTTGGGATTAACAGGAAGATGTTCAGCTGTGGCCCAAATTAGGTGATAAGATAAAATAAGATTATGTTGGTACCTGGCTATGCTTTATTCAACATCACGGTGCTGCTTAATTATGCTGCTGGTGGAGAGCCATTTGTGCTGCTTGCACTATTGCAGGATTTCATCGATTCATTAGGCTGAAGTATCATTTGCTTATGAAGAGAAGAAATACTGTTTGGGTGAAATTATTGTTTAGGATTTCTGCGGGAAACCATCTGGCTAGAGGACGTGTCTGGAGTTGCTTCAAGAGATGTACCCTAATTATTTTGTTTAGCAGCAGTTTGGCTAATCTGGTGCCGGTCTGTAGGTGTAAATCAGAGGCTACAGGTCTAGGTATCCACATGGGCTTCAGGCCCAGGAAGCAGTCGGGAATCCCTGCAGTAGTCACTGTTTCTCTTGATGGACACATTTCACTCTGCAGCTTCTTTGAAGAAAAGTCAGTTATGCATGCTTATTTCTCTGTATAATGCTTGCTTTAGAAACCCAAAATAACGGTCAGTAATTGTGTTGTGTGTTCCCCTCCTGTGCATAATCCACTCTGGTGTGTTCACTCTCCCTCTCATCTTTGTGCTGTGCTTTACAAAGGACACAAAGTCAGCATTTTCTTGACGTAACCATTCTTATACATAAAGGTAACTTTATAAGTCAGGGTAACCAAGGGTAGCTTGGCTCCTGCTGGATTTCTTGTTCTCCCTAAAGCAGCTTTTGCTGGTCGCTGTGGAAGACAGTACAGAAGTCGGTGGACTCCACGTATCAAGCAAAACAGAAATTTCTTTGGTAGCTTGTAAATAGCAGTGGCTTTTGTCCAGAGCCGTCTTACGCAGATTACCAGACTTTTCCCATGAAGGCAGAATGCTCTTGGAAGCTCTTGAGGAGTCTTTGTTTCTTACCCTTTAGCAAGAAATCCCAAACACAGTGCCCTCCGGACACTTCATTTACAGCTGTTGTCAGTTATGTGATCTAGTCTGGTTCTGTCTGTTGAAACATGCTTTACAGGAAAAAGAGATAAAGATGTATTTGGGGTCAGGTTTTTTGTTAATATTTTAAATAATCTTGTCTAGGCCAATATGTTTAAGGTAACAACAGTTGCAAGAGCTGTGTGGAGCTCGTGTTCGTTGTTCAGATGTGTTGGTTTCAAGACTCTCAGCACCAAACTAATGGAGTGATACCAACTACTTTTTGGGTTTGTATGACAATGGTTGGATGTGAGCAGATCTTCAGAGGGAATGTGGTTGTGTTGTCTAAAAGCTAGAAGCCTGTTCGAGGTCATGGTGTTCCCTAAATCTTATTGCCAAGTTTGAGCTTCAACAGCTACCCCATGGGACAAACTTCTGGATCAGGCAGGAGCACATAACTCTGTGTGTCAGACTAGAGGATGTGATATCGTATTTATGTCAATAGTGGGGAGGATAGGCTGTGGCTCTTCCACATCATAAAGTCTTTTGTAGGAAAGATAACCTCTTGAAAACATTTTGGGCAAATTTGATCTGGCCTCATGCCTTTGGACTGCTTCTGTGTGCTGTCACCTGGCTGCAGAGTTTTTGATTTAGTAGTACGAGTCCCAGAATGCACTTAACTCTGGATCTAGGACCCATCTTTTCAGTTCTGTGTAGAGATATTTTCACACTATTGGTACAGTATGCTAAACCTAATATGTGAACTTGTAATAGGAGTACCCCAGCGCTTCCATTCAACAGGCTTGTCACTGTTGTATGTTTCGTGGTGCTTTCTCCCAGTTTTACTGTTCTGGCTCTCCTTGTGTCTCATCACACTGTGCAGGAAGGAGAAAATTAACATATTTATTCACTGCTATTTCACAGGTTACCAAAATGGTCAAAACAGTCACCACCAGAACAGTACGTCAGGTCCCGCTTGGACCCGACGGCCTGCCGTCAATGGATGGCTCGTCTCCCATGGGCAGCTACACAGACTCGATCGACAGGAGGTACATGAAGAACGGGGAGCGGTACATCACGCCACAAGCATCGTCCACGTTAACCAGATCTTACAACAGCTACAACGATTCTTACCCTGACAGCCACGAGGGCCAGTATCGCCCTTATATCAGTCACGATGGCTATGGAGATCTACCAGACAACTACGGCAGCTTGTCCCGTGGGGTCAACTACCGTCCTCGCTACGCCTACGTGCCAGGAAACAGTTACCGGCCAGACGATGGGAGCTTCACTTTGCCAAGCAGAAGGGATAACTACGGGCCGGTTGCCCAGCCTCAGGTGCCAGTGGGCAGCAACGTTGACTTGAACCGCTCTCAGCCAGAACGCTTCCAGCCAGAGCCCTACGGACTGGAGGATGATAACCGCAGCCTTGGAGTAGATGATGAAGGATATGAACTGGATCCTGATTATTCTACTGTGAACCGAAGGACATCTGCAGGAGTGTCAGAGAGAGGAAGACCTCATAAAGGAAGGTAAAATTCATGTTCCTTGCAATGCTATCTGTGGTTGTTTTGCTTAGTTAAATATGTACATCTGAACTCTTAATGGTCTGGAAAGTTCAGGAATTAATTGTCACGAAAAAAATGCAGTGGCTGTGGTCAATATAAGCACTGTAGTGAAATAAAGATCTTAAAATCTCAAGAATGGGAAAATTGAAGGATGAAGTGGGAAAGGCATTACGCGAGACACAAAGAATAAACTGGTTTGGGACTGCAGTGCACTTGTGATCTTGGCTAGGGAAACGATCATCATTTCTCAAAAGCAATTGTAGGAAAAAACATGTCCTAAACATAAGAGCGGGAAGAACAGGTTCGCATTCTTGAGGAAGAATTTTCTTCTAGGGAAGGGGAGAGCTCCCTAGCCTACTATGAGCAATGTAGAATGCGTCATTTCGTTAGCCAATAAATAACTGCAAAATGCACATGAAGTACAGAAGGGAGTGAGTGCAGTGCTCAAAATCCCTTTCGCTGTGTTTCTGGACCACTTTAGTGCATGTTTAATTTGGCAAGAAAGAGGCAATCTGGAAGAGTGCTTGGTGATCTTTTCTTCCTAAAGTGTGACTGCCCTGCGTTCTCCCAGTGCTGTCCCACACTAGCAAGGTAAAAAAAGGGAATTGTAACCTGTGAGACTTCTGACAGGTCTGGTTATGCACACATCTGCCAAAGAAAAATTTTGAACAGCTGTTTGGTTGCAGATGAGCTGATACCTGGTGATGAAGGGATGCCTCATTATATAAAAGCTGTCTTGTGAGGTGTTTGACAGCCTTTGCTCCTGGGCCTGTGTTTATTGTACACCGTCAGCTGTGTGACAAGGCTGCGCAGAACCTCACTGAAGTGCTTCAACCATTTTGTAAGATCGGATTGTTATTTTATCCTGTCAGTGTAAATAAAGGGGAGATGAGAGCATCTGTGTTTGCCCTAAATGTAACTGAAGAGACCAGTCACAAATTACTTCTGGTTCAGTCCCTTCTCAAGGGTCATTTCTGTTTTGTGCCATATTTTCTGGTATTAGTTGTTTATGCTGTGCTTGCAGCTATCAGCTCTTGCATTGGAGGGGAAAAAAAAAAAAAAAAAAAAAAAAACAAGCTTTGGAGTAGTCTTATTACTGGGCTGAAAATCATCTTCTCTGAACCTGAAAAAATTCTATAAAATTCTATTCTTGTTCTTCAAGCAGTGTTCAAATTTTGCATATGTCTTCATGAAGTCACAGCCTCGTCATTTGTGCTTTGATATGGATTCAGTTCAGATGATTTTCTTGTAGTTTGGGGTAGTTTCCAGAGCGTTAAAGAGTGGCTGGAACCCAGCAGCCTCTGTGTCTGTAGGTTGTCCTTCGACGTGACACCTCTCTCTGTCCAGAGGCTTCTTCTCTTCAGCAGCCAAAGGAGTTGGTGGTGGGATTTGCGTGGGCCTTTTCCTTGTTTTTTTCTTATAACTCCTCAAAGTAGGAGAACTGCAATGCTGATGGTTCATTCACCCTTTCATAGCTCTATCTTCCTTCACGTTTCTGGAAGTTCATTCTAAAGTTAAATGGAATCACCAAGCACCTGCAAATTGTCATCTGTGTAAAAAAGAAAAAAACACAAGGTGGCAAGGCATATCTGCCAAAACTTCCTGGAAGTCCCTTCTGTCATCTTTGCTCTTGCCAGCTTGCTAACAACTGGGACTGTGTTGAGGGTTTTCCAGGTGCCAAAATACTGATTGATTTATCAAACTTTAGGTTTTATACCCCTACATCTAAGCAAAGTTTACAGTGCTAGTTAAGAACAGTCAGGCAACAGGACTTCTAAAGTTTTTATTAACGTTTTTCTGACTCTGTGAATGATGAATAATTGAACGCATTCCTCAGAACCTGCCTATTTGCATTTTTAAAATATATTTTTAAACATCCTTTTGATTTATTGTTCCTTGCAGTTTGGATAGGACCGATTCACAATTTTTGTTTTGCATTCCTTTTGTTGTGAGTTTTTCCATGTTTAATATGATCAAGAGGATTTGACAAGTAATTAGCCTGACTGTGGCAGCAAACTTTAGCTTGTGAGCACATAAGAAGATTGTTTGAGGGGCCTCTTCAGAAGTAGTTACTTTTTGACATTTCAAAGAAATACTTGAACAATTCAATAAACCTGCGTTTCAGATATGCTACTGATCTGCCAGAAACTAATGACAATAAATAACGCTTTGTACTAGGTGAGGGTAATTACTACTTGATTATTTCTCTCCCTAGGTTTTTTTGGAAGAGGTTATTACTTGCGAAAATGATGAAATGAATGTGATAAATTGGTGGAACCTTCACTTTTAAAAAGATTTTGTGTAGAGTAGGTATAATAATAACACTGTTAGAAGGTCTTCTGTCTCACACCAACTTTCAGGTAGGGCAACTTCATCGAGTGATGATGGGAGGGAACTGAATTCTTCTGTTAGCTGACTGCTGTAGAAATTCAAGTTATTCTCTCTTTCTCTTCCTTTAAAAAACTTTTCTTCCCAATACGATGCTCTCACTTTCCGGTAGTTTAAAATAGAAAAAAGCGTCCTTCCTGTCCATTACTGCTTGTGATGGTGTTGTGTCTCAGCACAGAGGGAAGTTTCTCATCCAAATCCATGGCGGTGAGTTCTCACCCGTATGTGATAGGCAGCGTCTGTAGGGGATCCTAGTCAAGGGAACTGCAACTACAGATTGTTCTTCCCACTCCTTTCCTGCTCCACCTGATTGATCAGAGAGATGAGTATCCATTGTGCTCTTCTGTTATCACCAGCCTCGTTTTAAGCTACTTATGTTTTGTTTAAATTTGGGGGAAAATGTGCCTCTTCACCAGCATTTACAAATCCAGACAAGTGCACACAGGCAAATATTCCATCTGTTTGCTCTTCAGCGTGTGTGGCTGGGTTTGGTCCTCATTTCTTTTATATTGAGTCTCTGCTCTAACCTATATTATTTTCTGAAAGAGGAATACCTGGCATCTGATGTTCTTGTCCTCAGTGTGTGCTCTGATTTGGATTAAGTCAGATTGCATAACAAATCAGGGTGAGAGGAAAGGCATTTGGGTGTATAATATTGATCTAGTAGTGCTCAGATTTACTTGTGAAGGTATTTACACATCTTTACTTGGGTTTGTGTCCTTTTTTTCTTCATTGGGTGGGTTGTCTTTATTAAATAACGAGTATTTTATTATAGTTTCTAAAAATACGTAGTCTCATAGTGGTGATAGGTGTTTTTTATACAGCCATTTTAAAAGACAAGCAGGAATTGCTGAGTATTTTTCACTCACAGAAGACATCCCTAAAATTATTTGAATATTTTTTATCATTACATTGCAGTTAACACAAATGAGCAGGAAAAAATGGCCAGTCATAGTTCATCCTTTTTTTAAATGGTCTTCTGTTCTACTTTTCTTTTGCCTTTGTAGTGATTTCTTTCCATAGCACATCGCTACAGTTTGCACTTGTATTAGCATCCGTGGGACTTTTTTTCCCTTAAAAAACAGCAAACAAACACACACACAGTCTGGAGCAGCTATTGCTGCCATGCATCCCAGACTAGACAGGATGGGAATTTCTAATGTTAATGGAAATCAACAACAAACCAGCTTTCTGCTGTTAAATTTCCTGTCAGAGGTCTGATTTAAGAGACTAATGCTATTTGTTGCTGGCTACTTCCTGATCCAAGTTTTTACCAGTAGCAAATGGGCCAAATTTTAGATTAAGTAAGTGTAAAACTAGGTCTCTCTTGCTTCTATTATGTATAGATAGTGCAAGAATATGGGTACCACACATTTCTTATTCACATGCTACTTGTGGTCTCTTATTAAACTAGAATATAAAGGTTTATGTTTGCAGATTAGCTTTCAGTCAGCACTTCAGGCCTAACTCTACCAGCTTCGAGTCTGGTCTTCCAGCAGCACCCATGCAGGCACCCTTAAAGCTGGGGAAACGTCTGTCACGGTAAATCAGCCTCTTTGATTTAGAAGCCAACTGCAAGAGTAATGCCAGGGTGTAGTTAACGCTGGGGCGCTGTCTTGTTTGGGTCAGACACACCTGGGCAGAATGGGGTGGAGCCCAAATGCAGTCAGTTTGGAGAATTTTGGTGGTGTTTTGTTTTTTTTTTTTTTCTCTGAGGCTTCTCCCTAGAGTGAATTTGTTTGATCCGAGTTCATTGATCTGGACACAGGTAACAGAAGATTGATGTATGGCTGAGTTTTCTGTGGCAGCTGCAGCCTGAGTCAGCTCGTCCATTAGCAGCTTTTAGGTGGTTCCAGTCAAGGTGATTTCAGTGTTAGGGGCCATATGGCCCCTAACTCGGACTTGTCTCAGCAGAAAATTCAATCCAGTTTTTGAATCCTCCTGCACGTCCTCCCATCAGGGAACGGAGGCTGGCAGAAGCAGGAGCTCATTCTGCAAAGCCTTTAGATTTCCTCTTCGGTGTTTTGGCACAAAGTTCGCTACTGAAATCCCAAACCTTTTTGGTCTTTTATCCAAAAGCAGACACCAGCTGCAAACTGTGATGAATGTAACTCTTGTATAAATTGCTGGGGATTAAATGTGTAAATCCTTCACCTGTTTACTCAAATGTGCCTGTGCTGAAGCCACAAGGAAGATGATAAATCCACAAGCGCTCTCCTAGTTTTTGTCTGTGCTAGAATGTGTTTTGATCAATTCCCTGAGACAGGTGATCAGTGAGACCCACAGCATCCTATAAACTCAGCTGCCTTGCTACAAGCAGATGGAAGTCAAGATGCTCATTCTCAGCAACCCTGGCACGCTACCAGATTTCTTTGGTCCCACGAGTAAAGAGCCTTTGGCCACCTGAGCACAGGTGGCTATCTACTGAGGTTCTCATTACTCCTCCTCCTGTGTCAAGTAGCTTCTCTTCCCAGTATAGCCGCTCAGCTGGTTAGTAGTGAACAGTTCACGTCAGAATGGGACTGGATGAAAATACAACAGTTGTTAAATCACTCGTCAGCATCCATATCATTCAGGTTCTGTTTCTTTGAGGACATTTCGCTTCTGCGGTGGATTGGGGCCAGCAGTACGTGCTGTGGTCACCACTTGGCAGCGGGGCAGTACCTGGTGGGTTATAAGCAGTACTGCTCTCTCCATCGCCTGTGCAATTCATCCTGAACCATCCATACTCACAGCACTCAGGAATGCAGCCTCTTCCTTGCAACATGAAACACTCATCATCATCCTGTATTTTGTTCTAGCACAGCTTTGTGTTCTGGATACCACATTAGAGAGGGACCATCAAAGCATCAGTTTTTGTATCAATTTAATGGAAGGAGAAACTTCTTTGTTCCAGTAAGCAGAAAGTTAGGGTGTGTTCCTTTTTTTTTTTTTTGTGCTTTATTTCAGATATTTGACATTCATATTTAATAACCTGATTGACAATTAAAAAAAAAAGGTAGTGTAGGTATTAGAGTTATGTGGTGTGCTCTAATATCATGACAGCATCACAATTTGCAGTTCTACTTTTTAAGTTTTATTTTTGAGCAAATGTTACAGAACCACAGAACTCTGTGTGGCGCAGACAAGGTATGGCATAAGGGAGACGGACCCATCTGCATGGTTCTTTTTGGAAGGCTTCATCACAATAATGCAAACAAACTGCATCCCAAGACATTAATTATCTTTGTGTATTTGCATGGATGCCAAGGAGAGATACTTAACTGTGCAGGTGTAGGGAGGTGGTGTATGGTTACCTTGCAGACAGGGCTGAGAAGTGCTGAATCGTAAGTTACCAAGTCAAGCATGCAACAGCTGTGCAGAGGGCAACTACCAAAATTAATCTTTTACTTTTGTGCTGTCAATAAGAATTTAACTAAAGGAGGTGTTTGAGAAAATAATTTCTTTTTGTTGTAATTTTAATTCTGGTCGTGCCTAATTTGCAGATATAAAAACAAAATGTAGTTTGAGTAGCAGTTCAGGGGTTTTGTTAATACTTCTTTCTTATGTATATGCACAAAGTAGATCTTTTCGGTGTTGTTGCTTTCTTTTCGGAATGATGGAAGCAGCTTTGTTCTGCAACAGAAAATAAAACAGCTGTCCAGATGTTAGAAGTGGCTGTGTAGGGCAAGTACTGAATTATACATACACAAATAACTTCAGGTTCATTCTGAGCTTTGGATACTGGCCCATTTTATCCTTTCATTCAGTTTATGGTTTAGAACAACAATTAAAGCAACTTAAGGTCAGTAGAGGTGCTTTTAACATTAAAAGCATTAATTGTGCAATACTAAGTCCAGTCTCTACCTCCGGTTGCTTCTCTCCCCTGCATCTAGTTGAATGAGCAGTCCCTTTAGGATAATAGCAAGCTCCATTCTCTTTCTGAGTTCTAATGATCTCTATCTCCTTCTGTACGTTAGAAACTTTTCAATAACATCAGCCAGTGCTTAAAATTAAAGTTTTATAACTCCTTTTGCAGCGATTAAAACTACTTACCTGACTGGGATAACTACAATGCCCTTTGAATAAAGGATCAGGTGTATCAGTGGGTCTCAGAAACAAATTTACAGGTTGTACATTTCTTTCCGTATAAATCTCATGCATGCCTTAGTGGCTCATGGTAGGAAGTGATCTGTGTGGATTTTTTTTGTGAAGGCTGAGGATTATAGTTGCAGTGGTTGCAAATAAAGAACAAGAAGGTTGTATTTGGCAAACACTGATTTATTTATTTTTGGTAACTAACGTGGACATTTGTTGTGTGCGAATATGCTGCCTTTGTATATTTTCAGCTGTGTAGACTGTAAATTTGCACTTTGTTTGAACAAGGACAGCCATATCTTAAATAGGTGTGTTCGCTGGTTTTGGCTGCCCTTACCTCAATTCAATACAGGGAAGGCACAGCAAGGTGGGTGCCATTCATTCTAACCCTACAAAGGATTCAAACAGCGTCTAACATCCAGGATGGTTGCTGAGGTGGAAAGGGGAGGAAAGCTCAGAGTTCTGGACTTGTTTAGGATGTCCAGCAAATTACTCTGGTGTTAGAAGTTAGACCCAGCTCTCCTGACCATCAGTCTCTTTCTTACCTTTATTCCAACTGATTCTGTGCAAGGTGGACTTCTGTGATGCACTTGGATTTCAGCCTTAGGTTTTCAGTCATCTTTGACAAATCCTTATTTATGTAGATGAATTCAGTATGCTCGTGTGAGCATCAGCTCTGTCATGGAAGTGCAGTGGATCTTCTCAGACTTGCTGAAAAGTGTCTGCGGTGTCTTTCTGCCCAGGCCTTGAATGCCTTTAATTAGAGTTTTGGTTTGTCGCAGAATTAACGGCATTAATGAAGCTCAGTGTTTCCTACTAAATGTATTCCAGCTCTATCATAATTGCTTTGCTAAGTGACCAAAATGAAAGCAATCTGTTTGATGACTTGCAGTTCCTGTCATCATTTCATTGCTAGCCAAACAAATACAGTGCTGTAGTCCCATTGCTGCTGAATGCTCAGCTACACTTTAATTTTCAAGTTACTACAAATAAATTATTTGAAAGTGTAAATAGGTTGTTCCAAATGATGTTAGTGATATTAAAAGATTTGATGACAGCTGAAATCTCCATACTGACTCAGGGGCACAGAATGTTTAAATGTGTTTTTTCCCCCCCCCTCTTTCTTTCTCTTGGGACCATTGCTTTTTACAGGGGCTACGATGACCCCATCGAGACAGAGATGGTTGAAGAAAGGATCCCTTACCTTCATGGTGGCTACGCAGCACCGCTGGCACAGCCGGAGAGAGGAAGCATGGCCAGCATTGACCGCCTGGGGAAGCGCTCCCCCTCGATCGACAGCATTCGCAAAGACCCCAGGTGGAGGGACCCCGACCTCCCCGAAGTCATCGCCATGCTCAGCCACCCTATTGATCCAGTCAAGTCTAACGCCGCAGCCTACTTGCAGCACCTGTGCTATGAGAATGACAAAATCAAAAAGGACGTGAGGCACCTTAAAGGGATACCCATCTTGGTGGGCCTGCTCGACCATCCGAAGCCAGAGGTCCATCGTAAGGCCTGCGGGGCTCTCCGAAACATCTCCTACGGGAAGGATAATGAAAACAAGGTGGCTATAAAGAACTGTGACGGCATCCCCGCTTTGATCAGACTTCTGCGAAAAACAAATGACATGGAAGTCAGAGAGCTGATTACAGGTCAGTGTCTGAATTTTCTTTAATATATTATTCTTTAGAGGAGTCCTTTCAGTTTCAGGAACAAGAATTTCTGGAGACTAGAAGATTGAATTTAGATCACTGGCTGCAGCTGTTTCTTAGGCTGCTCAGTGTTTGTGGTATGAGAAAGCCTAAGGCAAACGTGCCCTTTAGGAGGAAATCCAAATCATCTGTATATGTTGCACACACTGGTTTTCGTGAGTGCTGAGAGATAGATGGTGCTTCTTGGATGTAGTGTGCAACTGCATGTGGTTGAGTTACTGAAGCTGAAATGAGTTATAGCAACTCCACTGACAGGTAATTTGTACTGTGCCTGCCCTCAGTGTGTTATAATCATGAGGTAAGATATGCTAATCTAAAACTTTCCTTGTTAATCTCTCATAAAGCGATCCCGCTGCCATGTCCCAACTCCTTTATATTGATAGAACAGTCAGGCTCCTCAGGAGCGCTTCCTACCCTGGTGCCGGGGCGTCTGAGGCTGTACATAAATTGCAGCACTCCTGGAGCTGGGGGTTGGGAAATGCAAAGAATTTAAGGAGCCTGCTGCAAGATGTTCTGGTGGACACGTGGATTGTCCCTTACAATCGGAAAAGGGAGAATTACATTTTGAAGATACTGAGCTCTTGCACACTTTCCAGGGATTTTTCAATCACTTAGAACTCCATTATTCAACCTATTTTTATTTGAACTTAGTCTTGGACATCATCCAAAAGGAGTAGTAAAGTATATGCCAAGTTTCAAAGTTCAGCCACTAAGTGGAAGAGGGTGGAAAAGTATGTCAGCTCCTAAACTAAGGAGAAAATATATTGTTCTTCAGTCTCTCGTAGCTCATGAGGAGTGAAATGGATTTCCCTGGTTCCTCTCAGAAGCAGCAGGGGAAAAAACAGGGGAACTGTGGTGGATTTCAGTGCCAGAATAAAAAAAAATTTGGAGAGTTTTTTGTATGCAGAATTGGGTCTAGGACTGAAACGTTTTAGCTACCTTATCAGTGTAGGACTGTCCAAGCAGACTCTATTACAATGTGGATTAAGCCATTTGAAGTAAACATCATAATTCTATAATCGCCTCAAAAGTATGGCAGCTGTCCAGGTTTTTACTGGTAATCAAAATTCTCTGAGATGAACGGTGGCTTGGGGTGTTCCGACCGTTCTTCCCCCCACCATTATAGCATATTGAGAATACTGGGTCTAAATACACAATATAGAAACCAGATATTTTTTTCCAGTCCTTTTCCAGACAGCTGCTAGAGGAGAGCTCTGTGTAGCGTGTTTTGGTTTTGCCTTGATTGCTGTGTGTGCTTGGTCTCCTAGCGTGGAAGCTCTGTAGGTAGTATTTATGTTCCATTTGTTGCACTCATTTAGTATGATGGCTGACTTGATTTTATTTTTTAAATAAAGAGTTTCTGTTTATCTACTGTTCTAGTTTACTCAAAACTCATTTCTGGAGTGCTGAGAAGGAATAAATTTATTTCTGTGGATTCAAGAAAGGAGAAACCAGTCTGTAATTTACTCTGAAGGAATATCATTATAATGCTAAATGGTAATCAGTCACTTTTGAGATGGCAAAAACAAACTGGATGTTTTCCCTTTTCACTCTAAATGGTGATTGCTTTGATTTCCAGTTGATTAATTAGATTTACAGTTCAAATAAATTTTATTTGACAGTACCTCCTGCTAATTAAATATAGTATTTTTGTTCCACTTCATTTTATGCTATTTAAAGATCTTTATTTCTTTTTACTGAGAAACACCAGGAATACTGAGGGCATTAACCTAAACAGATGTCCAGCAACAGATGATATGCGTTTAATCTCCACCTAACTAGGAATGATTTCATTCCACTTCTAAAACGACATCACTAGATCCGGTGTGAGACACTGAAGCATCAGAATAGAAGAGAAGAGTATTCCAACAATGCCTGTGTGGCTGATGCTGGTGTACTTTGCAGCCAGTGTTCAAAGCTTCAGCTGATAATGTGGAATTGTTCACTCAGAAATATGATCCACAGGACAGCAGAGAGAGAAACTCAAGAGCCAACTTAAAGGCAAAGAGAGCATTCAGCCAGGGCTGCTACAAAAAAGATGGTGTTTTGCAGCCTCAAAAATTCAGGTGACAATTCTGGCATTCTCGTGGTAGAAATCTTGACTTCCTACCAGGGAACTTTTCCTAGGTGATAAGCCAAAGATCACCTTTGCCATGAAAGTTTTTCCTTCTGTCTAGCATGAAATCTCTGGGGACTTCTGCAGCCATGCAAAAAAAAAAAAAAAAAAAAATCTTTTTCAGATCAAAATGGAAGAAAAGGCAACTGCATACAGGGGTTGCTTGTTTATTTCTTCTAAAAGGCTACACGCTGAGGTTTGGTATAAGGCATTGCCTTTCCTGTGCTTTGCTATTTCTGTAATTCAGCACTGGCTGTTTTTTGAAGGCTGGATAGTCGTAATCAGCTGGTTATCCCAGATGTGGATGGCTGATGAAATAATCCTGCTTTCCTAAGAGATTTAAATAATTTAGATGCCTGAATTCTAGAGCGCTTCCAGTCTTGAAGTTTTGCTTCTCTGGGTGTGGGGCACTGCCTGCCTGCAGGACAGGAGCTACATGGGAGTATCAAAGAAGCCCCATCATTTGCAGCTGGGGAGGGTGCTTTCTGGCAGAAGTGTGCATTGTTCTCTCATTTGTGAGAGTCCTTGGCTGTAGTACAGCTCCAGGACCTCTCATTAACTTAGTGATCTGACACAGCAGCCGCAGCTGTCCAGGGCAGGATGAGCCCAGCCAGCCAGCTGGGCCTGGTCAGTGGGTTAATGGAGTGGGGAAAAAAGGCACAGCAACATGTGGAAAATGCAGAAGAAATAGATGCAGCTGCATGGAAGCATGAGGAAGGAATTGGATGTGTGAAGTCCATTGCTGAATGCGTGATCATGAATAGCATGTCAGAAGTGTGTTCACTTGAATGTTGCCCAGAATATACTTTTTTTGGAGAACATAAGTTAAATGCAATTTTGGAAGCAGGCTGAATATACTGATAGAGCACTGCTGCCAGGGTAAGCAAGTCTGTAGCTTTTTTTCCCCTTTCAGGTAATGCAGTTTTTAGTGGAATTGAGAACCTCTGGGTTAATGTCACAGCTGTTTCACCAGCCGGTCTTGATATAACTGCAAATGGCACTAAACTATGATGTACATCAGGCTAATACAAATTTGTGAGGCATGTAAAAAATACCTTCAAAACTCAAGATACAATCATAAGGTATCACAGATCTTCCTTTTCTTGCTTTTGTAATGTGTGGAGTTACAAAATGGCTCCATCAACTGCACTGAGGGAAGCTTGATTTAACTGTCAGTGTCCATAAGTAAATCACAAGTAGCATTGTGACGAGAAATATTCCACAGAGTTCTCCGTTGTATCCCTCTCTAATCTGGGACTATAGTGCTGAACTCTCAGTGGATCATTTTCTTGATAAATGGAGGGAAATGAGGATTAAGCTGATAAGGAACGAAATCTGTTCTGATTGGGAAAGCTGCAAGAGTTTTTTATCTTGAGTGATAAGGGTTTTTTGTGGAGCAAATGTTCCTATCAGATATGCAAGACCAAAATTCTATTACATTCTTTGAAAAGCAATCAGAAGTTGGTAACATTAATGAATAATTTTGTTCTTTGTGGGAAAGTTGAAAGTAATTTTGTTGTTTAACGACATTGCACAGATTTTAAGTGGTGCAGAACGTGATTTTCCTGCTGCTGTATATTGCCAAACTGATTTTAATTGAAAAATGATTGACCTTCAAAATGCTCTGCGGAGAATGTATTTTGATCTAAGACTATAATAGAATCTTTCTGATTGATCAGCTCACTCAGAATTCACAACTGCTGGGCATTCATGTATGCTAAGATGCTGTCAGCTGATCCAGCACCATCTTCTCATTGAAGTACTGTGCTGTCTTGAACTTTCGGATTACATTTTCTATGAGAAGGCTTGTCAGAAGAATGTCCCTCTTCCAAGTGTGTTCTGCAACACTGTAGTTCATATGGAGGTTCTGATCTTGACCATCATTCAACTCCAAGAAGCCCAGCTCCACTCTTTGGGACTTGGAATGGTGCAAACAAGTCTATATGTGTCCAGTAAATATGTACAGGACCACCGTACAACAAGAAGTCCTTGGTAAATGTAATGCAGAGTGCTTTTTTCCCAAACGCTGGAAGATTTAGAATGGACCAGACACGAAGAGTTAAACAGCTTCAGGATCTAATTTTGTGGTGACATTGGATTTTTGCAAGTAAGCAAGCACAGCAGGAAAAGATGTGCCTTGGATTTTGGAAGGTAATAGCATCATTGTGCTCTGGCAGAATTCCTTCAGAGATCTTCTTTACAGAATTAGCTCCAAGGAGGCGGAGATTTAGAAAATTATGGCTGTGGCCCTAATCGCTTTTAATATGACATAAATTGTATAGCTGTTTATAGCTTATAGTGATTTTGATATATTTGTATGATAATCAGTACTTCTGAAATAAAAATATGTAGCTATTGTCCCTGCTTAACATGCTGAAAGAGTAAGGTAATGATTACAGTTAGAACTATGTAAGTACATTGCAAGTAGTGCTTATGAATAAAATAAAGAGTTGATCATGATTGTGATCATCTTCTGAAAAGCAATAGCTCTTTGTCAAGTCCTAAAATTCATTCAACCTCTGGTCAAAAAGGCAAATACTTGTGAAAGTGTATGGAAAATTTAGATAACTTCATTTCCCTTATGCTGCTGTTAGCGACTTAATTTCTCTTGAGTGCTATTCATTTGAATAGAGTAAAATTAGAGTTTTAAAAACGGTGTTTCTAGCTTGTTGGATCATTAGTGTGTGATGCTAATAGAGGCAGGGAGTGATTTTTACAAGATGAATGTCAAATTTACAGGGATTTTTTTACTCAGATTTCCCTACACTGTTGAAACCTACAATCTGATAAGAATTTTTTTTTTCACTTTTTTTTTTTGGCGTGTATATGGCTGGCATGTCTATAGTTCTACCATGTGTTTCGTTTCCTCAAGAGCTGAAAGGATGCTGGGATTTAGATCTCTTTGTTTTGTAACTTCGAATAATAAAAACGTATTGTTGCTTTTTATTATCTTTATCTCCTATTATGGACTACTTTCCCCATAAAGTCGAGCTTGAATCTGATTTTTTTTTTTCTTTCTCTCTGCCTCTGGAACCACAGGACTCCATCATCACTGTTTATCTTGGGCTATCTGTCTGTGAAATGCTGCTGTGCATTTCTCTTCAGTGAATGCTGCTCAGCAGCCAAATTCCTTTGGTTTTCCCCATGCGTCAAGGGGGACATTATAAATACAAGCGCTTTGACATTTTTTGAATATTTTGAAGAGCTTTCTGCTGTATATTTTTCATAAGAAGACACTTTTTATTCTTAGTTTGTTAGTGTTTCCTATGAAACATTTGAGAGGTGGGTGAGAAACTGAAAAGCTTGCAAACTGTTCTTTGTTTCTTTGGAGGAGATGGAGGAAAGGCATTCTGTTTAACGTCAATCCCCGCTGTCTCGTAGCCACTCGAGGGCACGGAGACTGACAGTCAAAATGTGTTTGCTTCTGAATGGTTTATTGCATAAATTGTATTCAGTCTTTTATTAGAAATTCAGGATGAGTATGTACAGGAGATCCTTTTGTTAGGCGCGGGCATCGGTGAGGTTCACTTGCGTGGTGTAGATTGACAGGATCGCAATGCTTCAGTTCTGCAACCTGGGGAGAATACTAAGCCCAGCTGGATTTAGTCTCTTGAAATAACTACTGCTGAGTGAGAACATAGAACAGAGGGAGTTTGGGGAAGATGATTTTGTTTTTGCATATTTGGGTTGAAGGTTGAATCTAGATGCAAATCTTTAAGTCTGAAAAGGCAAAAGATTTGAGCATTGGAAAACTTTTGGGTAGTTCTTTAATATTTAGAGCTCTTGGAAATTTTGTAGGTATTTTTGTCTTTTTAAGTATTTATTTGCCTGATTGTTCTTAAGCACTGAAATTCGCCTTTGTAGTTCCCTAGCACAGACAGCACATTTTGTCAGTCCTCCAGGAACGAGGAAAAGGCAGAATCTCATTTCAGATGCAGAAGAAACATGTAAGAGCTACTTCCTGAAATGCACATACAAAGGGCTGTCAGATTTTAAAACTTAACTTTCCCACATACAGATGACTTTTAATCTTGACACTGTTTCCAGTAGAAATATCTTCCATTTCAAAAGGACAGAAATGCAGGCTCCTTACAAACACCATGTGAGGTTCCTCAGTTTCTCTTTTCCTGCTTTTTTTTTTTTTTTTTTTTTTTTTTTTTTTTTTTTTTTTTTTTTTTTTTTTGCTTCATCCATGTTCCCGTGGAGGAGCCCTGACTTACACTGTATAATTTCTGGGATTTATCCGTGTAGTTCAGTGCTGGATGTTCTGATTTTGCATCTGAATTTCAGAAGTACTGAGCCAGCAGTGCATTTAGGGATCTAATCGTAGTAGTTATTTCTATGTCAGTGAGTCTGATATGCTTAAGGAATTGGTGTACAGTGACTAAAGAAAGACTGTCTAGTGAAGTATTTAAAATTAATCTGATAACTTACATGTCAGGCTTTATAGCCTTATTATAAATATTGACTTAAATTTGTTTCTTATACCAATTTGTTATGAAAATTAAAGACATTCTTCCACAACAAAACAGGACCAATTAGTGTTTCCAGCTTAGTTTTGTTTGTTTATTTTTATTGGCTGTCATGTTTCACAATGACAAAGGGTAATTATTATAAAGGTACAAAGAAAACTAATTCATACTTCACCTATACTATCTTGCTGGAAAGCGTAAAAAAAGTTATGATAAATTGCAACATATCTACAAATGGCAAGGTTAAAAAACAAACAAACATGGCATTCATTCTGTTGTCTGCCTCTGAAATTCTGTAGTCTCCAAAGTCTGAGCAGACGCCTGGCTTTTGTAAAGCCCACTGGGAATCAGAGACAGCCCAGTGTTAGACTTCCGAGGCTCTGCTAAGCACCAGCCTTTGAGGTTATCGTGTAAGTGCCACTCACTGCTCACATGCAGATAAAATTCCTTTTTGTACATGGTACTTGCCATGACCCTATACGGATAATGCTCTGATATTAAAATAGGACATTGGGCATTTGACGCTTCCAACTTGCAGCTGTGAGAGATCGGGTGCTAGGAGAGTTCCCACGGAGCAGCAGTGGTGCTCTCCTGCCCGCCGGTGCCTTGCGGTGGCTGGCAGGGCTCAGCGAGGCAATGGGCTTGTTACACCATTCGACAAAAGTCACAGATACAACGTCATTTTCCAGTCACTTTTGAAGTTTGAAAATTGTAGGTTTTAAAACTTGGAGTGGTTGAAAGGGACTGAAACAGAAGTTTGCACCTTTGTTTTTCTTTTGTGTTTTGTTTCAGATATGGCTAAGAGGCAGATATCTCCAACTTGCCCTGTAACATGCACAAATTCATGTAGAAAAGATTTCCTTTGACTTCTGGGGAAATCTAGCTTTTCCAATCAGTCTATCTGAAATTTTGTGCATCCTCACACTTCTCCTTAGAGGTCAAAAATCTGCATTTAGCTCCCTCCGAGTGTAGTTACCCACTGTTCTTAAACCTTACAAGGCTGGGCCTATGTAGAAATTCTCCGTTTCAGTCCAAACTTCAAAAGCAGTAACTACCAGACAGTGTTACAGGTCTGATGGAAAGTTGTATTGTGTATCTAAGACCAGGTATTTTTACAGTTGTGAGGCTGTTCTATTGTTTTGATACTTGACATCTGTCTATTTTAGCTTACAAGTGAGGTAAAAATGGAAAGACTTGAGGAGGAGTCCTGGTTTGCAGCTTCTTCAAGGAACCGTATGCTTATGACACCAGGTGATTTGAACACAGATATTGTCTGTGACAGCAAAATGTGAAAGTAAATAACAGAGAAGTCTTGTGTGAAATACTGTCTGGTGCAGAGGATAAGCATAAGATCAATAATCCTTCATAAATTCAGCCCTGGTTTTAAGGCTTGCTTAATATACTCATCTGCTTCACTGGATGAATTCTGCTTTTTGAGATGTAGCTGGACTTAATAGTGTAACAACAACACATTTGTATATAGTAGAAATATCCTGTTAATCTCCACATCATATGTATGTACTCTGTTGTACAACTTGATGACTTCAACATTATCCATATCTTGATAACAGTGATTCTGTGTCTTTGGAAATGCTTCCATTGCAGCAACTGTGGAGCTTTCCCTGGGCTACCTGTGTAGTCCGGCCTCTCATCAAGGGATCACTTAGTTTTGTGATTTAGCCTTCTCGTGATCCTATTTAATCAAAAAATAGTTGTTATCCTCTTGTTATTTGTTTAATTATCCTTGTTTCTCCTGAAGGCACCCTGTGGAACTTGTCTTCCTACGAGCCCCTGAAGATGGTCATCATCAACCACGGCCTGCAGACGCTCACCAACGAGGTGATCATACCCCACTCGGGCTGGGAGAGCGAGCCCAACGAGGACTCGAAGCCTCGCGATGCCGAGTGGACGACTGTCTTCAAGAACACTTCTGGTTGTTTACGGTAAGGCAGAGCTGGGAAATATTCCTCAGGTGTTCACCACACCCTGTGTTAAGGATTTTCTTAATTCTTTTGATTTAAAATCACGTATCATATACCTTCTGTTTTTGCAAAGAGATCCCCGTTTCAGTGGCCACGATAGCAATGCTGGAGTTGCTTAGTGTGCCACAGTTTCTTGTTGTAGAACCTTGTTGGTGTAGGTCTGTCCAGTGAGGTCTGTATGAAGAGTCGGTGATTTAGGCAGGTTTTGCGGAGTGGCTCTCTGTAGTGAGGTGTGCAATGGGGAGTGATCCAGTTAAGAGGTTAACTGCCAAACTGAGCACAGAATAAGTATCTTCCAATGCAACCTGTGCCATAAGTACCACAAATCATGCTTTCATTTATCTATTGTGCTGTGATTAGTGGGATGTTTCTATAAATTTTGAGTATGTTCTTTGCTTCCCCCAATGGTGCTGTTTTTATTTATTTTAAAAGCATGTTTTGAAACAGTTCCCTTTCTGTTCTTGGGCTTCCTGCTATCAAAAAAGCATTTTTTGCAGGTGCTAGGAAACTGATTTCATGGAAATATATCTAGCCTGAAACATGCGTCCCATTTTAGCCACAGATGCTTTTGTGGAAGTTACTGAGATGCTCCTATTTTAAGTTCAAGTGGCTGAGGACCTATGGGAAATCGGTTAAGAACCTGAACTACTGAACAATTCTAATATTACTGGTATTTGCTGAAAAGGATTTTTTTCTGGTTAGAAATGGTATTTGAATTTCTGAGGGCACCTCAAGAGTCAGATGATAGGTGCTAGAAGCTGGGGTCAGGTAGAGTCAGAAAAACCCGAAGAACCATGTGCTCTTAATACTGACTCTTTCACTTTTCTTGTCTCTGAGATAAAATAGTGGAGGTGTCCTGTTAGATTCTCCAGCTTCATGAAGAAGTCAATTAGTTTGAATGAAGCTAATAAATATTTGGCATTGTTCCTTCTGTTGCTCTGAAGTATACTTCTGTCAAACTTCTACTGATTAATGCTTCTTCTGAAGTTGGTTCATTTCTGTTCCTTGGGCTTGTGGTCTCTAAATTGCAATAACTATTCCCTTGAGTAACATCACAAATGAAGGAAGTAATGAAAACTGTTCTGAAAGGGCCCATTACTGAAATTATTTGCAGTCCCACTGGAGACTAAGGTCCTTTAAGTAGGCTCCAGACATCATAGGTTTTTCCTTACTAGTGTCTCATTTTCTAATGGTGTTCCACAAGAGGAAATTAGTCGTGCTGGGGGATAAAAGGTTTATCTGAATGAATGTGAGATTCTCCAAGAAGTGTAGACAATAAATTGATCATTAGTAGACTAACCTAATCCGCATCATAAATTTTTATTAGTCTGTACAGTGCCCTAATCCACTCAAACTTCTAAATTCCAGGAAACTTTTTAATGAAGAAAGGCATTGACTTTACAGGACATGAAAATAGCACATACCACTCGGCCATTTTATTTTCCAAAGGCTAGTGAAGAGGGATGCAGAGAACAGCAGTACTGAGATACGCTAGTTAGAGAATTCCACTTTGGATAATTCAAGTGTCCTGCTTTTAAAAAGTCACTTCAAAAGCATCGAGACAGCAGTTAGAGAACAGTGACTGCTTCTGTTGTTGAGAGGGAAGATGTATTTCAGTCCATAGTCGCTGTTGTCTTAGTCACAGGGGACTAAGCACCTTGCACAAAATTTGGAGCTTCATTCAGTCAGGTGTGGGGCAAGGTGATTTCATGCCTGAAAGTGGCTGCTTAAGGTAAATGGTAATGTGTTGGCAGATCAGCAGGAAAAGGTAATCTGTAAAAGGTATTTTACTGGTGTATCTGCTATGCTGAGGAGGGAGCAACCCCTTGTGTAGGGAGGGGGAGAGTTGCCTTGCTGTCTCCTCTGCAACAGAAAGTGAGTTAAAACAAGTCTAGGACAGCAGAGATGCAGAAGTATGAGAGATACAAGCTGCCCTTAGTGTTGCAAGGTAGGTGATACTACATATCTTTTGCAGAGCATTTGCAGGTCTAGGGATAAAAAAGAACACATCAAAAGTAATTATCTTTATTTCTGTTGGAAATATTTTTCTGCTGTTTGTTGAAATCCTCTGCAGCTCATCCTTAAAAGCACCCTTCAGATAAGACAGTTAATGCCAGTAGAGAAGAAATGTTTGCAGCCATCTGTCTAACAGACATCAGTGTTTAAAAAATCCTTTGCCTACTCTTCTCTTTTTCACACAGTAGCAGGTCCCAGAAATTCAATTTTCCATGAATGGAGCTTACTGCAAACTACAAACTGTGTACCAATTTGATATTTAATTGGGAGGTTAGTCCTCTTGATGATGTGCCAGCCTCCTTTGTCCCCTTTGGAATCAATCCGAAAATATGTGCTACGTTGTCTTCAAAGATGCTGTCAGTTCTTCTCGAAATTCAGACTTTTCAGATGTTTTTGCAGTTTGGATATCCAAGCACAAGAAAGGCATTACACATGCAGGACTGCTTTCATTTCAGTATCTTTTTTTCAGTAATTTTGATGAAGTTTATCAACAAATGTGGGCGAGTTGGTTTCAAACTCGTTGATTCACAGCATGAACTGCTGCTTAATTACTTGTTGTTTTGTTGTGTGTTTTTTTTTTTTTTACACTGCTTTCTGATCTTTACTTTGTTCTTAATCTAGGTCTCTTCTTTGATAATATGGAGTCTTGAGAACACTTATTTTAAAATAATTGAAAACGAGGATTTTTTCCAAAAAAAACCCACTAATTTGTCCTTCTTCATAGAATCTTGATTTATCCCATTTTCCTTTCCAGTCATAGTTTGTCTACAATACCTTGATGAATGGATCTGCAAAGCCCATAATCACTTTACTTCTTAAATTTTTCATGTGTCTTGTGATAGATGATAGGTTGCATGTAATTTTATAAAAAGAGATATTTTATATTCTGTTGAAGCTGTTAAGAGAAATAAGTAGGTAGGAAATTTGGAAGGAAACAATAAAGGAAAAACAAATGAACAAATGAACAAAAAACCTCACAGATTAATTTATGGAAATCAAGTGGATTTTGGTTTTAGAAAAGTAGGACTAGGGAAGAAGTAAGAAAGGTATTTGATGGAAAAATCATGAAGTATTCACAGGTGTTCCTTTATCTTACTCGGAATACAAGTTTCATGTCTTTGTATTTTATTCTTTTAGGTATGCAGAGAATATCTCTTTGATTACTGTCTTTTTATCTTTAAGCCCCTAAATCCCTATTGGGGTTTGCAATCCAGAAGCATTCACTTTTTAATTGTAGTCTCCACCAATTTAATATAATGATCTGGTGCATTTTTAACGAGATCATTTTGTGATCCTTCCTAGAACTCTGCCCAAGACAGTAAGGTGCTTTAGGATGAGAGAATGAGATGAATTGCTTGCGAGAGTGCCAGAGCTGAGGCTAACTCATTGCCATCCAGGTCTGGTTTCTCCCAAGGTGCTTCTTCCTGCTTCAGCGTGGGAGTGCTGCTCCGTGGGTCAGAGAGCACTGCTGCAGTCACATCACCATTTTTGTTTTCTGTGTAGATATCCACCATGATTCTCAGTTTTCCAGAAGCAGCAAGGATTAATGGTTTAAAAATTAAATTCATTCTGAGCTTAATTGCAGTTTTCTGCCTAATTACTTTTAATTCTCTCTTGGATTTTTTCACTTTTTAGAGGGCAGAGTAGAACTTAGTTTCTAAATTGCCAACTTTTTAGCCCGATTCCTGTTCTAAACTGACCTGCTGTCAAAAAATGTTAAATGAATTAATTTGCATAGTAAACAGATGCAAAGTGCCCCTTTTTTCCAGGGTACCATCTGTACTTGCAGCGTTTCTTGACAATTCTCCAAGTATACAGAAATTCACATTCACAAATAGCCACAAGGTTCAGAGACCTGGCCGTGGGTGTACAAACACAAACAAACTGCACCCACTTGACTTCTACTAAAAACATGCATCCTTCAGATCGAAATTGCACGTAACAGCTTGTCCAACATCAGCTACCGAGAAGAGAAGGGATGACCTGGTGGCTAAAGCTGTGACAAGGGACTTGAGAAGCATGGATTTAATTACTGTTCTGCTACTGTTCTGACATAACTTCAGGCAAGATTAACTGTGTAAATCTTTCTGAGGTCTAATTTTTAATAGCCCCTCTTCCCTCTGATTTGGATGAGATTTGGATTCCTAAGTTCCTGAGTGGATCTGGAATTCAGTCAGTCGTCTTCACTTCTCCTGTCTTGATATTTGCACCTCTGTCGTACCTCCCCATGAAGATGGTAAATGCCAGTAGTTCAAGTACTGTGCAGTGGTTGGCCCAAGCAACAACAACTGGGAATCGATCCCTCTTGTAGGTATAAATTAAGAGTGCTGTCCTGTAAAATCAAAACCTGAGAGTTATGGGAAGTGTGAGGCAATGTTTGATGACATGAGATAAGGACTCAGTAGATTCAGAGCCAAAACAAATATATCTTACTAGGGTGGGAGATGATGTGTAAGTGTGTGCAGGCTCCTGTTACTTTTATTTTACTTCAGAGGAAATTGGACCACAGAAGCTTGATAGTAAATCATTAATAAGCAGGATGTGCCAAATAGAGTTTTTATATGAGCATGTTTTAAACCTTTTTTTTGAAGAGGACGGAGAGCATCAGTGTACGTGCACATACATCTTGTCCTGCAGATCTAATTTACTGTGCTTCTGTCATATTTAAGCAGCAGTGCTTAATGGCAATGGGCTCATTCCTCAAGCTGTAACTTCTTTATGTGTTTGCAAATAGATGTGTGCACACATACCTCCAATACACGCTGGAGCATGTGTGTGCACCTGTAAGACGCAGAGGTACATAGGGTTTGTCAAACCAAGTCTGTGGTCTTGTGTTGAGAGAAGAGTTCTCCCTTTGTACCTGGGAGAGGGCTGAATAGGTCTTGGTGACAGCGGTGTTCCCGTTTCTTTCTTCCCATCTCTGGATCATCCCTGCAGTCCCTCCTGGATTTTTTGGAAAATTTACAGGGATCATGAATAGAAAGTGGGCTTGGACTTGGGCTGTTCGTGTTTCTGTGTTGCGTAATATTTCCTAGTAGACACCTAAGAGGAAGAATGCTATAAATAGAAGCTTATTAGTTGTTATTACTTATTCAAAACTGTTACCTTAGTTGGGTGGGGAATGAGAATCCCTTTATATTGCATTCTATTCTCCTTAAAGTCGCCATGCCTCCAGTCCATGCCTCCATCCTCTGTGGGATCTAGTAGTGCTGGGCTTTGGTGTTGCTGGTGCTGTTTGAAGGCCTCCAGCATCCTGGCTGCAAGGCTTGGGGCTTGGTTCCCCTCGTGCCTCTGCGTGCTGAATCTGAGGTAAGAAAGGCCATGTCAAAAGCAGATGGTTATGCCCTTCTTTCTTCTTAATGATTAATGTGTAGCTTTCCTCTGAAGAAAAGTGCCTGGGAATGAGAGCTTTCGAAGTGAATTACCTTCAAGCTCTACCCACATTTAAATCCTGCTGCCGTGATGCAGGGCATGGTGACAGTCACATAATATTTGTCCTACCTGCACTCTCATCTACTTGAGGTAGCCTCGATCTGCAAGTGACTGAAGAAAGAAGGCACCTAAGTGCGAATCCTCGGCCTGGAAGCACGGCCTGGGTATGAGCAGGGCGCAGGAGGTGAAGCTCAGGTGATGCCACCAGAGTGGCACCCACCGAGCTGCCCTGGCTGTCAGGGGAACTTTGCTGACTGCAGCAGGGCAGGACCGAGAAGGTACTAGATGGGAGTTTACAAGAGCTGGCTTTTATTTTACCTTTGGAACAGCAGCAAATTAGTAACTGAGCTTACCTAGTAGAGCATTTTTACGGAGCCCTGTCATGCTGCAGAAAGGGTCTTGTTGGAGCAGCTGTGTTTCCTCCCCACCCTCAGAAAGATTGTTTGACAAAATCATTTGGCTGACGTTTCCTTTTAACTAGCGTGCCTGCCTCTCATAGTTCAAGTAGTCCTTCTTTATGCCTTCATATAGCAGTCATTTAACCAACAAGGCCTGCACAGGACTTGGTACAGAGCTCACCCCCACCCGGAGCAGATGAGGGCAGATGTTGCCTCGTCTCTGTTCACCCACCCGCCGTGCCTGGAGCTGCTGCACGGGTGTCTTCTTCACACGTGGGTACAGCCTCTGGGAGGCCGCTGCTCCAGAAGCTGGAGCTGACGATCCTGTTTGTGTTTTGTTGTGTCATAGGCACTTTTGAACTGGACTTTCAGCAAAATAGTTTTAGAAAGATAAAAACAGAGCAAAAATTTGCCTGTGAGTCTTGATTTTGCAGCACAGAGGAGGGAGAAGCTTATCTGCCCAACCCAGACTGGAAAAAAACAACTCAAATTAAAAACCCACACCTCTCAATACAGAGGAGTGAGTGAAGGCAGTTTCTTAATTAGCTTACTGAAACTGTGCAGGATCACAGCATATGGCTGTCCTGGGGCTTATATGATGAGCAGAGCGTTTAATTCGTGCTAGTAAGGAGCCGTTAGGGTTCTTCCTGACAGTTCCTGATGTTTAGCTTGTAATATAAATAAATTATGCATAGATTTTAGCAGCAGAGACATAACCTAGTTACATGCAACCTTAATGCTTTACAATCAAATCTGAAGTATAAGTGTAAAGTTGTGCGCTCGCTTATTGCCTTCTGTCATTCCTTAGGAAAAAATGTAGGTCCCTTCCCCCCGGGCTATCAGTGAAGGCAATCGACAAAACCGTCTGTTGCTGTGGTAGGGTGAGGAGTGAGATCGAAACAAAGCACGCTGCGTGTAATGGGCATAGTTTGCTTTGGAAGGCACGTGAGCTGTGATCCTTTATTAGATAACTACTACCTTATTTTTGTATCTTTGAGATTCTTTTCACATTGCTGCAAGAATATGTGATAAAGCAGGCAGAGCCTCTCAGCCTTTCCTCCAAGCAAAGACTGAAATAATTTGAGAGCGAAGTAGCTGCTGGGTATTGTGGAATTCTTGTCTGTTGCATTTCTGCATGGCTTTGTGTTATAGGAGAGCAAACTAAGGCCCTCCAAGTAGGTCATGCAGGAGGTAACCAGTCAGCGTTTTACTAAAAAGGCATTACATGGTATTTTGGATGTACAAAGCCACAAAGAACAATGGATGGAATTCACGTCTGTATCTTGTTAAACTTTGCTGCTGGCTGTTGAGCCCTGGCTTATTGCAGGGGGATCTTAGAAACAATCCTGATGTGATCCTGAGATGTGCCAGCATGCCCTACAAATGTGTTGCTCCACAGAAATGTCTTCCTGGAGCACAGGCTAAACTCGTGAAGTCTGTTTTCAGGGGTGGCTTATGTTATGTCCTCGTATTGGCATTTGGACAATTAAACAAAACCAATCCCTTTATTTAAGTATCTGGAAGGGGCTTAGGTGCAATGCAGTCAGAGCTGCTCTGCTTCTTTCTTGGGTCTGGCCAGTAAGTGGATACTGAAATGGAGCAGGAATCTCCAGTGAGGTCTCCTGCCCCGATCTGATGCACCTTCTCTCAGCGGAACAGCTGCTCCCTACCAAGCATCACCCTCAGTAGAGCTCCCCTGTCTTTTCTGCTTATTTCATTTGGACTTTGGCTTTGCTTGACTTTTATCTGCTTTGCTTGATTTCTGATCCAGCTGCCTGCTGCCAAACTCCATCGTGTTGTATAGGTCTCTTTTACCAATGTGGCCTGGATCAGGCTATCTTCATGTCACAGGCAGCTTTTTGCTTTTTCTCTCTTATTTTTGGAACAATGAACTTAATACCAATAAAACTTTTTGGTATTTCATGTGAACTCAAGTATGGAATTCATTGAATTTCTGCATGAAATGATGGAATGATTTTAAACTGCTCTATATTCCTCCTTTGGGACATTTAGTACCTAGAAATGCACTAGGAAATAGAGTACGTCTGCTGCAGCTGTTACTTATCGATCTCCTTTCGGCTGACATCCAAATAAAAATTTCTTAATAGTGAAGCAAAGCATGAGTGCAGAAGAGTGCTTTTATAGCAAGGGTTTTGAATGTCAGAGTAGGTGGGTATTACCAGCTAAAATATTTAAATTAAACTTGGGTAAACCTTACAGTATCTTATCAGATGAAGTAGAAAACTCAGCGCCTGGTCAGGGAAGCCGAAGTGGTAGTGGTAGTCAAGGTTTAGCAAGGTGTATGTGCCGTCTGCCTGCTCAGCCCCCTGGTGAAGTGCCTCTCACTAAACCTGCCAGGAAACCCCTGTGCTTTGGAGCTCTCTGGCTTGCAATGATCACAGGGAATTCACCTTCTTTACCTTCTTCTCCAGTGCTGAGATGGTCTGTATAGGAGCATAGTTCCTTCTTGGCTTGGCAATACAAAAATCACTATTGGAAGGTTGGTTACAGTTTTAAAAAGTAGTAAAACTTACCTGGACCTTGTGGTATGCACAAAGGCTACTGAAAAGAGCTTTCCACTGAGCCAGCTTCAGCTGCTTCCAGCGTGCTTCTTCCAGAGAGAGCTGAAAATCTTACTAGAAACATATCTAAAAAATTTCCATTTCAGATGTTTATATTAAAAAAAAAAAAAAAAAAAAAAAAAAAAAAAAAGGCGGTCCCCAACCTGTTGCCTTTATCCCCAGCTGGGTCTCTAAACAAAGTGCTTTTTATGCCTGGAGAACTGAAGTGGGATGGTGAGTGTTGGGTAATGCTCTAACCTCTGGCTTTTGGCTTTATCTGCAGCACTGTAGGATAACAGCTGATGGCCCTTTCCAGCCAGGTGGCAGACATAGCAATAGTCTGGGATATACTAGTTTAAGTGTTCAAAGAATAATGTCTCCCTGGTGCTTGTATTTTCAAGTTCCTCTGTGTTTAAAAACAAAACAAAAACCACCTCAGAACGCACACAAAACCAAAAATGCAAGCTCTCAGCTTTAGCTTTAGCATTGTTAGAGAAAGCATAGTGGGGGCATTGCTACATGATTCGCATTGAAATCTTGCAAATTAAGTGCCATGCATTTAATTACTTCTAAATCTTCTCTCTTGAGGATAATTTTGGTGTGTGGCGCTGATCGTAGTAATGGCTCACCTATCCTAGAGGTGATGCATGCTGCCTGTTCTGCAAATGTAAATGTTACATTCAGACTTGCATGTCATTAAGAAGACTATTTGGTGCTAACGATAACCTTATCTGAAATATGAACAGATTTCTCACACGCTCCCCCCCATTTTCTGAAGTCTTTAATGCCAGTAGACTGGATTCCTAGTCTGATGCGTTTCCATGCTGGTAGGTATTTGCTTTTATTTAACATTTACTTAGCCCTCTGTTTTGTTTTCCCAGGGAAAACATATATTTAAACATCCTTGCAAATCTTCTTTCACTAGTCTTTCCTAAAGGCTGGACTGCAAGAATTTGAGGTAGAATCCAGGATACTCTGCCCAGCTAAAGGCTGGGGTTTTCAAATCTCTGGGTGAGATGTGTGCCTTGCTGCTTCACATAAAATTGGTCATAGAGTTGGTTTCCATCCTACATATTGACTAACACGGACAGTAATTTCATGTCTTGCTCTTGGAATTGCTTTTTTTGAGTGCATTGTATATATTTATGGCAAACACACTAAGCAGCTTTCTGTTACCCTTTGCAATACGATGTGAGAAAGATACTGTTCTTGTTTTTAAAATATATTTTTTGTTTAATGGACCCTTGGAAAAGTATTCAGAAGTGGGTGTTAAGGAAAGCAGTGGGGACCTCTCTTGGGGACGAAGAGAAGCAGACTGTATGGAACAGCAGAGGTGAATTTTCCCCTGAAGACTATGAGGGTATTAGTTTTATAGGCTAAAAGAGACCACCAAGCAATGTAGTCTGAGGTGGTTTTGTTTTTGTTTTTTGCCTAGGTGCCTGCTTTATCTAGGTGCCTCCTTTGTCATACGAGGAGTACACTTTGGTTTTAGCTGTTTATTTGCTTGAGCTGATGGTGTCCTTTTTAACGAGCAGCCTGCAGGACATGGCAGGCCTTCCTGCACTAGCTCTTGCCCAGGTGATCACTTCTGCCTGAGCACTGCAGCCCCTCCTGAATACCCGAGGTGTGAATTTGACTGATGATAACCAGGTGATCATCAAGGAGGCAGGCTGTGGTATTAACACCCCAAGGCAGAAATGCAAACTGGCATTTTCCTGGGTTGCAGGACCCCTTGGCTGTTTTGCTGAGTTCAGCTGGGGCTCGTAGTCTCAGCTTAACCAGCTTTCCAACGTTGCTCTGAATGATGGACTCCAACCCCGGGAGCTCTTCTCCAGGGGCTGCCAGATGACAGCTCACTCAGAGCCCACCTTTCTGTGGTGCTTACGGATGTTTGGTGTATTTGTGTATGTATCTGAGATGCAAGTATTCCCTTGGGAGCAGGGAGCTGTTTGCTGCCTGGTGCCGTGTCAGAGCAGCAGAAAGAGCACGTTCTGCCAGGCAGGACCCAGCTCCCTAGACGTAGTCTCTCTGAGATTTGTGTTGCCCAGACTTCTGTGTGTAAAGGATGTGGGCTGAGCTCTCCGGTATGTCTGGGCTGTAATTACAGACAGGGAAATGGGTTTTGTTGTTCCATGTTAGGTAAATCCCAGGGGCTGCAGGAATCTTGTCACCCAAGGAGGACTAGCAAAATCCCAGGAGCGTCAGGTGTTTGTAGGGCCGATGTT
Organism: Anas acuta; assembly: GCF_963932015.1. Classification (NCBI taxonomy): domain Eukaryota; kingdom Metazoa; phylum Chordata; class Aves; order Anseriformes; family Anatidae; genus Anas; species Anas acuta. Next base: position 10,729,788 of record NC_088995.1, on the reverse strand, counting down.
TCTGCACGAGATGCTCACATGGATGTTTTCCAGTGTATTAGTTACGACATTAAAACTGCTAAGTTTGATGCCTGGGTAGCTTATACACAGTATTAATTAGCTATTAATTTGATCCTGCAGAATTTTCATGCTCATTTATGTCTGATATATGTGGGAATCTTTTCTTGAGGCATTAATTTTCATTAAGTTCTATAGCTGAAGATACACCAAGAAAGTGAGGTTAGCAAGCCACACTTACTGACACACTTTCTAATATCTTTTTCAATTACAATCTTATCAATGTCTACCTTCATATTCATCCTATAACAGATCAAGAAGTAAGACAGCAAGATAAAAAATTCTGTGATGCAGTCGATAACCAAAGCCATAAAACAAATGTTATTAAACGTGTGGGAGCACAAATGAAAAAAAAAAAGAATCTCTTGTGTATGCGCCTTGAGGGCAAGAAAGGTGTTAAGGAATATTTTTTGCAAGATTTGATTTATTTATTTCTTGAAGTTTGAGAGTGTTTCTCATGTATTTTAGTTGGCTATTTCTAAGGCTTAATGAGTGAGTAAGAAATGTGATACACAGCTCCACATGGACCATTTTTAGAGCATTTCTGCCACCCTCAAGCTCAGTAAGTAATGTTCCACTTCTAATAAATGTACTTGGAGGTGGAGCACCTGTCGTTTATTATTATAATGCCTGAAAGGTATCTCAGAGAATTCTAATTCAACTTTCAGTTTCATAAAAACTTTACATTAAAATTCACGTTTGGGCTTTTGATATTAAAGGATTAGTACAACAGGAAATGAAAAAACAGCATGTAGAATTCTCGTCCATATGTCCTGTGGAATCATACGTTAATATCCACTTTACGTGCTCTGTATCAGCCATAGCTAGAGGTGAGACTGTTAGATTTTAGAGAAAGGACTCGTTTGTCTGTGTATCTCATTTGTGATCTTAACTGCAAGTCAATGTGCTGTTACAGCAACCAGCTTGCAGTTAAGTGTCTTCAGATTTTGATAGGTCTCAGAAAGTTTTTTTTCTAGTTAAGCGATTAACATACAAACTTGTGTGGGTGATGGGGGGATGGACCATGGTTGGTTTGTTAATTATTTGAGATTGGCAGTCCCTATAGTTAGGTAAAAAGAAAAATTGGACACATTATCCTGATAGCAGAAGGTAATCACTGTGTCCTGACCTTTTGAGAGCTAACCTTACATGGATCTGAGAACTCAAAGACCCTGAAAGCTGTAGTGTTGACTGTGATATTGTCAACATTCGTGTATTTCAGCTTTGAGAAAACTTGGGCGTAGGCTTGCCAGTGAACACTATTGAGAATTGTTTTGTCAGTTCATTCCCCCCCCCAGAACATGGCAGGCTGATCATAGGTAAATGAACTATAGCTTTTTGAATATCTGTTTTGTTTTGTTTTTTCATGAAATCAAAAAGCTTTTTGCAGTTTCTGTGGCCAGGAGCATACTGCTGCTGAGTAGTCTTCAGCTTCAGAAAAAGTAACTTTATATATATATATATATATATATATATATATATATATATACATATACATATTTAACATATGTATATATGCACATACATATATATATACGTACATATATATATATATATATATATATTACATATACATACATAAACTGTAATAATTGTGCCTGACTATGCATTTGACTATTTTTATGCATTTATTTTTTATGCATTTGACTATGCATTTGACTTGTGATTTTGCCCTCGTGTAATTTTCTTTAAAAAGGTGAAAGTATTTTTCAGATGAAAAGTTCTGGCTTTAAAAAATAAATTTTTAGATTGGGTATTGTTTGCTATGAGAACTCCTGTCCGGTTCAAGGTACGTGGCTGAACTTGCTAGCAAGGCAGAAAAATGTGTGCATAGGCACCTCTGCAACTGCATTTCCCTTTTCGTTCAGATTAGGGTCATTGCGGATGCCCGCGTTTTACTGAGGTATAATAGTTTGTCAGGCTTCTTTGCCTCCAAATTGTTGATCTGAGATAATGAGTTCTTAATAATTGTATTATAAATCAACACACCTTCAACCTTGCGGTGAAGGTTAGAGGGCTAAGTTTTCTTTTATATCTCTTCTATTAGGAATGTAAGTTCAGATGGAGCAGAAGCACGCAGAAGACTAAGAGAGTGTGACGGCTTGGTGGACGCCCTCCTTCATGCCCTCCAGTCTGCAGTTGGCAAGAAGGATACGGACAATAAGGTGAACTTGAGTATCAGAACTTGAATGGATGTTTCCAGTAATTTAAGCTGAAGTGCTGCACTGGGCTCTGACTTCTATTTGCTAGTATTAGGACATGATTATGCTTGCCTCAGAAAATATAGTAATTACCTTCCTTTCGTCTCTGTCATGGTATCGATGGTTCTGCTGATGGGCTATCAGCACAATGCTGCTGTGTTGCCTTGTCTGGCTGTTAAGGTGAGCAAAGACGAGTGGCTGTGATGGGTGGGGAAGAGTAGTCTTTTATTCCTGCCACTGGCATTATTGCTATTGTTCTGCATTACTTAATTGACATTTGTAAGTGCAGTTTGCAAATCAGAATTGAGTCCCATTGTGTTGTACTCTGCACAGTGTCAGCAAAAGAGTCAATTCACATCTTAAAGACTATATTCAACACCATCTTAGAAGTATGTAGTAGTAAGACGTTAAGATGTCTTTAGACCTGAAACAATTTGTGGCTTTTTTTTGGAGGTACAAATGTTGATTCATCTGTTTTCATCGTCATCTCATCCTGTAGTGTTTAAAACAGTATTTTTACACATAGGGAATATCTTAAGTTTAACCTGTTTAAAAAGTGAAGAGCATACTATTGCTTTATAACACCAATAGGGCTTTTTAGCATCTTTATTTTATTCTTTTTAGTCCCACCATGTGATGGATTGTACGAGGGAATTCTAAAGCCCTGTCACTTAATCAGATAATTTTGGAAGTGGATTTTGTAACCACCTGGTGGCTTCCATTGCAACCTACAGAGCATTGCTCTTGTCAGAGCCTGATGTGCTATGAATGAGCTATTCCTACAGAACAATAAGCATTGTCATTGAAATCCTCACATGCCCATAATTTTGACCTATAGAAAGTTTAATAAATAGGGTATCTTGGGGATTGTAAAGGTTGGAATAGTGTGACAGAACTGTATTAAAATAAGAACCTTAAATGATCATTTTCTGCTATGTGTTTGATCTTTTGGTGAATTTGTCATCTTTATGCACGATTGGGTGCTATTTTTGATTAGAGAGTTTTCATTTTGAATGGGTACTATTTATAAAACACTTCACTTGTAGTAGAAAAGAAGTGGTTTTAGAACAAGAAAGAACCTTAAATTAGGGTATTTTTGACAAAATTTCCTTCATCTACATTCTTTTCCTGGTATGGGTGGCTTTTTTTTTCCCCCCCTTTCCACAAACTTCCACTATGTGATGTAAGAGTTTACAAATTGGAGGGTTCCATACATACTTGTAATGTAATTTATTTTTTTTGTTACAGTCCGTGGAGAACTGCGTGTGCATCATGCGGAATCTTTCCTATCACGTCCACAAAGAAGTCCCCGGAGCTGATAAGTATCAAGAACTAGATGCCAGTCAAACTACTAGCACAGGCGGCTCTCAGAAAAAGAAGAAAGATGATGCTGGTTGTTTTGGTGGAAAAAAAGCTAAAGGTATGTCTTGCAGAGAACTCACAATTGGAAGTGGATCTGTGGGTAAATTTTCTGTGTAGTCCTGCTCTTGCAAGCTCTTTCATCATGCAAGAGTGAGGCAGTTTGTGGAGGTACCTGTCTGTAGTGCTGTGGATTGTGGTCCACAATTGCGATCCTTCTGCTTGGCTTTAAATAGGAGTGGTGCATGCTGTTGTAAGACACTCTGCTGTTGGGCAGTGGTGGATGTGCTCTGCCTCTCCTCTGCTTGTCTGTGTCCTTGCATCTGTCAAATTTACTCTTTGTCCACTTGCCTGGCTGTACAGCATGTGTCATGGCCCCTGCAAGCCAGGCCAGCATGTGCTTGTCTCCATGCATGGTAGTCCTGTCTGTTCCATGCCTCCATGTCTCTCACATCTGAATGCAAACTAAAAGCTTACATCTCCCACCCACAGCCAAAACATACAACCTCCCAATTCTGTCACTGAGTAATTTAAATTGCAAACAGGATTTTGTAGCTTTTAATTGTCAGTCGCTTTTAGACCTGTTCTTTCCTTTGGGGCATGAGTGTTGCAAATGAGTTTCATTACAAGAGAAGATTAATAGTCTCAGTAACCCCCCTTCCATCTTCCTTCTAAAAAGAGACACTTAAATGTGTTTGAGTGTGCAAGAAACTTATATGCATTCTCTTTGTTGTTTTTAGAGAAATGACTCTTATGAATTCAGAGATAGCAAAGTTAGTTTTCTGTCTAGGCTCCATTTTCTGCATTCGTATGTACTCACATCCTGGCTTACTATTTATGCCCAGGGTCTAAAGAAGGTTGTGATGCTGAAGAGCAGACAAGGAATTATTTGAACTTGAGGGACTGTGTGCTGTACATTAGTCTTCCTCTGATGTGACCTGTACATGTTAGTGAAATGTTTTGTTTCCATATGTGCTATAAAGTCATCACAGTGTGAACTTGCTGTTGCAGACTAGTCTGTCACCAGAGAGATTCAACATGTGTCTAAAATATATTAAAAAAAAAAAAAAAATATCGAGGGGAATGTTTTAATGACTGGGGGTGGGGGGGGAGAGGGCGGAACTGGAAAAAGAATTTTAGCTGCCTGGCCAACCTGTTCTCACAGTGAATGACTAAAGCTATGCTGTGATACCCTTTGGAAACCCTGAACGCGTGCTGACTGGTTAGTTTTCTGCCACTTGTCCATGTTGTTTTGCTGCTTGAAAGCAATGCAGTCAGTTAAATTTTTTTTGTTTTGTTTTACATAAAAGCTGTGTGTGTGCACTGTGGAAGAGGGGAGTGTGACGATAGAGAGCTGTCCTCATCCTCTTGATGACTGAAAAGACAGCGCTCTCCGGTGGCTGCCCGTTGCCAAGTGGCTGCCAGTTTCCTGTATTTCTGCATCTGCGCACCCTGATAGCTTCAGTTTAGCAGCCACAAAATCTGATTGTGTCTTTTTGGATTAATTGATCTCAAAATCATGTGACGCTGGATGAAGCCGCGGATTTCAGCAAGCAGTGCAGGCACTCAGTGACAGCTTGGCTTTGGCCCTGTGTGTAAATATACTTTTAAAGTCATAAATAGAAGATTCCTTGTCCCATTACTAAATTGATGTGAATACCTAGGCTGAAACTGTCTTAATTTAGTCAGTCTAGGACTTTAAAATAGGTCACTTCAATTCCCTCCCTCTCTTGTTCACTTAATCTTGCAGTGTTTCCATATTTATTTTATTTCATGGTCATTGATCATAGCATTTCAAACACATCCACAAAGGGCTAGTCACCCTTCTGTCCCCTCAATTCCTGGAGCACCTTTTTTATAATGAAAAGTGAAGGGGAAGAAAAAAAAAATCTGCAGGGAAAGACTTTCCAGCAGGAACAAAAGAGATTAAGTGGAATATCCATTTTTTGTGGGTTTGTTTTGGGGTTGTTTTAGGTTTTGGAAGTTCCTTGTTCTTGTAAATCTCAGGCTTTGAACCTGTTCTGTAAAATTCTGCCTCTTTGTGACTGTTCCTTTGTATTTTCTTTCTCCCTGTAAATTTTTGTTTTTCTTTTGCTGCTTTTCTGGTAATTAGAGGAATGGTTCAATCAAGGTGAGTCTTTGCAATACTTTTTTTTTATCATCACCATAATCTGCATTGTTCTGCTTTTACATGCAAGGCAAAGAGCTGACATCAAGGTCTTGCTCATTCGCCTTCTCTGCTCCCCCAGTGCATCCTCCTGTTCATTTCAGCAGGCATGGAAATCCGCTGTCTAATTGAGGGAGCATTTTATGTTTGGTCTTCTCACATTGCTAATAGAAAAGACATTTTTATTCAGTCCTGGTGCAAGTGCAGTAACAGAATTGATTTGTGACTGGCTTGATAATCCCATGAGGGAGGGCACAGGTAAGTGTGTGAGCTGCCTTCCCAACCCTGTCATGCCAAAGTACAGCTTTGCTAACTCACCTGGGTAGCGATAACTGTAAAGACTCAGCAGCTTGGATGAGTGTTCTCAGAGAGCCTTGGCATTTTGTCTGACTGGGCCCAGGTGCCTTGGCTGCTGCATCTTTATTACTGACATTCACACTAGCTAGGTGAAGACACCTCCAATAAATTGTTGGGGACTCTGCCCTTCAGTTTCACATCCTAACACAACAGGTGAAATTGCAATTGAAATGTCCAAGCTTCCCTCCCTCCTCCTTCAGCTGGAAAGGTCAGTTAGGCTGTGGAGTGCCCTGGAGTTATTGATGGTGCACTGTGTTATCGATACTGATCTGGGGGTAAAGACGGGCTCGTTTTCAGTCTGTGACACTTGCTTCAGATCAATGAGGTCTGGAGGGTTGAGCCAGAAGAGAAATGTTGAAAAAATTGCTCCCCGCAACAAAAGGTGCTCGTTAGCATTCCGTGAGATGCTGATTTCTGACTGTGACTGGTGAGGCCTGTGGAGGGTGGGCATGTTGGCAAGGCAGAGCTCAGCCCTTGCTTTCTGTTACTCCACCGCCGTCCAGCTCAGTGGGTGTATTAACGAGCACAGTATTGACTGCTGGGGATGGTGCTGGTGTCATGAACAAATCTCTTTGCTTTTAATTTATTTTCTTTAACCAGGAAGGAAGCGTTTGGGAATTAATCCTTCAGCAAGAGTGGTCTAGCTGAATAGCTGTATTGATTATCCAGGAAAACAGAACGACATTTAAGGAAGATCATAAACAACATTAGTGGTTAATAACACTGGGTCACACCTCAGGGTCCTTGCTGGCAGAATGAAAATGCAAAAGGTCATGTTTTGGTTGTTTCTCACATAGAAGTAGTGGGGGGAGAGGCAAAGAATTTTAATCCCACTGTTTCAGAGACTGTAAATTGCATCTTGTACAAGCAAGTCTCGTGTCAGGCTGTTTTCCCAAACCCAATTGCAGTGCCAATTCCTACAGCCAGGTTTCATAAAACAGACCTGTCAGCAGGCACATTCAGGGCTGTCTGTCTCTTGGCCAAGTTCGAAGCTCTGCTTGTAATCCAACAACATCGTCTTTTGTCTAGTGTTGCTAGGTCAGGAAAACTTGGGGAGGAGGGAGACACATAGAGCAACAGGAATTGAGATGTCCAAAACCAGTGCTTTCAAATTTTTAACTGCTAGCATGGTCGTTTAAGCATCCCTGGGCACTAGCGATCCTGGCTGGCTTGAGGGATAGCAAGATGTTCAGAGCTCCGGTGGCTGGCAGGGAAGCTGTTTTTCTCGTGATATCAGGCAGGCTCGGTGATGGCTGAGAGCTGTGTAATTGATAGGCTCTTGAAATTGCTAAATTCTGTCACCTTTTTAGAAAATCCAAATCAATATTTTGGGTCTCACGGAAATTAAATGGGAGAAGTAGCAGCTGGGCCACCTTTGTCTTCCAGATGGATTTCTGTGGAATCATCTTACAGCTTATTCCTCATGCTCCGAACCCTCTCCCTGTAGGAGGGCTCTGGAAAATGGAGGTGCTTCGGGTATTTCTGAACCTGGCCTTTGCTCAATTTGATTAACCAAGCAGTTTGTGGAGTTGAGATCCCCATAGCCAGAACTCTGTCTTCTGAATTTCTTCCATTTGTAAACAGCTGGCAGCTTCTGTTTTAAACAGATGTGGTTTTGCCCGAGGGCTGGATTAGTTCCTCTGGGGCTGTGAGACAAACCAGGAAAGGTTTCACAGAAGAAGGCCGGTACATTCAGCCTGGCCCTGAAATTGTGAGGCTGGAAATGAAATTCACAAAACACAGGTGGACCGTGCTGTCTTAATGAAAGATGGCTTAATAAGCAGGCAGCTGCTTCCACGCTGCCAGCTCAAGAGCTGTAGCAGCCTGCTGTGTTCTCCTGGACACGAGTACGTGCTGCTCACTGACCAGTGCACCCCAGAGAAGGGAGTCTGGCTTTTCCTGTGCCATCTCAGTTCTGCAGGGCTGGTAGAAATAACAAACTCTGATCTTAAAATTATAGGAAGAACTTCTGAAATGAATAGCTGAGGAAAGTCTGGCTCTCAGTGCAGTTATTCTGAGGTTTTTAACTAGCTAATGCCAGAGACATGAAATCTGGGGGCATGTGAAAAAAGCTTGTCATATCATACTTGTAGATAAGATGCAGTCACATTTCTTGGTTTTAAGTCTGTAATCTTCCCTAAACACTGACTTCCTTCCTCCAGTGCTCCTTTTTTAATCCCTCTGGCCTGCTTTTTCCTCTCCCTGGTCAGAGGGTCAACGAGGGTTTGCAGCCAGCAGCAGGGCTCAGCTGTCGTTTCGAAATGCAGCAACCTTCGCTGTGCGTTTTGTTCTTCCTGGTATTCAGTTCCCCGAGCAACATGGTTCTGCCTCTGTCACGGTGTAAAATCTAGATGGAGGGCTGCAGTGTAGAAAGATGACTTTTCCATGCTTTAACCAAATTACTTCAGATGAACAGAACTTCCAGATCCATGCTTTGTTTTGTTCAGTACTTAAAGGTGGTGTTGGTGTGTTTTGTTTTTCCAAATAAAGGGAGGGAATATATTGCTAGCCTCAGGTTTTTCTTTCTTTCCTCTTACTGTCATTTCTAAGTGTTCATATTGTTTTTTAAAAGCTGTTTCTCCACCATACTGCATGTTTGGTCTCTTGTCAGGAAGAAAGGTAGAGCAGCCCAGTGACTTCCCCATGCAGAAGCTGCGCCAGCAGCCTCCTATAGTGGGGCAGGGATTGGCCTTTCCTCTTCTGTGACCTATTCATAGTCAAGACAAGTCTCTTGTAACTCTCCATGTCAGGTTTTCCAAGGACTGTTTTCCTGTTTGCTTTTAACCATCCCTACTGATGGAGCTTTTAGCCCTTCCTGTAGACCTCCAGTGACAGTCTGGTAGGGTCCCTGGCCAGAAGCTGCCCCTGAAGCTTAAATCAAGTTGTTCTGAATTCATCTCATCACTCATCGTTGCACCTTCTTCCCCTGCTCTTGTGCAAAAGGGACTAAATAACTGACTGGATTTTCCCCTTAAAATAAATTGGAAAAGCTAAATTGTACAATGCTGTCCTCAGAAGCCATGAGGATTCCTGCACTTCCTTGAAAATCTGCTGTCAGGGCTTCCAGCCACAAGGAACTTGGTTCTCCCACAGCATTCAAGTGTGCTTAGCCAAGGCGGTGTGCCCCTTTGGTGGGGGAAGAGAAAATTAACACTTCTCTCCCCAGCTGTGTACGTAACCTTGCATTTCTAGCCTAAAAAATAAATTAAATTAAATAAAAGCTGATGAAAAGGTTTAAAACTGGCTCTTAGCAAAAAATACGAAATTGTTTCCATCAGTTTCTACTAAGTAGCCAAAATTGCACTTCATTGATTGAAGGGCAACTGAAGGTTAAGTTGTTGGTTGCTGTCTGTACCGTTAAATCTAGGCCTCCCTACCTGGCAGACACAGTGAGGATAGAGGCTGCTAAGCAAGCCTGTTGTATTTTCCTCTGCTGCTCTGTTTCTTCTTCAGCTAAGCCTCAGGTCAAAACTTCTCTGTGGGAATAATGAGGAAATCCTGGGCCTCTGAGGGAGGACTGCAGCTTTGCAAAGAAGAGAAATGGCACAGCTTTTGAAGATTTTAAGCACTCTCAAGGCCCACTGAATTGCCAGTGCTCTCATGTTAGCAAATCAACCTGAAAGTTGCACAGTTGTTTTTGTTTTTTTAGCCTGCAATTGCTCAGGCTAAAAGCACAGCTATGCAGCTGGATTGCAGGTCACACAGGTACAGATTCTTGTAATAGTCTGATTTATATTCTAAGTCAATATCTTCTCTCATAGATGCGCATGACAGTAACTTACCTGTCAGTATGCTGATAGTCTTTACCATCTGTTGTCTTATTTTTTTTGCACAGGAAAGAAGAATGGAGATTTGGACAGGAATTTTGATACACTTGATTTGCCTAAGCGGTCTGAAACAGCAAAAGGTAATGCTAATGTTTGTGCTTTTGGAAATAACAAGTAGCATGGGAGCTGGAGGCTCTTAAAGGGACTTGAGACATGAGCATATCAGGTTGATCTTTCTTTTATTTTCAGTTAATTGAAATAATAGGTGTGTCAGAGCTTATTTAGTATTTAATACGGGATATAAGCAGCTTTTATATTAAATTGCTAAATGGGGAGAATCTCAAAGAGGCCTGTCTGATTTGGTATTAGGTGGTGTACCTCCATAGAAGGGTAAATGCATGCAGTTGTCTTTTACAGCTCCATTTGCAAATTGCCTGCACTGAACCTGAATGTAAGGAATTAAGCAATGCATTAGCTAAGTGTACTTACCACTCACCTTTTCCCTTTCCTGGCATCTCTGTAGTTCTTCAGTTTTTCTGCATTGTGCTTTTGCATTTCAGCTTCTGGCAGAGGTGAAATCTTGTACAGACGATCTGCATCCCACCCTGTATGTGTGGTGCTCTCTCTCCTTGATTGGAGGTTAGGAGATGATTTGGGTCTCATCAGACTTCTTACAGCATTGGACAGTGTTTTGAAACTTGTACAGGTTTTTGAAGTGTGTGCAATATCACTGCAGATCCAACCATTGTCGTGGCAACTGCTGTGGTGCCACCCTGTCAGCCTGGCCTTGCAGGAGAAGCTCTTCTAGAGCACCCTCACCTTAATGATCTGTAAGTGCCAAGGACTACCGAAGTACTCTTCCAAAGGACAAGTGAATTCTTCCTGTATCACATATACAGTTCCAGAGAGTATAAAGAGATCTCTAGATTTTCTTTGGATACCTGAATTCTGCCACCACAGTGACCTTGATCAAATCAACTGATTTGTGCTTCAATTTCCTTTCTGTAAACTGAGGGCAGCAGCAAAGGCCACATCTAACGTTCTTAGAGATGTAATGGTGGTCGGTAATGGCACAATAATTGCACGTGTGAAGTGCTGCACTCAGTTAAATTCATGGGCAGTGGAGCTCAGTTTTGATTATGCAAAAACTAATCCTAGTATATAGATGGATCTAATTTATTTACAGACACCATCTACAATGGGTGCAGTTTCTAGGCTGATGTCTAAATACGGATTTCCATCTGGTGTATTATTGCATTAAGGCACCTCCTATAAGGTACAATACCATCGTGTTATGGGAGCTGCAGGAAAACGCTCTTAACCAACTATCACTTCAATGTCTTCAATTCAGGGCTGGGCACCGATCACATTGCAAAGCAAGGACACTTCTTAAAGGTGTTAATAAAAAAGAATGGGGGGGAGGGCAAAATATAGCAAGGGCTTCAACTCTTTAATTGTTTTATAAATGTGATTGGAATATAGGTGCCAGTAAAGGAAAAAAGGAAATTGAGGATTTCTAAAAAGGAATGTATCTTGAATAACTTTATTTAAAATAAATTTGAAGTCTTTGATGTGGCTTTGCTAATGGTAGAATTTGTGTGGCGTATCTGATGGGAGCTATGTTGTGCTATCAGAACTTATGCAGCTCGTTATCATTTTCAATTGCCAGAAATGGCACACTCTTGAAGAGGTTTTGTTTGACAATTTTTGAGATACCCTAATTTAATCTAAATGGAATAGATTGTAATCTAACTACATATCTCATACTAGATTGGGTTAGGCGATTAATCCCCCAGTTTTGAAAGAAGCCCATTTGTATGGAAAAAGGCATGAGGAACTATTCATTTGTGTGCGTAAAGGGAGGACAAAAACTGTGACACGTTTTTGTTGTCTTTTACCAGTAGTTTCCTGCTAAGCGTCTAGTTTACATCCTGGATATTAAAGGTCCTAACAAGATTGCTAGGACTTTGAATTGTTCAGTAAGATAAGAAAAATAAAATTGCAGTCTGAAACCCCTTAAAAGCTCAGGTCAGATGTATGCCATAGAGTATAATTGGTTCTGATGAGATCAGCTCTCAGCTGAAGCAGAACCTCGTTACTAAGATTGAAAAATCATGCAAGTTTTAATGATCAAAAGCACTCAGTTTGAGTGACACAATGAAGTGCTATTTCAAAAATCAACAATTATAGATTAATCTCTTTCATGTATTATTAAAGCCATATTAAAGTGAGTTTTCAGCTGGAATCTTTGTAGGCATATGAAACTGGGGTAATAAGATTTGTTCATGCAGTGCAGCAAATGAACATTGTGGTGGTTACCTAAACATGGGGATGCAGTGTTGTTAAGTTTCCTGTAATCTTGAGTCAACATCCATGATGTTTATCTGGTGGATCTAAACAGGCTTTAGGAAGCTGACGACATAGTTTCCTTATAGAATAATTTTAGATGTGATCACTGAGCTTAATTGAGGCTGTGCTTATGATTGCTTGAAAAACTGCAATCTAGAAAATGTGAACTAGTTCAAACCCATTTTCTATCATCTCTGGAAATTTTGTTTGGTCTCAGAATTACTTTAATTACAGGAATCTCTGTTTATCACACAGGTGAACATCATAAAAGCAGAACCCTTTGGGAGTTCTAGTTGTGGGGGAATGGGACAGGTAAATGTCTGTATGGCAGAGATTTTTTCAGTCTCTTTCAAGATAGTTTATGAACATGTTCATGTCCTGAATAGAACAAAGGGAATTTGGGTTTTTACCTGGTTTAAATACTAGTAATTTCTTCCTGGAATTTGTTAGCTCTGGAGAGGAAAGAATGAATGAAGGCAATCTATTTTGCCTTCAAAAAACACTAACAGATGATCTAAAGTCCTATTTCTTTTGATTGCTCTGGTTTCTTTTTTTTTGTTTTTAATGGAAATCAGATTTTGCGCAGCACAGCATTTGAGCAGCCCTGAAACCATTTCTAAACCTTTATTAACTTTATGTGCTAGGCGTTCTGGCAGGGGGATGCTTCTAGTGCAGGGTTATCATTTGTAGTAAACTGGATAATGTCAGATGAGAGATCTTGTAATGCTTTCAGAAGCTGTCTCATCTGATATAAAAAAATAAATATATTTGCTCCGGCAGCGTCCAGAGTACTGCTGTCCTCATGAGGAAGAATTGTGGAAGAGATGCTTCTTGTTTCCTCTTTGTTGAAAGGAGCTTTTTTTTTTTTCCTGACAGACAAGGAGAGAGGATAAATTTGGGGGAAATGATAAGAGCTTGCATAGAGCCATATGAGAAGGAGACAGCACTGACAAGAAATTACAAATGCTGTCCTTAGGACCTTGCTAAATTTAGTACTTTCAAAAAATTCCTACTTCTGGGAGAAAAAACAGTCTTGCTAAAATCCCTTCCCCAATATAAAGTAGGTCACTGACAGCAGCGTTGGCTGACTCCTCTGCAGACTGCTCTTTCTGTGCTACCTTGGTGTGAATGTTGATTTCTCCTGTGTGCACGTTTGATACGTAGCGTAGTACAGTTCCTTGGCTTTGTGAGCAGAGCCCTTATTTCTGAGCAGGACTAGTGACAGGAGGCTCATACAGTAGGGAAAAGATCCAGATTAATCATATCCGTGCAGTGGAAAGCAGTGTCTCAGATGGCAGACTGGCAGATTGTGAGATAAGGTTTTCTGAAAAGAATCAGCACTGATCTGTGTCAGCCCTCTGAAGATGTTACGAAGGTTGTAACGTTTGATCCTCCTGATGGGAGGGTGCTGGATTGTCCACCTCTGCTCATCAGAAAAGCAAGTCTGCTCTTTGTAGGTAATTGGTCAGTTATTCATAATTAAGTCCAAAGCATTACACTGTTAGTTTAGACAAATCTCTTGGCTTCTTTCTTATGCTTGCATATATCTAATAGCATAAAAGTGGATGCTCTAAACTGCTTTGGGTGTTGCAAATGAAGTTAAGGTCTAGCTTCAGTTCATCTCATTTGGGAGTTGAAATTTTTCAGCCGAAAGGACGTGTTCAGGTACATCTCAGCCTGGTGGATGAGCTAACTCGTTCTCTCCTATAAATCAGTTAAAGTGTTTATTATTTTTTTCTTTTCTCTTTTGATTATTTAAGCTTAGTTGCATTTTAATGGGAACATGGGCATAGGAATAGAGTAGAGCAGAAATACTGGGCTAGCAATAAAGATGCTCAAATTTGAACAAATCCATTCTGTTGTAGCAGGGATCTGAAAGCAAAGCTGCATATATATTCAAAAGCTCAGCCTTGTGCGTATGCTTACCCTGGTCAGTAGCCTGTGTACGTAGGGAAGGAGATCTTGCATGAACTCTAGTCAGCAGGTGAATTTCCTCTTTCTCTGTTATCTCAAATACTCAGTCACTTTCCATGTAGCCCAGTGCTGATGATAGATTTTCTATTCCAGAAGGTGAGTGTTTAAATTCACTTATAAATCTGTGTGTTACTGCTCCAGGAAATTAGACTTCCTGGCACTGTCAGGGTAATGACTTTAACTTAGTAGATTACCAAAATGCTAGCAATTTGTCTTCAGCTATAGGCAATGCTGTAGTGGGGGAGAGAGGAAACTTCACTGAAGCTTTATTCTGACTTTGTTTGTAATTAAGATTAGCTTCTGTTCTCATTTCACTGCCATTTTAATTTGCTTTCTTGAAGTCTTTAAATGTTGACACAAGCTCTCACCTGCCCTTTCCATCTCCCTTCAATCATTAATTTTGATTGTTGTATGGTGAGTGAGTGGAATTGCTTGATTAATGGTACATCCACACCCCTCCTGTGCCTGCTAGGGGAAATTGAGGGGCTGAGAAGACCTCCTCTGTGAAAGCAGGTAACATGTTCTTGTATTTTAACATCTTTTAAGTATTTCATGCATGGCGATAGAATTCCTATCAGAATTAAGTATCTTGTATTTCTGTTGCCTTACCAGGTAAAATGTTCTTTTTGGCTCCCATGTGGTATTGTGGTTTTGGTGTGTGTGTGGTTTTTTTTTTGTAATTTACGAAGCAGTGAAATCTCCCTCATCTGTCTTCCAGTGCTTTGAGTCAGAGAAAATTTATTATCTTAGATAGAAAAATTCCCTTATGCAGCCTGCCCTTGCCAAACTTCCTCCAGCCTTGTACCTACAAATTCTAATCCTTTTTCCCTAAATCTGCTAGGAATTCAGAACGGACACCAGTGGATTTTTTTTTCCTTTCTTGTGCGCACATTCATTCTGTAACTGACTGCTTGTAGTGCAGAAGTTTAATTGTTCTGGAATGTTCTGCTTTATTTTCATCATCTTTTACAGTTCTTACATTGAGTAACTTGTTTAATCAAAGCTGGGTTGTGAAGCATGGCAGTGGGATTGCTTCCTGGTCTTCTGAGTTATGCTCTACAGTGGGAAACTCTTATTTGTGATCTTAACGGGTTTAATTTTATAGAATGTAAATCTTAAGTTTAGGGCTGAGACTGAAGGGTTTGAAAAATCATATGGGGAGCTGGAGCTGGAATGTGGATTGGAGGTCCAGGAGTGGGTCACGTTGACACCGTTAGACCTCGCATCTTGTTTCTGCCCTGACACATCTTCCACCAACAGAACAAATGAGTCTAAAAAAAATCCTTGTTCTTGACATTACAACTCAAGCAACTTTAATTAATACCAAGTGCTTTATAGAAAAATTATTTTAAGTTACCTGGCCGAAGCATTTGAAAGTTGTACCCTGCCTTAACACACATTTAGGGTTTAAAGGCTGGTTTCTTAGCATGGATTTTAAATTAAGTGCAAAATCCTGTCACCAGCACTTAACTTCACAAAACTCTTAAAACAGAAAACTGTCACGATAGAAGTGTTCTTCTCTTAACAGTGGTGGTTTTTGGTTTTGTTTATTGTTTGTTTATTTTTAAAAAGTTTATAGAGAACTTGTGTTGTTTGTAAACTCTAGATGAGGTGAGCACTGATGGGTGGTGCAGTGGTGAGAACATGTTTCTTTTACTTCCGTCTCTGAGTCCCCGTATATGCTCCAGGGTACCTACAAGGAATTTTGCTGTAGGTTTGTGCCAGAATGTTTCTCAGTACCTGCTTGAGAATTTTTATGTAGGCCAAAAAGGCAGAAGAAACAAGTGGAAGAAAGAGTCTGCATCTCTTTGCAGAAGCAGCTGGCTTTGAAACCTGTTGAACAAACACTGCTTCATTGTCACGATGTTCCTTGTCGCTCGCTATTCTGTTTTGCTGTCTGTTGCCAGGATCAGCTGTTTTTTTTTGCTTGTGGACTTGTCACACACATACAGAGCTGCTGGAGTTCATTGTTAAAGCAGTCCTGGTAGTTACTGATTCACCTGCTGATAAGCTCACCTTGCTGCACAGGTGTTGCATAAAATAAATCATTAGCACAACTCTTAAGGATTGTTCTTTTCTTTTTGCTATTGTACAATTGGTAAGCCTTGAACAGCGTGGCAATATAAAGATTTTTAACCATGGAGTGACCTCTGTTTCCTTCTGCATAACTTGGTAGCATGAGGTTAAAAATATATATATCTATATGACCCAGCCTATTTTTAACAGCTATTGAACTGGCTTAGTAGTTAATGTGGCAGATTTTCCCCAAGTATCTTGTTTTGCCTACTGGTACCTACAGGCTTTTTTCTAGTCTGTTGTTATTTCTTCAGATGACAGTTGGTAGTCAGTGGAGTCTGATACTCTGGTGCAAAATAGAGAGCGGTACAAGGATTTGGGAACACGTGCAGCAGCTCTTCGGTTTAAGAAGAAAAGTGGAGAGTAGAAGAAAAAAAAAAACACACCTCTCTTCTAGCTGATTTCTTTTATTACTGCATTATCTTGGGAGCCTTGGGTTGGGAAGGGACAAGTCAGGTGCAAGTGGCTGCATCCAGCAGTGAGGTTTTAGGAAATGTTTAGTAGTGGAAAATTAACAGATGAGTTGGTTTGGATGTATTCATTCTATTATCTCTGTACGTTTGCAGGACAGCTGCCAGATATCAGATGTGAGACTTACAGTGCCTGCTTTGGGGGTTTGAACAACATACCTGTTTGTTTCCGGTCCAGGAGTGAAAGCATTCTGTTCTTTTTTCTTGTGCTTGTGCAAGAAGCTGGCTTCAAGTTGTGGTGGATTTCTGCTTCAGGAGAAAAGGAATGCTAGGTTGACTTTGATGTTGCTCTCCAGCTCCTCATCTGAAAGTAAAGTATATTTAGGGTTTTGTTTTGGGGCCAACTTAGAATTGTGACACCCAGGACTTTATCTTCTACAGCTGCTGTTGTGTAGGTGTAGTAGGTGGACAGACGGATTATTTTTGTCATCCTGTCTTCGATTCTAGCCCTGTGCGTGGGCACTCAGTGAGGACCATAACTTTTTGAGAAGGGTACTGTAAGTAAGGTCAATTCTCAGTAGTCCACACAAGGGCATTGAGAAGATTTGAATCAGGCCACATAGGACATGCTTCCATCTGCAGAGGTTCTTTCTGAAGTTGAGGTCTGTTTTGTCTGTGAGAGATCACCATGGCAAAGCTTTAAGCAGGTGGATGTGATCACTTCTCCCTACATCCAATATGGACACTTCATAGCACAAATGTCTTTTTCAGTTTTATATCATGTAGCTTTGAAATCTAAGAGGAGCAGTGGAAACAACTGCTGGAAGGGGGAGGGAACAGGAGTGATTGTAGTGATACGGGAATTTATTTCAGTTCTATATTTATAGGGAGCTGAGAATGTGAACATCTTTAAGAAGTCGTGATAGGGTTCTTCATGTCCATCACTACTTTTGGCTTCATTGTAACTTGTTTGCTTGTAGAGCTCCTCCTTTTCCCTTAGTCTTCGTCTGTCTGATCAGCTAGAAGGAGTATGTACGCGAGATGAGTCAGGAAGATGACTTGCTTTCTGAACTGTTTAAAACTCTTCCTTATGAATGAGAAGAAACTGACACATCAGAAGGTCCTTGGTTATGCAAAAAACAGGGGATGAACATCCACAACTATTCCTCTTCTTTATCCTTCCCTTGCATTCTTGAATGTTCAGACTTCCTCAGCATGTGGAGGGGAGAAGCTGGCAATTGGAGACAAGATAGTCCCTCTCCATCTTTAGGTCCTTTAGGATTAAAATAATTCCCGTAGTCAGTTTCCAGATCCTTCTTGCCTAGGGCTAACACCTAAGATTATTAGATCTGTTACAACAACTAGCTGTATCTTCAAAAGACAAGAATCCCTGGTGGTAAATTCCCTTTCCAGCTTGTTAGGAGTCTGTGGCCAAGTTACAATGCACAGAAATGAGATTTATAGTGTATGTGGTTATAACATCTTCAACTAGAACAGCCTATACATACTTGCATAATAAAATAGCCTATGAAAAACTAAACAGTAGGAATTCCACTGAAGCACATAGTAATTATGGCAGCTACTGAGGAGATTGAGTGATTTGAGGTTTCAGCAGAAGACAGAGCTGGAAGTAAGGAAGTCTCATTTTCACGTTCCAGCATTGCTACTGACTTGCTGAGTGGCCTTAGGCGAGCTAATTGCATTCAGATGCCAGAGCTGTAGTGGACTCATTCATGATGTTTAGCTACTTCCACTGCTTTCAGTAGAATAATTACTGGTATTTTCACTGCTGCTGTGATAACCAGTGCAGAATGAGTGTACATGATGTGTTTGTGAAAACAGCAAATTTGGCCAAAGTATTGGTATTATAACTGTTGCTAGCACTGCAGTGATATGAATATTAAATAAAAACAGCTTTTGTTCAAGGTGTGTGGTAGTGTCTTACTCCAGTGGGACGTTTTGTGAATGGAAATTGGAATATTTTGTGATGACTTCCCAGTGCAGAGAGTAGTTTGAAGATACATAACACTGGGAATTGCTTAGTATTCTTGTTACTCATGCCACGCTTTGTATTTTTATGAAGTTCAGCTGCCTTATTTATGGTGCTTTGCATAGATAAATGCATTGAGAAACCATTACATAACTTGCTGTAACAGTACTTTGTTGTAAAACTCAGCAAGTTTTACAGCCCAGCTACAGCGTTTACTTCTGTTTCAGCGATGTGTTACTTGGTGATTCGGAGGCAGCTAACAGGATCTTAATCCTTGAATCACTGACTGGACTCACATGTTGGCTACCATTTCTCAGGATAAAGTAGTTCATGTTGGAATGTGTTAGTTCTCAGTTATGTTTTCTGTGCTCGCAACCTTCCCTGCACTGTTTGTCCCTTTCTGAGATGAGTTAGTATTCTTCTCCCCCTTTTGGTTTGTGTGTATGTTTTTGTATGTCTCACTTTGCATTTCTGTTTGACAAGCAATGCTAATTGTTACTCCAGAACAAAATGTCTGTTATTACAGAGCGTAGCTCATTATACAGATGCTGATCAAGGACTATTTATTAAATGAGAATATGCCAAGAAAATTTGCCCGAAACAAAGGCAGGAGTTGGTTAAAGGTTGGACTAGATGATCTTAGAGGTCTTTTCTAGCCTGAGTGATTCTGTGATGGGGCAGTGTTTATCTCACATAACTTGACCTGCCTCACCCTTGGGACTTAGTCACTACAGTGAGATCTCCATCCATCCATCCAAAAGTGCTGCTTTATGTTAAATTTGTGCCATATGGCTTCAGTTTTGGTTAAAAAAACAGCAATGAAAGCTTACAGACTTTTTTCCCCTTCTAGCATAAGTGTAAAAAATGAGATGTTACACTTTGAAGAGAGGTGCAAATCAGAAAATTTTCCTATTGTGAAAAGCAAGAAAGAGCAACTCTACATTGGCCAGAATTTAGAGGTGAAGTTTCATGTCAAAATCAATCGCAAAAACCTTGTTGCACAAAGTTACAAGTGTCTCTGGTGTCCGTCAGAAGTTAGGGCAGCAAGGTTCTGCTGACAAAGCTACTTGACAAGAGGCCGGCAGAAAGTTGAGCAGCTGAGGCAGAAAGCTGGTTTAACGTGGGGTTTAAGTCCCTGGCCAGACTTCCAGAAATAGCCTGTGTGTAAGTAAAGGGAGTAGTTAGAGCTCTGCAATCAAGTGAGTGGTCTGAAAGCTGTGCCTTCGCGAGGAATAGGCAGGTGGATGGCTTTCTCAGAGGCCTACATGGCTCAGGTGTTTTCAAAACTCAATGTTAGCCTGATATCTCTTGAATCTTACTTAAAATTCTGTCTTGGATAGTCTGGCTATCGTGTCTAGTATTTATGCACACAAAAATGCAGGTTAAGCATTGGAACAGGTTCACAGAGAAGCTTTGCTGGGTTTCAAGGCCTGGCTGGACAAAGTCATCACTAACTTGGTGCCAGTTCAGTGCTGAGGCTGCTTTGAGCAGGGGGCAGCCCGTGTGACCTCCCACGCTCTTTCTCATCATAGTTACTCTCTGTTACTGTTTTTGCTAACTGATTACAAAGTCAGCCAGGAATTGTCTGTGTGCAAAGGAACAGTGTATTTCTTTTTCTTAGGGACAAGTTATTTTCAAAATGGCTTAATCCACAGCAGCTAGCTAGGCAACAGATGGGACAAAGAGTGAGAGAGCCTATTTGCCCAGGTCACTTGGGGAAAAAGGAGCATAATATGCAAAATGCCTATTAATCGTTGGCTCTCAGGTTGATCACACACACACACACACACACACACACACACACACACACTTTCAAGGTATGTCTTTTTTCAAAAAAAAAAAAATCTATTTTTTTATTTTTTTACAGTATGCACTTTCTCTGGTGTCAGCACAATAAACCACAGATTCCTCGTTACACTGTTAATCAGTCATTGGCGGTATGCTTCTAACAGCTAATGATGGAGGAGAGAGAAAGAGACAACAAAGATGAAATAGTTATGTGTTTCTGAACTAATTGCAAATTGAGGTACTAGAGATCAGGCCAAGGAGGCCTGCCTTGTGGTACAACTAGTACAGAAGTACATGCAGTAAGGTGGCTAGTATTTTTCCACTTTCGCTTGAACAGTATTTATTAGAGTTAATGGAAAGCTTTAATCATGGAGTTAATCTGAAAATTAATATAAACTGGAATGTCATATAACCTGTGAATTCTAAATTGCAGAAGTTACTGGTGCTCATTAGTCAGGCTGAAGCTGCAGATGTGTTTTGCAGAAAGGCAAATAATCAAAAAAATTAACTTCTGTTTTCTCAGCATTAATTTCTGGTGCATTTACCTACACAGTTGCTGCAGTCATATTATCTGACTCATTACTTTGTAAGCCACTTTGAGATCTTGAATGTGAAAGCTGCTCTCCAAAGCCATATTTATTTCTACAACCCTGAGTGCTCTACACAGGCTTAAAAGCTCCCCTTTTCTCCATCATGACAGGGCAATGACATGACTTAATGTGCCGTATACATCTAACTGTGGATTGAAGTAAAATGACCTTGAACTACGAGGCGGGCATTTTACATCATACAGTAGACACTTAAATTTACCTGTCAACTTTGGAGGGGAGTGGGAGAGAAATCTTACCTCTGCGTGGTTTGGAAAGCAATGTCAATCCAACTGTTATTTGCTCTGAACCCACTGAGAGCTTGATTGCTGACCCAGGCATTTTCAGATGATCTGTGTGAATGTTGATCAGTATGTGGTAGAAGGGAGAGCATTTTTATTTCAGCCTTTCAGACCACTATTTTCAGCCCTGAATTTTCTCAGTCTTGGTCATAGGGAAAACTAGAATTCAACACTGGCGTGAAATATTATTCGTCTGTTTAGGAATGGACTGCGGCTCGGGCTTATCTGGAGTGAGGACATGAAAGAGCAATCCTTCCATCTCACATCCAGTTTAGTCATGTTTTGCGTGCCTTGAGGTCTCCATATTTTTCTGAATGTATTGTTGCTTTTGTAGGAGCCATTTAGAGCAATTTCACAGCCTCTAACTTTTACCAGTAGCCTGACACTATGACAGTGTGCTTGAACAGGCCACGTTTAGATAGGCAAGACAGAAATCGTGTGAGGGAAAAGGAGAATACAGATTGCTAAAGCAGCTGTACAGAGTTACAGAGTATTTCAGTGGCAGAGCTCAGAAGAGATTGCTTCATGATTCCTGAAGCAATTTCTTTCCAGCTGGCTCATGGTAACAAGCAAGGTAGAAAAGCCACTCCATTTCAAAATGTCGTTCTTCATGTCCATCTCAAACAAAGCCAGGAAGAACATGTAATCTAATGTAACCCATACAAAATATGAAGGGCCATGAATAGGAAAAGATCTACAGAGGGTTACTTCCAGAAGACTGCTTGCCTTTGGGTTACTGCTAGTATCTAAAGCCTGAGACTTGGTAAAGCCATGTATGTCTCAGTTTGTCTAGTTCTGCAAGTTTTTGCTTAATTGCTAAATCCCAGCAAAAGCAGGTCCTTTACAAGTCCTACGTAGCTGCTTGCTGAAAGCAATACAGAGATTAAACCCATTGAAATTAAACTGTATTGACGGTTTCCTGTGAGATGATTCCAGTTTTCCTGAACACTTCGAAGTTGGTGTCCCACACCTCACTGCAGCCTGGAGTCCTATTTCAAGATCCAGCTGTGGGCTGAAATGGCCTATGTGAAGTTAGAGAAGAACACTGTTGTGTATATATGAATATGGGTACACCCTGTAACATGATGGAAACTTCAATACTCTTGAAGAAGTACCTCACCCCGTTTGCACTTATGTTGGCCTTTTCAGAGTTTCCACAGACATGAACAACCTCCGCAGTATGTGTCAGCTTCTGCTTGAAAACTTTTCATGAGTAGTTTTAAGCTCAATTTTTAATTGCATTATGTTATCATAATAAAGCTGCACTGGAATTGAAAATTGCCTTAAATGACCTCTTTTCCAGGGTTAAGGACCTTCTCGTTATTTTAACAGTGATGAAATGGTTTCGAGGAAGTTGTTGGAATTACTTGGAGTTAGTGTCTGTTGTTGTATTGATGTGGAATTTCCCATATGACTCTGGTGGTTTGTGAATGTGGGCTGTGCCTGTAGGATGGTTGAAATGGGGACAGGCTGCAGTTGGATGCTATCTAACATTCCTATGCTGTCTCTTGAAAAATGTCTCAGTGCTTACTCTATTCATTTCAACTAAGTATCTCATTCATTGCCTCCTACGAGCTGGGGCACAAATCTTTTTTTTTTTCCCCCCCTTTTTACTTACAGATGGATTTATTTGTGGTTGTAAAATGTGTTAGGGCCGCTAAGGCTTCAGAGAGCTACTTCTGTCCAGATCATGTTGTCGTATCTCACAATTCAGTCCAAATTCATCTTTTATAGCAAGATTTGTGTTTCTAGGAAACCTATAATTTTATGGGCAAAACTGTTAGTCAGCTCTACCAATGATTATCAGGCAATCAGTACATCAGACATATTTACATTTAATAGAAATTTTCTTGCTTTTCTAAGAAGTTAGCAAGTGGTTGGCAGAAAAAAAGACTATCCCCTCCCTCCACACGTTTAGTGTTGTGTATTGAAGCTCAATGAGGGAGGAGCAGCAGCACCTTCTCTTGCCTCTCACCAATCTGTAGCCCCAGAGTGGGTATGGACAAGGTGCTTTGAGGGTGGTTGGAACATCTCTGTTCCTGAAGTCATTAGGTTTTCCAGCTGAAATCCATGAGAATTAACTACCCAAATACTGTACCCTGAAAACCTAAGCTGTAAGGTCAATTTTTGTGTTAGAGAACTTGAAGAAAACCTTCTGTTCATGCTGCTTCCATTCTGGCCTGACATTTAGTTGACATTGAAAACATCAAATTCTTTTTCTTGGATGCTTGGGAGATGTTTGAATTGCCTGACAGCAGCATAGTGACTGTAATTGAGACAGATTAGAGGCACTGGGCTTCCTTTGGGTGCATGTGGCAGCTTTCATGAAATAGAGAGAGAAATTGAAACACACTTTTGACTTTGGAAGCTGCAGCAGGAGCTAATTAGCTATTTCAGAACACAAACAGGATTGGAGGGATGTGTTTGCGTTTGCATATAATAAATTATTTAATAACGTGAGGGAGTCTTTCCATATGGTACTTGCCTAGGAAGTGCTTTTAAAGACAATATTGCAGGACTATGCCTGGAATCAACTGAGCAGGCTTCCCATGTCAGTCCTGCTGATGAGGAATCACTGACCTTTTATTTCTCTAGGCTGAGATGGGATCTGCTAGCTTCTCGGCTTGGACACTGCTAACCTTTCCTTAGGAAAGGTTAGACGTTTATACCCAAATATTTCTTTCTAACTGGGAAGTACTTTGAAGTGTTTGATGTTTCCATGAGGGTAGATACACTGGAGAATAGACAGATTTATTCCTCCTTCATATTCTAGCAAGTCAAGCTGGGGAGTTCTGCTGCCCTTCACTGCCTTAAGCAGACAGGCCTCTAGCAAGCAACTGAACTAATAAGAATAACCATACCTGTGTAATGGCTTCTGACCATTTAGGAGATTTTCATATAAAAAATCACGATGAGAAGTGGAAGAATAAGTAGACTCAGTGAAGCATGAGTAACCCAGAAAAAAGCTTTCAAATTGCCTTCCAAGTAGTTCAGTGTGTGAGCTGTGAAAGATTTGTTGTGTTGTTTTTTTTCTTGAAGTTGTTTTTCCCTTGGCACTGAAGATAAGACTCTGCAAAGACAGACTGCAAAGGGGAGAACCTGACAGGTGCCAGCCCAAGTGGAAATACTGTCTGTCGATCCTGGTCTGTCGCAGCTCTGAAGCAGTACCCGTTGCTGATGCATCCAAACGCTTGTCAGGGATGTGCAGGCTTTCAAACCGGAGCTGGAAGTCCCTCAGCAGCAGAACTGTTTTTTGAAGCACAGTCAGTGGAAATCCCCCTAGTCCCATACCTGACAAAGCAGTCCCATTTCTGTAAATTCCCCAGCGATGGAGGATTTGTTTTTGTCTCGCTGATTAAGATTCAGTGGCAGCATCCACTATGTGTAAGAGCAGACAGGGCCTGATCCCACAGGGTGCTCTGGGTCCTCCCCACACCCTGACTCTCCACAGGCCTGGTAGAGAGAAATCACATCCATGGAGTCCTGGAGGAGTGGGGCTATCAATTTTGTCACATCCTGTGGCTGCTGAATCCATGCCAAGCCCTTCCACCTTTCTTGCATAACTCCAGTACTCAATTTCTGAGGGTGGGTGGATATTTCAGCCAAATAAGCACTATGATATTGTGTTTTTTTGTTTGTTTGTTTGTTTGTTTTCCTTTGGTGCCTTCCATCTGCCTTTTGTAGTCTTTCTTCCCTTTCTTTTGTGCTTGCCTATTTGCTGGAATTTTATGACAGCAAGTTTATAAAGCTTTTCGACATCTGAACAGTTGTGAATAATATCAGAATCTAGTCCATGACTACTTTTGCAGTAAGCATTTTTCTGCAAACACGTTTCTACTACTGGGAGGAAGCTAAAAGCTCATTAGCTTCCTAGAGTCAGAGCATCTGATTGGCATCTGGAACTGCAGGGCTGAATTGGACAGGGGCTCGAGGCCAGAAAAAAGGCAATTTGGAACACACGATCCTTAGTTAAACACACACCAAAAATTAGAGGAAGGAAAATGGTGGGTCCAGGCAGCCAGAAGGCAGAGGAAGGTGTCCGTTAACAGTGCTGTTAATTTGCAGTGACGAGTCGAGTTCTGAGACGTTTCTATGTTATGAGGTTCTTGAACTTGTTGATAAGGTACTAACAGCAATATGTTGTATTTTATTATTGGACATAGCTGTGGTGTGGTATTTCGATGGGTGTTCCTTCAGGGAATCACTCAGTATCTCTCTCTCTTTAAGAAACACATTTTATGCAGGAAGCTCAGACCTGACAGTTGGGCTGGACTGTGAGGCATCTGCAGCACTGAAGGCAGTGAGCAGTCTGTTGTAGATCTCACATCTGTTCAGCTGCATCACGTAGCAGCTATGGTCTGAGGAGGAATGGCACACTTTTACTGAGCTGGATGTGGGTTTTGTAAGGAAAATATTTGTATCCTGTTTTGGCTTTTTTTCCAGCTTAAGGAAAAGTCCCTAAAAACACGCATGTTCTGGCATGTATGCACAAGCATGCAGTTGTAAAACCACATTTGTTTTTATAATGTGAAAAGTAACAATTTTCCTCAAGCTTCCAATCCTCATTAGCTTTACCAGCCATCTCTCTATTCTTCTTGCTTCTTTGGGAAAGCTTGGCTAAACAGAAAAGACCTTCGCAATATGCTTCGAAAAGCAGGGAGTTCAAGCCCTCCCATAGTGGAGAGCCTAGAAATTCCTTCATTTAAAAGCTTCGTATATTAAGAAGTGGGGTTCATTTTCACACCTGCTTGTATCAAATGTGGCTTTCTGTAATGTCCCCTCATTGCTGCATCTGTCCAGAGTTGCAAATGGGAATCATCTTTGGCTGTGCTTTGGATCTTGACTGCTGTGGCATCCCCGCGTGTTCTTGGCTTGTCCTTACAGCTCTGAGGATATTAAGTGGACACCTCCCTGGGCTTCCACGTTTTCTACTCATGTAATCTGGCCCAGAAGACAGACAGACCGGGCAATGTTCTCATTTCTACCTTGGATTGTGCAATCCGTGTAATTGCTATTCGGAGGGGTGACAAAACAGAGCTGTTTCTTACCACACACTAGGAGAGACCCCTCAGGGCATGTGAGCAGTCACCAAGCTCAACCATCTGGGCCCTTTTAGGGAGGAAGAAAGATCAAGTGAAATTCTGGACCCTCGTGGAGGCAGGAACAGATGTGTCAGAAGCACCCGTGGTCAACAGGAGCAGCAGCACCCCTGAGATCTCAAAGAATGAGCGTGGACATTTGACTTGGTCCACTGTTGTTCAAATATTCTTATTATGTAGCAGACAGCATCTGGAAAGTCAGCTTTTCCCTCCCAGGGAAACAACATGATCAATGACACGCTTCGCATTGATCTTGTGTGCTTGGGCCAAATTGCTGTCTGTTTAAGGAGTCCCCAGTGCCACGTGCATCATCGCCGTGCCCAGTGTCCTGTTGGCATCAGCTGTTGGAGGCACGCGTCCAACCTGAAAGCTTCAGGAAGAAGCTTCCCTGGAGGCAGCGAGCAAGACTGTCTGCATCTAGGAATATTTGCATTGCTGCTTTCCTAGCACATCGATCTGCTGTCAGTGAGATCACTGGCCTGATAAGCCTAATCTGTCTTCTGTCTTCAAATAACAAAGCAGTTGAAGCAAGAGTACACTGTAACCTGCAAGACCACCAAAAATGCACAGAATCTCTCCAAGCAAGAGAAATGTTCACCTGCAGCTTGGAGTCTGTGGTATGCCTGAGCTACCACGAGTACACTACCCTGCAAGGGTAGCAGCATTGTGCTCTGAAACCCTGCAGAGTTTGCTGAGAGTTAGGTTCCTATTCACTTGCACACGTGAACCAGAATTGTGAACCAAGCTCCAGTTTGAGATTTGGCATTGGTGTTGCAGGGCCTGGAGTGCTTTTAGGGGCTTGCAAACTCCATGGTAAAGTGGTTATGGAAAAAGGCGAACCTGTGCTTTCAAACAGATAGTGTTTGGTCTGTAGCTCATAGAGAAGAGACTCCAAGGTGTGTGTTGTGTGTGTGAGAGAGAGAATGGTACTTCGTGGGTGATTTTAGGTGAAAATTGCATTTCAGACTGCACTGGTTTTTGGAATAGCATGTCTGTCCATTCTCTTTAAAGAAAAATGTATTTAGTTATTTCTGTGAAGTAAACAATAACTTTGGATCAGGTGAGGTAGCAAAAAACGGAAGTATTGACATTTCATGTACTGTGTCTAAAGTCTTCAAGGTCAAATACAAGTCTTCTGGGTCTGGCATCAAGGAAGCTATTTACATGCATCTCCCATTTTAATCATTCGGCCAAAGGGTTTAATGTTAACTTCAGATCCATAGCATTGTTGCTTGTAACAATGGTTTTTCTCAAAAAACACACCAGAGGTGACCTACAAATGCTTAAATGTGCAGCTCAGCAGCATGCCTGCTCTCCCTCTCAGAGAGAGGAGACCCTCAGCAGTTCTCCCTTCTCTGCATCAGTCTTGCTGCCAGGTATTCCCTGCCCTTCAGTACCAGGCCTTCGGGGACATCTCATTCATCTTTCCAACTAGTAGCTTGGGTAGTGCTCTAGTTACCAGCAGCAGCATTCGGATCCTTATTAAGTATTGGTCCTCCAGAGCCTTCTCTGCTGATTAGTGAACAGAGGAGAGAAAGTTGTTAACTGAATAACTCCAGCTGCCAAGAGACTTCGCTGCATAGGCTTGAAAAAAAAGCCTTTGTTGTTGAGCAGTGTGTTGGATGCTGTTGGGAGAAATGCTGCTTGCAGGTTGCTTGGAAATGGAAGATCTGTTATAGCTTTAAAATACCTGCTCGTAGAAAACAGTGTGCTGGAACTCACACAAGGTCAAAATGGGTTGTGTTTAATTGAGCTGTCTCTTTGTTAAATTGCATAGTCTTTGATATGAAACGGAATACAACTAATCTCATACAAAGCCATCTCTGTAAGAGGAGATACCCCAATGACAGCTTGTGGAGCTTGGGAAACCTAAAAAATAATAGGAAAGGCAAAAGACAGTTTGCTTTCTCAGGCATCCTTACTTCTCCTGTGCTGCCTTGCCCTCCCATTTCCTCTCTTGCTGCCCTTCTGCCTTCCCTGAGACTAGCCCCTTGTTTTTTTTGCATACCTCCATGCTTTGAAGTGCTGATAGCATTCCTGTTACATCCTTGGCAGGGCTGGGGGACTGCTTCCCTTTTGAACTCGTGAGCCATTGCTTTTTTCATTGGGGGAGTAGGTGGTAAACTGGGAAGAGTTGACATAATTTTAGAATTTGAGTGACTGGGTAGATTAGTTGGAAAGGTCACACACTATGGCCGTATTCGTTTTCTAAATAGAAAACCTCCTCTTAAATATTCCCTCAAGCCTGATTTGAGTCTCATGTGTCCCATATTATTCTGGTTGTTCTTTTCAACACCATTTAAAGGCAGCTCTGTCTTTCTTCAGTGCTCCTGCTCAGCGGTGGATGCTGCATTCTTGGCTGAGTCTCTGCAATAAGCATAATACCTGCCCTGACTTGTGCTCTGCCCTGACGTGAAAGCTAGAAAAACTCTTCATAATGTTCCACCTATTATTTCTTCTTCATCCATTGGAGAAATTTGCGCTGCCTCTGTTGTATGACATTCGGTATTCTACATGTATCTGTATCGAGCTGCATTCGCCATCGATTATTCCAAGCGTTTGGCTCTGTTGGAGCTGGCTGCGTTTTCGCTGCTGTTAAGCCTTTCAATTAGAATAATCTTGCAAGTTTATATTGGCATTCAAGCTGTGCACCGGGTGCTGAAGCACAGCATACAGATGGAATGGAGCTGATGGTTTTTTTTGTTTGTTTTTTTATTTTATTTTAAGGCTCTGATTACTGTTTTTATAAACTAACCAGATGCCTCCCCCGGCCTTCTGTGTTGTTTTTGGTGTTTTTGTTTTTTTCATGTAGCGTACTATGAATCTGCAGGGTGAGGCTTCCTGGAATGGGAGGTGTTGTGCTGCTAGACTGACTTGCTGCTTAGTAATGAAAATATATCTGTAGAAAATGATTATGAATTCTGACTTGCAACTGTTTAACTTGCAAACAATGAATTGCATAGTTTTTAATGAAGTTACCAGCCTGCTGTCAGGAGAGGGCAAGAGTCTGAGATGTGTGGAGCTTTTCTTTCTTGCAGAATCAAATTGTTAGGTTCTTTTACTGACATGAGGCTTCTCTTTTGGCTCATAGCTTCCTAGTTGCTTAGGCAGCTGCTTTCTTTTCCTACAAAGTCTGTTAGCGTATGACCTTGCAGAGAAGTTGCAGTTTGGGCTCCACTCGCTCCATCTGCTGGTAGCTGTCACATCTTGCGCCCTGAATTGGCCGGCACAGAGGATGAGTGTATTAGCAAGTGGTGCAGCTCTGTATGAGGAGATCAGCCCTTGAACTTCCTCACGTTGCTGGTCAGCACACCCTCAGTGCGGTCCTGGAGTGCATCTGGTGATTTAATTTCATCCCAAGATGGGTCCAGATGGTGCTCTGACTGCTCTGTGTTGGGAACCAAAGTGCAGTAAGTGCAGGGCAACTGGGAAATTTATTTCAGAATTGGACTGAATTAAAACACTACTGTAAACGTGCCTGTGGACACTGCAAGAACAAGTAACTGTTAGAGTTTGTTTTAGTGATTTTTTTTTTGTTTGTTTGTTTGGGGTAAGGTGTTGTTGTTGTTGGTGGTGGTGGTGGTTTGTTTTTCTTATGGTAGTGTCCCCTGCATCTTTCTAGCTTGGTATGAAATTTGCTTCTCTTTTTAAACAGTAAGTCAGAATTTTTGTCAAAATAGAAATAAAGCAGCATGTCTGCTCTAGCAATAGGACTCTAATCTGACCAATGTGTGCATGTGTATAATTTCCCATGCCTGTAGGGTGACAATAAATCCTAAATGATGTGAGTGGGAAAGAGAATTTGATTTGGCCACCTTGCTCCAAAGAGAGATGTCTGAATCTGGGATTAATCTGGTATATCAGAGAGAGGCACCTGGTGCAATAATGTGTGTTATTGCCAGAATGTAGCTAAGTATAGGCACGGTATCATCACTGCCAAGATGAAAGCAAATAAGTTTGTAGATGAGATGATCCACAAAGTGCTGCATCATTCTCAGCACACCGAACGCTGAATGGATCAAGATGGCTATTCACTTAATTCTTCAGGTCTTTTCCATGCAGGATTGAAATTGCTGTCTATGCTCTTACTGTTCTGTGGGTGAATAAAGGATAATCCACTTGGCAGCATTTGGTAGGGTGAACTTCACACTGAGCTAATCCCATTGCCAGTCTTGAGCAACTTGGATGGAAAGAAGCTCATCTTCCTTTTTTCCGAAATTTGCAACCACAGCATGTTGGTGAAGATAGTCTAATGTGCAAGATCTTTCTTTGTGTAAACATTCATGTCAGTGGTTGGGGGGAATGTGTAGATGTCTGACACTCACAATGACATCAGTGTCCAGGGCATTTTCTGCTTCTCTAAAAGGGAAAAGCTCGTAGAGCCAAATTGTTTGCTTTGCATTTTGCAGATGTGTGTGTGAGCAATAAATGGCTTATTCCCAAGTGTAGATTGCAGCTCAGCACAAATCTATAACCTCTGGAAAAAGGCTCATTTAATCTGGGAGAAATTATCTTTTTAAAAGGCAGTGCTGAATCTGGGCTGTAATTGCAACAGTTTTTAAAGGAAAAGAAAAACAGTGGGTGTTTTTTCTCATTTGATATATTACCTATTGCTAATGACCCTCTTTTCTCTTTTCCATTTAAAAGATGGACATAAGCAATTAGCCATATATTGCACAAAAGCGGCATTACCTGAAAAAATAATTAAGATGATCCTGAAATTAAGGAAATCATTTTAGAAGAGAAGCAGGTGCTTAATGGAGGTGAGACCAGCTGTGCTTCCCAGGAACGTGCTTGAAGCGCTTCGTGGAAAATGTGCAAGGCCTCCACACAACGCTGGAAGGGAACGTATAATAATTCAGATAAATTGCATTCTATAAATAGCAGAGCTGGACTCATTAGGACAGGAGACAGATGGAGAAAAGACAAAACTTGTTTGTTTCTTTTTAAGGGACTGTAATGCTTATGGGAAGTGTCAGCTTGTCGTCAGTGAGGGAAAAACCCTCCGGTGCAGGAGCAAGTTTCTTGCTATTAGGTTCTCATCTCTGCTAATGAGCAGCTATCCACGAGAGGCATTCCTAATACTTTGGTTTAGTAATTCCTGCATTTTTCGGGCATAGCCAGACTTACACAGAAGTGTTGCAGTGCTGGAAGTGCGCAGCAGGTGTGGAGCCCCCAGCTGGGGCAATGACACGATGGAGGACAGCATCTCATCTATGGTGCATAGCACTTGCTAACTCCTTTTGAAACAGGTGTTAATGGAGCAGAGGCAGAAAGGTAGATGGAAAATGGGGCTGTGTGGAATGAAGTGGGAGTCATCCACCAAGCTGGCTAAGAGATTATGCCCCAAAGCAAAAACGTACTGGCAATTGGTGGAAGAAATTCTGAGTTTTATTGAACAGAGAAGGTGGGAGACACGGAGACGTTTCTGAGATGCTCTTACATTGGTAAGTAGGAAAAAGGAGAGGCTTTCATGCATGAAGAGAAGTAATGACAGCAGGCAGGTGGGGGGTGCGTGACTGGAATGCAGCTCGGACTGCAGGAGGTAAGCGGAGGTGAGAGGGTTATTGCTTCTGTGTGCATCCGAATATTCAAACCCAGGGAGGTGCTGAGAAGGAAGAAGGAATCCAGCCAAAGTCCAGCCAAAAAGGAACAGACAGGCTGACAGAAAGGGCAAATTGTAGACTGCGCTGAAATCACAGAAGAGGGTGAACTTGTGGGGATGTTTCCAAGTGTGCTGCAATTATGACTAGGCAATTTAAAATGAAGCCATCAGAAGAGGACTGCAGAACTGCCTTCTGTTCAGTCACACACAGTTCTGAGCTCAAATACAGATGCGCTACATGTTCTGTATGAATATTCTGTTAATTAACCTACCTTCAGCTTTTTGCTTATCTGATTTGTGTTTCAGCAAAGCTTCCTTGAAAGATAAGTTTCCAAATTCCAGTAAGCTATCCAAAGAGATTTTTTAAGTATTAGTGTTCCGGAAAGTAATACTACACGCTGCTCAGGCAGCACTGCTTTTTCTTGAGGAGTTCTTAGATTGCCAATTCACCTTGTGAAGTGGCAGAGGAGAAAGGGGATATGAAGGTCATACTGGAGTCAGATAATCACAAACTTATTCAAGGAATGGAGAAGAGCTATACAACTGTTCGTGCTTCATGTATTAAGTAACTACAGTTTTTCTCAGCCTTCAATATAGGGGGCAATGATCCCAGGGCAAGAAGAGGACACTGGAGAAGAGGAAAATAAGTGGTATGGATTGGCAGGATGCCTTTGGGGATTGCCACCTGTTGCAGCTTGCACATAGCTGTAGGTGTCATGTAACAAGCAAATGGTGGCATTAAAACCAGCCTCAGACGTGGAGCAGGTTAACTATCCAGTAGATTAAAAAGAATGAAAGTGTGAGTGAGGAAGCTGAGCCAGGAGAGTGTGAGACCGCACACCGGAGCTCAGGGATCCTCGTGCATAGATCACTTTTCTGGTACAGAGCAAAGAAACCCCTGGCAGATGAAGTGTGTTTCCAGTGGGATAAATGAGCCCTGTATATCAAGAGGGGGTGACATGGCCTTGAGTTTATGGTTAGCAGTACACGTGGTTTAGAGTTCTGAGACCTTGGCTTGTGCAGTCCCACAGCTGTAACTACCATGAAAACCAGGGAAAAACAGAGACAAAATGTAAGGCTTTCATTTCAGAAGGCCTTTTTATCCTTCGTAGCAACAGACAATTTTTAAAAGAAAAATTCTGACAAGATATCCATTTGATAGGGGAGCATTGTTCAGCTTTCAGTTTGATTTGAGATGTCTGAAATATGATAATTTGTGATATGTGCTGAAAAATATGTATATGAGAGATGGCTGATTTAGAAGAGAGTGCTGAAGAGAGGGAGTGATTTATTTGTGTCTGTAGGTTTCTTGTCTTGCTAGTGGAAAACTTGCTTTGAATTATGCTACGCTTCTGGGACAGCATCTTGTTAATGCGAAAACATTCTTTTTGTGTCTACAAATACCTTGGTTTTAGTTCTTCTACTAGCAGGCAAGCTTCACATTTCCTTACCCACCTCATTCATACCTTCATGCTTTTTTTCACAACATCCTTTTTTTTCCAGAAATGTTTTCACAGATAATGCCTGCTTATCAAAAACTCTCCAAAAGTCATCAATCCAGGAAGCACCTTCCAGCTGCAGTCACTGTAGATGTATCTTTGTTGACCATAGGTTGTTTGTGCTTTCCTGTACTCAACAAAACACTTTTAGGGGGATTAATTTGTTGTTGACAATCTGAACAGCACCGTGATCTCCTTGATCTTGTTTGTCTGGCAAGTGCTCTAACGGGATGCTTACATACTCTTCCCTCATCAGCACAGTGTGGTGCCACACCTAATGAAGAAAGAACGATAAAATCTCTTCAAAATGCGCAACAACTTTCTACTAATGATGTGTCCTTGCCTAAAGCAGGGCCCCTTTTTACTGGGGTAGATGGATAAATCCTAATCCTTTGAGATGAGGAAATTAAGACACGGATGCTCCTGTCAGTTACTCAGCATCGCAAAAGGAAACGGCAGAGCTGGGAGTAGCTCCCATTCCTGACGAACTTACATTGCAAAGCTGATGCAGTGACACTGGGGATACTTCATTAAGACATGTCTGTTGCAGCCTTGCAGTGCAATGCTGGTGTATTTCTTTACCTAATATTTGAATTAGAGTCAGCATTTCTCCCTGCCCATTCCAACTGGGGATTCTCGTCTATCTGACATTCTGCATCTTTCTTTCCTTGCATAGGAGTTGTGAGAAGGGTGTGGGTGATGGGATTGGAGCTTGCTCTCTTTGCCTTGTTGTTGGTGACTGTGGAACTGAGATAATTTGAATGAAAACAGGAGTGCAAGTTTGCATCCCAGGCTACAGATGCAAAGTAAGAATTGTAGCAGACAGTCATTGTCCCTTGTCACCTGCTAGACAGGCATATAGCATAGCACAGGTTTCAGAAACAATTGTCCACCCGAAGATGAGCAAAGGGACCTTCAGCCTAGCTGAATGTCCTGTACATGAGTTCCCACATACGCTGCTTTCAACAAGCGTGGCTAAAACATCATGGACATGGCAGAAACCCTTCTTTTTGTGGCATATCTTTCTCGTGGCTGTTCTCTTCTGTGATTAAATAAATAAGTTACATGTTCATTCATACATGCCTTCTCTGCTTCTCTTGCTTCCATTCTCCTCTTCCCCACCTGCAGGCTTTGAATTACTGTACCAGCCAGACGTGGTCCGCCTGTACCTCTCCATCCTCACCGAAAGCCAGAACTTCAACACTCTGGAAGCTGCAGCAGGGGCTTTGCAGAACCTCAGTGCTGGCAACTGGACGGTGAGTGCAGACTCTTCTCTTTAGTCTCTTTTATTTCTTCTGTGCAAGCAAAGAACAAAGCTACATCCATCGCAAGTGCACTGTAACCTTGTGCATTTATGTGTCCTTTAAAAAGGAGGGAGGTGGGAACCCTGAAGAAATTATTTCCATTTTATTTGTCCACTTAAGATGCTTTGCAACTTCTGGACAGATGGTGTTTACATAGTGTCACTTAGCTCATGACAATTTAACCATGAGCTGGCTTTACTACTTAAACCACTTAACCGTTGCCACATCCTTTCAGAAAAGCTTGTTGTTAGATGTTTGTGTTGTGAATACTGAATTCACTGGATTGTCAGATTGCTCAGGAAAATGTAGTCCAAAGTGTCTTCTGCTTTTTTTGTTTTTCTGAGCCATCCCTAGTGCTAATCAGGCAGTTCTCAAGCTAGAAGTGATCATACCTGATCATTTCTAGAGCCCTATGGCTAAGTGGGACTGAGCAGCAGCCTGAAGATCAGGAGGGGGACACTTTGCAGCTGTCTTGAATACAGTTTATTTTAAAATCAACCATGAAAAAGAGTAAAAGTATGAAAGTGGAGGTGGGGGAAGATAGCATGCTTCAGATGTTTTGCCATTCCCTCCAAATGACCTCTTTTTCCTAATCCAGTGGGATGTGTTTTCACACTGAGATGTTTACAGAACAGATGCTAGTGGATGATACTCCTTCTTTCTATTTCTGTTCTCTTTCTCCATCAGCTTGCGAAGTTGTAAGGTGAACTTCCACATCCTTTCTTCTTGGTGCTCGATGAATTTGAATGATGCATTAAATTGTAGATACATCAGCACGATACCTCCTAGCTAGTCTTTGTATTTCAAAAAATAATGAATTACAGCACTGAAATAAATGCCAGAGGCAAGGCAAGGGTGGGTATGTGAACTCACAATACTTTGTGTTGTTTCTTTTTCCTTGTGTGTTCTGATCAGTGGTCCACGTACATCCGTGCAACAGTGCGGAAGGAGAGAGGCTTACCAGTGCTTGTGGAGCTGCTCCAGTCTGACTCCGACAAGGTTGTAAGGGCTGTGTCAATTGCTCTGAGGAATCTTTCAATGGATCGCCGCAATAAAGATCTTATAGGTATTTTCTGAACTTTTCTTACCAGGCTGGGATCTTGGATACCCTTGAGAGATCTCATGGTTTTTTTTGGTCAGTTTGAGGGTTCGTTTTGCACGCAGTTTCCATCAGTGCTCATTACTCTCTGTAGCCACCAAGTGAAGAGTTGTCAAATCAGAATGTATTTCCAGCCCATTCAAACAGGCCATGGCTTAAGGGAGGTTTCTTACTCAGGATTAAAAGTAGATGTGGAGTTTTGCAGGAGAGGGGAGTGTGTGCGTAGCTGTGCAGAGGACTGGGTGGGTTAAGAGGCTGCTTGTCTCTTCCTTAGCTCCAGCTGACATGGCTCGTGCGCCTGGCTGCATATGGTGGTTACAGATGTGTTGTTCCTCAGGTCTGCTATTAAAGATAGAGCAGCAGCCTTGCGCTTGGTGTGCTGAGCTTGCCCGGGGAATTGCAGTGGGCTCTAAAGTTGTCCCCTCCCTTTTTTTTTTTCTTGTGTTCTCCCTCCCCCCTCATCCTTCTGTGTGGTAGTTGCTGTAGAAGCTGGATACCAAACAACTTACCATTGAGATAGTCTCCTTCAAATTAGTTCTTCTGCAGTGCTCACTAACTCCTATCCAGTGGAGTAAATATGCTTTTTTTTTTTTTTTTTCAGAAAGATTCAGCTGTGAGCTGAGTTTTCCTCTGGATGCCTCTATATGTTTAATATATGTTTAAACTGTGACCTTGTTAGGCAAGGAAATATTTGGGACGTATTCAGGGCCATCATCCAAGTTGATGGCAACATGGAATCCTGCCTTAATACATCAAGTTTCTCTTTTAATAGTTCAGAGATGTAGCTAGGCAAATGGCAGAAACCAACACCTGGGAGTGATAAACTCCTGGCTCCCTGTTTTTTCTCCAGTACCATACAATGTGGAGGCTATCTGGACCCAGGAAGAAATACTTTTACCTTTGTTGGATGAAGGTTAATAAATGCGTGGCTGCACACCTTGCCCCAGAAGGCCTATTACAAGGCTAAGTTGAGTAAACCGTGTGCGTGTATTAGCATGAAGATGTGGCATTAGCAGCAGCTACCGGATGCTTTTTGCCTCAGGCACTGCAAAGTATGATAGATGCTGGCTGTAAAAATCCCAATAAAAACTGCATTTTTTCTCCTCACTACCTTTTAACATTCATGATGGAGGAGTTTGTCTTGGATATCAACTCTCAATCACCTTGAAATAATGAATGATAAATACACTGTTAAGTTACAGTCTTGAGGTTCAAAACACTTGCATTATGAAGTTTTTTGATCTGGCAAGCACCCTTGAACTTTATCATTCAGGATGGGAAGCTGAAATGATTATTAGGGCTGAGTAATGGTATCTCTTCCCCTTATCTAGGTAGTTATGCCATGGGTGAGCTGGTAAGAAATTTGCCCAGCAGGCAGCAGAGATCCGCAAAGAACCTGGAAGAGGATACAGTGGTTGCAGTGTTGAATACGATCCATGAAATCATTACTGACAGCTCAGAAAATGCAAGGTCTCTGATCCAGACACAGGGCATTCAGAAGCTGGTAGCTATCAGCAAGTCAAGGTAAGTGACAGTTGAAAGCAAAGTGCACGAGAACTCACTGCAAACCTGAAAATGTTACTATGAACAGCACTGGTTTGCTTTGCAGAAGTATTTAAGCATCCTAGCCTTTCATAAGTGTAGCTAAAGCAATCAATATATACACAAC
The DNA here is from genome assembly GCF_963932015.1 of Anas acuta. Classification (NCBI taxonomy): domain Eukaryota; kingdom Metazoa; phylum Chordata; class Aves; order Anseriformes; family Anatidae; genus Anas; species Anas acuta. The sequence continues at coordinate 10,692,129 of NC_088995.1, read as the reverse complement.
ATAAAATCATACCTTTAATAGGTTTGTCACACACACACACACACACACACACACACAGCACACACAGAAAAAGTGAATTGGGTGAAAGTTTCTGCTATGTTAGGCCAGGACATGTTAGAACATGGCAGCATTCTTTTCCAGGAGTGCCAGTGATGGAATCTGCTCCTTTTAAATAAAATGGTTAATGATATTCAGTAATTATTCTGGCCAAGGGGCTGGTAGTGGTAATTCAAAGTGACAAACTTTCTCTATGTGATATTGTTGAAAAACTGTTCTGACTGCTTTACAGAAAAGTTTGTTTAGCCAAGTTAGACACAAGCTCATTTTTTCGAAATGTATTCAGGAAGTTTTTGGGAGAGTAACTGAAGCCTTTGCTGGGTTATATTTTTATGAAATAAGAAAGCCAAATATCTAGCCCTGCATTATTTTATAGAGCTTGCTTGTGTACCGTCTTATTAAGGAATGGCTGGAAATTCATTTGGGGATTAAAATTTACTTACATTGTCCTAACTCAAATTGCTTTGTAAGGTAAAGCAACCTCATCAAGTTGTGAGGTATATATATAAGTTGATGTGAAGGTTTGAAAAGCAGCTCAGAACACTTGGGGGAACGGGGAAGGGTGTTCTCTAAATACATCCAGGTAGAATTGGAATCCATCTATTTTCTGTTAACTGCAACTGCAGAACAAAAGGGTCATCCTGGCCTCAGTGCTTGCCTAGGAATGCAGTGTTGAGAAAACAGAGATCTGCAGAATTTATGACTTGTTGGATTTCTCTTTTTCTCAACAAATACCCATATATGTGAAGAAGTCACTAAATGATTTCACATACATTCTATAACTCATAGACTCTAAGCACAACTCTGTGAAGTACTAGGTACCAAGATCTTGTTTCACTACAAAGAGGTAGACGTGAATAGACTTGCATTGCTTGATATTTGACATTCTAATTTTGTTTTGCAAATCAGCCAGTCTCCTAGAGAAACAAAAGCAGCATCTCACGTTCTTCAGATGATCTGGAGTTACAAAGAACTACGAAATGCCTTGCAGAAGGATGGGTGGAACAAATCACACTTCCAGGTAAAGATGCTGGGTCTTAGGTTATAGAAATACCTGAGTGGAATGCGTCCTAAGTTAGTCTAATACTAATGTCAGGTAGATTTTGCAGGCTTTGATTCTGTTCCTCTAGGTGATAAAACAATATACGGTAATCTATTCAGTCATAACATCATCCATATGTACTTGCTGGGTAGGTTTTTCAGTGGTCTGTGAAATGCAGCTTTTTAGTTTTTGGAAGTGTGCCACCTTGCATAGGCCAAATGCCCATGCTTTACTCAAGAATTAGCATGTCTTTTCTCCTTTGAAATGTATTTTATTTAGTAGCATAGGGCATATACCTGTTCTTGAAGTGCAGCTTCCTCACCTTCCTTTGTGAAAAGGCTGAGCTCCTTTTACAGACCAACAATAGAGCCTTGTAGATAATGCAAGAATAAATAAATAAATCCAACAACAAATCTATATGAAAATAATTTAAAAATATATATTTCACTGCCATATGATCAACAGAAGTGGGACCTAGCAGTGTTCCATGATCTTATTCCATACTGTTGGTTAGGTGATTTTTTTCTAGTTCAATTTCCCAGAGCGGCAATTTCATATTTATGTGATTTTCGTCTTGCAGTCTGTTTCTACAACTCCGAAGGGTTCCAAGGGTACTGCTGGCAGGTCTGCCTATGACGACAGCACTTTGCCTCTGGTGGATAAAAGTCAAGGTCAGTTCTGCTCATTATCACTTTTTGTATTGTGCTTTGCTTGCTTGCTTGCTGAATGTGCCACATCTGTTATAGAAGTGAAAAGGAGGGCAAGGAGTAAGGGGGTAAACATATTTTATTTATGTGCTGCTTTTTCACTCCGCAGTCACAAAATGGGCAGTCCTATTAGCTCGATATAGGTAGTATTCCTTCCCCTGTGAAATGCATGCTAGTGATATTGCATACAAGTTGAGAAAACAACATAATCAGTTAAGTCTTCTTAGGAGAATTTTGGATAAATGTGAAATGGAATATAGGGGAGAACAGCTTTTTTTGACCATGTTCTTGCTTTCAGCCAGGCAGTGGGCTTGGAATCTTAGTACTGGAGTTTTTCCTTTCTAAATAAATGTGGCTGCTTTGGCAATGCTTCTTCCTCTACTGTGCAAGTTTTTTCATTTGAGATGGTTTATCCAAATGCTAGTTAAATCTAACTGTTGTTTGTTCATCAGGTCTGACGCAGCTGTACCAACACTGGTGTATAAAGCTTCAGCTTTAGTTTCATTGTGACTGCTTTGTCTCTGAGTCTAGTTCTGGTTTCTAATACTCAGATATCTAAATCTGTAGTCTCCCTATGATAGTGTATCATATTGCACTTAACCCTGTTTAACTGCAGATTACTGCAAAAAAAAAATACAAACACTGTGTTGCCACCTTCTGTCTGTTTGATCAAATTTGGCAGATTATACAGACAGAGAATGACTATGGTCAGATCTGCAAATGGATTGTAAACTTTTTATTTTCTTTGTGGGTTAGCTTTCTGTTGGCTCAGCAGGCTGCTTGATTTGTTCCTGTGACTCAGAGAGAAGCTTGTTAAGTGGTAGGTAGTCCACAGCAGAAATGGTGTTTCTGTTACCACATGGAGAGAGGGAGCTCTGTATTGTAGTGCCAAAGCAGAAAATAAGGGTTACGTGTGCTGTCTGGAGAGCTTAAATCAAACTTATCTTTCTGAATGGATAGCAGTTGATTGCAGGCTTACTGTAAAAGACTATACAGCACTTTATGGACTTCTCTGTTCTGTGACTAATATACAAGTACCAGGTGTTGAGAAAAAACAAATGTAACTCAGGTAGTTTCAATGTTTCTTTTTTATAGATAACGAGAAGGCTGGGAGTCATGATATGATACCTATGGATGAACTTGGCCCAGGTAAATTCAGTCATAGATCAAACCCTCTGTCTGTTTCAGTAGAGCACACTGTCACTCACAGGAAAGTTCAGCTATTTCTCTGGGTGATACTCGTTCAAATGGATAAAGCTGACATTTAAAAACAGAACATTACCTTACAAAAGATTGGTCACTTTCACTTTTTTTTCTTTCCTTCTTTTTCTTTTAAGTACGCCTATTGTGTACACACCGATTTCTCCACTACTTTAAGCATAGAATGGAGAAATCTTGTCCTAGCTTTCATTCTAGCTCCTGGCTCTTGAAGCAGCCGCATTCCATATTACAGATCTGTAAACCTGGAGATGCAGAAGGAAGAAGCTGTAAATTTACTTCAGCATGACACTTAAATCCATTCTGCCTTTGTTTTGTATAGGTAATAACAAAAATGTTAGTACATACAATGCTCTGGGCTCTGCCTTTTATTTACCTGCATCTTAAGTGTGCATGTATTTTTCTCCAGCCAGAGAACAGACAACTGCTGTCAACTGAATGCTTTCAGACTGATAAACTTTGCAGTTTACAACTTGTAGGGTGGTGGTGTTTTGTTTTTTTTTTTCTTTACTTAGGTAGGTAAAGGTGCTCTGTGTTCTTAGGAATTTGCTTTAGTTCTTTTAGTTGATAGTATTTGTATTTAAATGCTTATATGAATGACTCCAAATCAAAGTTTTCTATACTGCTATTTGTAGCAAAAAAGAACATCTTGTCACTGCAGAATTCAGTGGGTTTCCATGCTGTGCACATGTTAAAGGTGCCCATCTGTTCAGCTGGGCCCTTCCAGCCAGGGTGTTCATCCTCCTCCCCTGCATTGTGGAAGACCAGGCTTGTTCCAGAATGTGACCATCTTCCTGCTGCTCTTATATTGCCTCTTTTTGTTATGGTTCAGCTCTCTTCGAGCCTGTGGCTTTACTGCTAACCCATGTTTCCTCTTTTTCAAGACTGCAAGAAGTAACATGCTGTTGTGATCTCAGCTTGTTTCCAATGCCATGGACTCATCCTTCTCTGTAAACGAAACTAATTTGCTATTAGTGTGGCTAGGGAGGCAGAAGAATTTGTTCCCCATCAGCTGGCAGTACTGGACCAGTCAGTTTCCTATTGTTGGAGAGCCTGGGCAGAGCTTGGTTGTCCTGAGCGATGGAAAAAGCGTGTATTACGAGTTACTGTGGGATGCGGTAGACAGCCCAGCACACAGATACCTCAGGTCTGTCAGACTTTATCAGCTCCAGACAAGTGACTCTGTGCACGTTAATCCAAAGATCATCAATGTATATTGTCACAGTGCTGCCTCGGGGTGGCTGTGACCCTGAGCTGTCTGGAGAAGCAGCAGAACTGTGATCTCAAGGCTGTATGCCAAATTTTCTTGGTTCTCTAAAACTGTATCTGTGCCGTAATTAACCTACAGTCATTCAGACGAGAGCATTTGAGATTTCAGAACTGTTCAAAACAGAGACACAAAGTTCAGATGCACCTCTCTTAGATGCCTGTCTTTAGGCATAACTTCTTCTTTCTTCTTCTTTATGATGGGTGTAGAGGTTTGATCTTTAAAAGTTGAGAGCTGTGAGGGCATAGATGGACTGGCATTCAGCATGCATTTGGTTGTGTCATTGGTGATGACATAAAAATGTCACTGCAGAATGAATGGCAGATATTCAGTAAAGCAATACAGAAGACAACAAGGAGAAAGTTGAGACAGAGGAATAAAAAAAGCTAAGAACGAGAAGTGCCTCTGCTGCCAAATATAACTTGTCTATAAACTGCATTGTATTAACTCAGAAAAATGCATTGATACTGTGGAACAGTAGGATCAGCATAGGTCTCCTTCGTGCCACAGAAACAGAGGTAATTCTGTTAACTTATTTGGAATTAATCTGATTCCTGGGAGACGCAGTGCTCGCTAGTTTCATTGGAGAGCTCTGGACCTTGAGGCCCTTAGGTATTACTTCTCTGATACAGCCTCCTTCAAGATATTTTTTATTTTTTATCTCATTTTATTAGGTGAAAACATGAACTTCCTATCTCTGCCGCTGCATATCTTGACAGAATTGTAGCACAGAGCTTGGTTTTCAGAAACACACAATCCATTACTGCTGATGTGTGTGGCACCATCAGCATGCAGGCCACACAACAATGGGTTTACAGTATGAACTGCAAAATATCTTGGAATTTGGATATGAAAAACAAAGTTCTTGACTATTCTTTGTTAGATTCCTGGCGCTGTGCAAAAGCATGGTGTTCCTGTTGTTGCTGCCATGGCTAAGCAGGGCTGTGTGTTTGTTTGTTTGTTTTTTTCTTTGTTTTTAGTAGTATTAAGAGACTGTTGTGCTTTTTTTTGTGTGTGTGTGTGATTACATATCCCTTATTCTGACCTTGCTCACTGGGGTGTATTACAGCTGCCATACTTTACCTCAGTAGCTGTTGCTTTCTGGGGGTGGGTTAAAGGTTTCCCTCTGCATCTTAGCAGTTCATTTAAAAATTTGTTGGGATCAGCCATGATAGCAGTACAGAAATGCAAAGTGATCTGGTACATCACAGGGAGTATAATTAATATCTGACTGCAAAGAGCAACCTCTCAGTTCAGAGTTTGCATTGTTGGGAGTCAGGATGTTTCCATCACTTAAACAGACATACGTGAACTATTTACTCCTAAATGAATGACCAATCTGTAGTAGCTGACTTACTAGCAACATTCATGCCAGTCATTTTAATTATTGGTCATGTGTTCCTCCACACACGCTGGCTGGGTGACTGGATGCAACTGGAAGGGTTTGGGTTTCTTCTTTTTTGTTCAAAAGGAATAGCCAAGAGTGTTAGCTGTCTTTGTTGTCAATATATAACTGTAAGTGAAGTTCTGTGTAGCACTGATTTTTATGCTTTAAAATCTGCATAATGCATGTGTAACTCTAATACCTTAATTATTTTTAGGCAGCATGGGAAAGTAGTCTTCTACTATCTGTAATGTCAAAAATATACATTACCTCAGGTGCTTCTTGCAGGTCTGTGTGCACTTTGATTCATGAGACGTAGGAAAACTTGAGCTCATTTAAACCCGACTGTGTCCAGCACAGATGCTGTTCAGGACCCGGTGCTGTGACTGGTGCGAGTCATGGTAGCTGCATGCACTTCTGTCATGTGGGCAGGTGAAGCCACTTTCTGACAAGGAAGTCCCACAAAAAACTTGATTTATTTTTTTCTTAATGACCTTTTCAGGCAAGTAATACACCAAGGGATGAGCATTCTGTGGTAGCTTTGTAAAAACATTTTAGTGGTATTCTAAGAACCTAGTTCATCAGAACATGAAAACACTAATGATCCCTCAATTACATAAAGGAAAACAAAGCCTATGGGGAGCTGTGATTGTTTTTACTCCATATTACAATGCTGCAAAAGCAGAGCAGGACAGGATCTATTTGTTACTGATAATGAAGGAAATTTGGTGCATCAGGAAAATAAATTAAGATTGCATTGGTGGACTGATTCAAAGCAGAGGTTAGGAAATAATTAGAGCTGGGTCTTCATAATACCCTCTCACACTTTTCCTCTGTGTGTTAATTGCACTTTAATATTGTTTTTAGTTGTCAGGAGAAAAAGCACCAACAGGTGCTACTTTGTAATGAAAGACAGTCCTAGCACAGCAGGATTCGCATCAAGATTTCTTCCAACTTGACAGTCTCCTTTTCTCAGTGCTCTGAAAGGGACTGTTCCAAATTACTGTTATGTCCTGGTTGCAGTCAGGCTCAGGAAGAGTGGGAACATGCTGCAGAGCATTCAGAGAATGAACACAGCCAATTAATCAGGCTGCTAAGCAAGGAACACAAGATTTGAGCTGAATTTGGAGCTCATTAGCCACAGGGCGTGAGATGACAACTTGCTGCTTTCCTTGGGCACGCTACAAAACTGCAGCAGACTGGGATGAAAACAGTGCTGCTTGCTAATGAATGCCAGCATCTGGCAGTGATATTAAAAAAAAAAAAAAAAAAAAAGGCTTTTCTGTTTTAAGCTGGTAAAAATAAAATTTCAGAGCTGGAGCACGTGTGAAAAGTGGGCTGCCAGCATCTTTGGGTGTTGATGGTTTATTTTCCCCTGTTTCTTTGCTGAATACTGCTAGCATCAGCTCTGTTTCTGCTCTTAGTAGTGTTTCATGCCCGACTGTCATATTATTTCTCCTCAGATGGGTACTCCACCATTGATCACCGGGACAAGGAGCGCAAGTACAAGACCAGTGATAACACAGGAGATGCCTCAGAAAAAGAACCTTTAAAAGTGAGATTCCTCTTACTGCTGAATGCTAGTTAGTCCCTTTAAAAGAAACAGAGCCTGGTGTCCTCCACAAGAAATACATAGTAGTTAATTACAAGGGGACTTTTAAGGTTGTTTTTTGTGTGTCTGTGTATGTGTGTGTTGGTTTTTTTTGCTTGTTTGATGTTAAGTTAAAGGCACCGTTTTATAATTCAGCAATTGGATAACTAGAAATAAAACCAAAAAGCTGTTTTCCATTGCAGGAGAAAATTCAGGTAATTGGTAAAGGGATGAGGCTATAAAAATAGGAGGCATTTGTTTGTTCTGTCACTTTTGTGCAGGCAGCATTCCCTAGCTCTAAAGTGAATAACTGTGTTCAGACTTTATTCCGAGAATAGCCCCTGCAAACCATCACGCTGCTTTATTGTTTTCACCACGAGACGTACGTGTGAATTTGTGTGTCTGAGTAGAGCAGGGTGGTGAACAGCATTCGTTTCACCAACACTCAGGGTCCTGACAGTAGACATTGGGCATGGGCCAAAAAGATGGAGAGGGAGGGAGAGATGTGCATACTTAGGAGTGTTGTCTTCTAAAAACAAAATTTAGACAACCTTCTAGTTGGTAGAAAAAAACAAACAACAAACCTTCACAGCTTCACAAAGCCTTTTGCGTTGTGTGTTGTGTGCAAATGTCGCTTAGTGGGTTCTGTTTAATTCCTGTTGCATTGCTATGCCTTTTCAGTAGATTTGTTTATTTTAAAAGCTGCTTAATGCTTTTAACAATGCTGTGGCCATCACTTCTCCCTGGCCTCAAAACTAGCTTGTATTTTCTCCTGGGTAGGTCATTCCTGAGGGGGGGGGGTGTTCCTTCAGTGAACCAGGAATCCATGGCAGGAAACACTGCAGTTAGTCTGTAGAAAGCCGTCCTTACTAACCTTCAGCACGTTGCTGATAATATCTGTAAATCCAGGTGATTCGGGCTCAGTGGAAACAAACTTCAGTCGATTGAAAGGAAAACATACTACATTGAACAGAGGAAATAAAAATGTGATTTGAAGAAAAATCTTCCCATAGAATTAGGAAGAGGTCCTGCTGTATCAGTCTGCCTGTGCTAACTTGCCTGCTTATGCATTACCTGCTGTGTCCTCCTTTCCTCTGAAGGTATACCCTGCAGAAAAGTTTAAACCCAGATGCACTTTTTTAAGCACAGATCACCGTTTTACCATTTGCTAGTTCTGGTTGTAACTGCGCCTTGTTGGAGGCTGCCCAGTTAGCTTTTTTAATATAATCACTAATTGTCTCGTGACAACTCCACAGTGCCAACCAGGGCTTCCTGTTTTGAATCAGCAAGTGAATGCCCTAGAGTAACGTGGCTGATATGAAACACTGGCCTGTTTGCTTCAGCTGCTAGCTCGCTTCTTTTCTCCTTTGGCCAGTTCTAGAAATAAGTGAAGATTATGGCTGTGTATTGTTTAGGAGGCCTCTGACACCAAAAAAGCTTTTTGCAAGAGAACGGCCACTACAGTTTTCCCATTTAGTCATCTTGCAGCTCCTTTGATAAGTCTAGACATATGGTGACACCTATTAAAGGAATCCACTAGCAAAAACCTTTCTGCTTAAGCTTTCCCAATGCATTTCTGCTTGACAAAGTGTAGCGAAGACAAGAGGAACAAAATCTCACCACTCCCCTTGGAAGTGGTTGTGCTCTTTCAATTGTTTTTTAGAGCTGATACAACTGAGCTGATTACTAAAGGCATGCAGCATGCCTCCCTGCTCCAGTGTTACTCGGGAGTGGCAAGAGATAGCCCAGCTTGAACCAGTGCTAACGGTATGGACTTCCTAGTCCCCTTATCACAGTTCCATTGTATTATAAGGATGCAGTGAGAGTGGATGCACTAAGCGACATAAGAATTTTGATCAATAGGAGCTTGACAGAAAATGTCTTTATAAAGAAAATAGGCTAAGGAAGAAGTAGCAAATGCTTGTGTTATTTGCCACTCGTTTCATGAAAGTGGTTTAACACAATCCTCAAAATTGTGTAATTCAGCCCAAACTCCCAGTGTATGTCTGAGGTGAAGTACAACCCAGAGCTCCAGGGAGCAGCTGCTTTGCTTTCATAAGAAAGGAATAAAAAAATATTTCACCTCAGCGATGTGCCTGCCACACACAGTCTGTACTGCCTCCAGGTTTTAAGGATAAAGGATAGCCTGAATTCAGCCTGTTGTGTGCCTCAAGGGTCTGCACTGGTATGTCCTCAGTTAGAGCAAAGCCTGAGCAGCTGCTACTCTTCCTTCTTCCTATCCTGTGAAAGAGAAATATATCTGTGGGGTCTTCTGGCTTGTGAACTGTTCAATAACCATGGCTCTGAGGCTCAAGAGTGACCAAGAATTGTGAATAATGATGGCAGGGAAGTGCAGCCTTTTAGCTGCTGCAAGTGCTCTTGTCAGTATTGTGCCTTTGCTGATCTTGTTTCTTTCTCTACCACTAATTTTCCCTTGTGCTCCTTTGAGCTGACTTGTTTGGTGGTTTTGTTTGATTAATCCGCTCTGTTTTGCCTTTAACTCCTCACCCTGTGCTGCAGAATGACACAAATAGGAAAAACATTAACAGGAGTAACAGGGCTTCGGTGAATCTGGTGGATGCCCGTGACATTAAACCCCAGCCTGTTGACTCTTGGGTCTAATTTGCATGCATGGTAGGTTATTTCAATGGTAATTGGTGCTAGTGATTAACTTGTCTCGTGCATGATCTGTATCACTGTGGAATCTCTTCATGGCTAACTGCTAACTGGGTCCTTTCAGACAAATGATAATGCATTTGAAAAAGCGGTGTTTATATTATTCAGCATGTCTTCAATGAAATGCAATCAAACACCACTGTTTGATTAAAAAATAACCTGTCAAATAACCAGACAGCAAATTAGTATCTTGAATGATTGGTTGTCAGCTGAAACATGAATAATTTCTCCTTGTTAGGCCATGGGAGTGAATTTGAATAGTGTCTTCCTGATTCCAACCATTTTTCCCCTCCAGACTCATTATAAGGACTAGCCTGAGACTTAAGGAAAACTATCCTCGACTGTTCATGGATGTCCCCTGAGTTTCCCATGAATTACACAGCCCTGCCCACCTGCCAGAAAGCTGCTGCCTGTACAGTGACTTTGTGAGGGGAGATGGTTTTGGTTACACAAGAACCACTTAGCCACAACTCCCACTTCCTCATTCTTTCTTTTATTGTTGTTATTAAAAAAGGCACCTTTCTGTCACTTTCTAGCCCTCTGCCTTCACCATGTGCCCAGCTCCTCTGTAATGTCAGTAGCCCTTCTTTACTCCTGCCGCTGCTCATCTGTCTCCCCCTGTCTTGCTAGGCAGCCCTGTGCTCTGGTGCCTTCCATCACTGTCCGTGGAGATGCAGTGCTCCGTTTGGGGCAGCAGGTTTTGTGCCCCTGGCTATTGCTAAAGGAATACCAAAGTGACAGTTCATAAGGCACTGGGCAACTTTCCCAACAGAGTGGACAAGCAGGCCTTTAAGGCCTAAATTCCAAATCACGAAGCATCCACCCCCGCAACTGTACGTGGAAATGACTTGCATTAGTGCAAGTATGTTCTGGGACTTTGCTGCTGGCGTGTCCCCCCCCTTCTTCTTTGAAGAGTCTAGTAAAGGTGCTGTGTATTTGCATCTTGTTTCTGTTCCTGGGCTGGAAGCAGCTGGCCAGAGCAGTTTTGCAACACCACCAGGTACCCTCGTGCAGCTAGGAGCAGACCCAGCACTGCTGGCCTCCCGCAGCTGGTCGGCACTGTGTGCTCAGCCTTGTGGGCCCAGCCAAATCTGTGTGTAGTGCCTGTATGCTGCTGTATCTGTGTCCTTCCTCTTAGCAGTGAAGGTGTATGGGTGGAACTTTGACAAACAAAATCTGTGCTCATTTTCTCCCAGTCATACCCTTCACCAAACACATATACTGGGGATAGATTGGCATTTCCAGCCACTGTTCTACCACTGGGTGATGGAGATCACCGATGTCATGTTACTTGTTGGTATTAATCAGTTCTGACTTTATTTTGCAGGGCTAGAGTCCAACCACATTTTTTTTAATTGAGGGGGAGGAAAAAAAAGATTGAATTGACACAGAGGATCTCATCAGTCACCACTGCCATTCAGATCTGGAGGGCGCTGCATCACTGACAAGGCTGCAGATTCTAAGAGGATGGGGGGAGAAAACACAACTGACTGCCATTGCCAACCCCAGAGCACCATGCCTTACAGCGAGACGATTTGCTTTTTAAATCAGTTCTATTCCCACCAGACATAGCCGCCTCCCCTCTCCCTCCCACTCCTGCAAGAAGAAAGCACGCAAGAACAGAGAATCCAAGCTTCCATCTAGCTGCCTGCACTCTTAGGTGACTCTTACGTGCGGATGGTGTCGAGTGTGGGAAATGAAGGTCATGCAGCAGCAAAGAGGACAGCTTCACAAGGGAAAGAGAAACTGCAGAATATTTGAAATAATATCATAGGCGTAGTCATGAAGATAATAGCACTTTTCTGCTTTGGGTCTCATTGTTTTGTTTTATTTTTTTTGGGGGGGGGATTTATTTGAACTGTGAAATCTAACATTTTTTAAGAGTTTTTGAAAAATGTTGAGGTTTTCTTCATTATTTCCACAGGAAGTGCAGGAATGTTGAGTTGGATTTATTGAATTTCAATGAAGAGAGAAAATACAGAACAAAAACTATTAAATGCTGGTCAAAGGAACTGGAGAGTAGATAACAAAATTGATGCAAGCTGTATAATCTGCTTTTAGAGTAAGCTATATCAATCACAGTGCTATATTATTGTTATAATCTGGTGTACGATACTTCTGCCTTTTGAATTCTGTAATGGCTCTGTTTTTATTTCCACATGTGGAAAACAGTTCATTGAAGGTTTCAGTGTCCCCGGTTCAGAAATCTATGCTGAGAAGTGGAGTTGGCTGACTTTTTATTTTCTTGCTCTCAAAGGTTGCAGTAAGGAGCTTATACATTTTAAATGTTGCATTGATAACAATTAACAGTTTCTTTTGCCATAGCTCTTAACACATTGGAAGAAATAGGAGCTTCTTTTCAGGATTATTTTGAACATGCTATAAGTTTTAGATGGGTCTACCACTTACATTTAATGGTAAATTTATCGCTGTTGGATCCATGTTTGCTTTGGGCTGTGGATCCTGATGAAAAATGCCGCAAAGGGAACTGGTTTGGCGTTTTTTAAGTCACCATGATTTCTGTGTTCCTTTGGTTTTGTTTTGAAATTACATATTTTAGTTGGTATGAAAATCATCCATGTGCAAAAGTTCTCCATGGCATGCTCTGGACAGGGAGGAATTTTTACCTCATGAGAACATACGCTGCATATACCACATCTGGTAATACAACGAACTAAGTGACTTCAGATCACTGATTTTTCTCCAGGCATTGGTCAAGGGAGGGCAGAAGAGAGTAAGAACCAAATGTCTCACTGGTAGCATCAGAGGACTTTTGCTGGTTTTGTTCAGTTGCCGCTGTTCTTGTATGCCACACTTAATTCTAAACAAGCTCCTAAAAATGGTGCAACTGGAAAGCACATTTTTGAAGCTAGCAAACATCATTTGGGGTTTTCAGTGCCTGCTGTTTCCTTTGTAATTAAAAAGGAGAAATATTCAACAACCTTGCATCACCCAAAATATTACTGTAATAGTAAACGTCTGAAGCTTTTGTAAAAAAAAAAAAAAAAAAAAAAAAAAAAAGCAAGTACCAAGAGCTTTGTATCTTCTTGAGTATATTAAAAATTTGACATGAATACATATATATAAATAAAAAAAAATCTATATATCTATATATATATATTGTTGTGCAGAGGATAGGTTAACAAAACCATGTAAAGTAGTTTGCAGGAGAGGGAAGCATTTGTTGATTCAGGGAAAAAGACTGATGCCAGAAGCTGTCAGTGATTTGGATGACACACGTGCTCCTTCGGCCCCTCCCTTTTGACCCTCATCTTCTACGTACATTACAGTGGTCACTTCGGGATCCTAGGGAAGGTGAAGTCACTTGGAGCAAATTAAGATAGCAAAGTTGGGGGGGGAGGGTCACCTGCATGAGAGTCCTCTTGGACCAAAGATGCTTAGCAGATCAAGGGAAACAAAGAGATGCGTCTGTGATTATCTGCATTTGTGTCAGGGGCAGTGTCTCTCTGTGTGTAGACATAAAGTGTGGCAATGAAACCAGAAACATAGTCTGACTGTATATTAATTATATCAATGGTGCTCTTTTCATACTTGTTCTGCCAATACGCGGAGACCCTTTTAACCAAGCTACACAGAAACGTTTTATATCACTTTTGGTTATGTATTTGGTGTATTCTTTTTGTATATGAAAGGATTTTTTTAAAAACGTTCAGTAATTAGCAATGGAACCTGCTTTGTAGCTAATTAGAACAGTGTAAGAGAAGGGCCATGCTGTCAGTCTGTCCCTGATCTACTTCAAACCATATTTACCAAAGGAGTCTGAGCAAAAGTTCGCTTAAAATAAAGACCTGACTGTTGAAAGGAGTCTCTGCTAAGACTTTGTGATTTAGTGGTTGTACAAATATTTCAAAGCCAGCAAGAGGTTAATAGAAAACCGCAGGAAGGGGGAAGTGACCTGACTAGGGGCCGATGGTGTCCATGACCTCCTGTCCCATTATAGCACGTGGCTCTCAGTGGGGCACTACTGGGACATTCAACATCTGGTTGGGAATCTACTCTGGGCTCTGTCACTAGTGAGCCAAACACGAAGGAGAAGGAGCAAATTCAGACCCTATCCAACCCCCCCAGCCCCCTTCCCACCCCTTACCTGCCCCTCAAGTGCTTTTCATATTTATACTGCATCTTGTGATAAGCAAACAAACTTCCCTATCAGGTGAGATGGAATTGGCTGCCCAGGGTCATTGTAGCAAACTGTTCTTCTTTCTTTTCCCTAGGATAAGTGTTCTTGGCAGCCAGGGTTCTTGAGAGTTGACAACAAGGTTTACTGCAACAGGAAAGCAGAGGATAGTGTACCGAGAGGTGAAATACCAAATCCATGTGCCAAGACTTCCCCTGGGAATCACGTCTTACCCTTACCCTTCCCATGCCTTACAGTAATGAATGATTCCAAGGTATGTAGCAATAACCAAGAACCCATCATTTACATTACTGTGTTTTTCTCTTCTCACCAAACTGTTGTTTGGATGTTGAGGAAGGTAAACGGACTAGGGGTGACTTGTATATGAGACGATCACCTTGTACGATCAGTTCACCAGCTAAAATCTGTACCAAGATACGCTGAACCAGGTCTGGTGATTTATCTGATGCCCTTGTTATCTGTGGCAACAAGCTCACTTCTGGAAGGTGCTGGTGGGATGTGTGCCCCCGCCTGCCCTTACCTCTCCCCTTGTTGATGTGAGTGTGACTGGGCCGTTTGAGCTGTTCTGGAATGTGGGTAAATAAACCAGTAATTGTTGAGTTTATTTTGGCAGCAGGGACTGTATGTTAAGAAGGGAAAGTGGCAGTGTGTGTGACTAAAGCTGCAGTAGGGTCTAGAGCCTCCTGCTAAAAGGTAGGCAGCGCTTTTTAGGGCTCAGGAATGTGACCTCCTCTTTCTGTTGGCTCCACTGTGAAAACTGGAGGCAATCTGCCTGCAAAGGGATGGGGTAGAAGAGATTTCTACCTGAAGAAATTCTAGTAGGAGGGGTGGTTGTGGAAGGAAAAGATGATGTTGCAAGACTCCTAATAAAGAGGAGGAAGAGATTTGATGGCCCAGTGAGGGCTGAGATAACACAGGGGAGGGGAGAGACGTCTGATGGCAAATAATAACTGCAGAACTTTCATGCCAGGGAGGTGGCTTGCACGTCTCCCAGGTATATTCACTGAACTGTGGAGGTTAAGAACAGATAATCAAAAACAACAAAATCATTTAATGCTGATGGGGCCATTACGTGTTAAGACTCCCCTGGAGAAGCATCAAGTTTGGCTGCTAACACATAGCAATTGTCTTTGTGCTTACAGCTTCCCAGGTTGGTCTGCCTGTGCAGAATCCAGCACAAAGGCAAGGCTTCAGAACATTTTGTTTCTGTCTTGGAGCTAAATAGCAATTTAGCCAAAGTGTAACTTGACTAATCAAAGATGTGTTGCCAGCTTGAAATGCTCCCCAGGGAACGGTTTGTGCAGCCAGAGGTCCCGATCTTCCATGTCCTATGGGCAAAACACCTGCCTATCTTAGTTCTTCTCTTGTGCACTCAGACTTGCAGATTCTGAATGTGTGCATCAGGAAAGTAAATCATGTCCCCTTTGCCAAGACATCATAAAAGGGATTAACTTTGGGACTAGGACCTGACTTGCTGTAAGTGATGCATCAAGAAGGCGGGGTGGCTTGTTAGAGTCAGTCAGGAAGTTCTTGCCAATTATGAGGAGTAGTTTTCAGAGATGCTTTCCAGCATGCATGGCTTATGCTGGGCAAAGCAGTTTTCACTCCTACAGCAGTTTTGTGAGCTTCAAGGTGGTGAGTTTCCTTCTGCTACTTGCCTTAAAGTTGAGCTTACAGGTTCAGCTACCTGTGAGAGAGGCACATCTTAAACCCTTAGGGTAAGCAAAGCTTCAGAAGCCAAACGGGCGCATTAGAGACTGATTATAGTCTCTTCTGCTAACTGCCCACTCAGTGAAAACTATAGCGTGCCAATAGGTTCAGACAGCAGTTTTGTGCTGTCGGGGCTGGATCCTGCTCTCACAGCTTTTGGAAGTGTTTATATAGGCATAGTTTCTTGCCAAGTTTGTTTATTTTGATGCCCCTAAAATCTGGTTTTTCTTCGACAGAGAAACTCTCAGATTTATTGGTACAGTAACTAATATAGTGCATTTAAAGGGAAAGGTGTTACAGACCTCTTTTATTCTGTCTCGTTTTACATCAGGGTAGGATGTTAGGTCCAGTTGCAAGGTGAGGAGGAAGATAGTGCAGATACTACAAGGCCTGCCAACCTGGTTCTTACTGTTCAGAAAAGCGAAGTAACTAGACTAAGAAGCTTACTGGTAATTAGTAGCTAATGTGTTTGTAACTATCATGTGCCTTAAAATTTTCATGGTAGGAGAATAAAAAACAAATGAACAATGTGTTTTCTGTAATACTACTCAACATTCTCTCTGTAGTTTAGACTGGTGGGGTTTTGCATTGTATTTACACTGTACTATAAACTGAAACACTTAGAATGGTTTGATTTTACCAGTATGGAGAGGAAAAAGAAAAAAAAAAAAGGTGGATTATGCTTTTCATAGAACAAATGTTACCGTGACAGAATGTATTATTATTATAGGATCTTTCCATAATGCAGACAAGTAGAATGCTTGTTAGAAACCAGGTATGTAGGATAACAATTTGGTGTGTTTTCAATAAACCATGCCTGGAAAGAATACATGTGCCATTGGTTATCTTTTTGTTACAATCAGGTATCTCAAATATTCTTTGGCTTTGCAACAGCAGTTTTCTGTGGCAGGGAATTATTCAACACTAGCTGAGGTCGGCACTCTGTGTTAGTAATAGGTCAGTGGTAATGAGGGCAATTGGAATATCCTTTAAACTAGTACAGCTGAAAATTTTTGATTCATTGCCATTTGGTGGAGTAGTAGCAAAAAGTCCTGTAAGGGCCTTGGACTCTAGGTCATGGTTTTTTTTCCTTTTTAATGTATAAGCACATTTCTATGAGAAAGAAATCTCTGTCACTGTTCGGAGGACTGCAGGTTTAGGACCACAAGCCTAACTTGCTGATGGTTTTTCAATTTGAGAAGCTATTAATCTTTTCCAATTTTGTTGTAAAATTTGTTTAAGTTTACAAAGATCTCGCATCTCTGAAATGTCTGCAAGTATTCTCGCAAATATAACTGTAAAAGAATAACAGAAGATCTTTAAGTTTGTCATAGCTTAAGTTTGTCATAGCTATGTATGAGATTTGGTTAAGATGAGAAATTGTTATTTCAGGGATGTGCCAAGTAACTTAATTTCGTTGCCACGCTGGGGAAAAAAATCCCGATACTGAAAAGTCAGCCATGAATTTCAAGAAACAGCCGGTTACTGACAAATCTTTTCTGGGTGATTATCCTGAGGACTGCCTCTCGTAGAGAGACTGATCACCTGAACATACCATGCTTACTGATACACCTTTGTGAATCATGACAAAGCCCTATAAATCTTGACGTGAGTGTTGTGCAAGGTCTTAGAATGGAGGTCAGATTTTCTGTGATTTAAAGGTAGTCGAATCACTGCTGGCCACTAGAGTTTGCCATACATTAATGCCTGCTTGTGCCATTCATTCACAGGACTGTAAGGTTCCATTTACTTGTGGATGCTTGCTGACAGCACTGGGAAGGTTGTCTTCAGCTTGCCTTCCCTCCTTATTTCAGATATCCTGAGTGCATCCCCAGGAGTTTTGTCAAGTCACCTACAGGTTGTGTTCTTGCAGCTGGAGGATCTGTTTTCACAAGCGTTGGTGGTAAGATGTGGACTCCTGAGCTTAGCCTTCCTCCTAGGTATCACCACTGGTGTTCTACTGCAATGAGGAATCTGATTTTTTTCTTTGTGGGTGTACTAACATGGTAATGAATAGCAGATGTTATAGGTAAGATACTGAGCTTAAACAAGTATGTTGTTTCTCCAACTGACCTTTTATAGCTGTCAAAGTGATTTCGTTTCCAGCTTATCACAGGTTGGGTAAATGGAAGCAGTGAGTCCTGCGGGTGAAAGGTTGACCTGGTAACAACGGGCAAGAAATACCACAGTCCTCGTCTGTTTCAGGTTTTAGCAGTGTCTTAGGGGAACATCCTGTCATCACTGCTTCCTTCCCCAGTGTCATCTCTGTGTTATTAAAGCACAGCAATGGCAGAATCTCGGTGTGGTACAGGCTGACCGTGGGGGATTTGTTAAAATGGGAAGTTGTGTTACAATTAGACCATCAGCTGAGCTGCAGAGGCAAAGACACTAACATTCTTTTACTATGTTTAGTATGTGTGCAAAGCAAACAGTAAGCTGTTACTCATGATACTTTATTTACTGATTCTTAATTGATGGCTCAAATCAACCAAACAAGCACACATCACAGCCCTGTGGCGCCATCTCTGTTGGGAGAGGTCTGATCTCGGTCACCTCTTGCAGCTCTTGCAGGGATTTCTCTATGTTCGCTTCACTGCATCTGATGTTTATGACTCACTGCTCAAAATTTTTCAGTGGGGTGCTTTCACTTCCTGGTATCAGTGGGAGAAAGCAGTAGACCCTACACAAACATATGGCTGCTGTTTACTCTGCTGTTTACTCTGGTGAGTTATTTCCTCTGTAAGGACTGCTAGATGGGTACTGTTACACTCATTTTGGTATTAAAGTAGAAAGCAAAAGGGACTAGGGGTAGGTTTGACTTCCTCATGAATCCTCCACCTCCCTGGTACACTGGAATAAAGAATCAGTTTTAAAAAGACATTTTAAAAAACATCCTGTACCTTTGAGGTAACAGAGGCTGTGGCAGAAACCATACTTCACTTTCATGTGTTGCTTGAATCCCTAAGACTGCCTAGAGAGTAGCTGTCACTTGGCTAATAAATCTTAATTAACAGTGTTTGGTGGGATCAATCATTTGTGACATGAGTTACAAGAATGGGTTGAAGGCTGTGTTGTTGTTCTAGGAGAGATTTTTCAATTGGGTGCTTTCTATCAATGGTACGCTCTTAGCAGTCTTTGTTTTACGTACTTCCAGGTGCCCTGTTCCATCCCTGGGTTATGCAAGAACAGGTTGTGTCTTCTAATTGAAATAGGTTGATACTGCAGTAACACTTAGTAGGTTTTCAGAATATATTTGAATTAGAAGATCCATTGCCTTTTGCTTCTCATAGAACTCAAAGCATGACTTTATTTTAAAAAGTAGCCCTTCTTCCTGGGAGATCTCTAATTTTTATGTCAGTGACTCAAGATCACATTTGCTTAACTGACCAAAAGCCTTTTTTGTAATTGCCAATCATCCAAACAGTCAGGCTTTTTCCTTTTCATCCCTTGCCACTGATAATTAACAGCATTTCAGAAGTGTTGTCAAGCAGAAAGATTTGTCTTGCATGTGGAATTTTGTAAATAATCTGATGATACGTACGCTGTGTTTATTTTTACGTCTTGTCACGTGGGAGAAACCTTTTTTATGCTACAAGGCGGCTGTTACATTTGCATATATATTGCACATTCATTATTCACTAATGCATCTTTTGAAATACCCATGCCAACTCTGTAGGTTCCCTTCGTTCCTCATTTTCCTGATGGTGTCTCATTAATTTTGGCCACACATAATGGTATTAACTAGCAGTAGAAATTTATTTTTCTGATCCTCTCTTGTAAAGTGCAGAAAGTCTACCCATACTTAGGCATCCTTCAATGTGCATCTGTGAGACTGGTTTGTTCACTAGTATGTGGTAAGTGCCCTGTTATGGCAAGAGTGTCTATTCGGGTGCAAAGGTGTGTCAAGCTAGAAATGAAGGAGGGCTCTTTGGAGACATGGCCTTAGATGCACAGAAAAAAAATCTGGTCACCTGCAAGTATCCGGAGTTTCCACTGTGCTCTAGAAACTTGTGTATGCCAAGTGGGCTTGAAGATTTTCTTCTCTGCAAATTTTACAAAAGTTGTTTGGAATCTCAGTGACATTGAGTTGACCATGAATACCAAGAGGACCGGGTGCTAAGCAAGCTTACGGAATAAATCATTGATTTGTTTTACAATGTGAAATAAAATAGAGGTGTCAGGACACTGGGACTGCTCCTTAGCAGCGCAACAGAATCGTGAGAGGCTGCTTCTGTATGATCCAATCCTGCATAGAAAATCTTGTCTCTTTCCCAACTGACTAAACTGAGTTTAAATTGTTAAAGAAATCCTGATAATGTTGTCTTCTCTTATCCCTGTGAAATGTACATGTTACAAGCCAGCTGGGTCACCATGGTTTTCCGGGTCCACTTTTGAACTGTGTCACCTTAGCCTGTTACATTTTTCTTTTATAATGTGGAGCAATTTTCTATGATGGTCATTATTGGTGTCCTCAAGATGAATTCATCGAGGCCAGGGCAGATATGCCACTTCAGTAAGGTGGTCTGGTCTATAAAAGGAAGAAGCTGATAACCTGTTTGAAGTAATCCCTGGTGGAAAAGACAAGGAAACGGTTATCCTCACTTTTCAACTGTTGGGTCTTTCTGTGGTTGTTCCAGGGATGGAAATCTGCAGTGCAGAATCCGTGGGAAAGAAAGGAAGTCGCTTGCCTGCTCTGTTATTTTTCAGATTTTATTTATAAATGCAAACATTGCTTCATTATATAATCACAGTAAACATGGCAGAAAATACCAGTGGGTATGCCATAGTTATAAGTACAACAATCAGGTTAACCAGGACCCACCTGATAAAAACCCATTCTCTCTGGTTTTTATTTTTGTTTCTTAAACATACACAGCACTTTAGAGTAAGCAACTTGCCCTGCCTCTAAAAAGCATACACTATGTATACACTCTATAATAAGGGGATAAGTAAGCATAATAAAGGGACAAACAATATTTTCTCAAGATCTCAGTGACTTTGTTGTTTTGGTATTCTGTAGAAAGAACCTGTTGCTTTTGTTATCTGTCACTGCATTTACTTTAATCTGTTTACTTCTTCAATTTTCTCTACCTCGGCACATGCAGATTAACAAATTTGTTTCCTTGTCCTGTGCAAAGTTCTGATACGTTTTCTTATCACTGCAAGGGTCTTTCTTCTTTCAGTATATGCCCTTTTCTCCAGCATAGAGATAATTAACTCTTGCAGTAACAATGAAAAAATGCATCTGACATCACTGTAGGAACTTTCAGTGCTTAAAGTGGCATGCTAACAATTTAGCAGAATCGTCGGTGTTCCTGATATGCTCTCCTTGCAATGTGCATGCTTTTTTCACTCTGGACAGTGATTAGTCAGTTTAGCTTTGGGACACAAGTTTTCAAAAATTGAGTGACCTTTTCCACCATGCCCTAACCCCAAACTGTAGTTGTTTGGGTTTGAGCTCTACATAACAGACTATGTTTTGACAATGTGTTGGTCAAGGCAAGGCAATTTGCGTTACCTTGAGTTTGCTGAGCAATGTGTAACAGGCCTTGGAGCAGTTACCCTACTTACTTCAGATCTTGGTTTCCACCTGATCTAAAGTGATCTCCTCTAGAATTTGTTTTAATTACAGGCTCCAAAAGAAGAAAAGAAAAAGGCAAAATTTAAAGCATAGACAATTCACTTGTGCAGTCGCATTTATGTTATTTGAAACAAAGGTTGAGTATTAATGGCTCTCTATCCCAAAAACACAGCCTTTTCCATAGCATCCTGCACTTTCATATATTCCAGATGAGATGGGTAGTTAGTGCATTGGAAACGGGGGTTGTTGCGGATATAGTTAACGAATTCTGGAGCTCCTGGGACGATGATGTTGTCAGCCAGAAGAACTGAGCCCTTTCTCAGCAAGCTGCATTCCTAGAAAGAAGAAAAATTGCTTCATGGTGGCTGTTAAGTGGACATTGACCTGAATGTAACATGCTTTTGTCTTAATCATATCATATTCAAGTGCCTGCATCCCAAAACCCATTGTACTTTGAAATGGAAGAATAGACATGGGAAAAGCTGAAAAACTCTATCCAGTTCTTTGTTGCCATGTTTAACATGCTGACTTTCTCTGTTAACACAGTCGGTGGAACACAGAGATGCTGATAACGTATTAGGTCATTCAGGTTCTGAAATAACAAATCAAGTGCAGTGGAGGAGTGCAGTTTGCTCATATTGTTTCCAACCGTGCTGTTCATATTGTTTCCACTTTT
The DNA here is from genome assembly GCF_963932015.1 of Anas acuta. NCBI lineage: Eukaryota > Metazoa > Chordata > Aves > Anseriformes > Anatidae > Anas > Anas acuta. The sequence goes on along the minus strand of NC_088995.1, from coordinate 10,670,061 downwards.
TTTTTAATACATTAAAATGTTGTAGTAGCTCTTAAGGTCACCCAAGAGATTGGCATGTACCAGTCTGCTTTGGCTTGTCTCAGAACCACTAGCTGAATAAATGAGACTTTCTGAACTTGTTTTCCTTTTATCTTGTATAACTTTCTGCTGCTTTGTTCAGGAGCTGGGCATGAAGCAGAGTTTGTGCACGAGAAGATCACTGACAGATTTCCACGAGGCATAATTATCTTGCAATAGCCACTTCAAGTTCAATGTTTATCCTCAGCAAACCTACAAACCTAATTTTTACTGGTAATTTTGTCCACTAGAAGTTGCTTATCTGAGCTAACCAGCTCTTTTAGAACAGGAATTTTGAGGTTTATCAGGCCCGTTATTACCCTGTGGTAGCAGGCAGCAGTCGTAGCTGGAACATGGTGGGTTTTGTCATTCCCAGCATTATTCCCACCAGATAAGTCCTGCTGATGAGTGTGCTGCTGAGGCTGTTCAGCTGTTCAGCTTACTGCTCACGCCTCTGGTGACTGAACATCAGTCAGCACACAGAAGTGATTTTTTGGCAAATATCCTGTGGTCTGTTTCTATTGTGCAACTTACAGAAGCTTAGAAGTGACAACATGCTGTGTTTCCCACTGGTCACAAGGATTTCAGACACTGTTTGTGTCAGGCTTTTCTAGACATGCACGAAGAGGAATGCTGTCTGGATCATTCAAAATACAGACCAAACTTGCAAGTTTTAACGTCTGAGAAAGCGTGGGGACTCTTGTTATCTTTCTCCTCTGAATTTTGTAAGATTTTAAGCAAAGCAACTTTGTGTCACAGTTGCATCAGACTAACCACAAACTTGGAGCTAAGCTACATGTTTATTTTGGTTGTGTTGTGAAGGTTAAGCTCTGATAAGAGTGCAGATATCTCTTCCCATGGAAAGAGCTCAGTCATCCTTACACAGCCAGTATAAAAGAAAACATTCTCTGGATACACATAATGGGCAGGGAACATTTTCTTCAGCTACTTCTGTGTAAATTCAATACTGGAAATTTGAACCCCAAGTTTGAAACAGCTATCAGGACAGAGGTGAAGTTAAAAAACAGGAGAGCCTGGATGAGAAAATATTGTTATAGGCCTCAAGCTGGGGTCAGGAAGTAGATGGTGGGCTTTCAATGTAAGAGGCAGCCTCAAAAAAAGTGGATTTATTTGTGAAGAAAATAATTGCATAATGGCACTTCCATCCAAATAAGCAGTTCTAAGAAGTTTTATCAGTCTGCAGTATCAAAGTCAGGAGAATATCTGTGTGCTGTGTTGATAGATACAAATACTGTGAATCTCAGTTAACACTGGAAATTATCTTCCCTTCCCTAAATACTCTAGAATATAGTTAACTCACTTCCAGTGCTACCCCATCACTGCCTACTGCTGTTATGGACAACTTGTTTTGTAATGCTAGCAGTAACTGTTAAGGGGAGTTGGGAAGAAATTAACGCATTTTTTTCCACATTTAGGGCTGGAGATAGTTTGACAGCACTTCTCCAGCAAGTGCTTGACTGGGGCAGCCTGCACTCTTCTAAAGGTTGCTTTACAGCCAGTTAATTAGGTGGAGTAAAGGCTCCCAGAAAGATGATACCCAGCTGCGCTACCAAAATTTGATTTCATCAAAAGGCTCCGCTTGCATAGCAAACACGGGCAGAAAAAGGGATACTGAAAAGTAAAAGGAAATCAGAGAGGTACAGGTAGAGCTGGGATATGCAGGTCCTGAGTCTCACCTGCTCCCAGGACTAGGATGGTTTTGGGTCAAGTTTTCCAGTTCAGTGACCATGCAGATATTCCAGTGAGTGTAACACCCAGACCCTGCTCTCCTGCAGCTGGGATTTCTACTGCAGACCTGTTTGTTCAGTAAACAAAATGGCTTAAGGCTATTTGCCAAGTCCTGAGCTGTGTACTGTGGGTAAGCTGTCCCAGATAAAAGTTTGGGATCCTGTCCCCAAATCCTCTTTTTTTTGTAAGTTTGTTATTTTGGCTGCCATTCTTAATTTTACAGAGGATGAGGTTCTTCTGTTAGCATGTAGGCCTCACAGACATCTAGGTATTTACTATTTTACTTTTAAGGCAAATTGTGCAAACTGACCTGAAGCAGGATGGTGTCTGGTGTGTATTTATCTTTCCAGTGGTCCACAAAGACAAAATCCAGAGTATCCACTTCATATTTTTTCTTCAGCTGAGGGATAATTTCCTCTGAAGGTCCTTCTATGAGTGTTACCTGAAAAGCAAATCTACCTGATGAATTGTGAGCCATAGAGAAAAGTCATATGCCCCTAGCTTATTTTAAATCGTGGCAAGACATCAGTGATCCTTTTATAGTTCAGTATAGCCTTAGTTAATCTGATACATTTGGATCGTGTGGGCTTTTCTTTTTTGAGGAATCAATCCACACGTGTTCCAAAATATTTTTCTTCTCTATTACTATTAAAAAAAAAAAAAAAAGTGGTCTGTTGTTTCTGTTGGATAATGATTTTTAGTGGAAACAAGGGAATCTTCTGTTGAAAACAGAACTTTTATTATTTTTGTAGTTGTACCTCAGTTTAAATAAGTAGTCCAAAGGGAAGCAGAAAAAGCTACAGGTTACTTTATAATACAGCTGGAAGTTACTATATGTCAAATTGATATGGCTGGTAGACAAGGCAGGACAGAGTCTATTACATCTCCCTTATAGGTTTAATGGCGTAGGTACTGTTAAAGTGCAAAAAGCTGCCACACGCTGACTTGTTAAGCAAGTGCCATATTCTGTAAGTACAGGAAGAAAGTAGAAAGGAAATCTGTCTGGTCTATGACTCACAGCTGATCAGGAGATAAAATCAGATGCGAGAAATGCAATTTTAGATGTCACTATTTTTTGTGTTCTCATCAAAAAGTTAAGAAACACATTTGAAGATCTCATGGTGGGATTTGTTTCTTCAAGTTTTATCTGTGTTGAAGTGAGTTGGCTAGTCAGTAGAGAGGCATTTCTCAGGCAAGAGACCTGACCTGCTGTAGATGTCTGCTCTGGGCTGAGACAGGTTATAGACTGAAAATACCTGCAGCTCAGCCACCTGTCTGGGGAGTTGAGACACCTTGCACTGTACAAAATTTAGATATGTATACTGTGACTTACTAGATTTGGGCAAATACATCTTATCTGAAGTCTGTTGCACATAACGCAACTCTCCTCTGTGAGATTCTGTAACAAATTATACTTCAATTTTCTTTTGTATTCAGTAATCAGTATTCACAGATCTGAATGTTTTAGTTTACACACAAAAAACCAATACTCTAGCTTTTGGGAGGTAATGTTGTGAAGTCCTGCTTCTGTGAGAGGTCAGAGACTAATAAGGCACAGAGCTAGTTAAATTAATAAGAGCTGTCGGTGCACAAGTAAAGGAAAACAAAATGTCTATGAATAAATGTGGGGTAGAAATCATAGAAAGGTTCCTGATTATCAGGAGGAATTGCCTGTGAAGTTGTGTTGTCTGGTAGTTCAGTAATGGCAGTAAATTCTGCCAGTTTTGCAATGTGGTTGCTAATTTTATGGAAAGAAATGGGTGTGCTGATGTCCTGTGACTATAATAAATGAAATAACTGACTCAGGAGCCTCCTTTCAGGTCCATATTCTTAGAGCCACCATGAGCTTTGAAAATAGCTCTCAGCAAATAGTGTCTATTGCAATAATCAGTGAATAGTCTTGACAAGCCTTGACAAGCCCAAGACTCTACTAACCCTAACCCTGACCCCCAGCTGGGTCTGCATCATACCTGGGCCCCTGACTGGTGCTCACACATCTAGCTCAATTCCACCACGCAAAAGAGATGACAACTTTGGTCTTCTGTATGGACAATGATAGCTTTCCCTGCGATCTAGCCTGAAGGTTACTCTGCTTGTTCCCAGACACAGTGCTACACTTGCTTGACAAGTAGAATAACAAATTTAAACCTATTACTGTTGCTTCTGTGCATAAAGTCCCATTCTCCATGTATTGCTTTCTGAGAAAAATGGTATTTACCTTATCTTGTACTCCAGCAAACTCAATCATCTGTTTAGCTATAGCAGCAAATTCTGGGTTGAACTCCACAGTGAGAAGACGAGCGCCTGCTTTCAGTAGCCGAGCAATCCTGACTGCTGAGTAGCCGCAGTATGTTCCCAGCTCCAGTGCAACTGATGGATTGATCTCTTCCACTGTCTTGTCTAGAATTAAACCTGAAAAAATGAAAACAGGTTAACTTAAAATCAAACTAGTTTGCATGCAGAGGGGCAAATTAGTGATGAGAAACTTGCAAAGTCTATGTGCTCAGGTGCTCGGGACATTCAAAATATAAGGGTTGATGTCAAGTTACGTACTGTTTCCTTTGCAAATTGGCTTGTCTGTGATTAAGTTGATCAGGGACATTCCAAGATTCAGAAGGCACACTTTCAACTAAAAAAAAATGTTCCTTAGTTTCACAATTTAAATATTTATGAGTGAAGAAGTGCCTGAGTTAACTAAAATATTTATAGTGTTACAAGGGAAAAATGCAATGTGTTTTTCCAATAACTTATTGCAGAAAGTGGAGATGTTTGCGAAATACATAAATCCTGACTTCTAAGTGCTGGTATTTTGTTGCAATGCTACATGCAGTAGTCTGATACAAAATGTCTCAGTCTAAATAGTTGTCTAAAGGGAAAAAGACAAGTCTAATTATAGGTTGCAAAGTATTTGAATTCACCTGATGAACTGTGGGACATAAAATACTCAATTATTAACAAAAAATACTCTCAAAAGTGAGTGACAGTGTACTATATCTAGTCCTGAAAAAAAAGGGAATTTAATTGTTACAGATTTGTCTCCTATTACTTATGTGCTTAGAAACTAGATAGCTAATCTTAAAAAGTATCTGAAGGGATTTTACTCGGAGCCATGGACTTGCTCAGGACATGCACCCATTTCACTATGTGAATTTTCCTAGGTGTTGTTTGTTTATGCATAGTCTGAAGATAATGCTTGCATCTTGAGATCATGTAGTTCTAGAAATCTTCAGAACTAAAGATGTATTAACTCTGATGGCTCTTCTGAGGAAAGTTCATTTGTTAGAGAAAAATTAGAGTGAAATTATTAAAAATGGTCAAAGGTTAGAGTTTTAGGATTTCCTACTCAACTATTACCTACTGTTCTGTTGCCCTAACTACCCCCGACTGGTATGCAGAGAAGCTAGTTTCAAAAAATGTACCCATGACAGAGAAGCATTTTTATTACAGTGCTTGCAGTTGTACTTCATTAGGTGCATTAATCCCAGGCTAAGCTAAATTTCCCTGCAATTTCCCAGTAAGAGGTACTTCTGTGTCTAATTCATAAGGGAATGTGTTAACATTTTGCCATTACAGTTTTTTGAACAGACTCTCATTTCCCTGCAGTTAAGAAAAAAATGTTTTGTCCACATAGTTTCCTTTAGTAGACAAGAATAAGATGATTTACTTGCCTAGTAGCAAAAAGACATGATAGCTGCTTTTGTGTATTACATGGGTAGGATCTTTCCCTTCAACAGTAACTTGTAATTTATATTTGTAGATACAAAGTTCATATAGTTTAAAATACTTCCCATGATTGCTTTTTTTGTTGTTTTGTTTTTGGTGTGTTTTTTTTTTTTTTCATATTCAGTATCTTTCCATTAAGGATCTAAAAGTCCTTGATGTAAGGAATTATTCCTCAAGGCCACTCTGTATGGGAACTAAGGCACAACATAACCATAGATTCTTTCCCATAACTTGTCACCCTCTGCTTAGACACTTGCACGCACCACGCAAAACTAGATTTGATCCTGTGACTTCCTGGATTACTCACTAGATCCTCCCCCTCAAAGACATCTGCACAAGCATTTATTACTGTTTACAGAACTACTCTGCTGACCACAAGGGTGTTATGGATGTCATTTTTTTTCCCTCCCAGCAGATGGGAGTGACCACGTGAATACAATAAAATGTCTGATAATCTACTAGTCTTGAAGGATCTTTCAAGTGCTGATCCCCACTGCAATTACCTTTCTCATTGCCCACATTCATGGCCCACTCTTTCTGGGAGCAGTACGTATCTATAGCATCTATCACGCTACAGGGGTCCCCTCGGACTGCATTCTGTAGCACAAAATTTAAAATCCTCTGTTCTTTGCTCTGGTTCATGATGAAATTGGTTATTTTCTCCCGGATTATTTCATTCCAGATAAGGGCAGCAGTGCCGTTTCTCCTGATGAACACCACAGAAAGCAGCAAAATGAAAAGCAGGACGAAGACAATGAACAAAGGGACTGAAGAGCTCTCCAGCATCTGGAAGGAAAGAGAAAAAACAGCCCAGAGTTAAGGTGGCCCAGGAGAGAGCTGTTGTTTTTTGTAAATATTAATCTGAATCACCACAACCCACCATCCTGAACAGCAACACACACACAGTTTAATTATGATATTGTACAGAGAAGCTGAACACGACTCTGTCACTCGATAATGGATGGTGCTCTGTGGCACTCCCTTTAGAAGCCAATTTTACAGGCAGTCAACAAGTAGCTTTATTTAATGCTCTGGTCCCTTCCCCCACACAGCTGCTCAGTCCTGGCTCCAAGCATGCCACTGCACAAGGAGCCTCTCAGCATCAAATCTGTTCTAACTGTCTTCAAAGGATTCAAAATCTTAATTAGACTCTGCATGCGATCTCACTCTACTCATTTTTGAACACTGGGAAACTTCTGAGCCTTGGTAAGAAAACATGGAACTTTTCACCCTTTAATTTTGAACAAAGCATCATTAGAAGCTGGACAGTGTTAGGCACCATTCTGTTTGAAATCAGACTGCAGGTCAAGTTACTCCGTGGCATGCAGACCCCCTTTGCTGGTGCCTGCCCTTCTGGCATGCTCTGCAGAGAAGCTGAGCTGGACGTTTCAGAAGGACTTGAGCTGCCTCCCTCCTCTGACAGCCTGAAACAGAGGTACCCAGGTGGAACGGTTCACAGAAGATGGTAGCCTCTTTCTTGCTCATAAACCTTTTGACACGAACCATCAATTTGACACTTTTGAGAACAAAAGATGCTTTTTTGTTTAAAAGTAGGGAAGTTTTCGCACTAGTTATAAAAAAATGTGAAGCTAAATCCCTGAACCAGAGAAGAGCCTAGGTTCATGCAATTTGAGAAATGTAACAGAAGGGAACATTGTATTACTCCGATGGGCCAGCTCAAATTATCTGATGGAGTTGTGCCTATTCTTCCCCTGAAATTTAGTGTCAGCTGCCAGTGCCTATGTTTGCACAGCATGGGTCGTGTGTGCGAGTTTCTGTTCGTCTCTGTGAGTTCAGGGCATCTGAACGTAAAGCTCAGCAGATGGGATGCATGTCACCCTGTACAGCTCAAGCAATAAATCCTGTCAAAGCCATTTACTCTGATGGATTTCAGACAAGCCAGTATAAAGAAAGGTGCATTTATTTCCATGCAGGAGTCACAGCACAAAAGATGTGGTAAGTAAGGGTTCTTAAAATTAAGGTATTGATTTAGCCTTTGAAAGAGTGCCAAACTAAGGGTTGTGAGTCGCCTGAGGCTTCTCTGCATGAGGAGTTCCTCTCATCCATCCCAAAACACAGCTCATCTCTGCTGATGTCCCTTAGAGCACCACGTTTCCACTACTGCTGCCTGCAAGCAGGGGCTGACAGTTTTTTACTGGGAGGGCAGCACAGGTTGGAATGCACTGCAGTTCGCGTTAGGATGAATGAATGCCAAGTTCGTTTGTTCTTGAAGTCTGATTTGGCATGTGAGCACAGGTCTAAAGGACTCAGAAACTATTTCTTAACCGCAGCATGCTGGCGTGAGCCGCAGTGTTTTTTAAACTGTTGTTTTTAAAGAATGTGACACTCAACACTTTGTAGTCTCTGCTTCTTTCTACTGACTCTTCCTCTTCCAGCTTGCTAAAGACGGTTAACAGCTTCCACTTGTAATTGTATTAATGTTGCACCTACCTGGTGGAACATTCAGCAGAACCATTGCTGCAACTGGAGCTACAACATCCTCAAAATTTTTGCCTAAATTGCCAAGACCAGACATAAAGGGGCTACACGACTAGCCAAGTATTCCCCTAGATCTATTCCTACCTATTCTTGCTTCCTTTCTTTGTTTGTTTCCCCCAAAATTGTCCCAGGAAAGTCCTAAATTTTATGGGTGGTCAGACCTTTGTTCTGCAGTGGGACCTGGCACACACATCACCCATGGGAAAAATCTGCAGCATCTCCCTGAATTTTGAATCACCATGCAGAACACATTTCGAGTTCAGAAGATGACTGAGTTGCCATGGAGACATGCTCAACCTACAGTGCAGCTGATGTTTGTTCACCCATCTACTTATCTTAGTGGCACAGCAAGTATAATTTCCTTGGAGCAGTTAAAAGTCTATTTCTTCCAAACAGTCGCCAATGCTAATACTTTCCTTTGTAATGCTTTTTTTTTTATTTTTGCAGACTGACCTGACACTTCTTTTCAGGGCTCACCAGCATCATTAGTGCATGAAAATCTTGTTTCTTTGGCATTCCGAATTTTGTTTCCTAGCTAATAAGCACCTGCTTCTTGACCTTAGCAGGATCACGAAGGCCTAGATGTTAGTTTTTCTTCTTCTCTTCTAGGCAGTAGTACTTCTGCTGACTTAGAAGTCCTGACTGTCCTGTGCCTTCCAAATAGGACTGCTCAGGAAGAACAGGGCTACAAAGATGGTGAGGGCTCTGGAGGCAAGACGTGTGAGGAGCAGCTGAGGTGCCTCGGTTTGCTCAGCCCACACAGAGCAGGCCGAGGGGAGGCCTGATGGCGGCCTGCAGCTCCCTCACAGGGAGAGGAGGGGCAGGCGCTGAGCTCTGCTCTCTGGGGACAGCGACAGGACCTGAGGGAACGGCATGGAGCTGGGACAGGGCAGGGTCAGGCTGGGGGTTAGGGAAAGGTTCTGCACCCAGAGGGTGGTCAAGCACTGGGACAGGCTCCTCAGGGACGTGGTCACGGCCCCAAGCCTGCTGGAGTTCAAAGAGCGTTTGGACAATGCTCTCTGACATGCGGTCTGATTTTTGGGTGGTCTTGAGTGGAGCCAGAAGTTGGATTCAATGATCATATTTCATCCTTTCCAACTCAGGCTATTCTGTGATACTACGGCCTTTCCAGTCCTACGTGAAGATGTTCCTTCCATATGACCTGTCCTCTAGAGATTTGGGTTGGGTTATGAAAATGTCACTGGTTTAATAGAAAAAAATCTCTCTCTAACTTCACTTAGCTTGTCTTTGTATGACTTCCGCAACTTGACTGTATGGCCATTGTTGGTGGATTGGGATAACTGACGGTTGAGAGAGAATTATTCAGAACCATACATGTGGAGCCCAGAAGCCATTTACTGGTGCCATCGAGCCTTCCTGACTCTGGACAAGGGAAGCCCTGCATACCACCAGCCCACCTGGTGGCAGTCCAACTGTACACAGTTCCCTCTAGAATTGAACTGCGTATTTGCACCCATTTCAGCTTATTGCCAGACATAATTCCCTGGATACAATGGACATTCGGGCATCCTCTGAGTACAACCTGCCAAAGGCTGTTGCTTTGGCACTGGAGATTCTGCCAGTAGATTTGGGGCTGTCCTTCAAAGATGTCAGGCAGCAAAACTGGATAGGTATAGGATGAACTAGCTGGTGTCTTGTGAGTAACTCCGTTACTGCCAAGTATAGATACAAAACCATTTGGTGAGGGAGAGAGCGTGTCTGTAGGCTAACTCAGCCCTGTTCTCTGTCCTGCAGGAATGCTCAGGCTTTCTTTTCGTGAACAGAGTGTGAAGAGTTGGTTTTCTTTGTTGGATTTTTTTTTTTTTAGTTGGTGGTGGTGTTTGTTCCAGTTTGGTATTAAAACCTTAAGAAAAAGGACCTGTTTGAAGGTAAAAATCTGTCCACTTTCATATTGGTTCCCAGGCATGCAACAGGGTAAGTCAGCAAACCAGATTTCCTTTGTCTTATTTTCCCACACTGACACAGGTTTTATATACCAGAATTATAGAACATCACATGCTCAAAAAGCCCATGTATTACCGAAGGGCAGCTTCTTCATCTTCTGTAGCCTGTGAAATGCTATTTCATAACACTTATCTGTTACCCAGTACAGAGAAAACACTCGGCTTGAATTAGGCCTGCTGATTTTTAGTAACTTCATCTGATCTTGAACGCTTCGCTTTCATGCTTACTTGGACAGCAGTATTTTCTTAAAGATGTTGTTATTTTAAGAGAGTGAACTTAGTGGTGTAGAGCAAGACAACTCATTTTACAGATATATGACATGTTTTCAAAGGCATAGGTTGTATTTAGGCTGCTGCCACCCTTAGCAGGTATTGTAGTGTGATATCCTGATACCAAGAAGCAAGTAGCTTGACAAAAAGTGGTAATTCGGGATATACTTCTGAATCACACAGTGAGCTATTGCCTTCTGTCTCTTCTAGCCATTTCTCACTCAAAAATATGATTTGGCTAACAGTCTTTTCAGCTTGTCTCTAAGGGCAACAACTGCTGGTTCTGCTGGGCCACCCACAAAATATTTTTTTTTATCTTCAGCTATGAAATCTTATTGCTTCTAGTTCACCCAAGGATCCTCCTGGAAAGCAAAATACAGACCTGCATTTCTCTTCATGTCATAATGGATCTAGACTGGTGAGTGGCTGTTAGCACAGAGTTGTGTGTAAACTTTGTCCAGTATTTGTCAAGTAGATAAAAAAAGCCAATAAATGGAAACCCAAATGTTTGTAATTTAGGGATGATCTTAGATCTAAAACTGAAGTAAGGAGGAAATTCGCCTTGGCCATTCCTATGATCAAGTGCTCAGGAGGATCCATTTCTTACAGTGCGTCAGTCAGATCTTTGGACTTCTGAATCCCTTAGCTGATGCTACTAGACATAACAGCAGAGCCCACCTGCCTCCACAGATCCTTAAACACTCACTGGCAGCAACAACCTATTCAGTACATACTCTTTTTCTTCTGTTAGACCAGTTCACTTGTTTTGCTGTATCAAGGAGTATTTCTCAGTTATTATTTTGTTTTTCTTTGTTTGATTTTAATTACTATACAACATCCCAGCACCTTCTTAAACTGTCAATTTCAGTTGTTCTTAACAAAACCTCCTTTAGGAGGCAATTATACTGAAAAAAACTTTCCAGACTAATTTGGTTCCTGGTTCCTTTTTTTTTTCTTTTTTTTCGAACACTGCCTCTTTTTTCAAGGTGGTTCCTCCTTTAATTTCTGTCTTCTTGGATGTAAAAATAAATTTAGTGATGGCAGTAAACTGTAAAAATAGCCTGCCAAAAGCAAGATGCATCAGTGATGGTCATGCACCAGGAAGAGGGGAAAAAAATGTACCAAAATAGGTAATTGCTTTCATAAGCCTAGCTGGAAAATATTTGATATGAAAATTAAGTGCATAATTCAACCAATTTCAAGCTACCACTACATAAGAGACAGTCTTATGACAGCTGTAGAAAATGCGACTGTAATTTTAACTTTAATGTGGATTCATGGGATTCATTAAATATGCAATAAAACTGAACTTGTGCACAGTCAAGCTTCCCATTACCACTTATTACAAGACAGTCGCTTTTATTAATCAGTGAGGTTCCAAATGCACAGGTTAGCACTGCAACCTCTTCTGTGCATTACAAATGTCCTGATAATATGACCCTTCCCTTTGAAAAATGTGAAAGTGAGGAAGGAAATAAACGGAAAAGTGAATGGATAACGTTACAGAAAGGGATGAGTAATACTTTTAACTAAATCTGTTTTTAGTAAGACAGAGTTTAAAAGAAAACATATAAAAAATTCATGCCTAAACCTGTCAAACTACTGGCAAGTCTTTCTAAGGCACTGGATTATTTTCTTCTGCAACTAATCTTACTCTTTCTGTTGGGCTTCATGAGGCCAAATTATAACTCAAAGTAGTTCAGTAGTTTTTCCCCAATGCAAACTGTAATCAAAGTATCAGCATTTAAATGGGAATTCCTCCGTTTCAGATTACAGGGATTTGGAAATGAAAAAAAAAAAATACTTTAAAAGAAAGAAGCAAACAAAAATTGTGGGAATCTGTTTCCCTGCCTTACCTGTCTTGACAATAGTATACTTAAGTCATTCCAAAGGGTATAAAAGAATTCTCAGGAGACTGGCTCAGACTTAAGGATCTATTATTGTGGCAATATTTAAGTTACAGGATTTCTACCCCCACCACTATTATAGGATCACCAATTTTTCTAAAAATATAAAAATACCTGTGTGATGGAGCACAAAACAATACATCATATTCTACACATGTACATTTTTGCACAGGTGACTCCTGCCATTTCACCACAGATTACAAGGGCCTTTCAGTGATACTATTCATCAGTCCTTCTGGTAAGTTTTTCTAAGCACTGTTAAAAACTGTTTGGTCTTATTATTCCCTCAAGTGAAAAAAATAAGGGTTAGAACACTTGGTAACATCAATTTTTCAGGTAAGTCTAGGTAACATGGTGAATTCAAACTGAGATTTTTTCTTAGTGTTCAATAAAAACTGCATTAAGTCTTCTTAAGAGTGCTAGAGCAAGGTGTATGGGGATTTGATCTAAATTACTGATTGCTGCTGTTTCTCTCTCACATTCTGAAACAACCTCCCTCTGCTAAATATATATATATATATATATATATTTACTGAGAAGAATAAACATACTGAAAATAAGCACATTTATATACTTGAGTTTTAATAAGGACATGTGCCTTAATGAGCATTACACTTAGTGGATTAAGAAAGTATCGAATTTGATTATTTAACTAGTCTGCAGCTCATTTCATTATATTATGAATAATTAACAAGAACTCATTTCCTACAGAGATGAGATGCAGAAATAAGAGCTGGCAGGTATTAAAAATAGTTGGGACGTTGAAAACTATTGGATAGAATATTTTTCTAATCAAGGTGAATGATATCCTACAAGCATATTTATAGGATAAACTGATACTGCTTTGCTTTGTACTGAAAATGAAGTCCTGAACATAATCACAAAAGTCTCTTCTACAAAGACAGCACGTACATTAGACTACCATTCTCCAGGACTGCCATGAGAGTAAATGTTGTGATCCTGAGTCAGGGGTTTTAGCTTTGAATCTCATTTTGGCAATAGTTTCCTAATCTGATCTTGTGTGAATTGTCTTACCTACACCTTGGCTGCCGTGAGTAAGTTAACGTTACTGCGACTTCTGTAACTTTCAAGGTGCTGTGAAGCCGAATTCATCTTTGTCAGAAAAGTCTGTGCTATGGATATATGGATAACACCCAAGGAAGAACAAAGTGATTTTATCTGTGTTAGTAGACAGATCCATTCTGGGATACCAAAGTAGCAAACACCTACGTGACATTGCTGTTCTTGAGTTTATGAAAAACAGGGGAAATGTAGAAACAAAGAGGGCTTCAAACACCTTGCTTAAGTGATTTCAGCCCGCTGACAAATCAGGCGTCTGCGGAAAGATGATGTTACATCCAACATTGCTATAATTTTGCATACATTTGATCTAACTGCCAAGTACAAGTTGGTTGTTCAAGAGTTTATTACCAGTCTCCAAGCATCCAGACAGTACTTTAGCATTCTCATACCAAAGGGTTCAGACTCTAATTTAGGTTTTATTAGCTCACATAACATGGTGAATGGGGAGTGCTTGGTAAAGTTATACCCTTCAACCTTTTTTCACAGAAGAATCTCTCCATCAGTCCAGTGATGTTGATGGTAATAGAAATGGACGACAGTAGTAGAGTGCCTGGGGGCACTGGGGCCCGAACTTGCTGAGACACTGCTGCTAAGTCTGCAGAGAAAATGTAATAACAGTTTCCTAGAGCTTTTCTACTAAGGCCATACAAATTAACAGATTAACCCCTCCACACACACCTTTGTCAAAGAGGTAGAAGTACTCCCTATTTTTAGAAAAGGGTTGAAAACATTTTTCAGGAGGTTTGAATTAAAACCTTTTAAACACTTCCACTGAAATTATGCCTTTAAATAGCTGATGCACTAAAGCACATGGAGGATTTGCATATTAGTGAAGATATATTAGCTGTTTAAGAAGCATTGAAAAAACAGTGCAGAAGAGTTGGCACATTTCCACATGTTTAAGAAAAAATCTGATACCCCGCAGTAGGTCAGAGAGATCTGTGCTGGGCCACGACAGGGACAGGAATTTCTGACTCTTTGTCCTGTGCTCTCTTGACTGAAGCAATTTCTCTTTTGTGACATTTTGCTTTTCTTGATCTTTTCCCAGAGCACGAAGGCAAAGTATTTTCATCAAAAAGCCTAAACTAACTTCTGCCAAACATGTTGTACCCTGTTGCTGTAGGCAACGCAATTCAACAGCTTCATATTTTAGGACTTTTAAAGGTCAAAAAAAAATATTCTTTTTACCTCTTATTCTTTCAGTGTTATGTATTTTCAATTGAGTGCAACACTGTGAAGAATAATCAGCGTATTGCCAAATGTGAATAGCTTGTATTTCAATGGAAACTTAGTCTGGGCATTCAACATTCAGATTTTCCACTGACATCATGAAAACAAGCTGAACAGACTTTATATAATTTTTCACTAAGTATTTCTTGCATGAAATCTAAATTTCTCTCTCCCTAGGCTTTTTCAAGATACTCCAATTTAGCTTCACTACTGTGACTACAAAAATTCAGACTTCTATAAATGCAAAGTTCTGATTATTTTTTTTCCCTGGTCCTCTGGTGTTCTGTGTTTTTTTTGTTTGTTTCTTCGTGGTTTTTTTGGTTGTTGTTGTTTTTTCAATCTCTTCTGAGATTGAAAGGAAACAAATAGAAGTTTCTTGTTACTGAATGAAAGGAAAAGAACAGAAAAGTGCCTATTGCCTACCAGAGACACCATCAGCTAAGCTTCTTGAGGGTGTTTAACTCCATTCTCCCTGGAAAGATTTCAATTAGGATAATTAGTATGCACTTAAAACTTCCTTTACAGTAGCTATTGTCTGAATGGTAGTCAGTACTATCACCCAAAGGACAAGGTTTATGTAATGATTATTGGCCCCATAAAACAGAGTGGGGTTCAGAACAAACTGGCCTCACTCATCTCCACCCAGTAGGAGCCCCACAAGGAGCTGTAGAATTCTGATTCAGACTGGCCTAATGAACACAGTGCGCAATTAATGCCAAAGTCTGGGGCGAGGGAATTCTTCTAGGCTAAGAAAAGCACTTTACTTTTCAGGAATGAGCTCCATTCAAGTACCCCTAGGAAGCGTTTGTTTCTGACAGTCCCTATTCCCGCTCCCGAGCGCTAGCTGTGTTTGTACTATTTCTCCCCGTGTTTGAAGCTGGTTGGGTTGTACAAATCCCACCTGGGAGGCAGTGGACTCCTGAAAGAACAAAGTGCTCTGCTCTGTCAGCACAGTGTGAGCTGGCCTGGAGAAAGTTTTTCAAGCTGAGGTTTTCACATTGCCCAGGGGGTGATACGAGCTCCTTTTGCATGATTCTGACCCCCCACCCCCAAAAGGAGAAAGGGCTGAAAGAGGAAAGACCAAAATGGCTAGTTGACTTCAGCATAACCACCTGTGACAGCCCTATTTCGTGTTCTCTCCTTGTATCACAAGGACCAAGGGCTGAATCCTCGGTGTCCCAAATCCCTGCTACACGGTCCTGTCCTGCTTCCAAGGCTACCAGCTAATCCAGTGTAAATCTGTCTCTCTACCAGCACAGCTTTCTGCTCTGCACAAGCTGCTCTTCGGGCCAGGGAGAATGAATGACGGAAACCTGGTACCGAGGACACCCACTGAGGGATCTGAGAGAATAGGAAGGAAATCACTGCTGAAATGAAGGTTTATATCCATCAAAGTGAACAGCTCTAACAGGCCAGGCACGATGGGATCCACCACAGCACAGCAGGTAACCAAAGCACTGCATTCCCATGGCAGCCTCACAGAGGAGGGCATGGGACCTTGGTCTCCAATCCTGAGTAAATAGCCCCAGAAAAAAAAGTAGCTGGAATGAGCACAGAGTTTCTCATACTTCAGCTAGAAATTGCCTTCTGAGAAATCCCTCCTGAGAGAGTTTTAGTGAAACTGGTATGGATCGCCTCACACAATAAGATTTGGTTTCAATGACCACTGCCAGAATCATGTTTTTTCAGAAAATTCCTTGTCAGTTCCAATTCCAGTGATCCTGAAGGAATGCTGAAAGTGTGGGACTGGCAGATAAACATGATACCAGCTCCAGGCTGCTAAGAAGTACTGTTAAACTTGAATGACAAGTAAATTGTTTGCTGTGTTAATGTGGTTAAGCTCTTTTTCCACTTATGCAAACTAAAGCTGTAAATCAGGTAATTTTTCTTTCTCATTTAAATACTGCAGTGCTGTGCAAATACATGAGGTTTGGAATCCGAGGGCTTTGTTAGGGGAGTCCATGCCTCCAAGCAGAAAAAAGTAAGCTTAAGTGCAGAGATGAAGCACAGGTTGTTTACAAAGATCACCAATCTGACCTGCTGTTGACCATACAAGTAAATATGAGCTTGTTTTTTTAAAGAACAGAAGATAAGGGATGTCCATAAAGGACATCAGAAAGATACTCTATAAGCAGCAACAGGGCTAGCATACTAGCTTTTGTCATTATACTTCTTCACAGACATTTTGCTGTTGCAGAACTCCCTATTGAAAATTTAAATCCCCATAAAATACAGCTGCAGAAACACATTTATAAAAGCAGCTATTCATAGTCAAATATGAATAAACTGAAGCTTGACTTGCATTCAGCTTTCTCTTGAGTACAAATGAGTACCAAATTCTAGCATACTTATAGCCATAAATTACTTTTCCAATTTAGTTGGGGTTATCTCATCTCACTTCTTTCAGCTGTCAAGGTTTACAATGCAGTAGAAATGCCTTCCACACAAATATGTCCTATTCTTTCTCTGTGAAAGCTGTAACTGCCCACAGACTGGCTTCCTGACAATGAGTACCAGTCAAAATGTGGAAAACATTGCTTCTTTCGTATCCGGCACGGTTTAAAATTGTGGCATTATCTAACACAACAAATCATGTCAAGTCTGAGAAATAGAAAAATATAAATATGTACCTTTCTCGGTACAGCAGAAGCTGTTCCCTCCAATCTTTTCCTGTGCTGCTGTGATGTGGGCTTTGTAGAATAAGAGTCCAAGAGCCTGCAGTATTCAGTCACATTCAATCACATCAGAGGAATAGCTTATCGGTTCTGTTACACGGACTCTAAAAGGAGCGGTGTCCTTTTCCCCAACTCCTCCTTTCACAGATTTCTGCACTCCTTAAAGGTGCTCAGTGCTCTAATAACCTTAAAGCTATTTGTCTGTCCCCTAATGACAGTGTTCTCGTTACTTAGTTACAGCACAGTGAATGCTGACAAAGTCAGGTATGAGCCAAATCTGTGCTCAGTGTAAATGCACTGTGTTCAATCAAGCAACTCCAGGAATGAATTTGGCCCAAGGGATTTAGTTCTTTTTTCAGCTCAGACGTGGCACGTACGGCCAGGGCAGAAGTTGTAGAAACAAGACCTAAGCATGTGGGTTAAATTTAGAGTGCTGCTGGAGGGAGGTGAGTGGAGATATGTATAGCAAATTGCTTAACAACAGCTACATTATGAATAGCATATTTGAATTTCTATAGCTTCTTATTGAAAAAAAAAAAATCCAACTAACAGCTGTATGATAAAAGAAGAGGCTTATTCCAATAAATTTTGGTTTTGGCTTTACTATCTATCTTGTCACCTTCAAGGTGGAAACAACATAATCAAGCTGCAAATAGATTACACCATAAAAGATTAAAAAAAAAAAAAAAGAAAAAAGAAACCAAACACAACATTATAATAGTTCTCTGCTGTATTTGCACTAAGCTCAGACCTAGTCAGTGAGTTTTTGAAGCTCTAGCCTAGAAAATATTTAAAGGATTCAAAGAAAGGATTTCTATAAAACACAGCAGCAACTGGAAATGAAGAACTAAGACCAGGTTTTGTCATATGAGGGAGGAGGTCCTTGAAAGTATTAGGGGCTGCCTCAGAGCATGACAAGAAAAGAATAAAAATATGAAGTGGATGAAGTGAACAAAGAATTGTATGAAAAGGAGGTAAGTGAGGATGAAAGTGTTTCTAGTAACTCTAAACAAAATACGATTAGGACCCTGCAATATAGCACAGTGCCCAATGTCAATACAGAATAACTTTGAAGTATCCTTCCCACATATAACAGAGCTTTAGCTCAACAAATATTTTCTTATAATCTAAACATCAAGCAGAACAAAGAATGAAAAAAGCAATAGCATTCTCTAGCTCCACCAACAGTAATTTCCTGCCTGGCCAAAAGCTAGTTCAAAAAACATGACAGGTTGCTCCTGCACAATCCCTGATGCCACCCACAGTTAATCTTAACTGAGAATTTCTTTAACTGCAGGGCTGTGGTGAAAAGAGCTTAAAACAGTAAAACTTACTCTATGCACTGACCTAGTCCAGTAATCAGGAAGTTATTATTTGGAGATGTCCTTGCAGTTAAACAGCGATGGTTGGGAACTGGTGGGTGGTATCAGCCCATACTCTGCTTAGCAGAATAAACCAGTGCCAAGACTTACCAGCCCGAGCAACGTCCCATGACAACACTTTAAAAGTTCTAGTTTTGAGCTGAATCATATTCTTCAGGCTAGGAGCATGGGAGGAGCAAACTTGCTTCTGCCTGCCCACAACTGTTTACTTGCATGATAAACGCTATGCCTGCAAAAGTAACCCTTTATCTTGTCTAGATACTCCATTATGTAAGAAAAAATTGTGAATGGCAATAACTGCAAAACCAGGTAAAGCTATAGGTTCAGTTAAACCACCCAAACCGTGTGATAATGTCAGTTAAGTTGCTTCCAAGTAGCAGCAAATTGGAAGTAGAAATCTTGTAGTAGGTTATTACAGGATAATTTTTTTATGTAAGAGAAATTTCTTTGAGAGGCTGATTAAACATTGGTTTATGCCTTTCTGTAATTTACCTTTTTGCCACAGACAACTGTAGGGACAAGATCTCAAAAGGTGGATTTGGTATTGTAAAGCAGTAGGATATTACATTCACAGGGAATCTCTATGCAAAGATGTAGACCCAGATGTCTGAGCTTGAGCGCAGCGCTGCATTAATGGCAGCAGGTAGGAATAACTGGCTGGTTCAGACTGACTTGCTCAGACAGTGACAGCACTGAGCTCTGAGCTGTCTGCACAAACTTGACCAGACTTGCTCCAGAACACTGCTCCCAGTCTCAAACGGAGGCTACACAGCTGCAATCACAAGATGCGGTGTGGCAGCATTATCCCCACTGTGCATAGCACGGAGCTAAAGCTTTCCCAGTAAATCCATGCCTGGCATAACAACAAATGGCATTCCCTGCTTCTAACAGCCCTGGCCAAAGACTTTTTAAAAGCCTAAACAAAAGAAGACAGGGGAGCTAGCACATCATAAACCCCACAGATCATGTGAAACACTGAGCGGAAGAAAATTCTTTTGAGCTTGCATTTTCAGAATAGCAGGAGGGATTTGCTTTTATGTGCATTTGCTGTTTTCCACAGTCAAATTAGTTTCTCTTGCTGAGAAACATGCAAAAGAGGAATTTTGAGAAAGGAAGCACTACTCTTATGAATCAGGAAACTGCCTGGAGATATCTAAAATAAGAAACAGCTAACAGAGAAGAACAAGGGCCAGCAAAGTTACAGTCTAGAGTTTAACAGAAACTACATGCAGTTAGGCTACTTTGTGTTTACTGTGTATCTTAAAGGGTTACCACGTGGACTGGAAACACTTCGTGCTCTCAATGACTTTGAAACTCCTCATGAAAACTTTGGAGTTCTGTTAAGTCTATCATATATCTGTATTTTCTCCACACACTTTCTAATATACTTTAAAACATTTGAATGAAATCAAGAATTTGTGTTACTTAAAGCTTTATTTTTTCTTGCTGTTATTTCATCACTTGTAATCAGTTGTTTAGGACAAACTATGAGCATAAGATTCTGTAGGGTTAGAGAAGGAAGGAAAAAAATGGCAGAGATGAATTTCTGAAAAACGAGCCTTACCCTCAGACAAATTTCTGAAAATAATAATAATAAAAAAGAAAACAAAGGGGTAAAAGAGCAACAAAGCTGAAATGTTTAACCATTTTTCTGGTTTATGTATCTATGCACAAATATTTCCAGCAGAGGTAATACTGTTAGCTAAAGGATAGATTCTTTGTGACAAGATGTCTTTTTGGGGTGCTTACAGAATTTCACAGAATTTCACAGAATTTTCTAGGTTGGAAGAGACCTCAAGATCATCGAGTCCAACCTCTGACCTAAAACTAACAGTCCCCACTAAACCATATCCCTAAGCTCTACATCTAAATGTCTTTTGAAGACTTCCAGGGATGGTGACTCCACCACCTCCCTGGGCAGCCCGTTCCAATGCCTCACAACCCTTTCAGTAAAGAAATTCTTCCTAACATCTAACCTAAAACTCCCCTGGCGTAACTTTAGCCCATTCCCCCTCGTCCTGTCACCAGGCACATACATGTATACATGTATAGCATACATGTATATTAAAACAGCTATTTTCCTTTTAGAATAGCATTTTAAGATGTAATTTAAATTATGACCTTATTTAGAGTAATTCTGTGATGTGGATGCCTTTCTTAGCTTTCTTCTTAATGTAGTTGTAATGTAGACATTTTCAGGCCTTACACTGAAAAAAAAAATATTAACTAATGGGACGTGATATTAGTCCCACGTTAACACAATTTTGTAACCTTTGTAGACTTCACATGGAAATCTGATCTCCACTTTGATATCTCATAAACCAAAATTAGTCATTTTCTTCCTTTACCAATTTAACTTGTAACTCTTTAAAGACTGTTTTGTCAAAATTCTTAGAAGCAGAATCTCAATGAAAGATATCTAAAATACAGAAGGCTTTTCTATTTTCAGGTACACCAGCGTTTGGTTGTAAGCAAACAGTCACAGACTCATTCATGCCAGTGTAAAGCAACATCCAACTAAAAGTAATATTGGAAAACACTTGCTACAGAAGCCAGGTAAGAAGCCTTGTTACAGAGGTAAAAATACATCTATTGTTTACCCAGGATCTGTCTTCAAGCAAGTGTCCTCACTTGTCAGCATAAACCCCCATGCAAGAATACTATCCATGATTTGTGAAAAGGTTCTAACTTGCTTTGGAAAAAGTCTAGGAACAGTTAACCACCCCTCCTCTCCTCTGCTACCATAGATTATGCCTTTTTTGTAGCTCTGGCAGGCAATTCTCTCAATTGCCAGGGCCTATGTCATGATTTTGACTTCTGTCTTAACCACGTGCCATGCCTTTCTTCCATGGTGCTTTTCTTTCCCTCCCCTTTCTTCATTAATGATAGGAACACCATGTCACACACTAGCAGAGGAACAACTAGAAAAAAAAAAAAAATAGGGTAAAAGTAATCACAAGAGAGATGGAATGAAACAAGAAAGCCCTACCTCACTGCGGAGACCTCTTAGTTCAGTGATCCAGTACAGTTCATTGACACTACCATAAAAGATTAATTAGGTCACACCACAAAATGCAGCCTCTGATTTAATTCATTTCTCACACCACCCACTAAGAAAGAAACAATGTGATGACTTTCAAAGATGGTATCTTCCTGACACCTCTCACTTTTCCCCACCCTGCCAGGTCCCTAATCCAGGAACATTAAACATAAAGCAATCCATGCCAAGAAAAACAGAACAGACAAAAAGCGCTTGAAAAGTCAGAATTTCTAAAGTATTAAACAGAAAGGTGTTTTATTCTGCTTGTTTTCACTTACTCTTCATGAGGAAGAACTTAAATAAACCATTGATAAATGTAACAAAAGTTACTTCTTATGAAGAAAAATTAAGAAGAAAATTTCAAGTTTTCCTTACAATACATTCAAAAGCAGAAAGTCTGCCTGTTAACAGAACCAATTAATGGCCTCCAAAACTCATATTATTGTTGACTGGATTTATAGACATTTATGAAACGTATCACCTTGGCATTTCCTTTGCCCTCTTAATACTGCACTGTTTATAGAACACCAAATAAATATCCCCCAGGAAATAAACAAAACCACATCCAGCTCAGGATAGTCTATGATTCTAATGTATGAAATTAATTTATGACTTTAAATATTGCTAGCTACAACTGATACAAATCCACAGAACTAAGATGTTCAGTCTGATAGCTATCTTCTAAGAGGTTTTTTTAAAACCCAAGTTTCCAAAAAATACTATTGCATTGCAGAAACACAATACTTTGTGTAAATGTTTCCTTATACTAAAATGTATTTGTCACTAAAGGACTTCATGCTTGCTTTCTTTATACATATATTAATACGCATAAAATATGTATAACACTAGTTATTCTGATCAGCTTAGTGATAACCACAAAATAATGGATAGGATAGGATAGGATAGGATAGGATAGGATAGGATAGGATAGGATAGGATAGGATAGGATAGGATACTGTAAGAGATGAGCCAAATACACACTAGAAACTGAGGACCAGAACCTGTTTCTGGTCCCTGAGACAGGCTTTTGAAGTGTAGTGCAGACACATCTGCTCAGTGCTGACTGCAGCAGGTATCTGTGGCTGCTCTACTACCTGATACTGTGATCATGGGCAAAACCTACTCACCGCTGCTGATCTCAGTGATCATACTTTGATCTCAGTGATCATACTTGTGAGAACGTTCAAGAACAAGCAGAGTGGCATTACACAAACTTTGTTCTTTCTTTTGAAGACAGCAGTGCTGATGAGTAAACCTTTGCCTGTGGAACTCCACGGTGCTTTATCGTGAGCTGTGAGATCCAGCCGGAGGGCTTCACCCCAGCTTCGCACAGCCTGCCAGCAGCAGCTATGGATAGCTTCCTAGATGGCTTAAGGTGCCAAGTGGCAGCAACTGACTCACATTCAAAATAGAAAAGAGCGGGCGTGCTTGGGAAAAGATAAACATCTAAAAAAGCTAGAAACTCACCACCGCTGTGTAGGCTGCAGTTCATACAGATACTGAGCTTTAAAATAATAAAAAGCAGCCAGGAATGAAAGGAATGCTACTATATGATGTGGCTGTTACACAGGGCATTTGGCCAAGTCCTCTCCTTAAACAGTTTAGAAGCACTACTCCGAATTTATTGGCAATTCTTTCCTAAATTGCCACTGATGTTGCTGTTTAAGGTAGTGTTTTATATCAACAGCTTTGCCACATCTAAGGCCTTTTCTTAATAACAAGATAACATAATGCTGCTGGAACATTTCTTCACATAAATTTGCTGTGTCTTTGAGATTATTTAATTCTACCCTTGATCCTACTACAGCTGAACTAAATGCTATGTGAAGAGCATATGCCCAACACTGCCTGATTCAATTCAGCATAGTGGCTAAACTGAACAGCTAAAACAACTTTGCATGCACATACCTGAAGAGCATAAGTGATTAGCATCTGAATATGCTCGAGTTTTTTTCATGTATAGGTCTCAGTGCGTTCTACTCATGTCTTTCTACTGCTGTTGCAGTGGTTAAGGAGTATCTTTAGTGATTTATTGATTGTACTGCTGTAGAACACAAGGTTTTCAGCCTTTTATTTCCAGCAGTGATACTGGACAACTCATCGACCGTTAGTAACTCCCGTTTCATGTATTTGCAAACATTAACTGAGAGGAAAAAAATATAATTATCTGACCTATACTAGGAGGTGATACTAGTTATACAAAAAGTTTCTTTTGAGCATGTACTGCCACTTCCCCTGGACTATGGATCAGATGGATGTTTCTGGTACAAAATGGTTAGATGCTGCCCCCTTGTGAGACAAGCCCTTACTCCAAAGCCAGCTGAACACAACTGCCTAAAACTGTTTTCTGTCACCAGCTCCTTCTCCCTAAGAGGAAGGAGCTGATTTCTTTGTCCTAAATTGATTTGACCGTGGTGATATTTATTATATGCGACCCACTTTGTACAGCAGCAGGTAGAGCTACTAATATGCTGCAGTACAGACCAACAGCCAACACTTCTGACAGAGAACAACTTTGTTCCCTGTGGTATGGTTTTGCTCAACACCTACTGTGAAACCTTTTACCTTGGGCTGTCAAAATACATTACAAGCATTAATAGCTCCCATCTGAAGCAGGTCAGCAGCTTCACCCCTGTTTAACCAACAGAAGATGTGGGGCACCAAAAGGGTCATCCAAAGCCTGCGAAGTGTTGGTGGTGCTCCAACAGGCTGTTCTGTGTGGACATTTGCCCTGTCGCTGTTAAACCTTGCACTAAAGCTGTTGGTGCTGGTCTCCCTCACTGACGTGTGGTGTGGGCCCAGCCCCACCATTTTGGCTGGGGTCAGCCGGGAGTCCCTCGCTCCTGCTCACAACGCTGGAAGCACTTCAGTCACGGGAACCTGAGCCAACACGACAACTTGACTGTAATGCCTCGTGGGAGGGAAGGACTTTATTCACGTTGCTTTCTCAGGGGGGCTTTAACTTTGTCTGTGTACAGCACCTGTGGAAGAGGTTCTGACATCACACACCCCTCATGTCTGCTACAAAGGGACGTGCAGATTCAGAGGAGAAAACAGGACTTTGGGTATCAGTACGGTTCTGGACAGCTGTGTTCCCCTTCCTTCCTGAAAAACTTTCCCTGACCCCCCTCTGCGGCTTTATGTTAACGGCAAGCCAGGCAAGAAAAGCACTATGTGTTTTTTTTCCCCCTTTCCAAAAAAGTTCGATTTTAACTCTAACTGGAGCCGGTGTCCACCTGCTAAAAAAACAAAAACAAAAAACCTCCAGCTCTCGCAGCGGCTGAAGAAGCCGGAGCTCGGGTACGAGCAGAGCGTGCGCCCCACGGGTAGGGGAGCAGCAGGCTCCCCTCAGGGCTGCTCGCCCGGGCACCGCCATCAGCGCCCTCCGCTCAGGCGCTGCTCGGCCGCCTCCGCGGGGTCCTGGCGCGGCGCGGCGGGGCGGCCCGTTGCCGCCCAGCGTTGCCGTACAGCATGGCGGCGCTGTGGTGGAGGCGGCGGCGTCTCCCGGGCGCGGCGGGGCTGTGCCGTACGGCGCGAGCCCTCTCAGGTACGGGGTGGCCGCGCGGAGGCCGCGCCTCTGCCTCGGTTCTCGCGGCGGGACGCTCCGCTCCCCCGCCGCCCGGTGTGAGGCACGAGAGGCCCGCGAGCGCCTTACCTGAGGGGCCGCTGCCGACAGCCGGGGCCGCCGCCGCCGCCCCCCTGAGGCGCCGCTTTGCCCCCTCAGCGGCCCGGCCGGGGCGGCTGTCGGGCTGCTGCCATCCTCAGGGGCTGCCGGAGCCGCCCCCCGGCGCTCCCGGCTGCCGTCCTCCTGAGGGAGGTCCTCCTGGGAGCCCTGCGGCCGCAGGTGGCTGTGAAGCAGGCGAGGCCGCCTGCCCCCTGCGCTGCGGTTTGCTGGGGAGGTCCCGAGGCGGCACAAGAGCCCGCCAGGGCTTCGCTTTAGGCTGACCCCGCCGTGACGGGGGGCTGCCAGCCGTCCCCGGGGGGCTGCACCGCTCAGAGCGGTCCCCACCCTGCGCTCAGCACACAGCGGCTTAGGGGCTTCGAGGCTGCTGTGGGCTTGGCTGCCCTCCCCGAGCCGCTGGCGGCTCTTTGGAAGCCCTCCTGCCCTCGCTCAGAAAGTTCTCTCTCACCTTGGCATTTCTTCCACCGCCTCCAAGCTGCTCAGATAGAATGGGCAGAGCTGTGGGGAGGCCGAGGCGGCAGAAGGGGCCAGCTGCCCTCAGCCTCACCACGCCTCTGCAAGTCCTGAGTTGCAGCTGAAGCTTTCGAAAGCGATAAGGTGACTGCTGAGAAATGTAGGGGTAGAAACTGCTGCGGTAATGCAGGAAGGGAAGGCCCGTACCAGACTCCAGCTGCAGCTGTCGAAGTATGCAGGAAGAGCTTCGCAGGACATTGTGTAAAATGTAATTATTTTCCACTGTTGGATTGCTTTATTTCCTGCGTTTCATTTACAAAACCAGCCTCATCAGTTTTCATCATTTTTGGAAAGTGCTTTGGGACGCTGAGGAAACAGTGCTCTAGTAAAGGAAACACAAATCAACAATAATCAGTTGTGAAAAAAAAAAAAAAAAGCATACCATTTTCTATTTGCCTTTTAACATACCTTGCCTTTCTTGTTTGTTACTATTCCTACATTTCTCACATCTTCACAGGAAAGCCTGAGTATGATCTTCTGGTAATCGGTGGAGGATCTGGAGGCCTGGCTTGTGCAAAAGAAGGTCAGCATACATAAATAAGTAAAAGTTTTCTTTTAGCTTAAGTGGTTTTTATGGAAGCTAAGAGAAGCAATACTGAAAATGTTAAAGATGTCTAAGAAACAGTATCCTGTGCGTAAGCCCTGCGCTTTAATCATTAACTCAGCTCCATCTAGTTAATCTGCAAATTATTCACACCCTCAGGTGTGGTAATCTTACTTGGCTTTCCAGTTACTCTTTTTTAAAAGTATTTCTTCTGTTATCACAGGAAAATCTAATAAACATTTATTTCACTGTTACTGTGTGCCTCTGAGTGCCTCCATAGATTTTCTTTGTTACTTATTATACTTTTTCTTATTTATGAATTAAAACAACAGTACTTTCAGGCTGTTTGGAATTGTTTAACTTCTGTAGAGAACTTTTTCCTCTTTGTAATGCATTACCCTTATGTAACATGTTCAGTAACACACAAGGTTCTTAAACATCTCATTTGGTATCACATCGTATTTTTAGGGTTGGCAGAAGCTGGAAGCTCTAGTAAGGGTTATTAAGTGCCTTCTGGAGAATCTGCTGACTACATGGGTAGCCTGGGCTCTTAGTCTGGTATCTTGAATTGGTATAAACCACCAACTGTCATCTCCTGTATTCTTAATCTGTGCTTGTGCTACTGAATGTATTTCAATTTGTGCATTTCTTTGTCCTCTAAGTGCCTTTTCTTGTTTTTTGTTTAAAGCTGCTCAGTTTGGAAGGAAAGTGGCCGTTTTGGATTACGTGGAACCTTCTCCACAAGGTATGGAAAAGAAATACTAGGATATTTGGATACGTGTGTAAAGCCGTGGTCTGGCTGAGCAGGTTGATGCAGGCAGCAATGTGGCCAAAGCCACGCTGCATGCTTTGCTTGCAGTAAAGTCCTTATGCTGAGCTTGCTCGTTGCTTCCCAGCTCTACCTCCTTTTCCTGCATGCTGAGGTTGTTAGCAGTGTTTGATTTGTGATAGACTTTGGACTTAAATGCGTGAGAATATTGTCTGTCAAAATGTCTTTACAATTTCTGAAGCGTATGAATTGTGTTGTGTTAAGGCTCTTCATGCACAATGTGTAAAGTAATGTCTGCAAATACAAATAATAAATGTGAAAGTGTAGTAATTGGATCTTCCGAAACCTGCAAAAAATCTTGAGATGCTTTGAATTTTAGAAGAAAAATACTTAGAGTTGGTCCTTATCAAAACATGTTAATGTAAGCATAGTCAAAAAGTGATCTGTAGGAGTAAATTGTGTGTTGTTTCAGAACATCTAATACTAATTGCATGAATAATCCAATTCTCTAAATAATCTAGTTGCATTAAGTAAAACTAACATGGTGTGTTTACTTTTTTTTTTTTTTTTTTTTTACTTTTTTTTAAGGAACCAAATGGGGACTTGGTGGAACTTGCGTGAATGTTGGTTGCATTCCTAAAAAGCTCATGCATCAAGCAGCCCTTTTAGGCAGCGCCCTTAAAGATGCCCAGCGCTATGGCTGGAATATAGCCCACCCTGTTCATCATAACTGGTAAAGAATATTGTCCCTATCTGCTCCTATGTTCTGAAAATGCATATGAAAACCTTTTCTTGTTGGTATTTATTTACAGTTAGAGAACTGAATTTTGGATGATGCTTTTTAGTCTACTCCTTGTTTTAAACACAAAACTGTAATTAATAGCTCATCAGGGCAGATATTATGTCAGTTTGCACTTGTTACCTTACTTTCATAACAAAAAAGTATTACAGAACATCATAATTTGTAGCAATTGCCTGTAAATTGAGTTGCATTATCTGAATTTGTAACATGATGATTTTATGTTCAATTTCTTGGTTTGTGATAGGTCAGAGATGGCTCAAGCTGTTCAGAATTACGTGAAGTCCTTGAACTGGGGACACAGAGTGCAGCTACAAGACAAGTAAATAAGACTTGAGGTTCATCTGTCCTCCCATAATCAAGGAGCTCTTGTAGAATTGCCTTTGGAATTTCTCATTATAATTAGTATTTTTAGTTTGTAAGTCCTTTCTTCTTAGGACTGTAGGTGCCCTTACCAAAGTAAGTCATGTTTCCCTTCCCTTCTTCTTTTCTGGAAAATATTGGTTGAAAACAGCCCCAGGAGAAAACTTTCTAACAGTATAGTGATCTGGGTATGTTCTCTCTAATCTGGAAAGGTTTTCCGTTAATATTAAGTAGTCTGGGTTTATCAAGCTAATTTTGGGCTTGCCCACCAAAGCTTACATGCCCTGCTTACAGTCCTACAGATAACACTACACTAGAGCAGCTGATTTTTTTTGCTTTCAGTGCAGGAACGTTTCCAAGTTTTTCAGCATGCAGTTCCTTTTATAGAGAGATCGTATTAATTTAACAGGTACAAGTCTTATGACTCGTGCTGAGTCGCTCTTGCGTGCTCTAAAAGAAGTATTGTAGTAGTAATGTTATAAATAGTAATGCTACGAATAGCGGATCATGTATCAATTGAAGAGGTTAATAACCTGATCCCAAAGCATGCCATATACTTTGCTGTATAGGGAGATGAACTGTGACACAAAAATTAAGTCTGTGATAGAGCTGCACACAGTCTTATGATATGAGATGCTTCCTTCCTTTTCTATGCCTGTTTGCTTTTTTTTTTTTTTTAACGGATCAAATAGGGGAAGAAGAGCTGTTTTTATTTAATTCCTATTCTTCATTAAATGTACATTTATGTTGTTTTCTTCCAAACAGGAAGGTGAAATATTTCAATGTCAAAGGGAGTTTTTCAGATCCACATACAATCCGTGGTTTAACAAAAGGAGGTAAAGAGGTGAGCTGCTTTACAGTGCACCTCAGTTCTGCAGTACTGTTCACTTCAACCATCTCAGGTCTTCTTGTGTTGGTTTTCAGATCGGCTGGAATCTAGGCAATACTTTTCCAAACTGCTTTAGGTATTCAGTATTGTTCCAGTGAGGGAGATCTGTTTTCCCTCTAGAGAAGATGTTTATGAACTTGACCGTTGCCTACTGTGCCCTTAGCCCCTAACCTGCAGGTTAAGTGCTGTTGCTTTTCCTTTGAAGACAAGAACTGAGACACGGGGTTATTCATTGTATTCAGATTCAAATTGCTTTGATGGATACCGACAGAGATGTAAAGAAAACCAAAATCTCTTTACTGCTTTGGGCATTAAATCAGTCTGAGATGATTTCTTCCTTCAGATGAATTGTAAAGGCACTTAGCTTTCTAATACAAAGTGGTGTGTGGGAAGCAATTATGCTGAATGTACCAAATTTAACTTAAAGCAGACAGGTCAAGTAATAAAATGGTGACTGTTTCTGCATATTTAACAAAAGACTGAAAATGCATTTTTAATGCCTTTTTGAGGGTAATTATATAATGTTACTGGTTAATATCAGCCTGAGAGAGCAAACGTTTTTTGAGGTAAATGCCTAGCATTGTCTAAAAACATATCCTTTTTGAGGTACCTTAACTCTAGGCCTTAGAGACAGAATTCACTTGGTGTGATTTCTGTGTTTTGTCCTAAGATAAGCTGACTTTAATAAACTGCTGTGTGTGTACAGCTGTTGTTTCCAAGCAGTCCTCAGAATCTTGTCCGGTATAGGAACAATTGTAAGCTTAATATTAAAATGAAAAATGATAGAGAATGTGTAGGAGAAACCTTCTTCCTGTATTCATTTGTTTTTATCTGCAACCTTTTTTTAAAGTATTGCTTATTATTATGTCAGATAAACAGCAGATGGTAGTGCCAGCTTTCTCACATATTGCTCATTTGCACATAGCTAAGACTTAAGACAGATAAAAGGATATCAAATGCTTGATTTTTGTTTTGTATTTTTGTTTGTAGACTATTCTTACTGCAGAAAAAATTGTCATTGCTACTGGAGGAAGACCAAAATATCCTACACACGTAAGTTACACTTCCCATCTGACAACTTCAATGACTTTACTGTCTTTCTACCAGATAATAATTAATGTTTAGAGGATTAAGGATGTCAACAAACTAACACAAGGAATTTCCGTACCTGAGTGTGAAAAAATATTTTTTGCATTAAAATTTTCAGAAAAACACTTCCCTAGAAAACAATTTGCATTAATTTAGTATGTTGATGTTCTTGGAATCATGGAATCCTCACATACGTTGGAAGAAATCTTCAAGATCATCAAACTGAACCATCAACTTGAGCTACTGAGTTTCATCACTAAATCATGTCCCTTAATGCCATGTCCACACACGTCATATCCCGCCAGGGATGAGGACTCTACCATTTCTCTGGGCAACTTGTTCCAATGCTTGATCACCTTCTACATGAATTCTTAATATCCAATCTGAACCTACTCTGGCACAAATTGAGACTGTCTCCTTGTGTCCTGTCACCTGAGAAAAGAGACTGGTGACAGTCTCCTTGCTGTAACCTTTTCTCGAGTAGCCATCAGCCTCCTCTTCTCTGGATTAAATAACATCAAGCACTCCTCCTAACTTGTTTTCTACTCCTTTCACCAGCTTCATTGGTCTTCTCTGCACACATTAGAGCAGCTCAATATCCTTCTTGGTAGTGAGGGGCCCACCTCGCTATCAAGGTAAAAGGCAGCGATACGTTTTATCAGCTTGGAACCTTTCCTCTTTCAGTTTGTCTGTTGTCTCTTATCCTGCTGTGCACCACTGTGAAAAGCCTGGCTGTCTTTTTTTGATAGCTTCCTCATAGCTTTGAAAAGCTGTTATTAGCCACCTTTACTCCTGGCTGAACAACCCCAGTTCCCCTCAGCCTTTACTCACTGGTAGTGTGCTCCACCAGCTGGCCATTTTCATGGCCCTCTGCTGAACTTGCTTCAGTCAGTCAGGTTCTGTGTTGTATTAGGAGGCCCAAAACTTCACTGTGTTCTCGATGAAGTTTAACTAGTGCTAAGTAAAAGAGAGTACTTACTCCCCTTGATATACTGGCTACATATCTGCTAATACAATCCAAGGGGCTATTAGCTTTTTTTTGCTGCCAGCACTGGCATTTTAAAGTCAAGATCTTACCTGTGTGTTCACAGGTTGCAGGTGCGCTGGAGTATGGAATCACAAGTGATGACCTGTTCTGGTTAAAAGAATCTCCTGGAAAAACGTAAGCTCCTCTACAATGGCTTTAATATATGCTGTCATTCATACTTTTTCCTTACAGCAAGGTGAAAAATGTACAAAATTGCCTTTTATATTACCAGTTTTTCTCTCCTTGTGTTTTCCCTCTTGAGAATCTGTTTTGCCATGCAGCAACCTCATGCTGTTAATCTTCATAAGTAACTAATACATTTTTTCCCCCATAATATTCCTATGTAAAATCAAGTTATATTTAAATTTTTACCATAGGTTAAGGTGACTTATTTGCTGTAGCAAACTTCCTCTTGGAAGACACAAGAGGGCAGCATAAACTTAAATGAAGGCTCTACTGTCCCTATACTCTCCCTATTTTTTGCTGTGGGTATATGTGAAATTGCTTCTCAGGTAGAAACTTTGACATAATTTTGTGTTCTTTTCAGTGGTGACTATTGATAACAAATCTGATGAGACAAGAAAGGACAAAAGTACCCTTATTATGGCTTGGAAGCTATTGATTAACTAAAATACTGAAAATTGTTTTTAGTGGAAATATTAAATTACCACAGTCTGTGTTTCAGAGTGCATAGTACAGTAAGATATGGAGTCAGCGCTGCACTACAAAGCAATTTCTTTATGCAAATAACTGTGATAGGAAATGTGTATTTGCTAGCATGGAAGTCAGCTAAGGGTATTTTTATTTGTCTTGTAGTTGCAGTCTATCCCTAGATCAAGGATTTCACACAGAATCACAGTAATTTAGGTTGGAAAAGACCTCTAAGATCAGCAAGACAAGCCGTTAACCTAGCACTGCCAAGTCTACCACTAAACCATGTCCCTAAACACAACTATATGTTTTTTAAATACATATTTGTGAATGGAGAAATTGTATTTGTTGCAAGTATCTTTTATATATATATAAAATACTGGTGCTTTCAAAGAAAATAGAGCTGCCATTCATGGCCATGATTTGCTAATATAAAATCATGGCCATGATTTGCTAATATAAAATTGCAATGTGTGTTAAGCTAAGCATCAGATAGATAAAACAGGGGTTCATTGGTATAGTTTAAAAAGGCAACTAAATTTCCATTTGTTTGCGGTATATCAGTCACCTCTTGAATTTTGAGAGCATGATTTATGTGAGGAAATTATTTAAAAAAAAAAAAAAGATATATACCTATAAGACATTTCTGTGAAAATGTGGCTTTTGTCCAGTCCCTGCTAATGCAAGTTGTAACAGTGTAATGTGGGAGTCTAGTGTTTATATGTTGCATTCCTAAGATTTAGTCAAAATAAGCCCGCAGGGGGTACAGTAGCATTTCTGTGCTTTATCAGGCTGTGTCCTAGCAAATGAAGGAGGGAGTTGTTAAAGGTTTGTTTCTGACGGATTTGTTGCTATTATAAATACTCCCAAGGTTCAGTTTAACACCTTTTGTTTTTTAGTCTGAGCTGTGTTCTACTTCTTTCTTTCCCATTCCTCTCCAAACGTGCATATCTCAGCTGCAAATTATATGGCTGGGGGTTGTAGAACTGTCAGTCCTGCAGTTATTCATACAAAGCGCGTGTGTGTGTGTGTGTGTTTTTTTTTTTTCTTAAAAGGCAAACCGTTAACCAAGCAACCGTTAACCAACTTAGAAGTCTCTTAAATATACAAACACTGATGAAATTCTTGCTACTGAGATGAAGGATTTTGGCAGAGTGAATTAGAAACTTTGCCTTGAAATGTGCTCAGAATGAGTGAGAGATTGAGCAGGTGCGGTGGATGTTAGGTTCTGCTTTCAAAACTTTTCTGTTAGGCTCTGACAATGCCCAGGATTTTTAGGAGGCACTGTGAATAATGTGCTGCTGATGTTATGAGTGGGTGCCAGCTGGCAGCTATTTCTTATCTAATGAAAAAGAAGAGCAAATGAATGCATAAATTTTGTATGTTTTTATTCTGTTCCCTGTAACTCCCCTCAGATATTTCTTTATGGGCAGTATATGGCTTTTTGCAGCACTTCCCTGGAGCTGGAGGCTAAAAGAGGGGATGTTCATCCATTTACAGATCAATCAGATGTCCTAATGCTGTAAACATTATTTCCCACTGTGCTAAATTGTTTGCCAAACATAAAACCCAGACCAGGAGACTGGTAGATATTTATCTCTTGGTATGGCTATGCTTATAATGCTTGTGCTTCATTTCTCCTGACTTTAAGTAACCTAGTTAAACTCTGTGATTATATGACTTCGTGATTTGAGTTTTTAAAGTAATTTCTAAATTTAAGTAATTTTCTAAAATCTATAGCTTTCCAAATGCAATTAGCAGTCTACTTTTTCCATACCCCGAACCCTGATTTTTTTTTTTTAACTTTTGAATATAGAGGAGAGAGCCCTGCATTAAGAACAAAGGAAATCCCCCAAAAGTGGAAGCATGTTTCCATAGCTGAAGATCACAGTCAGAAAGAGCCTAGCATTCTATACAAGCCTCATAGTAACTAGAAATGTTGGTCCTTATTGATGTTTTTCCTAATTTAAAAATATAAGGAAAAACTTTCCTGTGGGTGGAAATACTACTTGGAATGCATCTCCAAGCTGTGAGCTTTTAACAAGCCTGAATAATACATGGGTAGCAAAGAAATGTGGGTGCAGCTTGTCCAGCAGCTGTGTCAGTGACGGGCCAGTTGGACCCACTTTTACCCCTGGAACAGGGACTGAGTGCTTTTAGGTACCCGGCACACGCAGGGAATTGAGGATCTGGTCAGAAAAGAGAGGAATGCTGCAGCGTATAGGCATCTGGGGACAGGCGTAGAAACTGCTGTGCTGGAGAGCTGATAAACCTCATAACTTAGAAGTGTTGATGGACAGACAGCTTTAGTGGTATTCATGGTTGAAAGAGCATAAAATAGAGGGAGAGATGGGAACCGGCGTTTTATTCAAGATCTCAAATGGATGTATGTGGTAAACAGTAGTCTAGTTAAGTCTATTAAACAGATCATCTATAGCTGTGTACACAAACTTTTAAAGTTAGGAAGAGCAAATATTTGGCATTTGGATAACATGATGAAAAAGCAGATGGTTATAAATCAAATTGAAATTTAGTGATGACAAAAATCTGTAAGTTCTATTGAGAACTATAATCTACTTGGTAAGAAGATGGTGAATTTAATACGTACTTAACTTCTGAACGTCTTAAGTTTTCTTAAAAATATTTTACAAGTTATTTAGTAGCTAAGATACATCTAGAAATTTTGAGATATATTTTTAATTCTGGTAAGGCAGCTGCGTGTCTGTGTGTTTATACATGTATGTTGTACGCTGTGTCAGAGGCAATGGTGTCAGGAGGCCCTGTAAAAATGAGGCATCAGAAGCAACAGGCAGTGTGCGGAGGGTGAGGGGGGAGGAACAGTGTCAACTTCCACACCAGATGCTTCCAACTGAGGTATATATCACAGGGCACAGTTGAAGTATTTGTGATGCCTCTTAACTTTGCTAGTTGTTCTGAGTTTTTCCGTGGCTTTCTTCACCTTGTCTTTCAGATTACATGTTTAAATGTCTCTTTACAATATAAAAACAATTCCTCTTGTCTTATAAACCTTTGTTTGTTTGTTTTTGATTCTGTTAATGAAATATGTTCAAATGTTAAAAGGTTCTCTTTGTTGGAGTTGACAAGCCAGGTTCTTCTTCCTACCTAACAGTATCAGATCCACCGCTCAAACCTGTGTTCTTACAACTATACATATTTAAAAAGTAATTTGTTGGGTTATGCAGAAGTATGCACAAGCTCATTCCATTGCTTTATTCTTTTTTTTTTATGCAACAGGTTGGTTGTTGGAGCCAGCTGTATCCTTTGAAAAATCTGTGATTTATAAGTAGCATAGTTGCCTTTCCTATGAAAGCTTAATTTTCTGAATTCCTTTGCTCATGCCCTATAAGTTATAATAAATATAATTTGTAATATAATAGGAAGAGTTTTATATGCACTATCATTGTAGGAAACTAAGGTTAGTTGAGGATGAATTCTCAGGATCTTGAAAACATTCTTACCTATTAGGAAAGTATTCTAAGGCTCTGGGTTTTTATTCTGTACAACAAAAGTAAGCTAGAGATATGTAAGGAAAACGTGGTATCTCTAGATAGAAACACCACGTGTATATTACTCTCCGTGTTGCATTTATGTGAAATTATTGTTTATATTTCTTTAATTGATACTTCACCAGATATTTCACTTGAATGTGCTGGTTTTCTAACTGGCATTGGACTAGACACTACAGTCATGATGAGAAGTATCCCACTTCGTGGATTTGATCAGGTCAGTGTGGAACATCTTGCATTTCCTCCTATATCACATATAAGGTATGTCTGGTCAGTTTTGTCTCCTAAAGAAAAAGTGGCGTTGGCTTCTCCAGACATTTCCTGGCATACAGTTTCTGAAGAGTAACTAAATAAATATTAGCTCATGTTTTCCTATTATATCTCTTGATCCTGTATTTGGAAAATTAAACCTTTTTTTTTTTTTTTTTCCTTCACTTAATTTAAAACAGGATTGAAAAGATCAGGAAGCAGGGGAGAGATTTGGATTATGCCACTGCTAAAAGTATTAGCCGATTTCTTTAAAATAATCTAGAGTTGCTAAGAGATGCAGATAATGACTTTTAAAATAAATTACTGGATGTAACATGAAGTAGTTCAATGTGGAGTTCATTATGACAAATAAATAAATCACTAAGCTGAAAGCTTTTAATGATATAAGAACTGGAAATCTTGACTTCACTGCTTTCATAACAGTGGCAGTTATAACTAGGTTTTAAAAAAAAGGTATGTAGAGAGAGTGTGAGTGATTTCAGTGGAGCTATCAAGCTGGAGAAAATTATAAGCGAAAGAGAAATGTTAAGAGAAAGAATTGTGTTTCAAGATCAAGAACAATTTTGAGGAGTTTTCTTCAAGTGTGAGTAATCATGATTGTGCTGTCAAAACAAAAAACAGTCTTGGCTAGAATTCCATTCCTGTATAAAGACAATAAAAGGGAATAGAGTTAACAATGAGAAAAAGCAACAAAAATGAAGAATGTTGTTAAACATTTGTGTTAAATACAGAGCTGCTTAAAAAAGCAATAGCAGGTAGTATAGCAGGTTTAGGTTAAAGACAAGTTATTGGATTTAGTAAAGGCATTACTTGGATGTGATTTTTGTAGGCTTTGTTCTACCAGTTAGATAGCCTTATTGGTTGCCTTGATGGTCCCTAAGTCTGTAGGGAGAGTGTTTTAAAGGTGATTGTAGATCTTTGTCCCTGCGAGACTTGATGCTAACATTACTTTGAAGGAAAAGTTTCTATAGTGTTCTTAGGAGAGTTACAGGTTTTCACTCACTGCTGCGCTGAACTTTTTGTTTTTAATTTTCTAATATTTTTTTTTTTTTTATAACTTTGGAAAATTTCAGCGTTAAGAATGAAGACTGTCTTGTTAATCTCTTGAAAATAGTGTTTCCAGAGTGGAAATGAATGCACATTAATTGTTCCTGGTAGCATGGATCAGGAGTGTGTTTTTTAATGCTAAATTGCAATACTGCAAAACATTTAAAGACCAAAGTTGATCAAAGAGTGATAGAGCCTATGGGCTTGTTTTCAAGAACTGCTTTGCATACGTGGAGTGTAGGAAAATATTTTAATGTGTAACAGTACAGTTTTTGAGGAGAGAACTTCGCTGTCAGAAGCAGTAGTGATAAGTAACGAATGCAGGTAGTGACAGCTCCTGGTTGCACGCCAGCTATTCCCACTTTGAAGTCTCTTCCTTAAAGCTAGTGGTAGGTGTACCAGTTTTGCAAAACACCATTTAAGGATGTGTCTTGGGAATTGCGTTCATCATTGAAGAAATCTACACCTGGAACAGCATGAGATTTGAGCAAGCAGGGAATAGTGCTAAGAGTGTGTGGGTGGCACTTCATAAAACAGCAGGGCTTTCTCTGAGAACATGATTTTCTGTAATATATAAATAATACAATGGAAATTTCAAGGTTAAGAAGAAATAGAAAAAATAATTTTATTCAATATGTAGTCACACTGAGATGGAAAGTGATTAGTGAGTTGTCATGTTTCTGGAGAGATATAACCATGTTGTTGTTTTTGTATTAGTTAAAAACAACTTCAGAAATAAAGTTGTGTAAGTCAAGACCTTACACGTAGCTCTTCTGCATGAGTGGTTTTGTAATAATATCCTTTAAGTAATAAATATATCCTTTGACAAAGTGTGACCTGAATTACTGCAGTCACGAGCAATGACATCTTTGGATAAACCTGTCAATTCAACACATTACTAATCAACTGTAGTGTGGCATTATTTCAAACAAGCTCTTAGGACAAAAGCATTATTTCCTTTTGGTAGTAGAACTTTTCAGGAAGCCTTAGTGATTCATAGTTACTGCAGAGAAATGACAGGTGTCACAGCAAAGGGAAATATTTTTCTTCATTAACTTTATCAAAGCGTTTAATTCTTTTCAAGCTGCCAGAAAATGGGAATTATGGTAATGTTAAACTAAATGTGCTCTAGATTCTATTTTTATAAATGAATCAAATGAATTATAAGCAACCATTTTATTAAAGTGCTATTTCAGTTTCTTGAAAATGATTTGAATATTCAGATGCAGATACCTCTTGGAATAGAGTTGCAGGCCATAGTAGCTTAATGTATTATCATGTGTTGACAATGCACAGTAGCTAAGTGACAAGGAATGTTTGAAAGGCATTATATTTTTACTGGATTTCATAAAGACAGCTGAATGAGAGTTTTGCATTAAAAATGCCATACCTAAGTATAAACATTTTTCCCCCTACTCAACAGCAAATGGCATCTTTAGTAACAGAGTACATGGAATCTTATGGCACAAAATTTTTAAAGAAATGTATCCCAACAAAAGTTGAAAAATTGGAAAGCAACAGATTACACGTCACCTGGAAAAATACTGACTCGGGCACAGAAGAAGCGGATTCCTTTGACACAGTGATGTGGGCAGTAGGTAATCTTGATCATCTTATTGTTTATTTGTAACGCTTTCTGTTCTGAAAACAAAGCTCCTTCGTGTTCAGTGGGGCCAACCATTTTCGTAAGTTTAGCAATCTAAACATGGATATAATTACAATCCACATTTAGAAATTGCAAAATGAATGGTTTGGGGGTTTGAGGAGGTCTTTTTTTAGTGGACTTTTTGTGTGTGTGTTAAAGTTGGCACTCTATCCTTAAGGATTAAACACATTAACAGTTAAAGCTGGTTAATTGATGTGCAGTCGGTATGATTCATTGTTTTTCTCTGTATCAACACACCCACACCAGGTGTCTCAGATAATAGACTGGGAAACTGGGTAGTGTTGAGGATTTCCTGTCTGCAGATGTGCCAGTTACAATACTGATTGAAGAAAGTCAGCTTGTAGAGTTAAAAAGCACCCGCTGTTAACTAATTGTAGCCTGAGTTATACTAGATATTTCCTTAATTTTTGTGAATGCATCTTGGAATTTTATTTGGAATTTATTATAATTACTAGGATTTTCAAACCAATCAAAACATTTGAGGCAACAAAATTATTTGGATATATTTTTAATGTAACTTAAAAGTTTAAATCCAAAGCTTTTGTGGGTTACTATTACAGGGCTGTGTTACCTTGCTGAGTGACTGTACTCAGTTATGCACCGGGTCATTGAAACAGTTCTTTCTTGGCCTTTATTTGGTTCTGTCTGTCATGTAATGTCCTTCTGTCTTTTACTAGTGCTCTGTCTTCTACTTTTTTGAGAATTCACCTGAATTACGCTTCTGTGTATTTTTTTCTATATGAAACCAATAAACTTTTAATATTATATAGTATTGCCCCTGCTCTTAAGGACACAAAAAAAACCCAACACCTTTATATGATAGATGCCTGATGTACCCGAGCTACAAAGCAATGGTAAGCTTGTGCACATACAGATGGAATGTAGGGTCTTTGCCCAAAGAAAAGGGTACAGACTGATACCTTTATAAATAGATGCAACTGCTGATCTGCAGGATGAACTTGCAGGAAATCAAACTTTGTACAGAACTTGTTTCAGGTATTGGAGCACTAAAACCTGTATATTGAGTTCTGCAGCTGTAACACAGCTAATATAGAACAGGAAAGGACAAATAATATTTCCAGTTGAATTTGTGATAGATGGCAAAATATTAATGCTGTAACTGGACTTTGTCCAGATTATTCACAAAGTCCTTAGTAAAGATATTGAATTACTATTTATCTGATTGATGTCTGACTGTGTAGAGGAGCATCACTGAACTGATAATTAAACTATGCAGACATTTATAAAGTATTCTGGAGTGAGTTTGACAGAGAAAGTGGGATAGAATACTAGTAAATTGTTAATAGAAAGAGTGATGGCCAGCAACAGATCTGAAATTTAGCTTTACAAAAGAGTTGCCTCCCTAACGAGGGCAGTGGAACAACCCTTCTTCAGTTCCCTTGCATTCATAGGTGTAGAGGGAAGCCACTGTGCCTTTGAAATAATATTGTCTTTGCTATAAAAAAAAACAAACAACATATATATATATTTATATATATATACACACCTTTAGCTCCATGTGAAGTTGAACAGGTATCTGGTTTTGCACATCATGGTATGAAGCATGTTGCCCTCTGTGTCAGATTGGATGTGTGGCAAATTTATTTTGCAGTGCAGTAAAATAAGATCGTCG
The DNA here is from genome assembly GCF_963932015.1 of Anas acuta. Taxonomy (NCBI): domain Eukaryota; kingdom Metazoa; phylum Chordata; class Aves; order Anseriformes; family Anatidae; genus Anas; species Anas acuta. The sequence goes on along the minus strand of NC_088995.1, from coordinate 10,630,013 downwards.
CTATTGAATATCAAGAAAGGGTTAAGTATGTACATTTTTATAGTAGTTCTCTTGAAATCCTATAACCAAATCAGTTTGGATTAATTAAAAACAGAAATGTTGTTTGGAGTTTTTCTTTGAAAAGTCCCACGTGGTGAAATATGTGAGAACCTTTCTGCCAGCCCCAGTAGGAAGGGGATTGGCTTTAGATTCCTCTTTGCGAACAAAACCTTGCCATCCAGTTTTTAACCTTTGAACTGTTCAGTGAAAAATAACACATCTTGGTTGATCTCAGAAAATGGTTAGTGCTAATGTGGTGTGGTTTGCTGAGGCTCTGGTTCTTTGTTCTGAACTCCCCACGTCTATTTCTCATTAATTTTAGTCCAGGACTTTCTTGATGAGGTATGTTCTCTGCAGTCCTAATGAAAGTAGTCACTCCTGTTACATCAGCCAGTGCTTCTTTTCCCAGTGTATAGTTCTAATGACATTCAGTCAGCCTTGCTTAACGGCTGTTTTTAATGTGCTGGTAATTTGTTTGCATTAAAAGGGGTGTGAATATATGTTTTGCTTCTGGTTTTTGTTTAACCCACCCATAAACTTTGAATGTAACTCTTAAATGCTGCTTATTTTAGCAGCGTGACTACAAAAATCACTTCATGTTGAGGAAAAGTTAAACACTAGGCTATGCATCTAATCTGCACGTGAGAGAACATTTGGGAACATGAAGTATAAGGCAATGTTTTAGTTGGTATGTGACGGCTAGCGTTTGCCTGGGTGGTGTTATAAATAAAAAAAAAATTGGCAGAAAATGCTTCAAAGTAATTTTATGTAACCAGTATAATTATTTCTTCAGAATACCGGTTCGTTTCACCTATCGGTGTGTAGGAGAGATTGAAACCCATGACCTCACTTGGCAGTGGCTGATGGGTTTGTGAAACTGCAGAGCCAGCCTTTAAGCCTCCACAAAACCTTTGGTTACTGCAAGCTTACTGTGGGAGAACTGATGTAAAGGCGAACTGCAGCTTTCTTTCCAGGAAGTATTTCTAGCACGCTTTGCCTTGCATGGGACCTTGAGAACAAAACAAATAACAATTGTTAGAAGTCTGCCTCATGCTGTAAGGAAAACCTCACAGCCACCCATGTAACTCACCTGTGGTGGTTACAGCATTTGGAGCTGCTTTTTTGTTGTTCAGGTAGGACCCAAGTCAGATATCCTTGGCTTTTTGTCACCAGGTGCAAGGAACTTCAGATGTACGTTGGTTGCTAATGCCCAGGGCTATCTGCAAGCTTTCATCTGCCATTAGATTTTTTTTTTTTCAAATTGTGGCAAACGTGGTGAGACTCTATTATTAATGGATGAAGTGTTCAGAAATGTAAAACTGGTACACTCACCATCATCAGGGGTATGGGTTCTGAACTTTTTTTTAAACCCTAGTTAATCTTTCTGTCGCCTTGTAATTGGAATATAGCTTATGCTGAGTTGATCTTTATTTGTCATTATCAGTTGACTGTGCTTTTGTGAACACCTTGGATTTTCAGGAGGGATTTGAAGGAAGAGGGGGGTAGTGGTCTTGAAATTGTTCTGGTGAATGTGTCAGGCACCCAGAACAAGATGAAAGAGAACACCAAGACTGGGAACACATCACATCTTAATTAAGGTCAAACCAAGGTCAGTTTTGGTAAAGTTATGAAGTGATGTGTAAAAATTAAAATGTGCAGAAGGCTTGGGCTTAGGTTTTATGCCAGAAAAGCCATCCTGCCACCCTGCGGTATCCTGACAGTGGCCATCTGTGGTATCATGCCTAATGTGAAAATACTCAGTTGGCTCTAGTTTGAATTTTTCAAATGCTAGGGGGCAAACAGACATTCCAGCTTCCGTGATTAAGAAGCTGCAAGAGACCTATTATAAAATTCTACAGGGTTGCTGTCAGCTGCACCTTTATCACCCTGGGAAATCTTACTGTACACAGGAATATACTGTCACACATTTGCTGCTGATATTTGACTATGTCTAGTCCTATGGTTTCTCCTCAGTTCAGCTGCTTCAGTCTCTACCATTGTAGGTCCTGTACCTAAAGGTCACAGCAGCCTGATACTGCCTTCAACTCCCTGTGCGTGGAAGCGTGACTACCAGAGCCACTCCACGGATGATAGCATGGAAATGTCACATCACAATGTAACCAGCCTGGTTTGTGTCTGAGACGTGTGCTTTAATGAGTCTCTTGTCACTAAGCTGGCTGACAGCCCCCCTCAAGAAGCCATGTTGCTAGGTTTTACAAAAACGGATTAAAAGCTGTTTTCTATTTTAAAGTTAAGCAAATGAGGGCAGGCCCCTAGAACGGGTTCTATGTGGTTTTCACAGCTCTGTGGCTATTGTATAGGTCTGAGATTATGATATGGTGTTAAAAGTGCTAGTAGAGGTAGGTAACCTTTTTAAGGTTTGAATTGGCATCATTCTTTCTTCTAGATGTCTGGCATAATACCTTGCTGTTTTGAGTGAAAGCTAAAGCTGGTTTTGTGTCTTAAATAATCATACGCTCCTTATTCAGGAGTTTCAGGACAGTGGGCATTTTCAAACAAACTGTTCAAGTATCTTTGTGTTCTGAAATGCCCTGTGGATTGTAGGAGTAAGCTGTAAACTCTCAATGAACTCTAAATAAGCTGTAAACTCTCAATAAGCTATAACTGTGTTTTTTTTTTTGTTTGTTTGTTTTTAAATAGGACTTAATGCGTATGAAACAAATGTTCTTTTTATCCAATACTATTGAAAAATGGTGAGAACTGATTCTACAACACGTGTATGTGAATGTTGGGAAATCTGACAATTTCCTAAATTTGGCTTTAAAACTTACCAAGCCACTTCAGCTAGTCATGAAACTAAGCTAGTGAATTTGAGGTGAAGCAAGATCAGTAATTCTAATCTTGTTTTATGGCTGTGATCCAGCATGGGTCTAAAGGCCAATAAAGGTCCAGTTTATATTCTAATGTTTTATTATTGCTTTTAAAAATAATATTTAGACAATAAAGATGAGAAATTTCACTAAGTAGCAACACCTTTTTGTAACTCTCAGCTATTAATACCAAACTGTATGCATGTTAAAATAGATTGGAATTGAAAGGTTAAGTGTTATCCTGCAGATTCGATAAACTCAGCTGCTGTTGTTGTCACAAGTCTTTAAATGACTCTATTGACGGGTTTTTCTTTTTTTCCCTATTTCAGTGCCTTCCATTGCGTGCTAAGCGTTCTCTTGGCTCTGCCTGGCAGGAAAAAGGGGAAACTAGAAAACCCCATTAGCTGTCCATTTGCAGAATATCCAGGCTTTACTCTCAATACACAAAGAAATACAACGGTAGGAAGTTGTTTCACATCCGAGCCAAGATAAGGTCCTGGAGGTTTATTATTTTTGTTGCCTGATAGCATCAGGACTGGGGAGCAGGGGGCAGAGAAGGAACAGCAGATCAACATCCCATGGGGACAACAGAAGGGAAGACAGACAGATAGCTGAGTGCCGACAGCTTCAGTCAGTACTCCCAGAGGAAGTGTTGGTTTCACCAGATGAAATTAATACACAGAAGTCTTTACAGAGGCATTCAGATGTGACATTGTTTGGGGGGCCTGCCTATATGGCAGATGTATAAAGCAGTGAATCATATGTTTACATATAATTAGGTCTGTATTGACAAGCCAGGTTTTCCTTTTGTTTAATAATTTCCTACATTAACATCAAAGAGCTTGTTTTTATAATGAAAACACATTTCCCTTTTTGTTTTGCTTTGCTATAGCTCTGTATTAACTTCAAACACAAAATCATGAGTCACACGACGGAGATATATATATGTAGATGTCGATATGTTCATATCCATTTATAGCCTCTAAAAATGAGTGCAATGTTATTAAGTTTCCTTCATTTGGATTTACTCAGATAATCTCTGCTATACAATCTTGTGTGCCCCTAACAATGAGTATCTGATATTTTCACTGTGCTTCTTAACCTTCAAATACGCATAAAAAATTATTTGTATTTAAGATTCAATTTCTGGATCAAATAGATACTCTGTAGACAGTTCAGTAGAGCTTGCATCAAGACTTTATGCAGAAGATACTATGAAAATATTTTTTGAAGATGTGTAGGTTGAAAAGTAATTTAGAGAGAGAAAAGTCATATGGAAAAGATATAACTTAAAATCTTTGGAAGGGGAAGCTCTAATAAAATCCAAGTTCAGTAGAATTTTGCCTAATTTGGTTTTTAAATGCATTGAAATAGTAGTTCTAAATTCTACAGAATGGTTATACAGAGCTTGAGCTAAATAGTAAATATTTCAGCATTAAGGACTTGAGAGCAAAGTTGATAAACTTTATCACCAGGGCTGAAGGAACTAAAAAAGATTTTAAATATCAGATAACAAGAAAAGAGGACTTCAGGGATGTTTGACACTGAATGGAATCACTAATCATTTGTATCCACAAGTGTGCACAACAGGCTATTTGTTAGTATTGAGTGCCATTCAGTTAGTGTTTGTTAGAAACTTTCATCGTGAAGTTGCTTTATTACATATATATATTTATGGTACTTTAGAAAATATTGCACATTTATAATGTGCAATAAATTTTAAACCGTCTGGCTTTTTTGCACTTTCTGCAGTGGATGGTGTCCTGCATATTTTTAAAAAATAACTTTTGCTGAAATAATCTGAGCAAAGGCAATAGTAATAGATCTGCTTTCACAAAGAAATTGGTAGCCATACTTTATACTCTTATGGCTTTTTCTGTGTCAGATATATTTTGTCTTCTTTGTACTTGGACTATCAAATCGCACAAAGCTCTTGGAAATCTGCGTTGGAGGATGCCAGCTTTTTAGATTAACACTGCTAAAGTTTTCCAATAGTTTTTACTTTAATTTCTTTCGTCCTTAAGGTCGGGCTCCTGACACCAAAGCTCTCAATTTGGAGGCAGTTGGAGTGAAAACTAATTCTGAAACTGGAAAGATCATTGTGGATGCCAGTGAAGCTACTTCTGTTCCTCACATTTACGCGGTTGGAGACATAACAGAGGTACTGAGTCTACATAAACTATTTTACAATAACAGGAAGCCAACTTTGTTCCTGACTAATAACTAGTCCCCAGATGTCGTCATGCTCTAGCATATATCTTAGTGTTTTGCTCTTTTTCATTTTGTACAGCTGTAGTATTTATGCCCGCCACCTGGGTCAGTAATTTCCTTCACATGGATCTTGTGAAATATCAGCATTAGAGATTATTACTGATGTTTATCAGGGAATGCATCATTGGTCAGAGGCTCATAATAATGTCTTTATCACTTCAATTATCTTTCTAATGAAGTTTTTATCACTTCAGGTGTATGACTTCATGCTGCCTTAATGCTGAGTGAAAGTAGTTCTTACCTTCTGATGTTGAATACACTTTTGGGGAATGACCACAACAATTCTACTGAGATTAATCATACAATAGCATTTCTGCTTCCTGACATAAAATGGTCTGGACAAAAGTATATGCCTCTAGAACAAGAAAAAGCCATTGCTTCAAAGGCAAAGGCGTTGACTTCTGTCAGATGATTCACATGACTTGTGAATGTTTATGCCAAGTAAACATAAGCGGTGGTGGTGTTGTTTTTTTTTTGTTTTGTTTTTGTTCCTTTGTTTTGTAAAAAACTTAACTTATTAACTTAAGCAGAACAATTTACTACTTGTTACAGGTGCAAAACCAGGATTTTGTGACCTTAGTCTAGCACTCTTGTTGATGTACAGTTATCTGTAATAAGAATATTTTTCTCTGATCAAAGTGCACTCAAATTCTTTCGATCCCTATATTTTCAGTTTACAGGTGAACTCAGAATTTCTACTCTTGAGTTGGGCATCTTTGACAATGTTATAATATAATGTATGGCTGGATTGTGAACTGTGCAGGTACAAGGAGGATGTTTTCATCAGCTGCTTGCTGTTCCCAAAGAAATTGTGCAATAATATAGAATATTATTGTGGGCATCACAAGATCTCTTATCCGTCACTTAACTTAATGGAAATGAGCACATCCCTTCCTATTAAAGTTGCTTTTTATATATAGTGTGGTCATCTTTATAGAAGTCTGGTAAATCTAAATACTGTGGTGTTACCCAAACCACATACATAGTATGATTTGAGAGATCTTTGAGATCTTTTAAAGATTTCACATTCTGCCACACATAACGTTCTCTCCCCCCCCCCCCCCTCCCAAGCATTCTTGAGTTTTTGAAGAGATGTAACAGGTTACATGTCTTTGAATAGCCTGCAGATCCCTGACTGGATGCTTGAACAGTCAGAGACACTTAAATCTCATAAATCTATTGGTGATTCCTGACCTCTTTCCCTCTTTGTAGACATGTGTTTCTTCCTGTCTGTCTCCATCTTCATGTGAATGACTTGCCATTTCCTTTTAGACTGTGAAAACTCTTTCCTGTTCAGCTATTTCTCCTTTTATTCTTTGCTCTCCACAATTTCTCTGTACTATCCAGTCACTCAGAGAGAGCTTTGGGGTTACATTCAGTTCTCCTTTCTTCTCTCCACATAGAGGTTCCCTCTGTGTTTGTCACTTCATGCTCTGGGATATTTCCTGAAGTCCACTTTCTTCTCAGTGACCTGCTCATCCCTGATACATGCCTTGGTTAGGCTTTTGGCTTTCCAAACTATTCTTTTTAATTTAATCCAATTGGCAGTTGTTAGAGGCAATGCTGGCAAGGTCTTCAGTTCTGTTGCTCACTTTGCTGTCCCAATCTGCGGTGTTATTTTGGGCAGGTCATTTCCGTTTGGGTGCTTTTGGTATTCTGCCTTTTGAGGATTTAGTTAAATAAGAAATGTAAAGTTGGAGGCAGGATGCTCTCATCTTTCCTATTCTGCATCTAGAAAGTCAGGTCTACATTTATTTGTCATTTTCATTTTGTTGTTAAAACCTGGATTTCCTTTTCCTGTTTTTGTTCTTGGTAGTGCAGATTTCTGAACCCGAGTTGTGTAATATGCACTTCTAAGTGTGTTAAGAAAAGCAACACGCTTTTCTACTATGTACAGTTGGGAAAACTGGACAGTTAAATCAGTGCTCTGTAGACATATTCTCATAAGCTTTTGTCTCCATATGGGCTAAATATAGGGAATTAAGGGAATCACAATGTAGTACTTGCGCATTTATAGAGTTTAAAGATAGAAGGAACTATCTTGTCTGACTCCATTACAATATGAGCTATGTAATTCCACTTGTTAAGCAATGCAGTTATTTTGTTTGAATATCCAAATGAATTTTGTCTCTTTTAAAAGCAGAATAGATTTAGATAATAAATTTTATTGGCATGGGAATCAGCAGTGGAACAAAGTTCCCATTGTTGGTGTTGGTGTACATCTCAGCTGGATATACTTGATTCTTCTGTGTGTATTCTTTCAGAACCACAAAACTGTAGAGCTTGGCATGTAATATTGTCTGGGTCAGACCACTCAAGGGGCAGGAAAGGGAATTTTGTTCCATGTGAATGAGCATCAGTGATCCCTAATATTATTTATAAAATAGGGTTTTTGTCTCTTATGTCCCTGTTAGGATCTCTCATTGGTCTTCTCTCTACCTGCCAGATTTTCTTTGCTGCCATAAAGTGCTATTGCTTATACGTTTGCAAGTAGTTTTCAACCTCTCCTCCTTCCTCCTTTACTAGGCCACACTGAATAGATGCGAAATTTTTACTGAATAGCAATTTTTTTATTTTATTTTTTTTTATTAATTCAGTGCCCTGGCTGGAAGGGGAGTAGTGAAAGAAGGGAAAGGGGAGTTTCATGATATGGTTAGAATGAGTGTTTTCATTTGGGAATCATACCCATCTGGCACAAATGGGAAACTATGTGTGCATGGGTGTCTTATTGCACCCTTGTATGAAAAATTAAATCCTAATGTTATGCAAGCTGTTCATTTGGAGAAAGGGAAGGGGAAAAAATACAACCTCTCAGAGGTTGGTCAATCTGTCTACCCTCAAAAAAAGATTCTCAGGCTTTGGCAAAAATATATTTTCAACTGACAGGTAAAACTGTATTTAAGAATTTTCATTTTCTGTAATCAGGATGAGGATGACCAGGCTGGAATTTTAATGTGATTTTTTTTTTTTTTCAGTGATAATATAAGCTCTGTCTATTAAAACCCTTCCTCTAGTGGTATTAATGGTGAAAAGCATGGCACACAGCATAAAGAAGTTCTCTTAGAAGGAGGTTTATCGTATGTATGTGTATACATCTGTCATATTTCAAAGGGTGTTGTAACAAAGATGTGTAGAGAAGGTGGAATGTACCGTATGTTTCTTTGAATAGAAATAAGACCAAGAAAGAGTCGTGTTAGAACAAATACACAGTACTTCAAAGCTTTTTAAACTCTCTTAGGAGCCATCTCGTTTAAATGTATAATGCATTGGAGGATACTTATGAACTATTTGTATCCATAATAATCATGAGGGTAGTTCTACACATGACTGCAAAGTGAATGTTCTTTTCAAATATTTACCAGGGAAGGTCTTTAAGCCATTGTTTATGAGAAATTAGACTTTATCTGCATGGATGTTTTTGTAATTAGTTGGGTTTTATGGAATGCATAGCAGTGCTTTCACAATTTTATCTCTAGTTCCAATCTTCTATTCATTTCTGGAATGCCAAAACAACATCTGTATTTCCTGCTACAGAAATGATTGGCAGCCATGTTTCAGGCAAATGTGTGCAAGAAAAAACAAATGGCAAATTTCATCTGCTAAATGACATTTACAGACTTGAAAGTCAAAATGCTGGTTTTGAAAAACCATGACTTGATATATCTTATGGGAAAAAGGCATAGACTTACAGTTTTGTAATTTGTCGTGAGCAGTGGGGAAAAATAGGTTTGTCTTTGTAAACAGAATAGTAGTGTCCGTTAACAGGTTAGACGTAATGTTTCGGTTTATTTTTTGCAATTAAAGTTTCAGCATAAGGCGTTATTAGTATAGATAAAAACGCAAAAGTGTTTTAATATGCAGATAATTGATAGAGTATGTATAATGTAGTAAATGGTAGCTAACACCATGTACAGAACTAATTAAAGGGAATATACAGAAAAGAGAAGCTGGGAAAGAAGAATGGTTTCCAGTAAATGCTCAGAACAGTCAGGTTAATGAAGAAACATTTGAAAAACTTCAATGTATGTGGTGGGAAATCCTTACTATGTTTTCTGCTGAAGACTGTTTTTGAGGGCTTACTGAATGACCAGCTCCAAAGTGGAGCTTTGCATAAATGTGGCAAGTGTTGGATCTAGATAGGACCTGTATGAAGCAAAATTTCACAGTCTTTACAAAGCATTCCTCATTGTCCCACAAAGGTGTTTTTCAGTTATAGCTTTCTTATGTCTCCATATCTTTCCTTCTAGACTTGTGACCCCTTTCCTAATTGCAGACAGGCATCTTGATGATACAGACTTAGATAAACTCTTAAATAACTCTTTTTGACTAGATTCATGAAGTTTTCTCTGGCTTATCAACTTAAATGGACTATTCTTCCGCAGGCTTCAAAAAAAAAATGCTTTGAAGATGCCATTCTTCAGTCTGCAAAAACTTCCAGCTTCTTTAAAACTAGCATTGGAGTTCTGATGCTCCAGTAGCATTGTGTCAGCACTAGAAATTAGGATTCTGGCACATTGCTTGACCTGTTTGGATGTAAAAAGTAGTCAGGACTTGTGGCTTGAATTGAAGCATGTCCTGGCCATATTCTGCTGTTATGTCATTTTTCATTTGCAGGACGTTAGCATTTGCCAACAGCATCCTTTTCATGCCTCCCTCTAATGCCAGAGTCTGAGATTAGGACCAATTCAAACTATAGGTTGCAAAGTGGGCAAAATAGCGTTCCTTTTTCCCAATCCAGGGAAAAGGTCCATGAGTCCAAAGGTCCATAGAGAGCCCATGTCTACAAATAGCAAAGTTTGCACCTGTTGACTCTGTGTTCTGTAAAAATGCATCAGGCAACTTTTAAAAAAAAAAAAAGTTCTGGTAGATTTTAAAACGCTGTTCCTTATACTAGTTTGTTTTTCTTCCTGCTTTAAAAAGACCAGCTGGTAAGCTTACAGAGGGCTTACTATGGAAAGAGAGGGTGAGATGGATGGTTAACATGTTAACAACCTCTGCTTTTCAGGGAGTGACATCAGATGTGAAGTTTTTATATGTTGATTGAAAGCATGTTTGGACAGAAATTATTAGTGCCTTCTCCGTTTGGAGCACTGGCTGCTAAGCTGGAATTCCAAAGATTTGGCCTTCCTCTGCCCGTTGTCCCAGGAGAAATCCTTGGATGATACTTCTCTTTTAGATGAAACAAAGCTTTGTGCTCTTTTCTCAGGGCCGTCCTGAATTGACACCCACAGCAATAGCTGCAGGAAAACTGCTGGCTCAGCGTCTTTTTGGCCAGTCTTCAGAATTGATGGACTATGACAATGTGAGTTCTTTTTTCAATAATAAAAACAAATCTTTTTTTTTTTTTTTCCTTAAAAGAATATTTAAAGAAATTGTATTTTTTTCCATCTGGAATCTAGTTTTGACAGCCGAAACAGATGTGTGTGACAGAGCTGCTCTTCTCAGTCATGCAAAATTCTCCCCTGCAGCTGCTTCATATGGTTCACAGTAACACTTTGTTTCCTGATGAACAGGTACCTACTACAGTTTTCACTCCCTTAGAATATGGTTGTGTTGGGCTGTCGGAAGAAAAGGCTGTGCAGCGTTATGGATCAGATAATATTGAGGTATGAAAATATTTTTAATTTATAGCTTGTGTCGGAGTTGCACTATGAAAAAATAAGTCCTCCAAATGCTGTGTTTGCAGCTAGGGAGTTGGTGTCTTCAGAAGAGCTCAGGACTTTAAAAATATTGCAGTATGTCACAATGGAAACTATTACCTAGTGGGCTTAAAATTATTGGTTGTCTGATGGTTTTAAACTAGCTGCCATTTCAATAAACGATATTGCACAGCATCATTAAATAACAGTTATGTTCCTTTTAATTGTCAGAATTGCTGGTCAGGTTCTTTAGTCTAAGTTTTATGGATGTCCCCAGAAACATTCTCACAAGTTGTTCAGTGTTATCTTTGTGGCTGAAATATTTTGATATGGTGCGTGTGCATTGCATTTTGATGAAGAAACGTGATATGCCGTATATTCTGATATGAGGATGAGATTAAGGTACATGTGGTGAAGAAATTTATAATCACTGTGTAATAAGACAAAATTCAAACAAATCACACTTGAAAAGATATTTTGTGTTATCTTTATTCACTCATCAAAAAGAATGTCAGTATATGATGCAGTAATTTATGGAAATACAAAGTGCAGTACTCCAGTTGTTATTAGTTCTCATTTTAATGCTTTTGAAGTATACTTCACATTTATACTCGAGTGTTCCGGAATTGTTACCTGTTTTTTTGTTTAAAATAATGAATGTGAATTAATGTTTTTTTCTATAACATTATCAAATATGTAGTAATAGTAATGGTTATAATATAAAACAGCATTTTTTTAATGTATTAGTACATTCTAATATAAATGGTATTGTTTTCCTTACCAGGTGTACCATGCATTTTATAAACCTTTAGAGTTTACAGTGGCTGAAAGAGATGCAACTCAATGCTATATGAAAGTGAGTGTTGTGGACTTTTAACTTGCTTTTAACTTAAAACAATACACGTGGTACAGCCAGCTTTGAGGAAGACTGTCTAGCAAAGAAAAAAAAAACACCTTTCTGAAATGGTTGAGATCTTTTTTAATGATAGCCTGTTTCTCTAGCGTAGCTACAAATATTTAATATTCAGTACTTATTCCATTGCATCTTGAAAGTGCTTTATAGGTATTAGCATTTTTCAGAGGTGACGTTCTACTGATTGATACCATCTATGGGCTGCTGTTAAGGTCCAAACAAATATTCTAACTTCCATAGAGATCAATCTCTGCTCCTCCCAGTGAAATTCTTAACTAGCTCTAGTAATATTTGAGGCCATCTCTTGTGAAAGTATACTACCATTTAAAATAAAAGAAGCACAAGGCTAACAAAACTAGCATAACTGTTCCCTGTCTTAGTTATGAAAATAAAAACCACCTGGTTTAGACCAAAGTATTGGACTTGAAGCATGTCTTCTAGAGCAGTCCAATTTCTTCCCTCTTCAAAAGTTCTCTGATACACTTGCCCATAAGAGAGGATCTTAAATAAGGTGAATATATCTGATTGGTAGAATATATCATAGTTTTATTCTTCATTCTTTTCTCCTAAATACTAGGGAGCTATCTTGCTGGAATAAATGTTATAACTGCTGTATGTCCATCACAAATTATTATGGTATTATGAGTGTGTTAAGTAAGGAATATCCATTATTAATAGCTGTAACCAGTTTTTCCTAATAGTATTTTGTCACATCTGACTTTTGCAAGTAGCTTAGCAGCTTTGCCTTAACTATCCCAAGCACCATTGCAGCTAAGGTTATGCTAGTTCTTTTAGCTATTCCCTTTGAATTGTGTCAATGAAGGTGAATATTTGAGGACAAAATAGTAATGACGTAATAATTGTTGGGTGCCATTGAATATGGTTCTTGTTAAACTCCTCAAACACACAAATGTTGAACTTAAAATTTAACACTGTAGTGCAAGAGGGTTTTTTCTTTAAAACTTCTTCTATATTTAAACTACCATGTCAGAATTGCTGCTGTTACTGGGAGTCTTAATGAAAAAATCCAAGTCTTTACTGAGTAGCAGAACTAAACAGATTAGTGATGATGTAATGTTTAATGGGATGGTATAGGGATAGACTGATTTTATTCTCGTAACGATAAACATGATGTCCCTAAAGGAACAATTTTTATTTTTTTTTAGTAAGTTCTCTGATAAAAGTTGTGTGCACTGACTCAGGCCTTCACAGATGCTTAGTTACCTTCATCTTTGCTTGCTTCCAAGACTTGACTGTTGTTTAGGTTATGTGGCTGATGTGGTAAAAGCGTCTTGCCAAGCAGGCTTCCGTAAGTGTAAGGAATTACAAAGGCACAAAATATCTTATAATTGGTAGCAGTCTTTGGAAATACTGCTGATTAGCTGCTAAGAATTCATGTACCTGCAAAAGCTCAGACACTAAAGGTGGTTCTTCAGTGTCAAGATGTCTGTAGTGTAGCAATCAAACCAATGAAGGTATTTTGAAATTTTCATACAAATGACAAACAGGGAAGTATTCAATATACCACAAATTGTTGTTGTCAGTGGCTCCCTGAAGTCTGAAAGAAATATGCTAATAAAGCTTTGATTCAGGAAAGTGCTCAGGGACAAGCAAAGGATCTATTGAAGTCACTAAGATTTAAGCAAATGCGTAAGTTCTTGGCACACTGGGAATCAACAGCTGAACTAGAATCTTGGGGCACTTCAGTTTCATTTAATTCAACTTCGTGCCTTATCTTTAGATGTTCTAAGAAAAGATTTCTATGTAATGTATTGTTTTCAGATGGTGTGCTTACGAGAGAGGGAGCAACGAATCCTTGGCCTTCATTTCATTGGACCAAATGCAGGCGAAGTTATTCAAGGATTTGCTCTTGGAATCAAGTAAGTACAAAAGAATGTCTCTAGCTTCTAAAGCCTGCTTTTTAAGTTATTGTAAGATTATAAAAGATAGCTGCCTAGTTTTGGCAACACTATAAAGAATCCTTGCTTTTTGTTACTTTATGTAGTATTGCACGTATTTCTACTAAAATACTGCGGTTCTTCATTAAGATATACTGGATTTAGTTATTGTGATACTGGATATAGTTAAGGAACGACTGATGAAAATACATTGTTGGCTTGGTATCATTACAGCAAAAAATGTAATTGTGCATTAACAAACTAATGTTAGTTTTCTTGAAGTGTAGCTGCTTTTACATCCTATGCACAGGATAGGAAATTGCTGCATAGTTTTGCAAGTCCCTTAAAAAGGGTATTTGTGTTTTCCATAAAAAGCTTTCTTACACCTGCCGATCATTTCCTTTTTTTAATCTCATCTTTAAATGTGCACAATTTGCTTCTTAAAAGCTCAGCAAGGAGTTGCATGAATTTTAAGCTTCTGTGTATAAACCAACCAGTATGTAATAAGGTAAGAAGCAATATCTGTAGGATGATGGAGAGGGAGGTACCTTTGTCTGGAACTGTCTGATAATTCCAATAAGAAATTTACCCAAGTAGCTGAACTTTTGTGATTTGATCTGGTTCCTGAGTTTACTCAGATTTAAATGTAGGAGTGCACTTTTCCTCACTTGTACATCTTTATTTTCATTTTGAAGGAGTAAGAATGACTCCTTGTCCTCTCTCGTTAAATGGAGCTTTTTTGCTCTCTCTCTTGTGTGCTAGACTTGTTTGTTTTTCATTTCCCTTCTTACTGCTGGTCTACATCTTCAGAAATGTTGATTTGTATATTTACATTATAGTTTTTTAAACTCATCTTTAAAGACAATAATCTGGGTTTCAAGAAATGCCCTCCCAATTGTGGTACTAGCTCATTGTCCTAAATACCATCACTATTTTATTGCAGTTTTAGTCTTGCTACTTTAGTCTTGCATTTATGCTAGTCACTCTTGTGAGTGACTAGCATAAATGAAAAGCAGAAAGGATTAAGAAGGCAGGACCGCAACTATCATGTGAGCAATATCTTGGAAATCATTGATTGCAGTGTACCCTGCATACACATTTTCAACATGTGTTTGTAGTCCATTAATTGCCAGTGGTATAGATTTTAGAACTACATTTTTTAGGATGTCATTGTTTTGAAGTTTTATCCAAAATAACCAGTGAAAAGGAAGCATATGAAACTGGAGTGCTTTTCTGCCTTGCCTGAGGGAAATTAAAGCTTTAGCCACAGTAAGAGGTTTTCAGCAGGTCAGATTCTTGTATTGGTTTCTATTGTATTTCACAAATCCAAAGTTTTCAATGTGGAACACCCACTGTAAAAGCTGCTGTTCTCCATTTTCAAATATTAGGTCTCACTTCTGTCTCTCCAAAGGTGATTTTTCATCTTCACTCTCCTCTTAGCATTCTGGTAACATCTATGCTCAGCAGTGGTTTTTGCTTGTTGGTGCTTTTTTGGATATATGTGGGACAGACTTCTGTGACTGTTTTCCCTGTATTTTGTACAGACAGAGTACGTTATTCCATAGAGAGCTTGAAATAATTTTCACATTTAAGTCCATTTCAGCTATTCTTACAGCATGACCTGCCAGGAATAGCAGCTCAAAGGAAAGTCATCAAATCTAAGAATGTTATTGGACAAGGAAAGGAATTAGGCTAGTGGGATTTTTAGCTCAGCTTTTTTTTTTTCTCTCAGATGATGGAATTTTTCCTCCTGCCTATAGCATTGATAATTTAAGTGTAAGCAATAGACTTTGTTAACAATCATAGAAGAATATTCTGGTATTACTTCCTTCATCAGATTGTTGCCTGCAGTCCTAATTTAAGATGTTCTTCTTGTGTATGCGTGGATGTGTATGTATGTTTTTCCATCTGGAGTTGTTGAAACACATCTATGTACAAGAAAAGCTGAAGGCTGCAGTTTTGTCATATGTTTTTGCCATAGGCTCAGTTCCTACTTGGGATAAATCGCTTAATTCTCTCTGTCTCAACTCTTAGGACAATTCTTCTGTGCCGAACAGTGTAGTGCATTTAAATTGTGTTGTGTGAGTGCCTAAGAAATAATAAACAACACTAATAAACATCTACCTGATAAAATCGACATGAGTGGGATTAGCTTGATGTTTTAGGACATTCTACCTGCTTCAGGTGAACAGTGTATGACTTTGTGGGTCTTTTTTTTTTTCTTTTTGGTAGATGTGGTGCTACCTATCCTCAACTAATGAAGACAGTTGGCATTCACCCTACCTGTGCTGAAGAAATTACCAAGTTGCATATTACAAAACGTTCTGGCTTGGATGCAACAGTCACAGGGTGCTGAGGTTAAATACCATCCCTGGAAAGAAGGAAAAAAAGCACAAAGTATATCTGAAAAGAAAATGGACACTTGAGTTGAAACAGATGACTCAATGAAACCCAGTGGCTTGAGTTCCAGAAATCTTTCTCATTCTTCCTGTGGGCAGATTTTACTCACAGCCAAAGAAATTGTCTTCACACCAGCAGAGTTTTAAAGCCAATGCAGTCGTGCTGTGACAAATCTCTCTTCCAAAGTGCATATAGCTCTTCTCTTGTTAGGAGCTTGGGAATAATCACAGCTTTATGTATAAAAGTATATCAGAAATCATTAACATCTTGAGGCCTTAAATTTAAACAGTTGTTGTCTGAGTTTGTGTTGGCATGGCTGACTGCCAACAGAATTTTCTCGCACTGTTTGGGTACAGATGCCAGGCATCAGACAGGGCTTCCCTTAGGATTTTGTTGATGGTCCTTTCTCCTAAGTACTTGGATAGTTCATTACTGATCCTAATATTGAACATCAAATCTTTTTGCTCACCAGCAGAAACGAGTTCCCAGTGTATGCAACAATAGGTAAGCAATCATCTCTTTTTTTAACCTTCAAAATGTAGTATAATATCTCACAAATTACTGTTTAAACACTGTATATTAAGCAATGTTGAAAAGTAGAATCAAAGCCAGTAATAATCCAGCTCATGGAGCATTTGTTGCTTCTTTTAGAATGTGTAAGTCTGGCCGATGAAGAGGTGTATTTTCATTGGTTTTGTTTTTAATACTTTCTAACTGTGAGCTGGATTCTGCTTTTAAGTGGAATTAGATAAAAACATATGTTACTGAAGGGAACTATATTAAACAGTGAACTCAAACAGAAATGGCCCTGCTCAGAACACACATGGAAAATAATTATCTGCAAACTTTTTTCAGAGTATTGGCCAGAATAAGAAAGCATTAATCTGTTGCAAGCTTCTTAATGCAAGTTTCTGATTATTTTCCTGCTATCCACAAGGGGGAGATGCTGGCCAATTTGTGGCAAGGAAAAAACGAATATGATAGTGAAACTTGTTCTGCAGAAGCCTGTTAAATAGCTAGTGTGACAAAGCCAAAAAAAAAAAAAAACCAAACTTCATTAAATTTCAATCTAAGTTGCAGTTGCCATCATGTTGATATGTATAGTCAGTTTCTTGCATAAGAGACTTGTACACATGGGAAAGGGAGAGATCAGAATGTATACTTCTAGCAATTAATTTATATCAGTGTTTTTGCATGTGTAATTTGATGTTTTCATAGCTGTCTTATGTTCTGCTTGCTACACGTTTTGGAAGAGCAGTCTGATCGTGCATATCTTTTACTAATTTTTCATTGACTATTCTGCTGCTACAGATGGCAGCATGGACAAATGATTGATTTATTTCAAGTGTGAAATAGTTCTTTACTGTTAAAATTGTACCTGTCAGAGAAACTATTGCACAAAAATTGATCGGACATTCTAAAATATGCAGTAATAGCATTTATCACACTCTTGTTTCACTAGAATACTGTTTTTGAGGATTTGTTCTGACTTTAACAGCAACAAAAGAAATACTAAATGTTTTATCTTCAGAGTTTCCTGAAATTTCTGATCCATGAGAAAGGAAGGGCTGATGCAATTTGACTGCAAGTAGTGTTCCCTGTCAGGTCTGCTGTTGCAATTTTTTGTCTGTGAAATCATCAGTAAGCTTGTAATAGGGAAAAAAAAATTCTTTGAGTGGAAGTATAATCACAATACTACCTAAATATTGCCTTTAGAGAAAATGGTATGAAAACCCTACTAGAAACAAACAAACGAAAATTAATAGATTTTCCAAGCTGTTAAAATGTTTGCAGGAAAATAGATTTTTGAAAATATTTAAAAATATAATTTATAAAATATAAACTAATTTTATGATATTTTGCAACATTGAGATACCGAGCATCTCCGACTACAGAGATTTTGTGTTGAGAAACATCCCGCATCTGACTAAACTCTAATGTGATGTGTGCAAGATATTTTTCCTCCTGATTACTTATTACAGATCCTTTCGCACCCCTGAATGAAAATTAGTAGTCAGTCATGTTAAAGTGGCTTCTCTTCCCAGTCCTACTAATGCAGGAGACTTTATCAGCCCCCACAGACATATCAATGGAAACATGAGTTAATTTCATTCATCATAAAGTTGAAAATAATTTGAGACAACTAGTTAAAGAGATTTCAAGGAAATGTGCCCTCAATACATTTGGTGTTTGAAACTAAGGCCTCTCAGCATCTTTGAAATAACAGGAACTCTCTTGGTTTTAGAATTGTTACGTTGATTGCATGAAAATTGATCCTGTATCTTGAACTGCAGCCTAGTTCTCTTCCTCATTTAGTGGAAAATGTTGTCACCTGAAGTAAAATTAAATGTACATTCACACCTACAGAACCCTAATATCAGAATCAACAGTAAGATAGAAAAATGACTGCTAGCGTGCTTTGTGCTTTTTTTCCTGAAGGATTCTTTGAGGAACTCTCCAGGGATGGTCCTTAAGAATTGTTTTTAAAAGCCTGACTAATGTCAATTGGAATGGCTGATGTATGCCACAAATTATTATTACATGTGAAAGTTAAAAATAATTCTAGTCGGGCTTTTTCTCAGGATGCCAGCTGATGAAGTCTTGTTTGTCAAACCACACCATGGTGCAGACAAGTCTGAGCATTGCTGGGTCCCTCATATGTATTATCCTGATATTTATTGTGATGTGAATTAACAAATTAATAAACATTGTATTTTTTAGTAAGTGCTTGTATCTGGTTAATTTTGCACATCTGGTTTCAGCTTGTAAAAGATTTCTTTTTTGATCTTAATGCTGTTCCTCGTGGTTGAAATATATGTTAAGGGAACTAGTAGTAGCTGACAGACTCAAACCTGTTAATAAGGAAATGTTGATACCTCTTTGTCTCTGATGTGTAAACTGAATAGCCATTATTCTGGGCTGGGTGACCTAAACTATTTTAAATTTAAATTAAGAGCACCTCTGGACACAGTAGGTATGTTTTCAAATATTCTGTTTATTCCAACTAATGAGGTCTAGCAGGTATGTTCACAGTCCATGTGCGTTGACGTGCTTTGTGAAGACTCATCAAGATGTAACTCGGAAACTCCCTTGAAATGCAGTGCAGTCAGTGTTGTGCAGGGCTGCGCTATTACACATTTAGCTATTTGGGTTTTAAACTAGAAAACGTAGTGGAAAAAATACGTTACAGCAAAACCAAATAATAGCTGTGGGTATTAATAGATAAAAACACTGGAAAATGAATGAAGAAATGCTAGCAATATAAGTTTAAAAACTCTGAGATTCTGTCAGAAAAGAAGGGGGCTGCATTGTTTGAATTAACCTCAGGGTTTTTTTCTTTACATTCAGTTACTTTGATCAGAAGTTCCCATTAAGTTGGGAGATGCTAAGCTTCTGAAAACAGCTAGTTTAACGTTATTTTAGTGGCTTCCCTGGATTTGATACTGAGAAGGAATATGGACTTAACTGCATTTAAAGTTATTTTTACTTCTACATTTTTACTCTGTTGTAATTTCCTGGAATATTTCGCTACAGGTTCTAACTATTTAGGATAGCTAGGAACAGTGGCTTAAAAGGGAATAAGGTAAGCATTGTTCTTGATTTTTTTTTCTCTGTATTTTCATATACTGTTTTAATCTTACAGCAAACAAGAATAACAGACAGTATATAGACAGTCATCTTCATGAATTTATAAGATTGGGAATTGAACATACCACATTACTTACACGTAATGATAGCTTGTTCTCTACAATTAAGTTTTGCATTTTCCCATTTATGCATATACTACTGCATGCCACTATACCTATCAGAAAACATTTCTGCAGTTCAGATAATTCCAGATCAGGAGCTAGAAAAGTTTCAGTACAGCAGACATGTTGCAGTATGGATTTATGTTGTTACCAGAATAACCATGCTAACAAACAAGTGCATTTCTAACCAAAAACAGTTAATTATTGTACAGTTTCAAGTTTGAAGGCTTCTTTTCAGAGGGTCATGCTTATCCAACAAAGTAGGCAACTCTGTGCCCATCTAAATTGCCATTTGTCTAAATTCCAGTGAAATCAGTGTACTAAAAGTTAATGTTAGCCGTTAATTCCAATGGGATGCAAGCATGTGTCTTAAGTGCTTTGTTAAAGGGGAATCAATATAAGCATATGCCAAAATGTACTTCATTATTACAGTTGGGGAACAGGCTACAATTATGATTCAAAACATAAAAGATACAATAGACATCTATGATTAGGCAGTGAAATATGCCTTTAATAAGCATAGTGCAGACAGTTTGTTTTGCAATAAGTAAACTTGTATAAAATTCATTGACTTTTTCATTCTTTCAGATGTGAGCTCTCTTTTAAGAGTTTTTTTTATTTTATGCCCAAAGTTTTCCTGATGTTATTCCAGCAGAAAGGCTAGGTTTACATACATTTATTCTAGTGCCAAACCTGAATTTTACTGGCAGAGGAGAAAAAAGAAGAGCAGACCTTTTTTGGTTTGCGGTATTTTTGTTTGTTTGTTTGCTTGCAGGGGCAGCATGCAACAGATTTGGTGTAATTACCCTATCTGATTTTTAAGAAATGGAATGTTTCTGTCCACTGCATGTCAGAGATCTAATTATGTTTCCGTTGTGGCACTCAAAGTCAATATTGTCAGCTCTTCTTAGTTCTAATCCTCTACATTGAATTTTGATGGGCCAGGTGAAATATCCCCTTCAGCACCTTACTGCAATTCTTGTCAATCATCTTGCCATGAAAAACATGTATATTACAAAGGCTTTGGCAACACTGCATCTGATTTCAGTCTTTAATCTAATATGCACCTTAAGAAAACACCATTCCAACTGCTGACGTTCTGTTTGGGACATGAATGGGATTCTATTTGCTGTGGGAAACAAAAGAAAACGATGAAATCTTTAAAGGATATAATGGAACTCTTAGGCTATCGCAGCATGTAAGCTCAGTACTAAACCACTGGTCTAGGAAGAAAGCAAATAGGATGGTGGATAGGTACAGAAATTAAACAAAAGTTTTCATTTAAGAAGGAAAATGCAGGTGTTTTTAATTTGTCAAGTGATTAAAAAAATACCTTGTTTCAAGCACTACTGGAGTTAGGAAGATTTTACCCGTATCTTTGAAAGCAGTGCTGTTCACTAAAGTCCATTTCTAAGCGTGGCATCTGAGTACTGTGTGCCATTTCCTTGTTGTTTCTTATAGACAAGATCTAGCACATTTAAAATCTGCTGGTCCTACTATGGAAAATTAACATCATCCCTTAGAAGCTGGAATATAAACTAATAAGGCACATTTCCAGAATCTGATTGCATCAGTCAGAAAGATATAGTACGAAGAGAAAAGTGGATATTACCTGGGGGTGTTGTGTGAAATGGAGACCAGTCTTGTTTGAACAAGGTGCTTTGCATTGTTAGCTAGGTAGAGGTATTGGGAGTTGCAGCCTGTCAGAACCAGCATCTCCAAGGAGGGGGCGGGGGAGAATTTTTCCAGGCAAAAATCTAGGCAGTTTGTGATGGGGTATGTCTAATGCATTAAAACAATTTAAGGAAACCCTATGTGCTTCATGAAAGATGAATACTCACCTGCTCTGTGTTTCCTCTCCCATTTTCCTTCAGCATATACGAAGACCAGAAAGCGTTGCGTGGATTTTTTTTCTGTCCTTCTTTCCCTCACCTTTAAGCAACATGGGAATCAGACTTGTTCTTCCTTGTTTTGGCAGAAAACAGAAGAACAACAAGATTCCTCTTAAATCTTTCACAAGGAGACTTCTTTTTCCCAAGGCTCTGTTCGGATTTTGAATTATATAGGTGGTAACAAATCTAAGGCAAAAGGACTATAGATACTTGTTTATTCTATGTTTTTTAGAGTATTAAATAAATAATATAGTAAAATAAGGAAATAACTAACATTTTCTAAAATACCAAGGGGAAGAAAACTGAAAAAAGAAAAGACAGCTTTTAGGCTTTATGCTTGAAAAATAATAAAGAAAATACATTAAGACTTTATTTTCTTTGCAGTGTTCCTGTGAGGCAATACTCAGATATTTTATTATGCTGTGTACTTCTAACAAAACAGTCAGAACTGAATGCAACCAAACAATATTCTATTCACATAGTGTCAGAGCAACAAGCTATGTTGTGGCTTTTGACTTTATGCAGGAGGTTGAGCTGTCTTACATGATGCCTTAGAGTTTCTAGCACAATTAGCGATGCTCAGGAATCTTTATTTAAACACTTTTGTTCAACAGGGACAAAGGATTGTGCTTTGGCATTTTTATTAAATCCTGATAATCTTCCTTTTTGTGTCTCAAAGGATGAAGAGGAAGTGCATTAATTTTCACATGAAGGCAAATTGTACAAACACAGCTGAAAATATCAGGAAACACAGCGATTTTCCTTAGAGAGATGTAATCAACCAATGTTCTGCTGGAAAGAGGCTCCTAAATTATTGGGCACAGTAATTCGGACACTCATACTCTGATAGCACTGTTCAATTCAGCTTGCTTAGATGAATGATTCCCGATTCAAGTAATATAGAAAGCAGAGATTATTAACCATATAACAGGAAGTAATTTAAAGGACATAGGCTGTTTTGAAGACTTAAGAAATGGTTTTCAGATTATCAAAGGATTTAATTAATTTACATCATACTGAGATCTAATTAAATCATGAGAGACCTTTTGGTTTTTGCCTCTTCAAATTCTTATTGAGTTTATTTTTTAGATGTATTTCAAACACAGGAAAAATAAGGACAATTCTCTTGACACTTTGGATTTTGCTTGCATTGATTCCTGGCCATATATCCCAGATATATGTAGAATGTGTTACGTCAAGATTTTGATCTCCTCCTTTAAATATCTTTTTTTTTTTTCTTTCTTTTTTTTTTTTTTTTTTTCCTGTAAGATCTTCATTCTATTTTATTTGGTTACATTTAGTCCTGTTTAAGTGTTAATGAGTGAATCCCTTTTGGATGGGAGTCCAAAGAGTCCATTGTATTCTTAAGAGAGCATTTCAGGATTTTCTGCTTGCCTCTTCCTTTAACTCCCTTGTACTTTCTGAACCTGGTAATGCCACAGCATCAGAGGAGACAGTTCTAAGTAAGTCCTGTCCTTAGCTGTGGCATAGTCTCTGTTGAAGAATAAGAGATCATCCATTTGGGAGTGTTTATATTGTGACCTTCTGAAGGACATCATCCTTCCTTAATGACAAAATGCATCAGATTCATAGGGTGTGACAAGTGCCTTAGGGTTTGCCCGACAGTAGGTAAATTGGAGAATTGGATGAAATCTGCCTGTAAAATGCAAGGTGGTTTTCTCTGTTGCTGCGGTTATTGAGAGCTTTAAGGTCTTGCACTTTTTGTATCAAGTAGCAAATTATCGAAGCACGTGAAGTACCCTGGACTGTGTTAAGATTGTCTGCACATGGGGCTTAAACCTCTTTGTGAAGCCACCTCCTTGTCTTGCCTTCTGGTTCTGGAAGTCCTAACATTTCTCAAGTTCACAAGTTGGAAGAACATTTGCTTTAAGCTATTGAGTCGATGGCTAAGAACAGCAGAAGGGGGTGCTCACTTGGATCTGCATTATTGATTGAAGCACTCTCTCTCCCTGTACTTCAGTGAAGTGTAGCCAAGAACAACAAGATAAGAATTAATAAAAGTGACAAGGGAGTTTCTCAGCCGGAGCTGGTGCACATTAGCCTGGATGAAGAGAAAAAGAAGCTGATACTTGAGTCCTTTGAGTTGTGAAGGATCTGGTCAGTCCTTGAAGGGGAAGCACATGAATGGCCTAGTTGTCATCGCATTTTATTTTTCCTCCAACTTTGACTAATGGTGCATTTCCTCTGGCCTCCTACGGGCCGTCCGTGCCTGACTTGCTTTGTCACTCTTCACGTCTAGTCACTGCCTTTACTGTCCACCCTGTTCCCATGGCAGGAACCCAGTGTCCTCTAAAAAAACGCACAGGCACAAACCATCTGTCATTCTTCCCACTCCTCTTTCAAGCGACCACTTCCCACATTGTGTGGCCTTGCAGGCTGAAAGCAGTCTGCCTCCCTGCTGCGTGCTTGGAGTACATGCCAACTCTCCCTGCTTGATAAGGGAGCTCCTGGCATTCTGCCTGTAAAAATACTAATGGGCATCTCCCTGTTGATAACCAGCTCTGCCTTTATTGTGTTCAGGGGGTGATAAGTTGTCTGGACCAACAAGAAATTGCCCCTTTTGCTTCTTTGCAGCCGAAGTTATTAAGGTCAAATTAGGTGTGAGTTGTGAAATTAATCATTACAAGCAAAAACAATTTGTAGTGTGATAGGGACAAAGGAGAAAAGAAGCTGAATTATAGAAGGGGAAATTATAGTAGACACAAAGAACCAAAATGGTCAGGAAGAGGAGGAAAGAACAGCTGGCAATGATGTACAAGGATGCTGAGCGAAGTCTATAGGCTGTGCTGGGTTTCTTCTGCTGCATCTGAGGACTATGAAATCATAGAACAAGGTCGTTCTTTTATGTCACCTGAGAGTCCCAATTAATCTACACACAACATGTCATACAGAGGAGAAGATACCTGGCCTCTCTTTGCATAAAAGCACTATTTCTAGTGCATGCATTATTTGCTGGCATTCCTTGTGCATCTCGAGTTGTGTCCCCACCAGAAGCATGTTCATGGGGCTTGTTACAGTTAGGCACTCCAGGAGAATCTGCAGCTCTGGCCACTGACGTAGACTGAGCTGTGTCCAAGCTGCATCTGCCAAGTGGGCAACACTGATAGTGTAATCAGATACACATTTATCTATGAAAACTCTCCACAAATAATCAAAGCTTTTTTTTATGTTCACTTAAAAAAAAAAAAAAAAAAAAGTTTTCTTCCACTGGCTTGTGGAAGATACGATCTGAATCACAACTCTGAATTGCATGGGTGTAGTTCTTGCTGGAAATGGAGTCCAGCAGATCTAATTTGTAACTGGAAATTCGAAGGAGAGAGTCTAGTCCATCCTTCTGAGGCAGCACCTGACAATTCATGTGTGATATAGGAATGCTGTCCTCTGAATCACATATTTTTCCTTAGCGACAGCCCCCTCCTTATATAGCAGGACCCATGGAACTGACTGACAGTAAAAGAGGTTATGGGAGTGTGTTTTATTTCTTCCTTTCATTTTGCCAAATTCTACAGTCTGTTACTGACAGCGGGAAATAATAGCATTCAGAGCAGTGACTGCTTTCATCTTCTCCTTAGTAGACTGAGGCTTTCTCAAAGAGCATCCTGCTTTTGACACACACATGAAATTCTTGTGTCTTGGCCCCATGTAGCTGTGTGCAGGACCAGCCCCAGACAGTTCTGCCCAGGTATAAGCAGCAACGGGAGTTCTCTGAACCACGGAGTAGAGCCACGCTGTGGCTGGTTGAGGTGTCTGCTGTATTGTCTGACCCAGATGTCGTATATCGGAGTAGGGGCTGTGCCACGGAGTGTAGCTCCAGTGTGTTCCCTTGAACTGCTGGAGACCAGGGAGAACCCACGTAGTTTGCCCAGGTACATCAGGACTTGGACTTGCTGCCTGAGGATACAGCTTTTTGGGTGAGTTGTTGCTAGGGCTGCACTAAAAGCAGTATTTAAGGGAGTTGATTAGAAGCAAACAACGTAGATGAACCTTCAGGCTGTGCATATAGAACAACGTTGTTGGTATGACAAACTTTCTAGTCTTAATTTCTGTGTCTATTTTTACAGAACCATTAAACAAGTTTGGGAGAAGGAAGATGCACCTCAGAGGCCAAATCTATGAAAGCAAAGCCTGCTTGATGCACCAAGAGCTTTTTTTGAAATTGATTCTAACATCAGAAACTGGGGAGCTGTGAGGAGGAGAAGGGAGAAGGAAAATAGTGCAGCGTCCCCTGAAATGCTTCCATTTTGTTTTCTGGGGTGAGAAACCTGAACTTTGTGCCTAAAATATAAAGCTGAAGGTGTGCTGGATTTGCTTGGAAATGCTGCAAAGCTATTCTCATTTCCTGTAACTATTGCGAGATTGGCCTTCTTCCATGGCTAAGCTCTGGTTCTTAGCTAGCCAGAATGAAGTGGCAAAAGAAATTCATTCTCTTTCATCTTAGAGTATATGCACCAAGGCAAGAACCAGAACTGTGAGCCGTTAATTCCTAAGTCTGTGCCTTGATTTCCTGCAGTAGGAACTGTGTTAAGGTTTTTGTCTTCTCTTACCAAATCTAATTGTTAATTGCATCTTCTTTTCTCTAGCCACTGCCACAAGGAGTGACTGCCTTCTGTGCTGATGACAGATCTGCCCTTCTGTTATCAGGCACTGCTCTTTTGTCATCTCAGTTTCATAACAATTGCCTTTGCCTGGGAGCCAGTGGATCAGCCATGTTGGGCAAAGTGATCCTCTGAGAAGAATGATGGATGACACTGATTCCCTTCAACATAGCTGGGGCACTGAGGTTAATTTTCTTCTGTCTCCCCATATTCACCCTTCTCCTGCTGTGCATTCTTAAAACGAATCATGAAGTAACTGTTTGAACAACACACCCAGGTGATGCTACGGTAACTTGTAAGAACATTTTATCATGCTGCTCTGTGTCACTTTTGGCAAAATTGTCAGGAAAGCAGTGATTGCTACAGGTGGCAGAGGCTTCCAGATGACCATCATAGGGCACGTAGGGAAAAAATTTGACTGCCTTTGCCAAATTTCTGGTGTTTATGCCAACAGTGCTGCTTCACTTTTTCCCACTATGCTCACGTATCATTTTGCTACAGCTCACATATTGGCCTCAGTCCTCTGTCTAAGAAGGAAGCAGGTCTGGCATTCATACTGTGCTGTTTCTGCTGAACTCTAGAGGGTGAGTTTGCAGTGATGCAGTTACACTGGCATAAAACTTGGGAGATATCGTACCAGAACAAAGCATAGTGTGTCTGGAATCAGCTAGCCCTAAAAATTGTCTACAGGCAATACAGATGTCCTCATGGAGATAAGTTCTCAGAACTGTATCTCAGCTGTATTGAGAATCAGCTTTGTATTCACATCCTTCCCTGAAATATTCTCTAATAGCTGATTTAAGCAGTCTTTAGCAGAGATCATATTTCTAGTTTGGGATTCCCTTTATACATCTTTCATTAATACAGGGATTCTCTGCACTCAGAGACCAGCACCGCAGAACAGCTGGATCCATTTTGGCTTGACAAGGGGCATGGACATTTTTTTATATATATATTTATGGCTCTCATGAATGTTCAGAATGCTTTTTATAAATATTAAAAATAATCAAGGGTTCTGGAAAGAATTCATACTGCATTGCCATCATCTGCAGGAGTTCTTCCATCTTCCTCTAGAATATGTATTACTAGTTGACACTGGGAACTAACTGGTCCAGCCTGTGTATTTCTAGCTGCAGCTACAGGAAAAGGAGGCTACAAAGGGAATTGGTATCTCTTGATCATCAGAGAGAGCAAATATAATACAGGCGGCAGCCTGACTGCCCCCGGAGCAAGTCAGAAGCAAGAAGCTTTCAAGCAGGCACCTCAGAAAGTTCCCCTGAGTTTTACTCTGCCTGCTGTACCCGCTGTGGTTATTTGGTAGGTTGCTTGCCCTGCTTGTCTTGAGGTAGCTGGAGTTGAAGCATGTGTTTTCCATTTAGAGCTTGGAGGATGCCCAGGTCTGACTTGGCATGCTGTCTGCACTGGGCATCAGCAGTACAGATGTGGAAACCACAAACCCGATTAATATGAGCCTAGGGTAAAGACTCAAATAAGCTTATAAATAAAACCAGACTTGCAGATTATTTGTTTCCATATTAGTCTATAATAGACCCTACTCAATATGTTTGTTTTATTTGGTTTGGTGACCAACGTAGGTATTTATATTTCTAATAAAAATTTAAATCAGAATAAAACAGACCAAGTAAGCTTAAATTATTTGTGCAGAAGATGATTGCAACTGTCTGTAGCATGTAATTCCTTACGTGAAATGCTAGCATTCTTTGAACAGAGATGTGACAAATTCCTCAGTATTTAATTTACTGTTCCTTCCTGGCTCCAAATTCTACATTTATATATTAAAATGGACTCCTAAACCTCAATGAACAATTCAGAGGTGTTGGATGGCTTGGTGGGTCAAATTCTTGATGTAAGCACCATATGTATGATCTTGGGTGAGTCACTAAATGATCCTCACATCTTAGTTTGAAGTAGTGATCCTATGTTAATGGCAGAGGGCGTACAAGTACCTGTTAAAACTGGTGTGTTTTTCCCTGCCAGTCTCCTGCAGAGCTCTGGGCATACTTGAGGACCTTTGCTGCTTTTCACTGTAACTTCAGCTGCTGCAGTGAAGCTAATGAAACCATTCAGAGAAGAAAGATCCAAGGAAACATCTAAGAAGGTTCTTCAACAGTACTGACACTAGTGGAAATAATCTTATCCTGGGACCTGCTGGCCCTTTGTTCTAGGTGAGATTGCCCTGACTCAGCTCCCTTGAATCACAGTTGTACCAGAATTATCTATGGTTTGGCAGCAATAGGACATCTGTTTTATTCTGCCTGTGCTATGACGCTTAGGATGGGATGTCTCCACAAGACATAACAAGTCTCTGAAGTGAGACTTGTTGTGCCAAGGCTTTGCGTACACCTGTGGTAAGTAGTATCTACAACTGATCAGCTAGGTCTACCTAGTTTTTAGACCATGTCAAGGTGACGTAACTGGAATTAATGCTTCTGTCCCCTAGATCTCCTAAACAGACAACAGAGGGAAATAAGTACTTCCATGTGCTGTTTGGATCTCACATAGGCTATCAAGGGAATATGGAGTTCTTGCATCTCAGTGGAATGAACCTGAGCATTGTGTAAGTGTTTGCAGTGACTTTTTTGTGCTAGCGTGGCTCCAAGACAAATGAATAAACAAACGGTGCTCTCTTCCCATTTTTGCCTTGCAAAAAAAAAAAAAAAAGGGAGAAAAAGTGCTCACACCCTTTGTTAGTTGTCAATGCCAGAGGAAAGACACCAGCAGTTATTCCATTCAAATGTCCAGTTTTTCTTTCCAATTGTTTCTTTGCATTCCTTTTTAATTTTTTCTCCTCTTCAGCTGGTTGAGCGATGGCCTGTTCTTATGAAACAAAATTTTAGCTTCACAATGGTCCTGACTTCTCATTGTTTGAAAGGCAAGAGGGTCACTCAAAGTAAACTCTCTCATAGACAATGTTTTTCCACGTGGAAACGTTGGAGGGCCACTCTGGCCTGTCAGCCCAGAAAGGCCAGAAGATGCCTTCAGACTCCCCAGGTGCATCTGTGTTTGTTTTCTAATGTTATTGCACATAAGGTATCATTAATATTATGTCCAAAGCTTGTCTTTTTAAACAGAGTCAACACATCTAAACTATTAGTCAGCCACAGGGAAAAAGGAAAGGATTAGTCATCACTGTAAGGAATTAACCCTTTCCATTGCCCAACGAAGAAGTTAAAGATGATATGACATCCTTAAATTGCAAAAGGGACGTGATTATTTTTTCTCACAAAGTTATGGGAATAATTTCTCTTGCTTTGGCAGTCAGAAATAAAACACAACAGCCTGTACAACGTGGAAATCGGACAAGACTGCTTGGTGACTTTCAAGACATCATTCTCTTTCCTGTAGCACATGCCATTGAAAGGCAGGAAATTTCCCTCCCACCCACCTTTTTCTTTTTTTTGAATCTCCTTTTCCCTGTAGGCTGCCTCAGGTATTGGGCTAGGCTTGGCATGTAGACACAACTAGAAATGTAGGCGAGACTTCATGGAGCAAAGTGTCCAAGTGCTGAGTGAGCATCCAATGGGCCGTAGCAAAATGCACAACCAAGTCAAAGAAAAATGGAAAATATTTCATAAAATTCATCTTTGCATCCCTTTTTCCTCTCTTGATATATGGCCTCTTATTCACAGCTGCCCAAGCCCCGGCCCGTGTGTAAATATGTCAGTGCACCAATGAGACGGAACACGGTCACAGAAATGCTGGCGGCTGCTCCCAGATAAAAACGCTGAGCTGGAGCCGAGGCGTTTATTGTAAATAAAGATCAAGGCAAAGCAGCAACATTTCTGTTCGACTTGAGCCTGCCAAGGTTGCTAGTCCAGCTCCTTTCACAACTACCATATGTCCACATGGATTTCCCCTTCCAGAAAGTGACATGTTACTCTTATGACAGCTCTGTAGCTGTTGCAAGTTCCTCGATACTTTCCATGTGTTGTTTTGTAATAACCTGGCAACACTGATGGCAGATGGGTCAATGGGTGCATGTGTGTGCATGCAAGGGAGAGGAAGACTTCCAGGTCTAATACTGCTGTACCTTAACAGCAACCGTGCAGGGCCTGGGAAGCATTAATGCTTTTTTTTGTTCTTCTCAGTAGAGGGCACTGGATCCTATAAATAGGAAGTGGTACAGTGCAGCGTAAAGAGCTTGATAGCTTTAGCAGATGGGCTGATTTTTATTTTTATTTTTTT
The DNA here is from genome assembly GCF_963932015.1 of Anas acuta. Lineage (NCBI taxonomy): Eukaryota > Metazoa > Chordata > Aves > Anseriformes > Anatidae > Anas > Anas acuta. The sequence continues at coordinate 10,599,559 of NC_088995.1, read as the reverse complement.
TTTGGAGGGGGAGATACTGGTGGTGTGGAAGAGAAGTCTGTGGTTCTGTCTGCTGCACACCAGTTGAACAAGAGGCATCCGATGGCGTGTGTTAGCTGATACACTTGCGTTTTTTATTTATGTTTTATTTTATTTAAAGTGGCAGCTAAAAATCGGTCAGGAAACCAGGTTGGCTAAAGCACTAGCCATCTGGCATCCTTCTGAACAGCAGCACCAGCCAGCTGGCACAACAGGGGAGGATGCAAGCACCTACAAACTAGAGCCCAAACAGCACAAGCTGGCATGGAAACTGCTTGAATTGTATGGGCTTGTTCCTACAGCCCAAAGAGAAACTGTAGGAGTGGTCTGTGAGGAGTTGGTTGAACAAGGGAGTGTAGCCTTCTTCATAGCTGTTGATCCAAAAATGCCCAAAATTTCAATATATATATTTTTTTTTTCCAGTGAGTGTCCTGTTCTCAGCAATACCTGCAAATGCTGTACTGTCAATCTGCTCTGCTCTCCCTTTTTTGTCGCTGAGGTTTCCTTGCTGTGTGCTAGAGTTTGTATTGTCTTCACTGATGGCTCAGATGAACTGTAAGCCAAAAAGACTAACAAAAATATTAGGAACATAGCTTTTTCAGATGATTTTTTTTTAAGCTTAGATGGATCTCACACGTATCTTGTAACAATTCTTTTAATGGAAGTTTTAATGTTAATAGATAATCTTTATTAAAAAAATCTTCCTAAGCCTTCAACTTGGACTTGTCTAGTATGCTGAGGATTTGGCACAATTAACTCATATAATTCAAGGATAAGAGATTGAATTATTTGTTTTCCACGCTAACAGACACTAACCTATGTTCTTGCCTGACCTAGGGTGCTTCACTTAAATTGTTGGCTCCACATGCTCTACTAGGCAATAAAATTGAATGCTATCACAATACATGTATGTACTTCAGCTCTGCTGAAGAAAACTGCGTGGCCATGCTGTTTCCTAAAAAACAGCTGGTTAGTTATTGAGGGTTTTATACTTCTATAGCTTCACATCTCACCACACCTGGGCAATTGTCAGACTCAAGAAGGAAGTTAAATTTGCCGGGGAATGTGGCCATATCTTCCAGCATTTGCTGATTCCTGAGCTTAATGGGACTCAGGCTTATTTGCCTTGCATAGCAGCAAGATTGGTCTCAGAACAGGGAGAGAGGAGCAGCTTTGCTTTCATATTCCCTCTCTCTCAGAAGTCTGAGCTCCTCGCTTTTCCTCGTCAATATAATACGGTTCAAGAGCTGCCCGTGAACCACAGGTGGCTAGGACTTTGGCCTGTAGTGCTGTGTACTGCTGTTCCCATTTAAAGCAGGTAGAAGCCACGATTGCTGAGGGTTCTGGGTTTGTTCTTTTATTAAATAGCAGATCCTAACAGTTGGCAGCGTTCTTCAATCCAGAACCTGTGTGATGAAAGGCCATATTATGGTAGGCTCCAGTGTATCTTTTCATCTGTCCTACTTGGTACGGCTTGTTCCAGGTGGAGACTGGCAAGATGTTAGTGCTAAAACCTGCTGTTCCCTAATGGCAACAGCAGTATCCTGGCTCCTCCTTGTCATGGGTTCAGATCTCAGCTCTGTTTGACTGCCCTGAAAAGTAGTGCTCCCATCAAAGTTCTTTGATATGTAAAGACTTCCTGACTTGGGCACTCTTCTGTGAAGGGAGATGAATGCCTTTTAACTCCTGTACAAACAGATGTGCTCTTGAAGTGACTCCTATAGTCTGCATTTTGTACCCAACTTCACCTTCCGCTGCAGAAGTGTGATATTGTACCTTCATTTCTGGTACTGTAAATCTTTATTCCTTAACCGCTATTCAATAGAGAAGTAGGTAGATGATAAACTTGGCCATTACTTGGTTCAGTAGCAATTTCCCTTAGAAGTTTTAAAGTGTGATTTTTTTTTTCCAACAGTTCTCTGACAGGTTAATGGGGTACATGGACAGGAGACTTCAGCTTTATCCCCTGGAGCCGTGACAGTCTGAGGTGTTGCCTGGCTCAGCTCCTAGATGTGAAAGGAAGGAATAACTTGCACTTCTCCGCAGTCATTTCCTGAAGCTCACTGGTAGAAAATAGATATGATTCACTCCAGAAGGTACTGTACTGCTGAGTGCTCCCAGGTGTCTGATCTACCAAGCAAGGTTGGTAGCATCAGCTGTCTCTAAGGTTTCCCTTTCCTGAGGAGAGGCTAGTGTCAGCCTCAGCTAACTCTCAGAGGCTTGACATCAAACTGCATAGAGTTTTGTTAGAAGCTGACTGAAAACGTGGTGCTGTTATTATCTGACACTGGCTGAAACAAAAGCCAAATGTTGATGAATGTCTGATCTTAAAAGTAAACAGTTTGATTTTTTTTTCTTTGCGAGTCAGGGGCCCTCTAGGGTTTTATCTGATTTTGGCAATCTGCTGCACATTTTGGGCCTGGAGCATGGTTTTAATTGTTACATCACAAAAGTTGCCAAATAATGTTGAATGCTCCTTAAAAACTCTCTCAATTTTATGGAACTTCTCAACAGCTTGACTAATACAATAATTACTTGAACTCGACTATGTTGCCTAGTGGCAAATGGAATTTTTTCATAATGATGCTGTCTGTCGTTAATAGCAGGATTTGTTCTTTCTCTCAGCGGGAGAGAGGCCAGAAAGCCATGGTATCTGTCTTTTTTAATGACAGCCAACAGCAAACGGATAAAATAATCAATTATATCTACAGCTAGGTAGATAAAGTATAATTTATCATGTCAAAAACAAAAATGTTTTTAATTGGGCTGTTAATCATTTTGTAATTTTAACTAAAGAGATGAGGGCACTACTTTACGCTTAGACATCACTAATATTTCATAAAACGTTAGCTGTTCTTATTATAGCTTTAATAATAGTGTTTACTACTAACTGCCAAATATAAAATACCATTTCTGCTTTCATTAGTGGAAGCCTTGGCAATTATAAAGGACTGTCCTTTTAGTTTTCTCTTTTAGAAGGGTCCAGGAGAAGGAAAAGGGTCCAGCTGACTAATTAGCTCTAACAGTTTTAAGAATATGCAGATCTTTCTGTTTAATTAGGAGTACCCATGCTAGTTTCCACCAAACAGGTTAATGAAATTGCTTTGTTCTGTTTTTACAGGAAAGCATAAAAGCAGATTAGTTTAACACCAAAGACTGAAAGTTGGGATATTTTTTTTTTTATTTTCAGCCACACCTGTGCTGTCTTGTGGGAAGCTGGGCAGATCATTTAATCCATCCTAACTTGTTCTCCCTGTCTGTAACATAAGTGTTAGGTGCTTCATCAGGCTTCCACAGAGTATGTTAGTGGTGCACCACCAAAAGTGGTGAAAAATTGATTAAAAAATAGCAAATATATGGGGGGTTGGCTGCAATAGGAGCCTCTCCAACACCCTTTGAGGAAGGAAATAAGAACTTTACAGCTGGAGCTAAATCTTCCCCATATTACAACTAAAAATGTCCTTGTGATGCCTAATTTCAGGATCAGTGGGAAATAACCCACCAGAAAAATCTCACAGCACTGGAATACTTTGGCTGTCTACTCTTTTGTTATTATTCCTATTGATATCATGACCAGATGACCTGTTTAGTACCGGATCTCTATTTTTCCTATAAATTCTACATTTAAAAAATGCCAGCCATGCTAGGAAGAGAAATGTTGTGACTGTTGAGAGGCCCTGTGCCTGAAATACAACAGAATTAGTTTCCTGCTTCAGAAGTGTCTTGCAGAAGCAAATGAATCTCCATTTCTTTTAACTTGGTTTCCCTCAGAAAAGCTCTACCTGCTTTAAATCAAGAGGTGATCTCTAAAGTACCTGTTTGGGAGTAGAGCATGCACTTAATGTTGTTTGGTAAGGGCAGATTTCACTTTTGCTGTTACACTGTTCGTTTTTTTGTTTTGGGGTTGTTGGTTTGATGCTTTTTTTTTTTTTTTCTGGCTTTAATTTTATGTCCACAGCATCTCCCAGTGATGCATGTAACACAGAGAGGGGCAGAACTGCCTTTCCTGTAACTGGATCTTCCCTAAGAGTGGAGGAAATTTAGTTGGATTGAGTAGGTTTTTTTACAGGTCTAATAGCAGGATTGAAGCTGTATTCATACTGGGAAATAGGGAGGAGAGGCTCTGGGGCTGACTTGCCCAAGCATAAATAAATTGGAGGTACATGAACATTCAAAAAATTCCCAGAGAGTCACGTTGCACAACTTAATGGGCCTGGTGCCTTCACCTGTGCCAATTTTATGTGACTCTTAACTCTGGCATTAAATAAAAACGAGACTTGCTCTAATGACATCAACAGCCTGTGGTGAAGAAAATATGCTGCTACTTTGATACAGATCCCCTTTTAAGGAGGACACAGTAGACAGCCAAGGCACTTTTTCCCATCTGTTAGGTAAATGTTACGATTCCTTGCTCAGAAACGTGCTCTCAACAACACCCCTCCACTTTCAGTGTTACACTAGATGATTTTTAATAAGAATACGGTTATCTGCTGCCCCTGGCTTTGCTACCTTGATTTTACCCTCCTTCTCCATTACATGAAAGGATGGAAAAGGAGGACATACATTGGCTGGGGGAGGGGAGCAAATAGCATGGGGAGGGTGTTAAATGGACCAGCTGTTATGTGTGAAGTATCTGCTTTCTAATTGCTGCTGTTGGAATTCAGGGTAGAAAGGCACTGGCTACACTTAATTAATAAGGCAGGACTCACATAAACTCCAGCTGTGAGCATAGGACTGGTCTTTAAAGAATAAGCTCGGGAGGTGGGACAGAGAGTTTGATTTCCTTGCACTAAATCCCATCACATGCTGCTGGTAGTGTGTGTGTGTGTGTGTGTCCACTTGAGCCCTTTGGTTGGTCTGTCTGAACCAGACATGAGGTATCTGTTGCTGTTCATGTACCCCCACCCCAAGAAAAATGATCTGTCCTCAGAAATCAAATGTGAGAGGCTGTGTTTCATGCTATGGTGGAACTGCTGTGCTTTCAGTCTGCCTTGGAATCCCTAATAAGCGGGGATGTTTGGTTCAGATATAACAAGAACATTGGCTTTTGCAGATGGACCTTGATTTAGGTTTGCTCCTTGATCCTCTTTTCTGGCTAGTTTGGATTTTGCATCCTGCCAGTATCTCTTTCTCATCTGAGCTCTCAGCATCAGCGGTTTTGCTGCAACAGTAGCACTGGTGGGGTGGTCATACAGCTGATGCCCCTGGATAGTGTCCCCAGGCTATTTTCCAATGATCCCTTTGAGGAACACAATGTCCAGCTCATTTCTCTCTTTTTTATTTTTTATTTTTTATTTTTTGAGAAGGGCTCAAAAAGATCACTAGGAATTTCCCTGAGCTATAGCCAAGGCACCTAAACCCCACATGAAAACGTGAATGGTACAACATTCCCCCTTTTCTTCTGTTCCAGTGCTCAATGCCATAGGACACCCCATGCCACCATCAGTGCCAGGTCTTCCCAGTCAGAGCACGGCAGCACTGGGGGCTGTGCTGAGACCAAAGGCTTCTTCCCCTTCCCATGGGGTGCCACCTCTGGATTCCAAAGCTTGTTTATGTGCATTACGCTAGGAAACAGTGGAATCAGAAACAAAGGTGAAGGGGATGTTCCCATGTAGTTCAGTCTGTTTTTACTCACTGGCTGTGGAGGGAAATGAGCTTCCTGCTTAAGGTGAGGTGTCATTTGCTGGCCGGAAACCTCTGCGTCCCAGCTGGCCTGCTCCTTTGGGTGCCACCAGCCAGGGCAGGTCTGTTCCAGTGCGATTGCTCTCCTTCCCAGGCCCTCTCCTTTCCTGCCCCATGTTCCTGCCTCGCATCAGTCCTTATGCTACTCAGATGCATGTTAGGGTCAGCACAAGGGAGGGGACACGGCCATGTGGCTGCAAAAGGGCTGGGAAAGGAGGAGTGTGCTTTTTTGGCATGGAGAGCCCTTGGGTAGGCCCAGCTGTTCGTTCTCACCACACCCTTCTTCCTCAGGCTGGAGCTGAGCAAGTCTGTGATGTTTTCATGCCCCTTTTCCCCCACACCTCTTGGACTGAGATCACCCATTGCCTTTCATGGGCTCCAAAAATACAAGAACTCTTTAGATTTCTGGTCAGAGCCCTTTATTGTTTTTGAAAGGTGAAATAATCCAAGACTCAAGCATCCAGGAGGATTTTGGTGATTCACTGCTTCTGATTTCAGTGACAGCCAGGCCTGATGTGCATCTGAACACCCAGATACACCAAGCGCCCCACAGTCCCTTGAGGTAGCTGCATGAAGCTACACATCCCACACAGAGAAAAACAATTATTGGGTGTTACTGCAGGTTTCTGAGCAAGAAAGGAGGGGTCTTGCTTCACAGTGCTCTATACACAGCAGCTCTTTGTCTCCTCCATTTCTCTTTACCCCCGAATGTGTTGCTCTTTTCAAAAGTTGGTTTCGAAGTGCTGATTCACAGCCACCAGCCGTATTGTTTTATCTGAGGGAGATTAGGGCTGAGAATGTTGTGGTTTTGTAGTGTAAAGACTCCATTGGAAATAGCAGCGTGTTTGACATGAGACTGTTATTTATGCTCAAATAACATCTCATTTAAGGATGAGGAGGGTGTCTTTTTTTCTTTTCTTTTCAAGTATAGATCAATCGTGTATGAAAGCAAACTCCCACTAAGCCTCCCTTGGCCCCTAATACTTTCATTTAATTATTCTTCTGCTCTTTATTTTATGGTTTTGTCCTTGACTGGTAACATCTCTCTCTTGTTCTTCCTTACGTGCGCCATTAAGGATGGGAGGAACTCATATTTAAAGCTCAAACCTTGTCTAGATTTAAGCAGTAAATAATATTTTATACTGATTCTAGGATTATTAAATCCTTCCAGTTTGCCTCCCTCTTATTTTTACAGTTCATTGGATTAGAGCGGACATACTCTTTTGAAACTTAACTATTTCTGTTTTGATTTTGCAAGCAGCCCTGAGAAGATACAATCTAGCTGTATGCACTGTTAATTGGAAGACTTGCCATAGGAATCCAAAAAAGTTGCCTGCAAGAGAACTGATTGTTGGCGTGGAAAAAAAAAACATCAGAGAAACCCTGTAATTCCGAGATGTGGCTGACTTCCTAAATAGGTAAGTCTACAGTTGTTGAAATTAAAATTCAGTTATTTGGGGACAGAAATACATTAAGAATACAATTCTCTGAAGAGGGCTGACAGGCCTTTCATCATCAGTGAAAGAAAGGAGTATGAGGAGATCGTTATGCTCAAGTAACAACCCATTTTGGACAGCTGCAGGAGCAAACACTGGGCTCCGTGCATTGCCTTGCTGTAACAAGGTATCCTGCTCATCTTGATACCAGGGCCAGGCATTGCAGAGCCAGGCATCTGAAGCTTAGTTTTCCCTATAAATGCAGCTAAACCAGCTGCTGGATTTTGCAGAGATCCTGACACCATAGTGCTGAGCTGCTCTTCATTCTGCTTGATGAAATCTGCTCACCTCAGCCTGTGCGTCACAGGTATGGCCAGTTAGACAGGCCTTGCCAGTATTACAGACTGGAGCTGAGCATGTCAAGGAAAAATATCCATACTAGAGATAGGTACTGAAAAGCTGCTGAAAAGCCTCACGGTAGACAGCCTACACAACTAACCTATCTCCTCCAATTAGTCTACGGTCATCAATGAGGTAAATGTCTCTGCCTCCTGACCCAGACAGGGTGGAGTTTTAATAATAGGCATAAATCTATTGTGCTTCTCTCCTCATGACCTAACATATGCTGTCAGGGCAATGCATACCTCAGAGAAGGAGTACAATTTATGTGTACAATAAAACAATAGAGCTTCAGTGGTATCAGCTGTTTGATGAACTTTTATATATATTTGCTATAAAACAGGCAGCAATTACCAGAATGTGATACCCAAATAAAAATCCTTGATCCATTTGCATGACAGATCTTCAATTTACTCACATTCGTGTGAGAGACACACATAAAATGATATCCATGCTTAAAATCACTTAGAAGCAGTCTGAAAGACCCCACAGTTGCAAGTGATACTGCAGTACTTAGCTAATACTCATGTTTCGATGGCTTTGCCTTCATGATTCTTCCAGTGGTTCCTTTATGTTTTCTGGTATTTTGCCAAACACCTGTGAATCAGCGCACAACAAATATTCCTGCCATTTAATTTAGCCTTGCACAGAAAGGCTATATTAGGCCTGCTGCAGACCTAATCCCAAACCTCTAAAGAGGTTTAAGGCACTCTGGTTTCACCTAATCCCGAAACCTAAACCAGAATCATTGAAAACCTCCATAACACCACAGGAATGGGCAAATAAAGGGTTTCCACTATGAAATTATTAAAAGGACACAGTGTATCTTTTGGATTTGAGACCTAAAGCTTTACCTAAGGAGCTTGGACTGTCCACAATAAAGTGTTTATTTTGAAGATAGGAGTTTGAAAGGTTTATTTAACGAGAGGGCCGATTCCACTCCTCCTACCCAAAAAAGAAGAGAGGTGAGCCCTTAGAGGAGTGAAGAATGGGGAAAAAAGGATGATCAAGTAACAGGCAGTCAAAGAAGATGAATCCTGGTTTTTTGTTTAAACCTCAGTCATGGACCTCTGTGAGAAAGAGCAATAGCAAAGCCCCTGGCACACAGCCGGGCTGCTAGTCCCTGATGTTAGTCCCTGATGTTCTTCACAGCAGATGTGTAAGGAAGAGTTATGGGCGATACAATAAATACATTGCTGCTGTTCAAAATGGAGAGTGTTTGAGATCTCTTACTGATGGGAGATAACATGTAAAAACGTGCACTGTAATGTGACTTTCAATTACAAATTGCATCCAACTGTGATAAATTTGATCTTGCATTAATTCATGTTAAATTAATTGGATTCTGTCATTCCTGAATTCTGGTAACCACCTTATCTTGCCATATAACTCGTTATCTTTATGTTGTGAAAGGGGTATTTCATTGTCACTGACTGCAGGGAATAGTAACTGCACCGTGCTCTAATAAACATCTAGCTCCTAACAACTTAAAGACCTGAAAGTATGCTGTACATGTGTTTTCACTAGGAATTGCATTTTATAGCAATGATCTGCTGTTCTAAATCTCTTAATTTAAATCATTTCAGCAAAACATGCACAGAAGTGTGGGGCATTATAAAATACTGAAGGTATTTGCTGGTGCTTAGGACATTTTCCATGCTAAGAGGCATCATACAGTCCTCAGTGTGCTGTGTGCAAGAATCAGCGTTCCTTCTGATGATGGGTTTGAGAGAATTTGAGTAGAAATACAAATTCTGGATTTACTTTGAAGAACTCGGCAAGATAGCACGCTGGTAGGCATTAATAGCAGTGTGGCACTCCGGCTGTAATTTAGCTTTGAAAGGCTCTTTGGCTCCACGGTCAAAAGTGACAGAAAAGTTGTTTAGAATGTTTTATTGCTCCTTCTAGCCGGCCTGGCAGCAGCACAGCCCTGTGACAGGGTCCCAGGTAGGGCAGCCTTTCCCTCCCGGCCGGGCTTTGCTTCCCCTGAGCACCCCTGGGTGCAGCCGGGCCCCCCCTCAGCGAGCCCCCTCACGCCGCCGGCAGCGCCCCCACAGCGCATGCGCGGCCCCGGCCCGCCAGGAGCCGGGCATCACGTGTGCGCTCGGCGCTCCTCTGCGGCCGCCTGGCCCCGTGCTGCGGGGCTGCGCCGGCCCAGGAGCGCCGAGGCAGCGCCGCGCCGCGGCCACGCCCCTCCCCGCCCGCCCGGTGAGAGACTGGGGGGGGGGGCAGCGCCGGGGGGAGCTCGGTGCGGCCGCTGGGGAGGGGAGGGGGGGTTGGGGCAGTGCGCATGCGCGTCGCTATGGCAACGCCTCGCGCCCGCTGCCTGAGGTGAGGTGGGGGCTGCGGGCCCGGCCGGGCGCTGAGGCGGCCGCCTCAGGGGGTCCCGCACGCCTCAGGGAGCGCCTCGTCCGGGCCCTGCTGCGCAGCCCAGCCCGGCTGTGTGGCCCGAACGAGGAGCGGTGCTGAGGCGTTCAGCAGGCAGGGAGCGGCGCTGAGGCGCTGCACGGCGCGCGGCGGGGCCGCCCTGCAGGTGGCCGTGAGGGGAGCGCGGCCTGCTGGCCTGGAAACCCGCCCTGCCCCGGGCCTTGCTCTGGGGTCGTTTTCTTGCGTGCTCCAACTCCCCTCAGCTGAAAGCTTTTCCTAAAGTAACCCGTGGTATTGTTATTTAATGCGACATACAGTAATACGAAAAAATAACGCACTATTTATTGCCTGGATAGAGCGCTGCTCAGCACGGTCTGGCCTCAGCTGGCCCTGCTGTGAGCTGGAGGCCCCCTGACGCCCCCCCCACACAGAGCGACCCGAGGCTTTTATATTTAATACATCAACACGTCGTAGTGCAAACTTTAATTCAGAGACAGCCTGCAGAAATGTACAGAACTAGCTTGTTATAAACAGGTAAATATCAGAAAAGAGTAGAAATCTTGCCTTAATGCATTTCTCACATATTGCTTCATTAAAGGGAAAAGGAAAAAAATTAACACTCTTCGTTAGTCTTTGCGTGGTACCTGGCATGGGTGTGCTGCTCCTCATTCACTGAGGGGCAGCACCAGTATTTCCGCGTTTTGGGTAGCAGGGTTTACTTGCTGTTGCTCCCTCTACTGGCAGTCTGATTCTGCCGCGAATTATTGCAAATTTATGAAGTATCTGTACCAGTCTGTAACAGATATTTTCAGCATGGGCACTCTGTGTTCTGTGAAGCTTTTTGTGGACCTAGCTGTCATTCTGAATGTAATCTTGCAGTGTTTGGATGACATTTGTATGCTGATAGCTGAAATTTGGATTCTTTTATTATACATTTTTCTTGTCAGTAGTGGTGGTGGTTGAAATGAAGCAAATTTATAAAATTCCATAATATGCCACTTTACAATAGAAAATAAACCAATGCCCGGATGCAATAACTTCATTTTGAAACAACAAGGTAAAAAAACAGGCAAGGCATTTTCTAGTGCTCTAGAAAAAATAAAGGACGTGAGAGATCAAAATCACTGGTTAACTTCTGCTCTCCTTCTGTGAATTGTTTGAAGAGCATTTCTGCATGCTGAAATGCTCTTCAAATGTACAGTTTCTTTGTGACCTGTCATTCATATAAAGCTCCCTCCACCAAACCTCAGTTTTAGCAGTATTTCTCTGAGTCTTTTAGAGTGGGCTCTGTGACTGGGAAGCATTTCATTAATAATTCGCATTGTCTGTGTAAGTTACATGGAATGCAGAGGATGTTTTATTTATTTCTAACTAATTTTCTATATTTTAAAGAAACTACTGGCATAACTTTTTTTTTTTAAACTTGCTCGTGTTTTTTAATTATTCCTGTTAACGTTTTTATTGATTTGCAGGTAAGCTTGTTTTTTCTTGTTCGTGTAAAATATCCTGTGATCAGGAAATCTAACTTGGTTTGTTCTGGCTCAGATGTGTCATTATCAGTTATAAAGATTCTGCAGATGGAAATTATGTTTGTGCACGCACTGGAATAGCTGCCAGCTTCTAATTTCAAATAGATAGTCTGGTTTTAGTTAATTGGTGTAAAGATTATTTTTTTTAAGCATTAGAATTACATACAGCATGAGAATGTGAATGTACTAAGGAGCAAATCTGTTGACTTAGTATGGCCGTAACTTTCCTGAACCTATTGATCATTTTAGAATGCAGCAAGTTTCTTTTTTGCAATGCGGCCCTTAACTACTGACCCTTGTATGTTCGTACATTTGAAAGAGACGTCTGTTGGCTCTGTATCCTATTGTACATCTGGCTATATTCTGTTTTGTGTTTGCATACCTTTTATTTTTAGTTGGAGCACTATTTCTCTGCAAGCTCAGCTGTAACAACGTAACATTTCATTGGAATAGTAAGAACTGGAAATCAGTCAGTTGTAGCTAATTAACATATATGGGGAATCTAATACTAAAGATTCTCATTTTCTAATTTGTCTGTGAAACATTGTTTTCATTGCAGAAAATAGTTGCTGTGACTACTCTTCTATAATAAATTGTTTTGTTGTAGGTAGGTTGGATTATTTATATGTTAGGTTTCCAAGGTTGTGAAGACAAATTTAGTAATAATTAAAAAATGTTTGAACTTTCCTTTCTGAACACCTTTTCTAAGTTGTGGTACTGATACGTTACTTCTGTAGAAACTTGAACCTCAGCACAATATTACATGTTTGTGGGTATGTCCTATAAAGAGAAAAGGTCAGCTTAGTGGCCGTAATAGCACTTGGATGTGAAAAAAAATCAGTGTGGATGGATTTATGTTTTCTTTGTATGAATGCAGTTTAACTCACTAGAATATACTTGGTAGTACAAATGAAGGGTTTCAAATTAGTAATAGCTTGAAAACTTCTTTAACTACTGGTTTTTTTTGAAAATATTGGTCTCTGTGGAGCAGTAAAAGTGATCACAAAGCAGTGAGAAAGAAATAAATCTGCAAAAAAAAAAAAAATGCACATTTTTTGCCCAAGCAAAACAGCTCCCTTTTGAGCCTTGTGCTGGCACAATTGTATAACAAGAAGTAGACTCTTTGCTTTTCCTAAGCAATATATACGTACTTCCTATGGTACATTTTAATTATATGCAGCTAATGATGGCATAGCTCATCTTTTCCAGCATTGTTTCAATGGCGTTTATGACTTGGTGTAAGTGTTCTTATGTTGTGGGATTATTTGAAAGGACTGGTACTTTGAGGGATGTCAGGTGCACTGTGCTGAGAAAAGTGACTCATTAAACAATAGGTGCTTGTTATCAAAAGAAGATTGTAGGTCACCTTTAGGTGACAAATGTTACAGAGTCCGCAGAGTTACTTAAAGGGGTATTACTGGATATCATTTTAAAAGGCATGTATCAGCCTTGACAGTTTCCAGACCACTAAGCTGGAGAAGCCGGGCTGTGTCGTGATTCAGAAGCATTTAAAATATGAATCAGTCTCTTCTGCATCTCAAAAGTGGAAGTTACAGGGAAAACCACTGTAAATGGATTTACCAGCACCGCTCTTCAGAGAAACTTAGAATTGTTGTACCACACTAAGCAAATTAGGAGTGTTAGGAGCAAAAAATCTTTTAGTCACCAAATTAACTCTCTCATGATTTATTTTTAAAGATCTGAATGTGACTGTTAGAGTCAAAAAAAAAAAAAAAAAAAAAGTACAGGAAAACCTTCCCAGGTGATATTCAACCCTGTCCTAAAACTCTGAGTTTGCAGTATTAAGTTTTTCAGAGCTAGTGGGCAAATGTTGGGTGTAAGGTAAAGCTGAGCAGGAACTATTTGAAAAGAAATGTAAAACAGAGGTAGGTTGTGTTGTTTTTGTTGTTTTGTTTTTAAGCTTCTTTGATTTAGGGAAGGGAAGGATTCTGCTTTAAAATGTACCAGATAGGAATCTTAGGACAGATTTTTCACACTCGGACAGCTGGAGCAGCTGTATATTCCCCACTGAAATGAAAATGCTACACTTCAAGATTTAGAAAGGTAAAAAGTGTGACGAGAGCATTAAATAGAAGGGCCATATGATACCAAAATTTAGCTCTGTGTTTATTATAAAGAAAATCCTAGTTGTAGAAGGGAAAAAATGAACTTGTTCCACCACTTTCTTTTTTTCCTCAGGAGAAAACACAGAATATATCCTAGGTAATAAATCTGTTTTATGGCTCACATGAGAAAGGGTGGAGAAACTCCCATTATTTTCTTCCCAGAAATTGAAATGCACATGAGCTAACATGGGAGACACTGGGATTTTCATCCAACAAATGCACAGCTGGCTTCTGCTTTTATTATTTTTCTAAGCCTAATCATTTTTCATTTGATTAGCTGGTGGCTGACAAAACTATCACTTGCTCAGTGTTTTGTATATTTAGTAGACTAGGTGTGATGCAAAAAAGATATTGTAATACATACCCAGAAGCATAGCTCAACTTGTTCAGTTGATGAGGAATTTCTATGTCCCTCTCCCTAAAATGCAAGTTTCTATCATCAGGTTTTGAATTTGAGTATCGAAAAAGTAACTGCTTGAGAACTAGAGACAGGAGAATTGTGTAAGCATTTAAGACTTTTTTTTTTTTTAATTCACATTATAAAATTGCAGGATGCTCTATGCATATAAATAGATCATCAGGAATCAGTTGGAAGTCTACAGGGCCAATTTTGCTATGAGAAAGTGGTGAGATGATTTGAGGAAGGAAAGTCCTAGTTAGTGCTAGGAGGTGGGGGAAGAAGAGCTGCAAACAAGGATTTCAGTGTTCACAGGGTGAGCTGTGCTTTATTGGATCAGTAGGTTTTGCAGAATGCAATTTTGGAGAAGACCTGTGGACACAGTGGGGGAGGGGAAAAAAAGCAGAGTGAGACAGAGCAGCAAAGCGAGCACACACGTCGACCTGGGAGAACAGGAGGCACGTGGGAGTGAGGTTGCGCTGAGCCATGACCGCGCCTGGGGTTGTGGGTAAAGCCCTGGATTCTCAGTTTGAAATCAGGAGGGAGAAATGGCTTATCGCTAAACTCCTTCTGCGTGTTCTGCAGAATCAGGAAAACACGTTAAAGAGCCCAGTATCCTGGTCCATTTTGTGTTGACCCTTTATACCAGGGGCAAAGCAGACTGGCTACTTCTGAATTTGTGCTTTTGGTATTTAACGCGCTACGCTGTGCCAGAGCTCGTTATCGTTGTTCTTCTGGGCAAAGCAACGCTGACACCTTCCTTAAGTAAGAAGAAGAGAAAGAACACAGTTTTATCCCACATTGGTTGGTCTGTGTTGTCCAAGTGTTTGGTGTGTTTCTAATTGTTATTGTCAAAAATTCCAAAACAACTTGACATGTTCTGGGGGCAGGAGAAGATGTGGTCTATCTGCTTCCACTTCAATATTTTGTGGTGTCTTCTCTGGTTTTAATTTGTAGGCATTTTTAAATGGTAGATGTTCAGAACCGTGTTAGAAATTTTAAGTGAAATGAAGTTCATTAGAAATCTTGTAGAAGGAAACTTCAGCCTAATTTGAGGTCAGTTCTGTGTTCTTTTATATCACGGTTGGCTGGGAAGGAATGGTTGAATGATTTTGTCAGGATTGGTAGAACCTACGTGCCGTGTATCTACATTCTGACCTGGCTCTGCTGCACCCACTGAATAATTGTTGATTAGTTCAAGCTCTGTAACCAGAAGATCATGACTATGCTGAATGCCATGAGCCAGTATATTTTCACAGTTAAGGAAAATGCCTTAATGGAAAAATACAAGACTACTGAAGTGTCAGTAAAGCATCATGGGAGCTCTTTTTTGTATCTATCTCCCTCAGAGACTACAGATCAGAGTACTTGGAGTATGGGACTGCTGCTTGGGACGTGGAAATGCATGAGCCTGTATCCGTGGTGGCTTGCTCCTGTTGGGTCTGTAGCAGTCTCTGCAGAGGAGGTGCCATCGCGCAGCCAGCTTTGCTGCCCTCCTTTTGCGTAACCTGCCATGTTGGGATTTACATCTCTGGCCTGCCAGTTTAGCCATCTGATCTAATACATTTTCTCTCCTGCAACGGGCCTATGTGACTGAAGCTGTGCTTTGACTCCTAGCACCTGCGTTAGGCCCTCAGATTCCTTCATCCTCTGGCATACGAGGTGTGGCCACATTGACTCGTGGCTGGGGGAGCTGCTCCTGGGTGCCTGGGGCAAAGCATCCCTGGCGTGCAGCTGGGCACCCACTGGCTGGCAGCGGCCCTTGGAGCTGAGGTCTGCCTTTTGCAATCTGATCCCACGTCCCAGGTGCTGAGGGCTCGCTACCTAGCTGCAAGTAGGTTGCAGAGAGGGAGAGAGCTCTGGTGTTGTGTTGTGTAAATGTGTGGTGCAGTCTTAGGTGCAGAAACTTCTCTGGCCTGGTACTGTTACACTGCATTTATGCTCCTTGCGTGAGATTTGACAGATCTGCTGCTGGTAACAGTTTGACCTTACTGAACAAGACTCAAATTTGAGAATAATTGGGAACATGCAAGACATTCAGGACTTTTTAATTTTTTCTCCTTTTTTCTAGTTTGTTTAGGCCCCCCACCTTTCACTTCAACAATTGAGGGTGTTGGTTACTTCCTCCTGTGTTTATGTAAGAAAAGCTTTTTATAGTTCATTTTTCCAGTTGGCCTATGTACTTCCTCCACGGCAGCCTAACACATTCTTCCCACTCCCTCCCAACCACTGAAGCTAATGGAAGACTTTTTTTTATTATTATTATAAAAATGGGGCTGTGGGACTGGAAGTGGTGTTTTTTCTTACTTGGAAATGTGTTTTTTGACAAACTGTATTTTGTTATTAGTCAAGGAAAAGCATGGAAGGTAGCAAAGAATAATCAGCCATGTTTTGTTCACAGGACATTTAGTTTGTACTGGACATTTCCAGATCAGTTTTTGTTCAGCTGTAAATCTACTTAGAAAAACAGGTGTTTGTCAGAAACGTGAGTGGAAGTGGGCTCATTCTGTTTTTGTTTTTGTTTTTTGATAAAAGTTTCTTAATGCAATGCAAATTGTGAAGAATTGTTCAGTATAATCCATTCCAATTTATGCAGGGCATGCGGGAGGGGTGAAGGCACTGTAGGAGCTCCACATCTACCCATGATTTTCTCCTGTCTGGATGTCTTGCACACCAACAGCACTTGAGCCTTGCAAATCGGGATCTGTGCTGGAGATCTTCCAAAAGGCCCATCATTTGCACCAAGATGGGAGAAGGTGGCCTGGCCACTTCCCCTCACTGTTCTCCAGAGGCAGCGCTGCTCAGGACTGCATGCACTTCTTCCTGCTTAAGGACAGGTGCCGCATCTGGTTTACCAGGGCTTTACTCCTGCTTGCTGAAAGTTTTTATCACCATTTGTCCAGGACTGTTATTTAGCCCCCAAATAGAATTATTAATATTTAATACTACAGTATTTTCCCCTCTTTATAACAGACAGCTTACTGAGAATATCTACTGGGAATATCCTTAATATCCTATAATTTGGATGCTACTTCTCAATAAAGGTTATGGTTTGGAACTCATTTTACAATTAATTTTTTTTGTTGTTGTCAAATACAATCTTGAAAGATTTTCCAACAGTAATACAGATAACCTTCATCTGTCAGTGGACATACGTGTGCAGACATAGCCCCTGTCTAGAATAAGTTTAATTTGAGGTAGACTGAACTATCTCACTGCTTCAGTTCTTTAATATTGTTGGTCTCTATATAAGCCTTTGTTTTTCCCAAATGACTAGTTTTAAGGTGGCATGGTAATTCTGACTTACATGAGACAGGAATTCACTTTTTCTTCTGCCATAAACTAGCCACCAGCTGCACTACAAACTAGCAGTAAAAAAAAAAAAAAAAAAAAAAAAAAGATCTGAGGGATGCAGAGCCCAGAACCTGAGAATCCTTGCACCTTAAATCTCATGTCTCTTCCTGGGACATTTAAGGTCCTGACAGGTCATTTAGCCCCTCTTGCATTGTCTGATTACGGAAATAACATCTTAAAGGCACTTGCTTATTTTATTGCTCCATTGCTTATTTTATTGCTCCATTGCTAAATTATTGAAATCAACAGTTAGCATTTAATTACAGTTATTTTCGGCCATAAATATGGCATAGTGGCTGATGATGTAATTGGGCATTTTATAATACCTCCTATTTTAAAAATAAAGAGAAAATATCTGAAATTCACGTCTTCATGCTTGTGCCCATTAAATGTGGTTATCATTATCTAGTGACGACATATGCTCTTCCTAACTAGGATTCTCTTCTCTTTCATACTGATACTATCTTCGTGCTAGATTATTCCTGTCCCTAGAAGCACCTCGGGGCAGGAGTGGGAAACGAATGTGTCCCATATGGCTGCTTTGGGCAGCAGGTTTGGGTCTGGGGAGGAAGGAAAGGAGATGCAATGGGGTCTTCATGCCTGATCCTTCCCTCGCTATGAGCAGGGCATGCAGTGGGGGGGAGCAGGGCCATGCCTTCCTGTACTACGGAGCTAGCTAGGAGTGATGTGGGAGTACATTTCATTCAGAACGGGTGAAATTATTTGTTCTCCCATGCAAGAGGAAGGGAGCCAGGGAGGAACGGTGTCTCTGAGTCACCCGTTCTTCCTGGAGCGCCTCCTGGGGTGGTGCCACTACATGCAGCCCGATACAAGACTGAGCCTGAAGGCTTGAACTAGCTGATTGCAAATATTTTACAGAAGTCTTATTTTCTGGTAATTACTTTAATATGATTCAGTGTCTTCTCTTTTGTCTGATCTTGTTGGTGAGCCTTCATGCCTGATCCTCCCCCACTGCTGTGGGAGCCCAGCAAGCCTTCCCACACCATCTGTACCATTCCTGCTGTTTCTCCCCTTGGTTCAGTGGCGGCAAGCGCGGGTACATTGCAGCATCGTTGGCAGTGTTGCTGCTTAATACAGTGGACCTTGTAGTTTCTACTGATCCTGGACCTGGTCTTGCAAACCTGGTCTTAGAGCTTCTAAATCCCCTCAGATGCTGTGGGTAGAGCAGTTTGTGGCCTTGGGGTCATGGTACTCTTTGCCAGTTGACATTCATTGTGATAGCCCGAAGTGAGAGCTCCTGTGGAAACCTGACGCTTTGCTCCTGAGGCAAGTGTGTATGAACTGAGTCCAAAGCACCCAGTGTTGAATGGATGTATGGAGAACGGCTGGGATTTAGGTTCCAGTGGGTCACCAACTGTATTTACTAGAGACTACTAATAATAGTGAACAGACTCATTCCATTCCCACATCTCTAGGGTTTTAAAAATCCAGCAGAACCAGCAAAATACCTAAAGCTCAGCCAGTGAAATCCAGCCAAGTTTTGTAAAGATTACAATGGTAGTTTCAATTAAATATAAATCGTGCACTTTCAATGTACAATTTACTTAAAAGGAGTTATTTTGCCAAACCATAAATGTACCAATAACTAAACCAAAGAAATAGCAGTTTAAGAAATCTAAGTTTATAAGGTTTAGAAAAAACTTTCAGATATTTTTATTGCTTTTATTTAACCATGTGATTCATATTTAATCCTGGTTAGACTTAATTCATACATGCATATCTTTATAGCAGGCCGTACACTTCTCAGAAGCGAATGACTGGACTATGTTAGCGCATTTGTTCAACAAGGGGCGGAGAGGGAGAGGTGTAGAGTACAACTCACTTGCATAATCTTTTGCATATATGAGAAAAAGTCTGTCTCACATTAGACCTACAAGAAAAACATGGGTACTCATAATTCATATTATCCCGTAAAATTTAGAAGAGCATTCTGAGACTGTAAATGAAGGTAATTTATGTATAAAACCTCATCCATGAAGAATTTATTGCTAGAGTAGGTATAATATGCTTTGGCACAGACTTCTCCCCTGAAACTAGTACTTGCAGATTTGAAAAAGGAACATACCTCGCAGGTTAAATTATAATCTGGTTTTATAGAAAACACATTATTATGAAGACTTTTGCATTTGAGAGTGCTAAAGACAGTTAGTAAGTTATTGTTCCATGGCTGTTGCTCACGGATGTGTGTAAACATTTTCACTATGTGAGCAGTCTCATTAAAATCCACAGGGAGAGGTGGCTCTTGTGTCTTGTAGATTTTTGCTGTAAGACTTGGGCATGCAATGGTAGAAGTGAGGCCAAAGCAGGGCTGAGGTTGTATTGTGGCAACGATGTGTCCAGTATTGGGGAGATTTTGGCACCACCTCCTCAATGACTGTGCAACTCATGCAGCTGGAACAAAGATATGCTTCCTTCTGGTTGGATGTGATTTTTTTTTTCTTTTGAGCTTATGTTGTGTGTATGTGCTTTTATAATTGTCTCTTTTTGACCTAAATGCTTTTACATCCATGAAAGTTAATGATATGAAAATCAAGGGAAAAAAACATCCTGTTGCTACTACAACTTTTTCAAATAGTACAAAGTAACCTTAAAATAGGGAGTGATCTGGTTAGCTGTGGAATATAACACTTCAATGCATGTAGCTGGGAATAGAGAGAAAGAGCTGCTAGCATGATGGGATTAGAGCAAGAGAAACTACAGAGTTTACTGCCACAAAAATGGACCAAAGCTCCTGAGCATTGATATAGAACAGATAGGACCTTTCAATTCTCTGAAAGGTACACAGTTGTGTAGGGAAGCAGTCTATTAGACTTGGATGGACAGCGAACACTATCAGTTCCTCTGGGATTTAAACTAGGAATTGTAGGAAGTGTAGGTGTTTCAGGAAGTGCTTTTCTAAAATACGGTGATATTTCTTCCGGAGGTAGGTCCTTGGACAGTACACTTACACTTAGTCTTTTTTCTGTTGGCTTGCCCTACAGCAGAAATCCTAAACTATTGAGAGCAAAGACAGCTTCCTCTGCCAGGTGTATTAGCCAGAATCGCATCTCTGAAGAAAGAAGTAACTTCTCTCTTTAAAGTCACATGATTTTTGAGGTCACTGAAGATTTGTCACATCAAGGTATCACTTTGCTACTAAGGAAAGCCACAGTGGGCTTGCATCTGAAGTACTATGTTCAATTCTCTGCTTTTCCAGATGGATTTAATGGAGTTAGAGATGATACTGAAAATTACAACTGAAATGATCAAGGGAAATGGAACAACTGCCTTTTGAGGAGAGAGAAAAAAGGCTGGTACACTTCAGTTTTGAGGAAGATAGATTTATCACTGGGGTTTACAAAATCATGACAGTGATGAAAAAGCTGAATGTGAAACTGTTGACCTCCAAAGCCTGTAATGCAGGAACTAGAGGGCACTCAATGAAACCAGTAGGTGATCAAGTTTAAAACAAGTAAGATAAAATACGCCTTAATTTTCTGAAACTTCAGATAGTGAATTTGCTCCCACAGGAGGTAGTGAAGGCAGTGGTGGTATCAGCAGGTTCAAAAGGGATTAGACAATTTCACGGACAGGAGGACTACAAATGGACAGTAAAATTACAGTGTCTTGTAACTTCATTAATGTAGCAACTGTGTATGGGGAAGCCTGGGGGGAATGGACTGCCAAAGCAGTCAGCCTTTTCCCTAGCTAGCATCTCTAAATTCATGCCACTGCTGGAAATGGTGTTGGGCTAGACAGACTACTCGCTTGACCCTGCTGGGCATTCCTTATGCAATGCTAGCACCATTGAATGCTTTCCTTTGGACGCTCTGATTGTTAATATGCTGAGTTCTTATAAGATAATCAAGAAAAATCGGTAGCAAGCATGTTAATACTGCATTGTTAATACCTGAAGTATTAATGTGCTTCAAAGTCTGATCCATTGATAATCAGATGCCTGCCTGCTACTATGCATGTTACTAACATGGCATTTATTTGGAAAATGTACAACTTGGAAAATTAATTTTAAGTTTGTGTGTAAGTTTGTTTATTTTTCTTGGCAGTGAGTTTTAGTTATCTGTGAAGTGAAAAGCCGTCCAGGTGCGGTGAAGCTGTATGGTGCCACGAGTACTCCAGCAGGAAGGTGTGCAGCACAGGTATGCAGGAAGCTGAGTAGGAGCAGTTCCTTCACGCTGCCGTACTGTGCACTACTGAGATGTCTTTGTGCTGGTTTGAAGTAGGCCAAGCTGAGAAGATGAGACAGAAGAGGGACATTGTGCTGACCACATCCATGGGTTGGGCCCAGAGCCTGGGACTTGGTCCCCATTCCAGGCCCTGGGCTTTAGTGCCACCAGAGCTGCAGTGACAACCCTGTGGGCTGGGGCTTTCTCCTCTCACTCTGCTTGGTGCCTGCCCCTCTCCTGATCACTCAGTCAAACCCAAAGTACTTAGGCTACTGCTTTTTATATAGTGCTTAGCCTTTTTATTATTTACATCAATTTATTTGTAAGTGAATTTGGATATTGCCTCATTGTCAACATCTGTAACATTTAGAGGGGTCCTGCAAAGATGGAAGACAACACTAATTCATTTAAGTGTAGTATACAGAAAAGCTCTTCAAAAAGTTTTGTCTGTATATGTTTTATTTTTTGAAACTTTAAGCATGTCAACAAAAATATGCTCTGTTTTAATTAGAGGATGTGTTGGATTTTGGGTGTTTTTTTACATGCAGACCTTGGAGTATTTGTGTAGCTCCTCTGCTCTGGACACTTTCAGTAGAGACTTACAAAAGCCACACCGGTGCAGTTCAGGTCAGTTCATTGTGTCTGAGGAAACTGGTAGTGGTGTTCTGTTGATGAGAAATCCAGTGTAAAGAAATCTGCACTAGTGGTCTCAGATGTGCTGTTGGGAAACATGTTTGGGTTTTAATCAAGAGAAACAGGGTGCTTGGTTCTTAAAATTATATATTTTTTTTCCATGTTAACACAAATGAAGAGCTTAAAACTCTCTGACTAAAACCTCAGCTAATTGAGTCCTGGTTCTGTGAGCATTTTGATGTAATTGTCCTTTTTGTTTTCCAGTTTTATGTGGAAGTACTTCAGCTGTAGGCAAAAATAAACTGAAAAAGCCTTTTAAGTCTTCTTCACACCTAAATATATTTATGCGTATTTTTAGTCACTGTTTACTTCTTGCAAATTTATCTTGATGTGAAAAAAAAAAAAGTTTCAGATGTATTGTTCTCTTAGCAAAGATTTGACCCTCATCTTTACAGACACAATTTCACCATTTTCCTAGCAGCCTTTAGTTCAAAGGAGCACTTCTAAGCATGCAGGCAAAAAACAGTTCTATTGTATAAAATAGAGATGTGTGTTTTATATCACGGGAGTTTAGAGAACAATGCAAAGGTCAATTGTGTTGCTTGCTCTCCTGTCACATGATGTGGGTGTGTATATGAATGCATCCCTGGAATTCCACTGTGGGATCTGCATCTTTGAAGCTGATGCTAAAATTACTGCCGAGGCTCTTCCAAAGGCGGATACTGATAGAAGATTCAATGAAATCGAAGGTCGCCAGTCTGGTAGGCGTTGAAAGATACCTGGCTATGATACTATTTCTGATTTAATAATGCGAATGGGAGGCTAGCCCTTTGTAATAATTAGGACTAATTACTGAAGAGGTGTTGACAGATGGGCTAAGAGGAAACAAACTGCCTTTATCCAGTGGCTTAGAGTCAGATTACTAGTCTTGTGTTATCTGTTTCTCAGAAAGTAGAAGCTTCAATCATTCACTAAGTCTTCAAAGGGGAAAGGGATCCTAACAATATACAGGATTTGGGATGAAGCTATGAAATACGTCTTTGACTCAAAATGGCTAAATTAATCTCCTTTCTGTAAATTATCATACTTTTAAAGTTTTAGTTACAGATGGAGAATCTGATTATAGTCTTGAAAAATAAGTGAAATCAATATTGATGACTGTCCTGTTGTTGTTTGTTGTGGCTGCTCCTGCTCATGGATTAGCCTGTGCTCGGTTCCTTGCTCTGTTAATAATCTTAATATGGATTCTTTGTTTCCCTCTTATGCTGTGCTTATTATCCACCTGAAAACAAGACAAGGGAAAATACTTAGTAATCTCTCACATTGTCTTTGTTTTATGCAGATGTCATATCTGCTTCTCAGCAGAAAATACGTCTGTCAAATGACTACAGTTATTTACCTTTTTAGGAGACAAGATCCTGGATATTTTAGGAAGAAAAAAAATTACCGATATAATTGTGTTTATTGAGGAATTACTCGTTGATGTAGGATTTCCTTTAAAGTATGTTTTTTCTCTCCTTAAGGAGGTGATGTCCATGCAGTACATCTGGGTGAAGTAGATGTGTATATCTGATATGAATGGAGTTAGCAGAGACATTCAGGGGTTAATCCTTTGTCACTAGAATGAGCGCTCAATGTGACTTACTTTAGGCAAATGATTTAAAAGTCCAGCAACCCTCCATCTTCTCAGATGACCGCTTTAAGTGCATTTCTTCCCACCCTCCACCATATATAGGTCCTGTTTGTTCTGAGAAGTACCAGATACATACAGTTGCCTTGAATTGCAGTTATAAGATGAGGTAGCTTTCAATTATTTATTTACTTTTTTTAACAAAAGGGGCCTTTTAATTAGTGTTTAAATATTTATAACAGTTTTCTTGTGCTGTAAAATCGGTTATACTTTGATCTAGATTTTCTGGTTTGAGATAATAGGGCTGGTAAAAGTTTTCCTAATGAATTTGGTCAGAACATGACATAATCTGATTATCTGATGAAAGACTGACACTTCAGTTCCTGCCAGAATAAAAGTGCAGTACAATAGGGGGGCTATTCAGCACACATTCAAAGTCTGGGAGTTCAAGTTCAGGTACTGCAGAATTGTTCAAAGTTTCAAATTAAGGCGGTGAAACGGTTTTGCATTTTCACTATATTTTTGCTCAGGAGTAGTTTATCTTGGATGTCAGGAGTAGTCTGAAGTTATGTGTGTAAACCATGTAACTCTGTTCTGGAACTTTGGTTTTATTTTTCTCCATTTGTGTTATTCCTTATAACAGAGAGACGAACTGATCAGCACATCGCACATGTAGCAGTCAGTACTAGAGACTGGGAGCTGGGCATCATCAGCATTCAGCTGCTGTTCAACTTGTGACCAGCTTTTGACTGGTATCCACATTTTAATAATTTAACTGTTTAATGTATGATCAGCCTTATTTCAGAGTGTTGGAGATGATAATATATTTAATTAATGCATCCTACATGCTTATGCAAAATGGATATAGACTTACACGATCAAACTGGCAGGAAAGAGCAATTGTGGATTTGTATCTAAAGCATAAGCTTAGCCTAAACTGTTAAAATAAACATTTTTTTATTATTTGATATTCAGGTAATATTTGCCTTGTAAATGTCATTCCTGTTTGCACTGGAATTATAGTGATTCTTACTAGATTCCTAGCACTAATTTTCTCTCCAATAGCTTGTCTTATCCAAATGACATTTTTTTATACTGTATTGGATTGGAATCCTAATAAACAAGTTATTAATCAGGCTTGAATTTTGGGGGGTGTTTCATAGCATAAAAATACTTCATAAAGTGTAACTCTGACTCATGTATAACTCTAAGGCTTTCCTTTGTTTAAATATTATATTGAAAAGGTTCTTGGAAAAAATAAAACGTATGTACCAAGTGGTATGGTCTTTAGTGAAGCACATATTGAGAACATAAAGGAGGGTGGGTGGACACAGGTACAATATTCTGATATAAATGTATGTCCCACTGTGGCAATTCTGGTAAAGTATTTAGCCTGGTTAGGTAAGAGCAGAATCGTTTTTGATTCTTTTAATGAACATGCATTTTGTGAGTGTAGTGAGTAGTTTTCTTTTTCATTCTATGAAATGTAAACTGCTTGATTAAATTAAAAGGAATGATTTCGGAAAGCACTGTCAGAGCTCAACTTGCAGTGCATTTTAATGTAATTGATTACCTTTGTGAGGTGTCTCACTCTTGGTAAGGCATATAGGGAGTTACTTCACAAGCATCAGGAAGTGTACAGACACGAACGCGAGAAGTAGTAATTTTAAAAGTACCTAAAAAGTACATTGTTTTCATTTTTGTCTTCATAAGGATGCTACTCAGTATCTCCTCCCACCAAAAATGCAAGAATTGAATTTCAGGGACATTCTTGTTCAAAGAAACTTGAGGACTTCAAACTGTAAGTGACAGTAATTTTTACTTCAGGTGTGGCCAAAGCAAAATAAAATACACTTCTAATGTAATAAAATATTTGTATGCATTTCTGTTTTACCATAGTTAAATCCAAACAGAATACTTACAGAGTAAGGAAAGGTTTAATGTTCTTTTGTTTTAGTTGAATATAAGGTAATGATGCAAAATTAAAATACAGTGTCGTGAAAAACTTACTGAGATATTAAAATGGATGTAATTTTAAGATAAGCATGAAAATGGGTTTTGGCCTCTTTCTCCCTTATTGTTGACTGTATCAGGCCAGATCCCGAGCAGAGCTCAGTGCCAATGGAAATTACTCCATTTCTAGCAGCTCTGGACTTGGTTCCCTACATCAGGAATCAATTGATAAGTCATGTGCGATGTATATTAGATGTATAGGTTAATTTCCTATAGGTTATTTTTTATTATGCAATATCGTGTTACATATACATTTCCTTAATTCCAAAACCTCTTAAGTTATATTTCACACTTTGATGAGAAAAGTATAGAAGACAAAATGTCATCTGATGTGTATTGTATTTCATGTTCCTATGCCCTGTGGGAGGAAAAGAAAAGTAATAGAACAGACAAATAAATAAACGCGGTGTTGAAACTGGCATGACAGTTTCTGCTCTTACGCAACGGAACTGCAATCAATTTATTGTCTTCATTGGTCAAATGCCAGAATAACAGTATAATATTGTACAAGAGTAGATTAATTAAAGTAATTAGAACAGAATAAATTAAATAATCATAAAAGTTTGTCATGGGAAAAATATGTGTTTAGAATTAATTAGTTTTCAAATAAAGTGATATTTTAATTGCTCAGAGTTACAGAATCTTTAATTGCAGACACATAATTCTGGCCCAAATAACTTCAGTTGCTGTAACAACTTGATATATTTCTTCTCTGTCAATTCTTTTTAATAGTTTGTTACTAAACAAGATTATTGCAGGAAATGTCTGCTAAAATGTCTGGAAGATGTTTAATTAAGCCCATGCTATCTGAGGACATTATTAGCTCTTGGAACCAAAAGATTTGTAGCTGATGCTGCACTAGGCAGCACCCCTAATTAAGGAGGAAGGGCAGACAGAGCCCTGTGGCTGACAGATTGCTATGCATGGCTGAACTGGAGGCTACTCAAAACACGCTTTTGATGGTCCTTGGCTTATCATTTTTCTGCTAGGTTACCATGATTTATCGAGTGTACAAACATAAATTCATTTTAGGTCTCATGGTATGGTACAGGAAGGCTGTTGTATAAATCCTTCTTTTCACTTATATTATGCATTTTCACGTTCTTTAGATCTGACATTTGTAGTCCTGTATGTTTTGTTTTGTTTTGTTTCCCCTTCGCCTTACCTTTATGGGAGGGTGTGTCACAGAGCTCAGCTACTGTGTGTTTTTGTGTTTGCCTGCTTTCTACAAACGTGGTTGACTGTAGTTACATCATCGCACTTTATCAAGCAATTAATGGTTTCAGAAAGTAAAACACATGGGTGTCTTCCCTTGTCTGCAAAGTGAACCTGTTTATGAAACGCTAGAATTTCATCCACTTCAGCTGTATTTCAATGATGTATTTTTGACTCCTTTATTAAAAGCTAGTGCAATGACATTGTGAAGCAGGAGCTCTCATGTTTTCAGTCCCCATATTTTTGGCATAAACGTATCCATGATATTTTGCTGTCTCCAAAATGTTTACTTCAGTAAGATTTGCAGTGCCCAAAATGTTTAACTGTGTTAAAAAAGGTCAACCAGCTGATAGCTGAAGGCGAATATGTCAGAATGAAAGA
Source organism: Anas acuta (assembly GCF_963932015.1). Lineage (NCBI taxonomy): Eukaryota > Metazoa > Chordata > Aves > Anseriformes > Anatidae > Anas > Anas acuta. The sequence continues at coordinate 10,572,195 of NC_088995.1, read as the reverse complement.
CTGAAAAAAAATTATCAGTCTGACACAGTGGGAGTATTAGAATGATTAATGTTTATGTTAATTTATGGCTTTTACATATTGATTAATAGCTTTTTGTTTCAGTGACCAAACTCTGTAAGTGGCAATGAGATCCATATGCTAACTCAGTGTCTTTCAAATAATTACAGTCATTCTTAGTTTTGTTCCCATGTTGAATCTATGTTTTCATATGGAAGATAATTATTATACAGTGACTTTTTAAAAAATTGCAGATGGAAGTATTTGAAAGTGAACCTTAAGACAAAAGCCTAGGTTTCAGTCTTCCTGAAGGCTGTACACTGACACTTACATACATTTTTCTTGCAAACTTCATTACTTAAAATCATAATATATTGTGGTTTAGCATCTTTTAGTTAAGGGATGCTTAGAGACAGAAAAGATGCTAACGCTTTGTGAGGAGCTATTATCTGAGTGGAAATCATTAAAAATGTGTTCCATTGCAAGACGGTTATTAGTCATTTTCTCTTCTGCTCCCATAAGACTTCTTGGCATATCACCAATTGCTGATAAGCAATTTTGTTTTCTATCTGTCCATTGATTTTTACAATTAAAATGTGGAAACTTCCATCATTCATTGTGTAAATGTTAAGAGACCAGGCAAGTTTGGGGAAGCTCCTGAGAGAGGATGAACTCCTAGCCTCCCTCAAAGTCAATGGGAAATGGAGGTTCTCAGCACTTCTCAAAATGAGACTTTTTCTTGAAGTGTGTTTGTGAGCAGGCAGTCACTGTTAGCCATTAGAAATGACTTGGTGACCATGCAGAATTAAGGCCCTGACAGCATTTAGTGTTCCCAGCCTGTACAAAGTAGGACAGGGCTCTTGTCAGTTGTAATGCTGCCCATGTGGCAGCAGGCTTATAATATCAGTTAATAGAAGATTGTATACGTTGCATTCTCTTTGACACTGAGGGGTCTAATAAGTTTTGCAAGCAAAAGCGTTCTATGTAGAACTCTGTGCAGACACGGTATTCTTCAGTGCAGGCACACTACTGAGTGCTTCCAGTCCACTCTTGTGATTTTTTTTGTTGTGTTAGTTTTCAAAGACAGTTACGAATACACATCAGTATGCTTAATTGCTCCTTTGGTTGTCATAGATAGGAGGCAGTAATATGGAAAAATAACCAATTTTAATAGAAAAAATAGATTATTCTTCTAAAAATTGAGTGCTTTATTAATACCTCTTGTTGGTTAAATCATAATTTTCTACAAATGCTAATTTCTGCTTGAAATCAATTTCTTGATTCAAAGATATCTACTGATTTCTATTTCCCAATTTAAATCAGCTATTTTCTTTAAAATTAGTTTTAAGGAAATCATAAAATTACAGTACAGTTTATATCTACATTTAGCACCAAAGATTGCAAATGGAGCTTTAAACTGAAAGAGTAACGCTGGTGTTAGTTGACTGATGAGTGAATTTTCACATATATTCCGAGGCTCTGACCTGTGCAACAGTTTGTGTAGCACTCCCACATCCCTTGACCTGTGCAGGCAGTTGCTGTATGAGATTTCCTTCTGATTCTGCTTTTACTAGTGTGGGTTTCAGCCTTTGCACACAACAGGCACATCGTGTTTCAGGACTGGGGTCCCTTTCAGAAATCAGGCTGCCTGGCTTTTGATTTTGGATTTTAAATGGCCTTTTCATTTTTCCCTAAGTGTTTTGTACATGCTAGCTTGCTACACGATCCAAAAAGGCATTTCTTTGTACAGTCAGTTATTTTTTACTCAGGTGCAGACAGATTTCTTCAGAAAGTTGTCTTGCAAGTTCCCTCTTTTTTGCTGCCTACATTGCAGCAACCAGGGATGTCTAAGATGTCTCCAAGACCAGCTGTGCTGTAGCGCTGTAATCCAGCGCGGCGCATCGGGTGCTGCAGGGACGCCTGTCACTCTGGCTCGTCAGCAAGGCAACAGTTGGCTGGACAGGGAGCGGCCACGGTGGTCCCAGGCAGCCCTTACAAGGGGGTTTGCTGGGCAAAGGATGTTTTCACTGCTGTGAAACTCAGCTGGTTGCAGTGGCTGGAAACTTGGGACGACTGTTTGGGAAGTTCATACTGCAAAGGCTGCCTGCTGTATTTTAACACTGGAGATTGTAAGTGTAATGGAACGAACAAAATTTTTTGTGCTGCACTATTAATTTGATGGAGTCTTTTATTTCCACTGACTTCCTCTACAGGCACAGCCAGTGACCCACTCTGAAAACACAGCTGCGCACTAGAACTAAGCTATGGGACGCGGCAGAGTGTCACAAAACCTCTGAGTGAGTGCAGGTACGCGCAGAAGTGCAGGCTAAAAAGGGGCTTTGTATGAATGGAAAAGAAACAGCATGGAAAGGGGGAAGATCAGTTTATTCACATCTTTCCCAACTCATTCTTTGCTTTGATTTTTCCTTTGGGAGGGTGGCACCTGGTAGACTAGGAATTTTCAAAAAATAACAGGGATTTCATATATCTGGCTGTGAGCACACCTGGATGTGTTGAATTTTTGCAGTAGTAATTATGTCTGCACACCTGCTGGTTTCAGTCCCAAATCAGTTTGCCAGACATGCCTAGAGAGATTTATTTCCCCTATACCTGAAAAAGTTCTTACCATGGTGTTTGTACTATCGTGAATGAGCCTACAGAAAAAGAGGATTTTTTCTTGTCTTTGTTTGAACCATTGGTATCTCAAACTGAACCGTGGAGTTTGCAGGGGGAGGAGGGTGTTTGGATGATATTTTAATAGCAATTTGTTTTTGCTTCTATGTGTGATAGAAATGCTAGTGACAGGAGTGGGAACAGGAGAGTTGCTGAATTCTGCTGGAATTTTTCCTGTGGGAATCTGTTAATGTTTTTAATTCTCTGAGAGATTTTTCTAAGGTAATCCTTTTGACATTTACATATTTTAAATGACTCTCATTAAATAAAAGCTTAACTTTTTTATATCAAATGCTGAAGTGATGATACTGGAATACCACTGCATAGAAATTCAAATGGCTTGAAGATTATTCTAATTGCAACCTAAACAAAATAAGCTTCATAAAGGACATAAATAGTGAATTGTTCTCTAAAATAATGTAATTTTGAAGGAAATTCAAATGTTCTGGCATTTTGCAGAAGCATATTTTGCTGTACAAAACCCTTTTTAGTGCCTAACAATTGCTGTGTTTAGCCATTTGCTAACTGAAATGCTGATTTGAACAGCTGGGTTTTCCAATTGCGGCTTGCTTAGCAATTTATTCTGTGCAGGAGCCCAGGGCTTTGCAGCACACCTTGTGAAAAATACCTTCAGTTGTTTGTATCATGTTGGAGTGTAGCTTAGCCTCTAAAAGAGGATCCTGCTACCAGCACAGGGAAGGCTAGAAGAAATCAAAAGTGGAACATCTTTTAAGAAACAAGACGAGAATGGTGATGGGGTATTTCATCTCTTCCTGGTGATTTCCTCTTGCAAACAAATTATGCCTTAAGCAAAACCATTCATATATTTTAATGCGCTTACATAGGCAGCAGGAACTGGAGCATGAGGATATCTCAGGCACAAACATAGGATGCTTTTAAATGAAATTTCTTCTGTAGGTTGCAGTTTGCTAGTTCAAGCCCTTGAGCCAAATTTTGATCTCAGACCAGCCTAAATACTAAGTAAATTCGTTTAATTAAATTCACTGTAGATATCCCCAGTTAACAAGAACAGATTGGTCTCCCTGAGGCTAGATGGAGTTAACAAGAAAATAAATGTTGTGCTAATTAGAGAACTCATTTTCAGACACCTGGGGTTAAACTTTAAAAAGTCCTAGAGATTTAGGTTTGAATGTTTATTTGGAAATGAGTCTTTTGCTTCTAAATCACTTGGGCACTTTTGAAAAAATTACCCAGGGGCTTTAATGCTCACACAGGCATCATATTTAGCATGTTTGGAGCTGTCTGTCTTAGCAAAGCGTGCTATAAATATTGTCTGCTAGTATCAGTATGCTGCAGTGTAGTTCCTTATCCATAAAAGTAAATTGGAGACAGTGAGCTGCCTGGTGGTTGAAGGTAGGCTAAACGTCCTGTTTCTGAGGCGGCTAATGTGTCAGTAAGAACAGATTGATGCTTTCTCAGGGGGGTTTAAGGCACCAGTGTAGAAAATTTCCATCCATTTGAGTCCTTGGGGGACTGATTTAGGTACCTAAGAACTTTTATTAAAATTTTGCTCTTAAGTGACTTGTCCAAGCTTCTACATCCATGGACGTAGAAGGCAGCAGAGATGCGTTTTCATAGTTGCAGGAAGAAAAATGAGACACTTAATACTGTTGTACTGCCATTCATTTGCTGATTCATGATAGGAAGTAATAACAAGTCATATCCATCACATGTCCCATAAAAACCAAGATAGGTTTAATATTAAGCTCAATTTCAAGATTTGCCTTTCTGATCAGTAAAACAGCAAGCAAAGATCCAGGATGAAAGAAGTAAAAAGTCACTTGATTTGCTTATAGACTGAAAATACGTTTTCATAGTTGTTGCTATTTTGTTTTTTGCTTTTCCTGTAGCCAGTCCAAAGATTTTTCTGACAGACTACCCTTGTAAAGACATGCATTCATACTGTGTTTCATGCCAGGTAAAACCCTCCCTGTAGCGAGGCACACACTTGGTATCTGTCAGCAAAAACTTCTGTGTCAGTAATTAGGAAAATGCTATTAAAAACCTGCCTTGTTATCCCAGGCAGCCTCTGGTTTGACTCAGTTTTGTTTTGTCTTCCTTGCTAGTACAGTAACCCAGGCTCGTTGCGCTGTGAAGAGGGACCTTGCCCCTCTGACAAGCCACCTAGCTACTACATGTGGTTCTCCAAAGTGTCATTTTGAGGATGACAGCATATTGCTGGAGTGTCCAAAAAGGTGACCTCTGGTGACAAAATACATAATCCAACAGGTTTGTAACACAGGTGAAACATGTTACTGACAGCCACGTGGGAGCTGGATGGGGGCAAACCTGTGCAGCATGTAATCATCTGAAAATCTGCTCCAGCTGAACATCTAGATTGTCAGACACTATCATAAAACAGATGAGTCAGGGCACTAAAACATGGAGGTTATCCACATCACTAGTCCTAAAAGATAATTGTGTTTAATTAGGACCTATAGATACCATGGTGATTAGTGATCTGTAAACACCAAAGGTAGACATGCAAATGAGGTGCATCCATTAAACACAATTCAAAAGCTGCTGAGGTGAATTGACAATTGAAAATTGAGCTTTTACCATGTAACTTGTAGCTCTACCACTCTGTTCTGGTTTTCTGCAATTCCTTTGCTGTGAGCCAGGAGGCATAAAATCACCCTACTGAATTTGGAAAACTTCTTGTTTAATCTGGTCCAATGCATGATAGGAAGTAATCCTATCATTCCTATTTCATGGGAAGGAGCAATTAGAGTTGGCATCAGCTGTGACACAGCTACCCTTTTCTGTATGAAGCCAGGACAGAAAGGTAGAAGCACAAATATAAGCACAGAGAAAAATTCACAGAGAAAGCAGAAAAAAATTAAAGGTGAAAACTCTTCTTGTAATGCATGCTATAATGCAATTTCCAATTAATTGCAAATTAGAGTTGTAGCAGCTGCTGGTTACATTGCCCCTGCACAAGTCTGGAGGGTCATTTGTCACTAGTCAGAACACGGGGAAGTTGTCCTTGTCCTCTGGTGACTGTGCAGGAACTGCCTGCAGAGATGCGAACGTGAACGGTCTTTTTTCTGCTGCAGAAATCCTTTGTAAAAGTGCCAAATCAGTAAGTGTTTGCCTAATCAGATCATACAAATTGTCTTTGTTAGTTCATAATACATTGTTCACATTTCCCATGTTTGACTGGGCAACATGCTTCCCCAAATGCTTGTCTTTTTCTTTGCTGACTTGGGCCACATTTGAACCAATGACATAAAGCTGAAAGCATCCATCTCTATTAATCCTTTGGGGAATACAAACCCCTTGGATTAAAATGTATAACACAGTAGTCAAGTTAGGGTGAAATAATGCATTTCTTTTTTTCAAGTAACCATTCTTGGAACCAAAAGTTCAAGCACTTGAGAGTAATGGCAATCGTGTGTAAAAATGATCGTAGCTCAGATCTCATCTGAAATTCTTTTCACTTGACATATTCGCTGCAGTGATCTTCTGCAAATGGTTGTGGGTACAAAGCTGAGAAATAGCATTTTTATGGGGAGGAAAGGGTAAGACCTGCCAAGAGGCTAAGTGGAATGATAAATTGCTTGCCCACTGAAATTCTGGATATCCAGTTTCTTGCATTTAGTACCTGCTCCTTTTTGCAGCAGGGAGAGCAGCTGAACAATTTTGTGTTTACAAGTATGTGCATACACAGGGACAGCTCAGCACTTAGCTAGCTTAAAAGGGGATCATTACCTAGTGTCAAAAAGCAGATTTGATAGGTGCTTGATCAGTCAAAGTTAGGAGGAAATACTTCCACAGAACTTCTTGGGAAATAGATATAGCATCCAATAATGGCAATTTGAAGAAGAAGGTAACTAAGCAAAGCAAGTGTCCTGGTCAGAATATTTTTATAGTTAAAATTTCACTTTAGGCTGTCTTACCCTCTGTAATACCTGTGTCATCTTGCTCCCCCAGTGCATTGCTTGGATGGCTGCACCACCTCCGGATCCGCAGTTTGTGCTGCGAGGCACCAGTGCTGCAGTCCACGCTCTACATTTTTCTTGTGGAGTCCAAGAGCCTGATGTCCCTGTTCTTTTCTCTGGGTAAGTAAATCAGGATTTCTAGCTACGCTGAGCATCATACAGACGTGTCTTTTTAAAATAAAGTATATTATTTAGATAAATAGTATCTGGAGAAAACAACAAAATGCATGACTGGTGAATGATGGGCATGTTATATTTGTATATACAACTTCAGTTTTAAGGTGGGGGGAAGAAAAGTATCAGACAGTCTTATCAGATTGTGTGCAATGGTCACACTAAAAATATCTGTTATTACTGCCAGGTCTGAGAATGGGCTTATCAATGTCTGGAACCTAAAAACACACAGAGTGGACAAAGCACTGGATGGCCATGGAAGAAAATCTGTCTGCTGGGTGGAAACAATGGATGGTAAAGACAGGCTCCTCAGGTTAGCAAAGGCAAAAAGCAGTGGAAATTATTCTTGCTTCTGTTATGTACCTGAGTTATAAAAAAAAAAAGCAATTTCTCATTTCTGGAGTCTGTTCGACACATACAGAAAATGTACAGAAATACAAAAATCCAGAAAAGGTGAAGAACCAAAGGTGGAAGAAAATATACAATTGATTTCTTTAGATGTAGTATGTGGCTACATCTGTATCATAAAGAAATTAGTTCTATCCTTTTTCATTGTAGTTTCATTGGGTCCGTAGCATCCTTGTACTGAGATCATGTGAGGTCTCTGGGTAAAGGAAATGAACTTGGATATGAAGTTAAGTGCTTCACAACTGGTTCTCAGGGAGTATCAAATTTGATACAGTTTATAAGTAGAGGAGAGAGGGAGAAAAAGTAGGGAAGGAAGAGAAGAACCAGAGGTGGAATGGTGGAAAATGAGCAAGAATGCTGAGTTGCATGCCTGCATTGCAAAATGTCTTGCGTTCTCATTTAGTGAGGGAAGGTTGGGAAGATTTGTGTACTTTGGATTAGACAGGTGATCTAGAGCAGAGTGGATGCCAAAGCGTCTGTATGACTGGGAGGTGTTCTGACATGTTTATCTAGAGAAGACATCTCTTATAATATACAGTGGAACTCATTAGCATTTATATTTATCTACTTAAGTACAATTATCAACACTCTCCCCCATAAAATCCTAGTGAATGAGCATTGTTTGTATAATTATAGTTTTTCATTACCTCTATTTTTGGTGTATATTTATAACAGTTCACATTGCAGTGCAATTCTAGGACAGTACTTAGCTGTATTTTTTGTTACTCTGTTCTAAAACTAAATCACCACAATTTCTTGCAGTACCACATTGTTTGTATGCCCAGTACCTGAAATGTTTTCAGTTTGTCACTCAGCTGAGCAGCAGATGGGAGTTCCTGTACTGATGTTGAAGAAGCCTTAATTGGTCAGATTCGCATCTACCCCTGTTTTGGTTACATACTTCTGTCAAGTGATACTGCTAATTAAAAGGAGAAATAGATGAGGGATTTTTGATGACTCTTTGTCCCAAGTGATGACACAAGGACAGGCATCCTGTGCTACTGTACTCTGCGAACTGGGAAAACCAGAGCTTCTCCAAAGTGGTAATTTGTTCCAGAGAAGTGGAATCACATAAATATGTAGCAACTGATGCTACGCCCTTTATGTGGTGTCTTTGGCTTTACTGCTTGGGACCAACCCATGGACTTTTCTGTGGCATGGAGAGGGGTCCACGAGAGCCTGTGCTTGACTGGGCTGCACTCATACATCAGTGGTGCCGCTGCAGCCACTGTTTTTTCTTTTTTGGATGTTTCAGCTGCAGTGTTTTATTGTTTAATTCCTGCTGCTTGCCAGTCCCTCTCCTCACAGACAGTTACAGCAGTCTTCTCTGCCCTCCCTATGGCTGTGGAAGTTGACCACTGAATGACTGTTGCTTTTCATTTACCTTTGTGGTCTTTCTTGCTATTTGTCTTTCAGCTATCAACATGCCTGATAATTCCATTTCATTGCTAGGGTGAAAGAATATTAAATGTGCTATTCTGTAGATACTTTTGATTCCCTTTAAATTAGTTCTAATCAATGTTGAAATGTAAGTATAATGTAAATATTCAAATAATCATTAAAAATGATAAATATTTGCGCATATAGCATAACTGTGTTTGATCAAGGGTCTCTTTGTAAGAAAACATGGCTAACTGTGACTGCCATGTATCTGACTGACTCAGGTCCTCCCTCCTGCTTTAAAAACTTTAATACCTACTGTCCCGTTTTGCAGCCAGTAGAAGCGTAGAGACTCAGTGACACCGAGTTAGCACACGTTTCATGAAAGACCCTATTAATAGACCTGCAGAAGCCATACTAAGCTCAGCCCTTACTACACGTTGAACACCCAACTTTGAGATACCAACCTACAGGAAGCCAGGTTTTCTCAGTCCTGCTGCTCACAGAACAACTTGTTTTATTGTAAAAGCCAGGGTCGTGACCAGAAGATCTGCCTGTGGGACTTGGCAGAGGGACGGGCTTCAGTGACAGATTCTGTCTTCACGGAGAATGTGGGATTCTGCAGATGTTCTCTGTTAAAGGTGGCACAGGGACGCTGGCTAATGGCCATGGCAGCCAAAGCCCTGGACGAGGTAGGAAATACTTCTTTTTCTGGTGCTCGCGAGATTGCTTTTGTTTCTTAAATTGGAAAGTTCTGAAGAAAGTTCAGAAAGTTCATCACTGCTTTCAAATACTCTGCTCAAGAGAGGACAGCACAAGGAACCTTCAGGGGTTCTAATCACTAGTACCTGCCAGGAAGATGACTGAATTATACAACTCACGCTCCAATAACAAGGATACCACCCCAAGTTTTGTCTGACATTTAAGTATTTGCAGCTGCTGCTGGTCTTTCATGTGCATGAGTTTTGAAAACTCCTCTGGTGCTGCTGCTGAATGCTGTAAAAGGGGAAAACAGTCCTTCTGGGGAACTAATGGTCAGAAAGTCTGTCATCAGATGGCAGTACTCATCTTCCATCTCTAGCTGAGAGTCGTGTCTGGTGAGAGAAGCGGAGGTACAGGTGATTTGTAATGTGATACGTGGTCTTTCACCTCAGGCTAATTCTTTAACTGGTACTTTGGCTGGAAATAGTTGAATTACTATTAGCAGCCAGAGGTTTGCATGGTTTGAAATAATTGTAGGGTTCATTTCAGTTCCTACTGGATAAGTCCACATCTAATACCCATTATCACACCAATCATTGACTGACAGCTTTATTGGCAGTTTCCACTTCTGTTTTGTAGAAATTGTATTTTTTGATTTCTTTGAATTATTATTTAAGGACATTCTGCAAAAATAAAATAATTCAGATGCTTGACATCAAAATACCAAAAATACAAAAAATAAAATGAAGAAGTGGCATAAATAAATAAGAAAAATATTGTAACTTATTGCAAGCTGTCTGTGAATATAAAAAGTCACGAGCTTTTCTGGACCCTAGGATGCATAGCTTGAAACTGAAAGTTACACTTTCTATATACTAAGTAATATGTGGGAATGATGCCTGTATTGCAAGAAAATAAGAACTTTTTATTGTTCAGAAGCTAACCATATATTTAAGTACTTTGTTGGATCACAGCCAGGATGCTCAGCATTTTACAGAACCAAGTAAGCCCATAAAAACAACCACTGTATCTGTAAATAAAACTACTCCAAGGCCCATATATTGTTCTGATCAAACAAGGAACTACCTCCATTTTACAGAAGTGTTCAATAATATTTAACTTTAGCAAAATTGAAAAGTGCACTCTTTTATCAGGTGGAGAACCGTTTGTGTCAGGCAAAGAGTACACACGTTCTGTTCATGAAGAATTAAGTAGTCATCTAATCCAAAGAGATGTTTTACCCCAATGTCTCTTACAGCTCATCTCTGTTTTATTTTCATTTGTTCGCTTGGGTCCTGCAAACTGATAATGATTTGCTGTCTCCTGAAGTAAAAGAATCCCACTTTGTGTATGAACCTTTACATTAGAACTGTGTCAGGTTTCAATAAATTCGCGTACTCCCATAATATATAGTGCTTCCAAATAGGCAGCACTGTGTGAGACACAGTACATTTGCAGCTTATGATTAAAATTAAGACTTAATAAGTGTTTATGTTTGGCTGGTGCCCAAAGAAGAGTAATTTTGTCTTAAAGCAGGTTCAGTCCATAAATAATGAGATCTGAACAGGCATTTATTTGTTCATGATTGCATTTAAATCACCAATTATGAGTTACACGCACTTTTCTTGCCAATTTGCCAGAAACATGTTAAAAGCTTTATTAATGTGAAAAAGAAAAAGGGTGTGTTTCCTTGTGGCCAGTTTTAGCCACCCAGGAACACTATTAACCTCAGGCAAAGGAAAATCTTTCTCCTATTAAGCAAAACCAATATAAACACAGAACTTCAAGTTTTAGGTTACAGTTGTCAAAATATATGAAATAGTATTTATTTCTAAGGCTCAGTTGCCTCTAATGCAGACAATCTCTGGAACTGTCAATCTAGCACAGGCAGCTCATGCCTGACTGCCTTTTGCAAAAAACTTTTCTCATCTTTGTGTTTTTCTTTGTCCTTTGAAGCCCAACTGTAGCCCTTGTACTAGTTCTTCCCTTTTGAATCAAGATAAAGCAAAGGAATGACTTTTTTATTTTTAACCTGCAGAAGTGCATTTATCCCAGTGTTTACCCTTCCGTATTAAATAAAAGTTACAGTTTTGGTTTTCTTGTGATCTAGCAAGCAATGCCCTTTGGAGAGCCAGTGATGAAAGACACGAGATGAGAGCGGGTCATCTTCATATTTATAGCCCATTTCCTGTAATAGCTAACTTGGTCGTTATGTTGCTAGCAAGAAAGTTGCCAAGAGAAAAGAATCTTTTGTTAAGAGCATAGCTCCAGAGAACCAGAATTCCCAGGTGATAAAACTTTGGTCTGTTAATAGGTTTGGTCTACACATTGGATGGCTCTGTGCTGTAGTCCTCATCCCTCAAATCTGGAGAATGATTTCCTTCTCCATTGCTAACTGGCTTTAGAAAGTGTTCTGTATATTGTGTTTAGTACATTGTCGACTTGCAGTCCTAGAGTGCAGCTGGCTTTTGGCAGGCTAGCTGACAACCTCTAGAAATAGGAAGATGTTCTGGCAAGCTTTGAACTAAAGGTATAGGATTGGAAAGCCATTGCAGCTGCCGTGGTCTTGATTGATGGCTCCCAGAGGAGCCATATTTGTGTAATACCTCATCTCAGATGCTTAAGGAAATTCGCATGACTGGGGCTGTTCAACAGCACTATTGGGCCTTTGCACATTCTGAAATAGCCGAGGATGGCTGGTGATGCTGGATTTATCAAATATTTGAAGTCCTTTATTTTTATGAGATAATGTAGACCATTGTTTGGTTAATTAAAACAAACATCACCTGAGTGATAAAGGAAGCATCTGAGAAAGAGCAATATGAAACAAAATGTTCCTCAAAGCAAGTTTTTGATAACTAAGAACTTACCTTTCTCCATAGTTCCAGGCTCAAGAGTCAGTCCAGAGACACTTTTGTGTCTGTCAAGAGACTCAAAACCTTCCAGTGCCAAATTGCAAAGGCAGACTCCCCTGATCTTGCCTGCCATCATCCTGAGGTGGAAATGAGCTACTTCCTTGGCAGAGTAAGGACTTCTTGCCCCATGTTTTAAAAAAAGAAAAGAAGACAGAGCCATAATTCATTACCATCAGCACAAGCAAAAGTAGAGGCTGCTATGTAGACAGAGACCAGGTGTTAAATACAGTATTGTCTGACCCTATTCAAAGCAGGGTCAGACAATATTGTAGTAAAATACCTGTATGCCATCAGTGCTCCAGCTTGCATTAGCAGATGATTCTGGGGTTTAAATTTTGATATTTTGCTCATGCATTCAGCCAGTAAATAAAAAACTCCACCCTAGATAGCTAGATAAATAGTGGCTATATATCCACACAAGCTCTGTGTTACCATGCCACAACAGAGGAGATAATGGAAATGTCCACAACTGAATGTAACAAAAAACTTAGCAACAAAGATGGAAAAAGAGGAAAGGGAGAAGCAGGGTAGTGTTTTCAGGTTAAGCAGTCTGCAATATTATGTATTGTGTGCACAGTATCATCCAGTCTGTGTGAAGAAGACTGTAAAATACAGACAAAAACAGAAGAGCAGAAGATGAGGATGTGTTCTAGCAGTTCTGCGTGATCTTTCATTAAACAATGCGTTTATTTAGATAGCTGTAGATTCCCCTACCAGTCCAGCTTAGCATGTATTCCCCAGTTTCCTCCAGACAGTTTTTACTGGAAGCGCTTACACTAGCCTTAATCACCTTAAAAGACTTGTGTTTTTAGCAGCAGAATTTTGACCTGGAGCCTGACCAAATTCTCTTGTTTTCCTGATGTCAGGTTCAGGTTTTGGAGCTGCCATCCAAGACATCAGTCTGTACCTTGAAGCCAGAGGCGGGTGCCAAGTTGGGCATGCCCATGTGTCTGAAGTTATGGCAGGTAAGGCAAGAGTGCCTGCTAATTGTGAAATGTTTTCCCTGTGATTCATTTTATATGAAGCACATGAATCTTTCTTCACCTGGATTTTGATTTATTATCAAACCAATCAAGTAATTATACTATTAAAGGGGGGAAAGATTTGTGAACATCCTTAATGTAACTTTCAGAGCTTTCCAAGCCTTAATGGAAGATTTGCAAATACTCAGGGAAAGCTTTATATCCTTAGGATAGATACAGTTTTTGCATCAATCAAGAAGAAAATGAGTGACTTACTAAACCCAGTTGTTTGATATGGTTTCTCGCTGTATTAAGAATGATGAGAAATGATTGGGTTACTTAAAAACAGTGATTTTAATGGTAGGTTACATTCACTTCAGTGCCCTCAGGATAAGGAAGCACTCTATGAACATTTCTATTACAGGCATACAGTAGGAACAAATATTTATGGTTGTATTGGCTTTGGACAAAAAGGTAAATGAAAACAGTTAATGAAAAAAACAAAAAGCATTTGCAGAGCATTTAGCAAATAATATTTATGGGGCGACAGTAGTGAAAGGCAAGTAATACAAGAAGGTGGCAGTAGAGGGAGGAAGGAGTTTGTGATTGGCTTTAAATCTTGAAAGAATTGGTTACAAAGCTGATTCCCTATTTTAACTCCTGACCACATACCACAGGTCTGCAGTATCATCTGAGCTGAATCCTGCAGGTTTGTCTGAAGATTTGTATTGGTCTCAGCTGAAGAAAGTACAAATCAGTTGTGAATTTGAGGCATTAGTGTCTTCACTCAGGGTCCTGGAAGTCCAGAGGAATTCAGTTGCTGACTTCAGGCAAAAATAGGAGAGGCCACAGTTCAGGTCCCATGGTGTAATTAGCTAGGAGAAAAAAATAAAAGAAAAAAAAAAAAGAAAAAAAGAAAAAGAAAAAGGCAAATGAAATAGTGATTAGGCTTTTATTAAACAGAAAGCTGTTTATTCTAAAAAGGCAATCAGTGTTCAGTACTCACTGAAATAAATGTGGCTGTTTCCTGGACATGTTTTAATAAGATGAAGATAACTGAGGAAATATTCAGTGTAGAAGATTTTGTAGCCTGTATAAGAAGTCCTCTGTCTTCCATCTTTTCTGTGAGCAGTAACATTGCTATTCCTCTAGGAAGCAGAGCAGGTGGAGATTCTTAGTTAGTTAGTTTTTAATTTTGTTGCTAGTGGGGATAAAGCAGAGGACTGGGAATTATGAGGGATAATTTACTTCATGCAGATTCTGGCTTTGGGAAGTCACCACAACTTCCTAGACTGCAACAGGCAAGGACAGATAATCCCCTACAGTCTCACAGCTGTATTTGTTCTTTTACAAATATGTGCAACTCAGTTTAAAAGCATGGGGGAGGAGGATGCTTTTAAGGGCAAATGATTACATGTGGTACACCAAAGTGATGCTCTGTGTTCTGTTTTGTGGTTTCACTTCGGTGAAACCATAAAAGCAGCAAACCCAGCTGCACCCCTTCCTGAATATAGGCAGTTCAGGATTTCTTTCTATGTTCCTGCATTGGGCAATATAGGCATACCCAGGAGATGAGCACTCCCCAACCCATCATTTATGGGCAATACGTTGCCTAAGAGACTATTTGATGTTGCTTATGGCACAGTAAATTAACAAGTTGAAACAGAGGCTGACACAGAGAAAGCCACATAATGGTCTGAAGTAAGTATAGTTAGGGTTGTTGTCCAACATGAGCTTGGGGACTACAGCCATGTGTATCATCATATTTTTCTGCATGCCAATAGAAAAGATCTATGTATGGAAACAATGCACCTTACTAGCAGCAGCTTGAATTACAAACTTTACTATAGAGTGGAATGAAGCTGCAGCTTATGTTAGACTTGTGGATTAAGCCTTCTCTAAGCAGTTAAGAAGCTGGCAGCAGTTTATTTTGTTGCTTGTAAACTTTTTTTTCCCTCTTATTTTACTAGGTCTGTCCTTAAATGTATTAGTTCATTCAATTTTTTTTTCCCTTGTGAAGGTTCATATTCTTAAATACATCATCCCTTCAGCTTTACACCTTCCTGCTATTACTAATTGGGTGGGGTAGGATTTACAGGAGTAAGGATAGTCTTCCCTTAAATTTTTTGCACTCCTTGGGGAAGGCATCATGTTGCGTAATGGTGCAAACAAAATAATTCAACAGGAACAATGCATGTAGAAACTGGAAATGCAGAGTTATTACTTTATATAAACTATACCAATTATTCCTGTTGAGCTGACAGCACATCACCTTTTCTTCCTTCCTTGACAGTTATCCAAATGCAACAAGAAAATATTCTGCTTGGGAAGAACAATGATTTATAATTTAAATTTTCCAATGAAACCAGAACACGGCTGGTGAAAGTGAAGACTTTTCTCCAGACGTGTTCATTACTAGCAGCTGAAATAAATAGGCAGTTGTGAACCACTGCTTTGTAAGCCCAGGCATCAGTCTGAGAGCTTCCGTGATCTTTCAATAGCTATTACTGTTTAAATTCAAGTATATGTATTCATTAAAATATTATACGTTTCATGTAGTTTGGACAAATCAAGAAGAATTGTGGAAGGCCTTGATTTCACAGAAAACAGTACTTTGTTTTCAAGATAGACCAATCTTACATCTCACCTACAATTTACTGCTTTTCAAATCTAAGCTAAGATGCCCACAGCAGAAAAAAATGATTTTGCTTGGCATTCGCCATGATGCTTGAGCACTCACCTGTCACTCTTGTCTTAATGAGGGCTGCTGGGTTATGAGCATCTACAAAAAATGGCCACCCCATTTTAATTGAGGCAGAGGACCCAACCCTGCCCATCCATATCCTGTTTCATTGGAAAATGAAAGCTCTACCTTCTGCAGAGCCCCAGGGCCCTGGAGGGGTAAGGTGCTCATAGAAAGAGTACAAATAATTGTTTTTTTGGTTTTCTGCCCAATCTGGGGCTTTTTTAAACTTAATTGAAGTACCTATGAAATACTTTCTTGCTTTGAAGGTTTTAATCTTTAGTAAGTATGAAAAAAAATCTGGAATGTTTGTTTAATTGAGATTTTAAAAATACAATTCCCCAACATTAAAAAAAAAAAAAAAAAAAAAAAACTCTCCATCCAAAATAGCTGATGATTTAACATTTTAAGTCGCATATATTAGAGACATATTCATTGCTCTGATGTTACATTATTTTGACGGAAAGTTAGTGTCCACTTCTGGGTATTATGAAAGACCTCTGAGGGCCTTTCTAGCCAAAGCAAGGTCCCAGCCATTTCAAAGGAAAAGGGACCTTCAAGTAACAGATGAGCTCATGCAGGATTCAAGGTGTGAGCAGACCTGCTTAGAAAGATGGAGATTTTTGCCTTGGTTTGTTCACTTTAAGGAGCAATTTTGTTCCCCACACAGTGAGATACATTCCTTGTTCAAACACTTCTTTGGGTTGAATAAATCTGAGAAAGAACATCAGGCTTTTACTCAGCAGTCATAGTACCTGGACCACCCATCTCTTGTTAGTTTAACTGCCCCTAGAACAAATAATAACCAGTGGGAGAATGGTCTGGACCAGTAATGGAGATGGTGCGCCTTTGGCTAGTTCAGGTTTGTGTCATGCCAGTGACAGCCAGTTGGTTTGAAGAACCTCATTCAATAATATGATGCTAGTAAAAAATAAGTTTTCTAAACATCCTTTAACTTTATTTTGAATTGAATACCAAATAACGGAACCCTGTAGGGTTTGGACAGGGTTTGGAAATAACTGAATAAGCTATTGGATGCAATTCTTAGGTTAAGACGTCCCTGCAAGAGGTAGTTGTAATCCCAGTGTCTATTTTGGTGGGTTTTCTCCTGTTAAAGAAATAACTGGTATTAACAGATGCCTGTTTTTTAGTTTCTTTTCATTAGAGATTTGCATCTTCACTCACATAACCAGTTACTGCTTACAGGGTCATTAGTCTTTTGGCTGGAGCAATGATGAATATTTTCCTTAAGTGTGACATGTAATCCAGTAATGTTCCCTTCTTTGAGTTATTTCAGAGGCTTAAATAAATTAGGTGTCTGCCCAGGGTGCCATGCCCTTTGGCCTGTGACATCATTAATCAAAATAGCTTTCAATTGGTTACAGTGGGACTTAGGCGCCTGTTAACCCCTTGGTGACTCACCCAGAGATTCCTGAAGAACCGATCAGTGTTTACCTTTAAGCACGGCCGTGCACTTGCGTAAATGAGCCATATGTGTAACCCTACCCTTGTCAGTGTGAAACTGGACTCTTCAAGCATGGCACTTCTTGCAATGTCCATGCAGTTTTGTATAGCTATATATATATATATATATAAAATAAAATAAAATGTACTTAAGAGCATCATTACTTGATGCATAAGTAATTTTTTTTTAAGGAGCACAAGTGCAGGTTAGGCCATGAAGAACGCTTCTGAAGACTTCAGGCAGTGTTTTTTCAGGTGATATAGATGGCAATAATTTGGCTTTTCAGTTATTTTTTGTATGTGTGTATATATGTATGTACGTTAGATACATAGTATGTATATCAAATATATAAGTTTATACGTAGATACAGGTGCCATATGTGCATGTTAGCAGTTACCTGGTAACACTTTTTGTAAAAACACAGATGGACCCCCACGATTTGTCATTAATGGTAGCATTAATATTCAGGCTTCTAAACTTTTCACATCTACACCAGTCGGCATTTTCATTTATTTTCTTGGTGCTTGAACTAAAACCTAGTCAGGGGTGATAATTTTCTTAACATACTATTCACTTTTCAACCAATTTTACTTTTCTCTTTATCAGATAAACTGTGGTTCCCAACCATTGCTTCTGGCTGGCTATGAAGACGGATCAGTGGTCCTTTGGAATTTGTCAATGGGAAAAGTGTTGAGCCAACTTTTTTGCCACCAGGAACCAGTGATGAGCCTTGACTTTGACTCAGAGAAGGCCAAGGGGATCTCGGGCTCATCTGAAAGGGCGCTTAGCATCTGGAGCCTCAATGAGCAACAGAACCTCCAGGTCAGCATCACTGGCCCTCTAGTGTCATTTATCCCACTTTGCACTAACAGTTTGATAGACTAAAAAAATATTTAGTCATGAAGAAGAGTTGTTGCAGATCTCTGGCTAATTAATCACAGACTGGTTAGAATGCTTGTGCTATGTGACTAGACTTAGCAAAAGATGGTGAGGATTTAAAAAAAAAAAAAAGAAACACACAAAAAAAACTCACCAACCCTCTCTCACATGTTTCTGGTTTTACCAAAGTTGCAACAGGCACACAGGCCTAGCATTACTCAAGGCATTGCCTCTGTATCTTCATTTATCATGTTAGTAGTATCCAGCTCTCAGAATGCCCTGAACATTATAAATGACTTATAAAAATGAGAAACAAAGGATTGCTTTTCCAAAGGTTCTGCTTGAATGGATAGAGCTTTCCTTCTGCTGTGGGAAAGACAGAAATATTCCATTAAATATTTCACAAACAAAAAGAAGAGGCATAGCCCAGCTAGCACCAAGAGGGCATGAGGTTTAGGCAACTAGCTTCCTTTTGCACTTGCAGAGCCCTAGCCAGGGACAGGGAAAATTAGTTAATTGGATATATCAGTTTATGTTGCAGCTACACATACCTGGAATAGCTGGTTCAGAAGTAGGTCTCATAATCACCAGTTCAGTATATGCTAGTGAATGGCAATAAATATCACTTAATCTAGACAACTTTAGCAAGTGTTCCAACAGTGACAAGGGGTTAAGTAGGTTTTAACTAGGTGTGGAAATGAATTGTGTAAATAAAGGTTCATGAAAGTGAAAATGGCCTATCCATAGCCCCTTTACTGCTGAGTGCCTTAATTTTTATTTTAAGTGGCAGTTGTCCCCATAACACAGTGAAGAAGACATGAAGCACAGCCCCTGTGTGTCCTTGTATCACTCTCAAGAAGAGAGCTACTGGATGTACCAATTCATGGAAGAAAAAGAATTACTCTTACAGCTTGCAGCTTTTGGGGATTTTTTTTTTTAGGTAGTGTGTTGAGTTAATGCCATTTTCTGAACAGTTACATGAAAAAATGCAAGTTCATGGGCAACTGACAATGACACATCACCTATGGGACACTGTGATGGCATATGGTCTGCTAGTATCACCAGAGAACTAGCACTTAGGGCTCAGTCTGCCAGTAGGACCCATGACGTGAAAAAGGGACTCTAGACTCTGAATTTATTAGAGCAGTTCTAAGCAAATGTGATAAAGAAGAATTTAATGAGAACAGTACACAATTGTCACAGTTTGGTTTTGTATTGGCACCCACCTGCACGTGGAGGCCATAGCTCAGGGAAGGAGGAGGAAGGTGAGCTGCTAAGAAACTCAGTACTGTGACGAGTTTCCTACGGCTGTGGTGTCAGAAATCGGACACCATGATAGCCTTAAGGCTTCCAACACTGTGTTGGAAAGGAAGCTGTTCCTTCATATTAGTTATAGCATAGCATTTTCCTAAATTCAAAGAAAATACTGTTCTTCAGAGCACATCACAGTTATGAGTTAAGTGTAATGCAGCGGTACAGGTATGACTCTGGGAAAAAAAGTTGTTCACCTGAAATATTCCAGTTACTGTTTTCCACAGGGTGTTCCCCTTCCCAGGACATGCAGAGTCACTTACATCTTCAGCACATCACACTGAAAGCCAGTTGCATTTCTCAGAATAAATTTAAATGCCAAGTATATAAACCATAAGTAATGTCTCTGTGCTTCATGCGTAGTGTGAATTCCCTAATAAAATGCATTTTTCATATGAGCACTAGAGATTGTCAAGGACATAGATTAAGTTTTTTTTTTCCTCCACTATTGCATTAATAATATAAACCAGATGGGGAATTTTTTTTCTGGCATTCCAGTTACCTTAGGTAATGGTAGATGTTGGAAAGCCAGTCAGTGGCACATTATTTTTATTCTAAAAGGTTTTAATAAGTAAACGTGGTGCATAGCTATCTGCCGTTGGAGAAATAATGACGCAATGATGGTACTTCAGCTCTGTTTTCAGTGGCAATGTTCCAGTGTGTCAATGAATAGATGATGAAGGTAACTTCATAGTTTATCGCTATGGGGAAAGGCTGGTGTATTGTCTTCTACAAGAAAATTGCTGAAATCATCACTGTCAGCAAATGACTGGATTGGTTATGAGCTTTCTGATTTGGCTGAGATAGTATAATTAAGTGATGATATTTGTGGTAGAAGAACATAGGAGGTAAACAGCTTCTGCAGGTGAATAAACAAAGGAGAACTAAGAAATCTGGTAATCACGGAAGCACCTACATAAATATAAGAAAGAAATTTATGTAAATAAGAAGTACCCAAGTTCTGTTGGTTGGGTTGCTGAGGTTTTTCCCTCCAATGCTAAAGCTAAAGTTGCTGCTCTGTCAGCTATTTTTCTATGAAGACTAGGGCTTAAAGATATGATTTGGGTGTAGGAGAGAGATATAAAGAAGAAAAATAATAGATGGTATGTGTTAAGGAAGGAAGGCAAGGTGGCTATCTGTTGGCTTCAGCATTTCAAAATTTCTTAATGTATCTGCTGGTAGATGTAAGCATCTTTGTTCATGACTGCCTGAAAGCAGGTCACCTGCTTCTCCCTTTGTTTGCTTAATTATAAGTTGGTTTTCTGGTTAGGAAACAGTGTCGGTATGCATTTGACTACATGCAGTATTTGGCTGTTACTGACTGGATGGCCAAATCCTGGCAATAGGATTTCACCTGGGCGCAAGTATCTTGAGCAAGTTGTTCTGCTTTGTTTTTGTCTCTCACCTCCTGTAGCTGCAAATCATGCACAAATGCCCACTGTTCCCTCATGTTCCGTAGCCAAAAGGCATTACCATTATAGGCTTCATTTTCAAGTTGTAGCATGCTGATGACATGCAATTTCTCCCAGTTGTCCTGATTTTGCTGTATGGATCTTGCCCAAATTGACAGTAATGATGGGAAGCACCACACCCAGGATTGGCTATAGCCATTAGCTAACAATCTCAGTTACAGAGTAAGGCCCATCTTCCTTCCATCTGACAGGCTGGTGATGTAACAGATACTCTGCTTGCCAGTGCACATATGCCAACAAAAATCCTACTGAAGCCATGCTGCGATACCATAACTGGGGAGTTTGGAAGAAAATACACACCAGCAAAAAGCACAAGTTCTACAGTAACAACCCTCCCCTCTACCCCTACCCCCACCCCAGCCCTCATGCAGCCTTCTTCTGCTCATCAGATTTCAGCATAATTTGCTGTCCTCTGTTCTGAACTGGTTGAAGACACATTTGTCAGGTTGTGTTTAAAATAGGGGTGTTTGGAGCAGGCAAGAAGCATGCCAAGTTTCATTTAGCCTTTTTTTCTTATTGAATTTGCACATCTCTTGCTGTTTGAGTCGTTACATAGTTGAAAAATAACTGCTTATAGCTTTGTACCTGAAAGATTCTGAGATCTTTTCAGCTGCATCTGAAACCAACTTTGACGTATGTTTCTGGAGTCTTTAGTTTTCCAGATTCAATATTATAGTTAACAGCGTCTGCAATTAATATATTCTGTAGAATCGCGTACTAACTATGCGGCATGGAATGTCCATCATGGGGGAAAGTTACTCAGACAAAAATGTGTTTTCCCATCCCTTCTCTCCCCAGGAAAACAGCAGACAGCATGCAGTGTATTAAAACATGAATGGAATTACATTAAGCTTTGGTACAAGATAGTTACACATTCAGTCTTTAGTAGTTGGCAGCATTAATGTGTCATTGCCAATTGTAATCTTAAGTTGTGCTTATAAATAACAGCACATTAAGATCAGCATACAGTCAAAAGGTGTCATCCACACTCTGACAACGCTAGGCTACTTCAACCCCCACACAGTGTGATGCATTACACTGCATGTGTTTCAGAGACTGCTGACTAATGTAAGTTATCTGAGGTGAGAACAGCAAAATTGTATTATATGGAGTTTTTCCTGTGCTTTAGGGGATGCTCATGACAGTGAAGTGAAACTTTTCTTTTCAAGGGCTAAGTCCTGTGCCCAGTGCCTCAAGAAGGAAGCTAAATGCCCTCCAGTTTAATCATGCCCCTCAAAAGCTTGTGCCCCAGTAGTCTCCAAACAGTAACAAAAGGCTTCCAGGATTGAAATCAATAACTTGTTCATAATCCCCTTCTTGGAATTTGGTGTAAATAAAAGTCTCTGGGGAAGCAGTACTAGAACTACAGATTTCCTGACACTGTAATATAATTCCTGGAAGCATTCCTTTCTCAAGACTGTGGTAAATGCTACCACAGCTTATTGAGGCTTTTGTGAGGGGCCACAGTAGTAGAAATAAGTAGCAGGTAGTTTAAACGTCAGCTCAGAATCTCAGCATAGGAATACTGCAAAAGCAGGGGAAACACACGGCCATAGCTCTGAACATGGCAGCTCATGCAAGAATAGCTGGAAAGGCAAAGCTGCGTAGTCCAGTTCTCAAACTCACACCCTTAACTCAGAGCTTCACTTGTGACCAAACATGAACAGCTTTAAATGTGATATAAATCAAAAACATAAAAGGGATGTTTCTGTTTTTAGGGAATGGTGCTGGAGGTAGATAGGCTCAAGTTAAGTTAATTGTTCTCACTAACAACACATTGTCCACCATGTGGTGAGAAGCCCCTACTACCTGAATGATACCAGTGTGCATATGGGTGGGTACTCTGTCTTTGAAAGTCCCAGAAGGTTCTGTTTTCTGTTGGTTTTAAACAAAGAAAGCTCATCTATAACTTTCTCACACAGGTTCACACAACACACAGGCTTGTCAATGCTGGCATATCTGATATCACCATTCGTCCAGACAAGAAGATTTTAGCAACAGCAGGGTGGGATCATCGCATCAGGGTCTTCGGCTGGAAAAAAATGAAACCCTTAGCAGTGCTGGACTACCACACGGCAACCGTCCATTGTGTGTCCTTCTCGGATCACAAAAACCCCAGTGAGAGACTGCTGGCAGCTGGTTCAAAAGATCACCGCATCAGTATCTGGTCAATATATACGCAGACGTGACATGGTCTGCGCTATCGGGGACTAGGAGAGTAAGATTGGTGAAGAAAATCACTGTAATTCAAACCTGGATGTGGGGAAGTAGTAGAATGTATTTCCAGGCTAAAGTCAGAGTCCCTGGAAACTGCTAGATTAATTTTTATGCTGCTTGTTCATGTGGCAAGTTTTGTTTCCCAGAGAGGGGAGTTGATTTTTTTTTAAAAAATTATAACAAGTGGAACAAGGCCAGTCTTGAACAAAGACACAGGACAAGCCACTTTAAGTTCTGCTACAGGTTTTGCAACAGCTTTTCTTTGGCAGGTTGCTTAAATAACTTGTGCCAATTTCTGGAAAAAAGACTGGAATCTCTCAGACAGCTGTGGGGGCAGAATATGTCTGTTTGTAAGTCATTTATGTATCTGAGAATCTGAATCACTGTAAAATATCACTTTTGTGAGAATTTATACCCATTAAACCACCTCCAGTGGTTTCTCATTGTCAGTTACTTTTTCTTCCCTGTAACTGAAAGGCTATCAGAACAACCTTGATTTGTTCACACTTCTGTCAGTTTCTAACTTAAACCAACAGCCAGGAATGTGACTAGGGACGGCCTTTGGCATTTATGAATTTCATTATGTCTCCTGTCACCTCAAGCCTCACAATTAATCACGAGAAGAAAAGGAAAAAAAAAAAAACTTCCCCTGCACTGCACTGCAAAGCTATGTAAAGCCTTTTACAGAGCCAGTGCTAAATCCTTTCCATAGACTGACTAGCTGAAGGATTTAAACTCAGCAATCCAATTAGCGCCTTCTCCTTGGAGAGTTAGGGGTAAGTTTCAGCATGGCAAGTCTGGGATTCAGCTACACAACTCACATTAGCATTTAGGGGAATTTCATGGATAAATCCTTATCCACACTGTGCAAATGGATCCATTAACTTGTCATCTCTACAGTCATGGAAACTGAAATTCATTCATGAAGAAGGTTTTCTGAATCATGAAGCATTAGCAGTCTTTCAAAACATACTAGACGTATGACAGTCTGTTCAGGGATAGCTTACTGTTGCATTCGGTCACAAAGTTGCAGTTGCAACTGTCCAACTGAAGCAATTAAGCAAGTGCCAATTTGTTGAAGGCATTATTTTAAAAGGAGGTGTTCTAGAGACTAAAACACAGTTTTACAAACTGGAGTGTCTTGTGTCCAGGCTGTGCACTGTTGATATTTTATTGGAAACATTTTTTATCTGCCTCTGTACAGGGTTGGACATCAAAGAAAAAGTCACAAGAATTGTAGCGAACAGCAACATCAAAAGATTTCAGAAATTATTTCACAGAAAACACACACGCAAATTAAGGTCTGGATCTGCTATCCAGCTGTGAGTTGCAGGCAGAAGGTTGAACTAAAAGTCTTAGGCACCAAGCCTGATGTTCTTGCTATTACAACACAGAAACAGCATACTGTTACCAGGCTTTTCCAAATAAAACTTGGCCTTACACCTTTTGTAGTTAGATGACACTTCAAATAATTTGTTTCTTTGATTATTTCTTTACTATTAAGTAGCTGCATGGAGGATCACACTACAATTGAAAGCTAAAGCCTAAGTTTGAGTGACCTGAGTCAAGCGGAGGTGCTGGTGTTCATTACTTCTACCAGACACAGTTGTGTGGATGATAAGGGCTCTGTCTCCACAATCACCCACCTCCCGCCGAAAGGAGGGGCTGCCTACACTACACAGGCGTCTCCAGGCTAGCAGCCTGACGGAACCAGACACGGGCCTTCTCCACAAACCTGCTGCAGGAAGAAACCTGTTTTTTTGTTTGTTTTTTGTTTGTTTGTTTTTTCCACCCCCACCTGTCCCTTCTTAAAGTTGGTCAGAATCTAAGCGTATAACTCATATAGATATAATAGGATACTTATATGCGTACACAGAATATATAACTACAGAAAATATTGCCATGTGTTTTCCAGGGACCTGTCATAGTGTGTTTGCAAAGAGCTCCTTTCAGCTGTCTCACGTTGTAGCGCACTGCACATGAAGCCTGTCAGGCGGCCTTCAGACTGCTGTCTCTTCCATTTGGGGCATGCTCTGTATACTGAACGCAGTTTAATTATGCTGTATGAGAATGATCTCACAATTCTTAACAGCGTGTAGCCCAGTGGTAAGCACTCAAGTTTTAGTCTCCTTGCTACTTAGATTATAAAGAAATCACATGAGATGTGTTGGAACACAAGTCCCCATCTGCTCAGGAGAGCACTTTCCCTGCTGCTCTCACCTGTGGAATCGCTGCACCCTTTTATCAACAACCTTGCTGTGAGGGATGAGGAAAGCCTGTGCCCTGATACCACTGTCAAGCTGGTGGCTGGACACTGTCCTCAGCTGTGAAAAGACAGCTTTGCACCTTGCCTAGCATGGACTCTATGTGTCCTGTGTCAAAAATGAGCACTCTACACCCTACCTCCTGCCCCCTCTGCTGCCTTAGGTTCAGGGCTAGAGGCAGAGCTGGTGCAGTCGTTCTGCAGGGTGTTTGAGCACGGCCAGGAGTGCCACCTTAGGACAGCTGGACAACAGGCACGGGACTACTCGATGCTGGAGCCCAGCATCAGTGTTCAAGAGGCATTTGGATAATGCCCTCAGTAGCATGCTTTAACTTTAGCTGTGATGTGGTCAGGCAGTTGGACTTGGTGATCTTTGAAGTATTCCCTTTTGTTTTATGCTAACATGCTTTTAGACTATCAGCTGAAACACTTAGCCACCGAGCAAAATTTATTTCCATGGTACATTGCTCCAAACAACAACAGAAACCAACACACACAAACATCCCAACTCTGACGACACACAGCAAATCCCTGCACTGTGAACCCACACTCAGTTCTCTCCCTAGCTATTAAAAGTTCCTTTTCCTCCCCTTCTTCTTGCTGGACTTGAGAGCTGCACCACAGCAGCACTGCAGGTGAGGGAGTAGCCTGGAGGGAGCAAGCATTCCTCTTCTCCATGGCAGCAAACAATGTTGGGCAATTTCCGCAGAATTCAGCCTTAGGTTTTATGCTCAACCAGCAGACAAGGAAAGGAAATCCAGGGCTTGCCCATCTTGAGTGAAAGGTTACTGCAGGCAATGAGAATGGCCAAACCTGCTCCCTTTAGAGAAGGAAAAGCGTTCTTGCCTCCCCTCCTGCTAATGAGGAAGGGCAGTTCTGCCACCAGAGCACTGCAAGCAGCAAGAAGCCAGTTTCAGGACAGGACTGGGTGTTAGGATGCAAACCTCCCCAGCATTTCAGGGCAGCTCTGTGCTCAGGACACACCCCTTGTTCTTAACACCAGTTACCAGCACCTACTGCTCCTGGGGCTGCGTGAGGCTCCAACCCAGCCTGGCATTTGCTCCTGGCACAGCCAGCTGATGGGTTGGGGCAAAGCCACCCCAAGATGTATTTCCCTCTTGTGTTCTAGGTCTCAAAACAGTACGTAAAGTGGGGCTGTAATGAAGGCCTGCACACCTTACAGCCACATTTATAAAAACTTCTGATGCAAATATTGGCATGGTGGCAGCCCTCCCTTCTTTCCCAGAAGACTGGATGAATACCCCATGTCTTAGTAAGAGTGCTAGTAGGTCACAGCCACAGAGTTAGAAACTCTTGAGTATATTATTTTATCTGATAAAAATGCCATTTACTGTCATGGTTGGTGTATAATAATTACGGAGAGTCACAAAGGACACCGAGATTTACTAATAGCTCTTTTGGAAGATGTGCTATGTGCCTTGAAATCTAAATAACTGCCCTTTGCTAGGGGTTAAATATTTATGTTTGTCTGACTAGATCGATTTAAAAATAAACTCAGTCCCGCAAGCACAAATTGAAAATGAGGACACGAACTGCATCTGTAACCTTACTAGCAGACAGAAACAGGTAAAGAATGTCATCAGCTTCAAGAGGAAGGACACATGTATGTCAATCCGCTTGCAAGAACAGACCCATCCTGTACTTACTTGCTTCCCTTCCCATTACCAGAGCACTAGCCACATCATACTTTAACATGTTATATCTATTAATTCATTATCACTGTAAATCACTATTGTCTTTTAAACAGTAAAGGGAAAATTATTTTTTTCACATTATAGTTTCCTTGAAATAAGCAACCAGGCTACATTAGTTTGATTTAGAGTTGAGCCTAAATACCATAGTTTGAATGTGAATTACAGTTTTCTAGAAGTTTATTTGCTTAAGGAGCTGACCTGGACTTTCCCAAAGCAGAATGATTTCCAGCAGGAAGGACAGTCTATGTTTATACAGACTGTAAAATATAGTTGTCTGATTGCATCAGGAAAATTAAACTATTTTCAGGAAAAAAAAAAAAAAAAAAAGTTTAAGCTCTTTACAACTGTAACACGAGCATGGTTATCTGTCAAGATTTCAGCTGACTTGCTAGCAGGAAGGTTGTGAGTAAAGAGCCACCTTAAGCTGCTGGAGTTAGCTCTGGAATCTCACCTGCCAGAAAGGAATAAGGCTAGCCTGTACCTGGCCTAAAGGATTCAGGAGTGAAGGTGATGACAGCTAAATTATTACAAAAGGCTTCCTCCCAAGAATCACCGTCTTTGGCACTGTGAGAGGGAAGAAAGCAACCAGTATTCATAAACTAATGGAAATAAATCCCAAACACTAGCATTTGTGCAGCAATTACATGGAATATTTATCACCACTGGAATGAATGGTGATCTCTGACCCGCTAACATTTTCTGCAAATGAATCTATTAGTTCCAGCCCCTTTCTCTTATCAGTACATGGGGCATAAAGCATTGCAGTCCTAGGTGTAGATGAGCAAGGGAAGAGAAGATTAATTGTATTTCCAATAATGAGTGAAAAAGGAAGTAGGCTGAGGGCCTGCAACAAGACAGTGTTAAATTTAGGCCTGTATATGATGCAATTGAGACCAAGAAATTGGTTTACTCATGCAAGACCAAGAAATTTGGTCTGTGCAGCTTGACTTGGATTGTTGCAAAGGTTTGAGTTTCAAGGAGCACATTTTTATAGTTAAGTTAATAATGGCTTCTGGACTGCTTTGGTAAAATTTTTAGCACATTTAAGATGCATCTACAAAGCCAACTTCTTACAAATTCGTAAATCTTTTCTTTAATTCAGTCTGCCAAGAACAAAGATAGAATACTGACTACTGCAGAAGCCACGTTAGTGATGTAAACCAAAGGACTAGGGATTAAACAGGGATTACTGAGCACTAAATCAATGTGTTTCCTTTTCTGGCTGTGTGTCTGTGGTGTGAAAGTATGGATCATTACATAAAACATGGCACATGACTGCCTGTACTCAACAATGTTAAAGCACCGCTGAGACACGAGGTTTGATATTTAAGCATGGCCATTCTGTGTGCTAATAAAAAAGCGATGGCAATGAATAAAGAAGAAGGAATGGCTTTCTCTGTTTGTAGTATTCTGGAATTCCAGTCTGGATTCCCCTTCTAGAGTAATTTTCCAGGTAAGCCTGCCTGTGTTTAATCCACGCACTACTCTTCTGGGGCATGCTGCTGGAGGTTTATTTTATAATGTGAAGAAAACTAACAAGAATTAAGATCATAGTATTTTTTGGCAATTCATTTGAGGATCTCACAGTATGAAATTAACTACAACAAAAACCATGTGCTGCCCTATCAGATACAGCAGACAGAAATGTCACATTTTAAACAGACTTAAAACACACTAGTTGCAAGACTTGCCAACAATACCAAAGGAAGCACAGCGCAAGCTGGCAGATTCTTTGTCCCCTGACCACGCCACATACTCTCATCCTTTTCGGTCAAGACATGACCAGCGTCCTGACTCTGGGCTCGTTAGTCATGCAGCCACTCTTATGCATGATTATATCTACCACCCCCCTTACCAAACAGCACAGAAGAACAGGTTTGGGTTGAGCCATCCACTCCCCTATGCATTTTTAAGACATTGGCTACGTTTATTCAGCCTATTATGACTTTTTTTCCAGATTAGTGACACCCTCCCAAATACATTTACTAGTGACTCACACCATCAATACAATCCATCACAAAAGCTTTGACAGTGTAATGCATTATTAAAGCACACAGTTGGGGCCATAGCAACATCATTTCTCAGTTGTGAATGTTGTGCTCATCTATCAGTGGCATGAAATGTATCTGTGTGTTCTATCAGCATTACTGCGTACCTGCCTGATTCTGACTTCTCTCAGAGGAATTTGACTTGCAGTTCAGTATTGTAAGAGAGACAGAAATGGGGAGAGCAGGCAAAAAGCAGAGGAAGCAACGTGCCCCTATAAAATTAGGTGTTAGAAAGATTCTCAAATGCACAAAGATCCTTGAAGCAAACCACCTCCAGCAAGGTGCCAGACACCTTGTGGGAAAAGGGCAGTGTGGAGGAAAAGTACCTAGACAAGCAGAAGGTGAATCGTGCACACCAGCTTCAGATGTACTTGCTGTCACCCCCCCACCATCCCTTTTAAAAGGTGTTGGGCCATTAGAAAATCCTGTAAACAACAACCTGCAGCTCTAAATGAGCCTGTGCTCACCCAGAGAAGCATATATTTATTGCTCTACTATGAACAGCCACAATGCCAAGCATTACAGTGCCACTGGAGATACCAGCAGGAGGGACAGTGTTCTCAGAGCAGCCACGTGCACTGCAGAAGAACCAGCCCAGAGCAGAACTGACCAACTCCTTATAGGAGAGCAACACAGCAATGCAAATATTTGTTCTAACAATTGTCTATTTCGATTAGAAGTTCTGATTAAAAAAAGCTGTTACATCAAACTGAGATTACAGCTGGATGCTGTTTCCTCCCAGTTTTTATTCAAAGTGTACATAAACTGGAACAGCAAAAAAACTACAGAAATCCTGTGGCACGTTCTAGACAGCAATGATCTCTCTGTCCTACCAGCTGCGGGGATGATTGATCCTGATTATGTCCAGATCAGGGAACGTAGGGAGGATATGAAAATGCTGAGCCAGACCTGCTCTGTAGCTCTGGCGTCTCATGCACGCGGAGGTACATTTTCCAGGCACCCATTGCGCTGCTTGCTATAAACATGTTCCGACATAGGTAGGAGGAAGGCTGGTGCACTGGGACTCCCTTACAACTTTAAACATGGCAGGCTTTGTGGACATGGCATTTGTCTTGATGGCAACTTAAAAAGTTGCCGATATGAGATCTCAGTGATTCATGGATAGACTGTGTTCACAGAAAAGCATCTAGGCTGCTTCTAACACAATACTTATGGTAAGTATTGTCTTTTCAGATATTTTTTGATCAGATATTTTGATGGCATGCAGACTTGACATCACACTAAATAGAGACATTGGGTCTTTATAGTGTTATCTCCTGAGCCCATCTGGTTTGAAGTAGCTGACAACAAGCAGGAGAGAGAATAGAATGAAAGACTCACTTCATGTTTGCTGAAATAAAAGAAATGTGTAAGGCAGCTTGCAAATGAAAGCAGCCTGGGAGGAGGGCTGCTGTGCTCCCCTCGAACCAGCCCTCCCCTGCCCTTTTACAATGTTGGGAGCTGGAAGGCTTCGCCCTTCCACAGCCTGCTTGCTGAGTGCTGCCCTGAGGAGCACAGAAAGAAGGAGAAGTGGCTGCCCAGCAGAACGAGGGACAATGGGAGCACTAAGGAAGCAGAACAAGTAAGCGAACACCAAAGCAGCGCCCTTGTCCATCAGCCAAGCTGAGGCCATCGAAAAAACTAATAGTGCGAGCACCTTAGATGAACGTGCTTCAGTAAGTCTTACATGTTGTTTGTTCTGTTTTTAACTTCCTTTTGCAATTTACAGACACAGCCCAGGGACTTCAGCCCAAGTAGCCGGGCACTTGTGCAACTGCGTGTTTGGCAGGCACAGGGCACGATGACAGCGTCAGCAGCATGCCACCCTCCTGAGCTGACAGAACTGCCTTAGTGAGCGCATAGCTGGCTGCAGTGAAGCATACCCCTTTCTCCTGCAGCACACAACGACCACGACGAGCAGCTCCTATGGGAGTTGCACAGCGCTGTAACTACAACTCAGGCTGGAGCAGCCCTACAGAGGCACTTGATTTCTCAGGGAGGTAAACCCCTCGAAACATTCATCCTCTCAAGGAGGTGATGAGAGGCTAGCCTTTACCAGCTACAGCATCCCCCTGGAGCATCAGCTGGAAGTTGCCATACAGGCATCAGCGGTTTTACACCGCGGAGCAACTACTCCAGATAATGCATACGCCACCATTGCACTGCTTGGTATCCTTACCGAATTAAGGTCCTAAATGGGACTTATCTGGCTTTTGTTCTTAATCACTTTGTTGCAAGTTCAAATTTATAATTTCAACCTAAATAGAAGTGAGTGATTTATTGTAATTATTTTGTATAGGCTGCTCTTCATAAACCTTTTTTTTTTTTTTTTTTAAATCTGGAAAAACATTTAATTTCCCATATGGAAAGAACACATTTATCATACTTTACTCGGATATACTTGGCCGACTATTGCACATATATGCAAAACATATGTGACATACTCAAGGCCGAATTTTATAAAACAGAAATGCTATGAAATGTGATATAATAAATATATTACACAGACATATGTGGCCAATTTATAAAACTATAGTATCTTTGGTAAATTTACAATAGGTCATTTCCATTAATGGGGGAGAGTAAATGCATTTTTCTAGCATATGCAACACATATAGGACTTTGCATAGATTTCCTGAAGGGAGATGGGCTTTTGAAAAGCAGGAATTTACATGTACATGTATAGTGAATATGGGACATGTCCACATTTTTCATTGATGTATACCTTCAAAACCAGCTCTTGCTTTTTGCATTGGACAAAAAACAAAATATGGAATAACGTGCTTGGAGATTAGCAAACCTCTGCTACACTAACTAGTCCTTCCCACAGACAATGGGTGTCTGTTGCTTTAATTGAGAACACATTTTATAAGCACGCACTGTTTATGATAAAGGCCATTAATAGAAATCTGTGGGTATGGTTGCTTTCATCTAGTGTGAAACACTTGTAAATTAAATACCTTTCCAATCAATTGAATTGGAATAATTGAGGAAAAAATGCATGTGTTTAGAAATTGTTACATGAATACTAACTTGTCCACTATGCTGGCTGGACTTAACATGGGCTAATAGCAACAGCTGAATTATTGCCGGCTGATCAGCCTCCCATTCTAACCCACAGATTACACCACTGCCTTATTCCTGCCTGTGGCCTTTAAGGATCGAAGCCTGGCGTTCTTAAACAAATCGATATTTTTCTCTCCGGCTGTCCATTTGCAAGTTCAGGCAGATGTTTTCTTAAGGGCTCGTTTTCCAGGTGTTCCCCGTCTAACCCGTGCGATGCACAGCTCTTCCCTCTGGAGGGAGCTTGCCCTTCAGGCACCGGAGCCGTGGTGCCGGGATGCCCGCACCCACCGCCCCGCAGCCCCTCGCACCCGCGGTCCCACCAGCTCCGCCAGCAAAAAAAATGTTTGTTTGAAACCCATCACGAAATCGAATAGGAGGAAAGGCGAAACGAACCAGAGCATATGCACATGCACCCGCTTTCACCACCCTCCAGCCCAGCCACGTTCAGCAGGCTCACGGCAACTTGTTAAGCTCCTTAGGCAGAGATGCAAGAACACGACGTGCAGGTACGGCTCCGTTAGCTCTTCCAACGCTCCTCCGGGCTGCAGCGATCAGCGCCTATTGCCCCAACCCAGCCCGTGGCTGCTTAACTCACTTCTGATGGCTACAGGGATCCCTTTACGCAGGCAGAATTTGCACTGCACATGAACTTGCCTTTCCAATTCCTTTCAGATGAGATCCAGGTGTGACTGCCCCTTACCCACACATCACCAGCTGAAGTCCATCTGCTGGAGTGGGAGAGACCGGCCTGCCGGGGGGCTGCGTGCCAGCAGAGGTGACCCAGAGTCATGCAGCCTCAGTGCCATGGCTCGTCCCCAGCGCGTGGGAAACCCTCCCTGTCCTCCAGAACACCTGCCCTGGCTTACAGGGGGCTGCTGAGCTAAGGGGAGCCTGGAATGGAGGAACTGGGGGGGAACATCGTGCCAGCAGTGCAGCAGAGTGTACCTGCCCCACTGGCGCAGCAGCACAGCTGTGCTCCAGGCCTTGGCCTGCCTCCTGCAGGGGGGCTGCTGCAGGAAGTGGTCCCATGGCACTGGCCCCCCACATTGCCTCCACAGAGGAGTGAGGCATGGCAGGAGCCAGATGCCATGCAGGGGGCACCAAGAACCTGGGATTTACAGTGCACCCTTTTTGCTTTGTGCCAGCTGCCCACAAACTGGCTACGATCCCTTGCCTCAGGGCTGAGGGTGCCTGCCATCGCTTGAGCCTAACGCTCATTTATAATGTCTTTATTTGGGGGAAATGGAGCAGAGACAGGGGGGAACACAGAAAGCTATTCCAGGGTTGCTGCATCCTGGTAAAGGTTGCAATGTGGCAGAAATAAACAGAAATCCAGCAAGAGCCATGAATATCTAAGTACTATGGAGGCTGGGGGCAGGGCTCTGCTCACGGTGGGCAGAAGTCTGGACATAAAGACCATCAGTACTTCTGTGAGAAGCACGAATCCCACCACACACACAGCTGATTCTGCAGGTGAACATTTACTCTTTGTGGCCATATAGCTGGATCTCACCATCAGACCAGGCTGGGAAAAAAACTACAGGGCTCCACACCGGTACAGAGAAAGCAGTGCCCAAACCAAACCCAGGCCACATCTCACACAGCCTGGCCCAGTGGCTGCAAAATGACGTTTCACTCCTAGTGCTGTCCCTGAGTCACTCTGCACACACTGCAGCATGGAGGAAACCAAAGTAGGTGCTCTCCTGGCAACGGCCATACATGTGGGTGCTTGAGACTGTCTTAAGAGATCCCAGCCCCCCCGGGTCACCCTACTGGTGACCCCCTTCACCATTTACCCAGAGCATTTCTAGAGTCTTCCTGAACAGAAAGAAAAATTAAAAACAACATCCATGAAGCGTGTGAACAGCATGCATGAACGCTGCAAGCACACTGAAGTCTTACCCCCACACTCTTAATCCTACATTTAATTTAGTCAGATTTACTAGGAATGAAAAACAACAAAATCCCCCAAACCCTAGGGTATCCCCTTTGTTTGGGTAAGTGATCAAGCAAACATCCCCCTTGTTTCACCTGCGAGTGCCTAATTCTTTATTTACCCACTGGAATGAGTGATGTGTTTTTCAGACCTTTGGAGCAATCAGTAAATTCAGCATGTAACTTTGGCAAGTGGAGCCACACGGCTAATTTATTCCCTAGCCCTCTTTGGGAGAAACAACGGATGCTTGTAACCTTGGTGCTTGGGCCTGTTTTACTAGCAGCTTTTAAATATACAGCGTTCCGTGTGACTTGAGGCAACTGTAAGTGGAAGGATTGTCTGGAAACGCTGCAGATTTCTTTCAAGTATGTGCCGTGGATCTTGGTGACAGCATGTACTGAGTGAAGTTTAAACATACATGTAATCAAATCATACAAAGTCATTTTTCAAACGAAGCTGCAATACATATAAATAAGGCATGGCCTGTACATGATACATCTTGACTAACTGGCTGACAGGTAACATGAAATTAAAGCATTACAGCTTTTCTGTGATTTTCGTAAGGCTTCTGCTGCCCAATGTGCAGTGTTATGAGATTTTTTTGTGTCTGTTGTAATTTTTTTGTTGTGACAGAAAAATAATCCTGTGCATTTCCCATCTCTGGAACACTCCCACCCAGTGAGATAGGTGTAGCAAGGACAAAATGCTGGTCAAAGCCCTCAGGTAGCTTGCTTTGGGGACTAAAATATGTTATAAAAAGGACTGCTAACAAGTGTAATGTTAACATGGGCACCTTGCCAGCTGATGGCTTAAACACAAGGGTAGAAATACCATTTTCACAGTTAAAACCGTCAAGTGGGACTTGATGCAGTTGCATGTTCTCTCCTTCCCACTCAGTACAGGACTCCCTGTAGTGGTTCTTCCAGCCCAGAGGATGGGGTAGTGATCCTGAGCGACCACAGCCATAGGCAGAAGTTCTGTGATTTTCTTTTCTTCTAAAGGAGTTACGTTATGCTTCCTACAGTCAAGGCAGGAACCTTGCGCCACTTTCTGCAAGAGCACAGTTTAGTCCTGGTGTCTTGGGTCATTTGGTCCTCTCAGCTCTTGCAGAGAAATAGGTTTGAAAAGGTGTGTGCTGAGAGCCAGTGGCACTTCTTGCTGCACTCTATGTATGTTTAACGAAAACAAGTGCTAACAAACACAAATAGAAGCGTACCATATCCTTCCCAACTTGAGCCCCCAACCCTGCATGTTGTTGCACAATGACAGATCGCCAGCAACCAGGGGGAGAGCAGGGAGGGAGCATTCGCTGGGAAGATTCACTGTTTGCTCAGAGTAAACAACTCCTCAAACACCAGTTTAGCATCCCTCCTTATTTAAATGGCCTCATTTTGTAGGGGAGGTTTAGACTTCAGAGCAAACTGACCAACAAACACAAGTAACCAAACATAAAGAGACGGAAGGAAAGAAGAGGAAAAGCATTTATAAATGTCACTGTCCAATGTCTTTTCAATTTAAACATAATAAGATTATCTACATATATCTACAAATATCTACAATTATCTACACTGTTTGCAGCTATGATTCTTTGGTTGTCTTCACTTTTTCCCTACTCTGGAACTAACAGGAAAAAAAAAAAAAGCATTTGTATAATCTTTGAAAGAAATAATAAATATAACAACTTCATTAAACGTTTGACCAAAGCTTTGGCACTAATCCGTTTACACATAACAAATCATAACTGAATACTCTGAAATAACAGTGGCAAAGCAACAGAGCACATCAGAGAGCCTTTTCCCACTGACCAGTAACAAGCACAAGGCTATTTTACATCAACCTTTCTGAGAACATTAATTATGGTTTAGTCAGACACTAAGAATCTCACAATTCACTGCAAATGTCAAATAAAATACATATTTCTTGCACAAGTCTTTTTCATGGATCCAGATATATTTTTTATAACAGGAAAAAAAAATACACATAAAATATTCATGTTATCCTGCACCCCTTCTTAAATCCTTCCAAAAAGTTTTGGAAGCCCAATGCCCACTGTGAGACAGAATAAATGTTGCTATTAACACTGCCACCTGCACAAAGGGATTATATTTTAAAAGATATCAAACAGTTGCGGAGTTTATACTGAAAATGCACAAACATGGACGAATGGAGGTCTTAGAAGAAGAAAAATATCCCCTCTTCTTTTCATAGAATCACGTGGAAGAATTGGGAAAGTGTTCATAATACTGTATACCAACACAGCTGAGGAGCTGTTCTATACCTTCTCTGAACACAACATGTCTGACATTTGATGAGCAGTTGATAAAAAAAACACCAGCCAACTGTTCAAAATGCATCACTGGAGTAACCCGTGATGAACAGGTCCATCTTTCCAACATGTACGGAAAGACTGCTGAAGGAGATAGTTAAAAAAAGTACTTACCAGCTTTAAGAGGAAATGCAGCAAGCAGGTAGGTGCAGAATAGGTGCTTTGGGACTACTGCAGTTTGGGTGAACCAAATATAAGGGGAAAAGCTGCTCATCTCCTCTAAAAGGCACCTCTCAGTGGGAGAGCACCAGGAGCTCAGTGCAGGGTGTAGGAAGGCAGTGTTGTGAGGCTGCCTCGGGAAGCAGCCAGACCACAACCTATTGCTGCGAAAACCCCGCGGGGATGCCCCCCGCACCCCCAGCCTCGTTTTTACACCTTGGTGGGAGAGCGGGGAGCAGCTCGTGGCTGTGCTGGTGGCCGCGGCCTCGCCAGCGCTGCTCGGCCCGCAGGGTGAGGCCCAGCGCTGCCGGGCAGCTCAGCAGCGGGGTGCAGCGCTTACAGTGACGGTTCCAAGTGTTCCCTTAGGTTAAACTCTGTGTCCTTTCACAGTCTCCTCCGGCAGCCCCCGCGGTGAGCCCGAGGATCCCGGGCCGGCTGCCGGCAGTTGGTGCAGGCGAGGCCCCTTCCCGGGGCCCGCCGCCGCCCCGGCCAGCCTCGCACCGTCCTCGGGGCCGGGCGACGGCGGGGCCTCGGTCCCGGCCCCTCGCCGCTCCCCCGGCACCTCAGCCCCGAGCGGGGCTCGGCGGGACAACGCCCGGAGGCTCCGCTGAGCGCCGGGAGGCGGCGACAATCCCCTCACAGCCCGGCCCCCTCACGGCGGAGCGGACGCGGCACCGCCCCACCATTGGCCGCACCGCCTGTCAATCACCGGGCCGGCCTATCAGCTCCCGCGTAGGGCGGGCCGAGAGCGAAAGGCGGGAAGGAGGCGGCTGAGGGGAGCGGCCGTTTAACGGTCGCGGCACGCGGGGCCGGGGAAGGAGGAGGAGGAGGCGGCGGCGGCCGGGGGGGGGCGGGCGGCGTTACCGGGGCCCGTAGTCGTAGGCGGCGGGGCCGGCGGGCGGCGGGTAGACGTTGGCGGCGCTGACGGGGTGGTGGTGGTGGTGGTGGTGGTGCGGGTGGTGCGGGTGCGGGTAGCCGTGGCCGCGGATGGCGGGCAGCGGGTAGGGGGCGGGCCGGCTCTTGGCCCCCAGGTAGTGCTCGTAGGCGGCGGGCGGGTACTTGTAGGGGTGCTGCTGCAGCGCCTCGCCGGCCTCCAGCCGCACCTCGTGGTGGGGGGGGCTGGGCCGCCCGCCGCCGCCCCCCAGGGGCACCAGGCCGCCGCCTCCTCCTCCTGCTGCCGCTGCCGCTCCTCCGCCGGGCAGCGCCGGGCTCAGCACCCGCGCCAGGAGCTGCTGGTGCGCGGCCTCGGCGTGCAGCGGGGCCCCGGCGGCCGCCTCCCGCTCGTAGTCGCGGCGGGCGTCGGCTGCGTCTGCGGGGGGCAGGCGGGGAGAGGAGAGGAGAGGAGAGGAGAGGAGAGAGTGAGCTGGGAGCGGGGAGAGCCCCCCCCGGCCCCCGCAGGGTGGGACGGGACCTCCCGGCCGCCACAAAGGGAGCTGCCGCGACACGCCTGGCATCGCCGCGGTTGTGCAACGCTGAATAAATAGAGGCGGCCCGCGGTGGCTGCGGGAGAGGGGCCTTGGGTGTGTGTGTGATGGGGGGGGCGGTGGGCAGGGGGAGCTGGGTGACCCGATGGCAGCTCCCTGACACGCTGCTGGGGTGTGCCAAGAGGGCACGGGCACCGTGAGGAGCAGAGCTGGCAGCCCAGGAACCCCAGGTGGGACTCACCAAATAAATAAAAAGCTGCCGTTCTCTAAAGCAGCAAAGCTGTTGAAGCACGACAGCTTTACACCTAAGAAGGGGGAGTTAGGGTAAAAAGGTGGCTGGCTTTGTCTAAAAAATATGTGGTAGTGCAAAGCTCAGCAGTAAGGGCGGCTGCACACCAGCATGGCGAGCGAGGCCGGCCCCGAGGACATGTGTCAGCCCGGCCACGGAGGGTGCTCACCTTTCTCTGTGCCGTTCTGGTGCGCAGGGGAGGACACTGGGTTCCGCGATCTGGCAAAAGCACTCATGAGAGGAAGGGCCCCTGGCCTGTGATTCCTGGGCCTGGAAGAAGGAGGGGAGAAGTAGTACGGAGGCAGTGGTCCTGCCAAGTGAATACCTACAGCCTTGCTGCCAGCAAGCAGAGCTGACCCAGCGGCACCCAAACACCACAAAAAGTGTTGTGCAAAGGTGCGCTGGGCAGGTGCACGCTACACTCGGTGAGAAGGGGGCTAGCGGTAATCAAAGACACAGCCTTACCAGTCCTCAGGGTCGCAGTCTCTGAATCCCTTGGCAAAAGGGTTGCTGGCGATCTTCAGCTGCGTGATCTGTAAGGAGAAGGTGGGAAATGTCTCAAAGTGGAACACGGGGCAACTCCATTAGCGAGCGTGTCTCTGAGCAGCTCCGGGAGCCAGCGGTGCCCGGTATAATGGAGCCGGGCGCTCCCTGCCACGGCACAACCACGCACATTCCCTATTAGAAAATGCGGGACAGGACGCTACCTAATACGAGTTCAAGGCAAAGGGAGAGGCGGCTGCAAAAGCTGTGTAAATGCACTTGTAAGAGAATGCCACATTATATGGGTCACCACCGGAGCAGCTAAGACAAATCACTGGATAAATCATACTTATGTATTTATTTAATTCGCCGGGGAGAAGGCAGGACATTTTCTATATTTAAGCAAATCCACGGATAAAGTATGTGATTGTGAGTTTCCGGAATGGGTTGAAAAACAAACTTTAAGCCCCTCCGTGACAGTTCCAGCCTTAGAGGTCAAACTGATAGAAAGCAGGAGAGAAAGAGCAGCTGTCCGGAGCCATCAGGCAAATGCCAGCCGGGGAGGGACTCCGGAGCCCCTTAAAGGCACAGCCTTGCTCCGGCCCGGCCGCAGCATCCCGCAGGGGCCCCGGCATGCCCGGAGCGGTGGTGCAGCGAGGCACGGCCCCGGCTGCTTGGGGACAGCCCTGGGGACAGTCCCTGTGGCATCAGCGCAGAGCTGGGTCAGCGCTGAAAAGCCTCTGCTCACAAACTGTGGTTGTGATCGCGGCTGCGATTCCTGCTCCTTAGGCTGCGATTTAGAGGAGCAATTGGATTAAGCGCTGCCCAAAAATCTGCATCAGTTTGGGGGGCGGGTTGGTTCGGTTTTAAATATATTGTATTCTGAGCGGGAACAGACCGAGCCCGGAGAAGCAAGATCACAGATTTAGCCAAACAAACAGTGAGTGACATCCCGCAGCGGGGAGCCTCCAGTTTCCCATCGAGCCCGAGCCCGGTTCTCGGGTTTACAGCCGCAGGGAGCTGCCCCCGGGCCAGGGAGCACAGCAAGGGGGCCAGCGCTGCCTCGGGGCGCAGCAAGGGGGCCAGCGCTGCCTCGGGGCGCAGCTCCTGCCCGGCTCCCGGCACTGCCCCGGCCCTAAGCGCCCCTGCCTGCACTTCTGGGGCTCCCCCCCAGCGCCCCGGTCCCGCTGCCGCCTCACCCGGTGGTTCTGGTAGGCGGTCACGGCCGTGAAGCGCGTCTCCTCAAAGACGAAGGTTTTGAAGTTCTCCTCCGCGTATTTCTCGCTGTCTTTCCGGGGGTCCACGTAGACCACGTGAAAACGCGGCTGGTATCTGTGCATGGAGTTCAAAATGATCTGAATGATAAAACGAGCAAGGAGACAATAACTGATCCAGGCGGAGCTTTGAGAGAGGAGAGCGCAGCCCCCGGTCCCCCCTGCCCGGGGCAGGGCGCTGAGCCCCGCGGGGACACCGGGTTGCGGGCAGCGGCCCCCCGGGAACCAGGGCGCGGGGAGCCCCCGGGGCTCGTCGCCTCCCCTCGGGAACACTTACATGCCCGTTGTCGTCCAGCAAGTTGTTGGTCAGTTTGAGCTTATCGAAGGAAACGATCTGCTTCATCCACTGCGCCCCTTTGGCCGGGGAGTCCGGGTGGTAGTGCACCCTGCCGGGGGTGGCGGGGTCGGCTTTGCCGGCCACCAGCCAGGAGGAGCTGTGGAAGGCGTACCTGCCAGCAAGGGGGGCACCGTCAGCCACGGCCCGTGGTGCTCCCGGACACCCCCCCGGGGCTGCAGCGCTTGGGGACCCCCGAGGAGCCCGGCCTGGGGGTAGCCCCTGGTCCCGGGAAGGAGAGGAAGAGGCTCCCGACAGCCAGTCAGGTTGTGGGGAGAGAAATCGTGTTTGACGGGGATGGAGCTGGCGGGAGAGAAATCTGCGGGACGCAGGAAATTTATAGCTACCTGTACAGATTGGGGAGAGAAGCCACAAAAGCTCCCCCTTCCTCTAAAAAAAAGTGAAAGGGAGCTCTCTATACAGTAATGTTCTGGCTCTAAGCGAAGAGTGGAAATTTATGTGCAGATTAATAGCAGGTCCAGAGTTTAGCAGCCTTGTTTCATTCTTTCAAAGTCCGTATTCAACAGTAACATTTAAAACAGAGAAACCAATCTTCTATACACGTGTTTACTTTAAAAGCCAGTGTTTGCACAGGGGGAATTAGACACCATTGGACTCGAGCAGAAACATTACTTTTTAAAGATATACTCAATTGGATGTTATATATCCCACTTCCCTTGACAAGCAAACATTTCTAGGACGCCCTGAGAATTTGGATATCTGTCTAAATATTTATATATCGGACCTGCGATTCCTACGCGCGCTGCCTGCTCGGCGTCCTGATCTGAAGCTAAATACATAATGCGCCTTTCACTGTCTTAAAATTAAAGGGGTTGCAAATCAGACCGCATCTCTGCCTTGCGACTCGCCCGTTTCCAAGGCCTTCCTATGCTGCTGCTGGAAACAAGGGGAGGGTTTTGTGGCTTGGACAGCCGGTGCCTTCCCTGCGAACAAAACCCACTCTCTTCACCCCAGCGCCCGGCAAGCGAGCTCCTCAGCGGGCACAAGCAGCCCCGGGGGGTGCTTGTGGAGCCCTGGGGGGATTTTTGCGTGGGGCAGTGGCGGAGCAGCGGGGTGGGGAGGCTGTCCTGGGGAGGACAGCACTGAGCCCTGCGCTTTTGGCTGCCCTGCTTGTGTCTGGGTGCTGCAGTCACTGTGCACAAGCCCAGGAGGTCAGGGGGGGTCCCCGACCCAAAACTTGTCCCGGCAGGCAGGAGCAGGGTACTTGCCGGTATCGCTTGTCATCCACAGGGACAAAATCCATGAGGAGCATGTAGTCAGCCATGGGGTCCATGCCGAATATCTTCACCTGGAAGGTGGGGAACATGCGCCTGCCGCAGAGCAGAGAGAAGGGAGAGCTGAGCTGAGCCGAGCTGAGGGGCCACAGGGAGCCCCGAGGGGGCACACGAGGGTGCTGGGGCCGGCTGCGGAAGCCCCACGGCTGGGAAGAGGAGGGCAGGGGCATAATTCCTCGCTCTGGATTTTCCCCTTTTTCCTGCTGATCTGAACTGAGGCTGATGAGAGGCATTGCCCCTACCCTGGACCCACACCTGAGCCGGGTTAGGGCCCTGCGCTGGCACATCTGGGCCCTTCTGCGGGCGACCCCAGGGAACCAAATTCCCGTTTCTACCCCTCCAAAACTGGCGCAGTTTTAAAGCTGCAGCCACAAGAGCGGCTCAACCCCTGCACACAGAGCAAAACCTTCCCCAGCCCGGAGGGGCAAACGAAGCCCCCAGGCTGGTAGGAACTGGAGGGCAACTGGCATCTCCCAGCGAGCCCCCTCCCGGTCCCCGCAGCTCTGCAGCCCGAGCGGGGCGAGAAGGAGCCGGGCGCTGGGCAGGGCGGCCCCGGGGCTGTCCCCGCGCTGCTCCGCGCAGCCCCCGGGGAGGTGGCCGGGCTGGGGCCGCGGGTGCCGGGCTCGGGGAGGGCACGGCTCCCCCGAGGGGCTGCGGTGGGAGTGGGGCCAGGGGCCGGGCTGGGCACGCAGCTCCCCACCGGGACCCGCCGAAGATGCGCCCGAGCGCCGGCGCTGGCTGCGGCTTCCGTTTGGTTCCGTGAGGATTTCCCCGAGTAGGAAACAAAGCGAGCAGCGGCGGGCGGCATTTCGGGAAGGGGGGTTGCAGCCGTTGAAAAACCAAACTGAAGCCGCCGCTCGCAAAAGCAATCCGGTCACCAGCGGGTACCAGCAGCCCCCCCCGGCTCTGTCTCGGGGCGCACGGCCGGGCTGCTGCGCACCTCCCCGGGACCGTTTTGGTTGCGTACTGCTCCCTGCCGCCGAGGAGAGGCTGCCTTCCCCTGCCTTCCCCTGCCTTCCCCCGCGGCCGTGGCATCCCCGGCCCGGCCGGCAGCAGCGGGGACGAGGAGCGGGGTCTCCTTCTCCGGAACGCCTTAGTAAAGTCTGGAGGACGTTTCCAATAGCTTCCTCTGTTATTATTATTTTTAAAGGTGTAAAAGCCCCCATTAGCTCCAGTTCCGGTGTTTCTTGTTTTAAAACGAAGTTTTAAAACAAACAACCCGAGTTGATAAGACCCACCTAGACAAACAGCAGGGCCGGCCCGGAGGCGCTGGGAGAGAACAGGCTTCGCAGCGCCTTCCCCGAGCCTTTTCCTGCCGTTTTTACCCCATTTTCTCCTGTTTTTATCCGCCTGCCTGGAGATTTGTTGATGTCATAAAATAAACGAAGAAGAAGCGGGAAGAAAACCCGCGATTCAAATCGACTTCGCTCTTTCAGGGGCCTTTTCGGAGTCGGCTACGTGCGACCCTCCCGCTGCCTCGGGAGAGCGAAGAAAGGCAGAGCGAAGGGCTCCTGTTTGCAGAGAGCGTCCGCCCGGAGCCTGGCCGACCTTTTCCGCTGAGGAAGGCAGCGCCGAGCCCGGCGGCAGCGAGCGGCACGGCCCGGCGCCGGGCGGCCACCGGCTGCGGGAAATGCCGCCCGGGGTCCCGCAGCCGCGGCCGGCCCCTCGGCGGCTGCTCCTCCGGCGGGCGCCGCGGTGGTTTGTTTGGTTTGTTTAGTTTGAGGAAATCGCTGTATTTTTTTATAAAATACGCAAATATTTGCCGATAAATATATTTAAGTTTTGGCACCCCCAGGAACCTCCCCATGGCCGGAGGGGACGCGCGGCCGCTGTGGCTGGGCCGTTCCCAAGCGGCCCCGGCCGCTGCAGCCGTTCCCGGGGCTCACGGAGAGCAGCCACCGGGGCGTTCGTTGGTTTGGTTGCTTTGCTTTGCTTTTCTCCCCCCAGCCGGGATCGCTTTAAATCACGGGAACGACGAGCTCGCCCCCCAGGAGGCAGCGTCTGCCCGCAGCCCTCCACAGCTCTCCGCGATCGGCCCCGGCGATCGCAATTAACCGCAGTAATTAGCACAATTACCGTTCTTCACCCCCCCACGCGTTCTGCTCCCTTCCAGCGCGGCCCCATCCTTTGCAGCCCGGCCGGGAGCGAGCTCCCGGTCCCGGTGCCGGGGCGCAGCGGAGCCGCCGCGGCCGCGCAGGGCCGAGCCGAGCCGGGCTGAGCCGGGCTGAGCCGGGCTGAGCCGGGCTGTGCCGCGCTCCTTCCCCGCTCCTCGGGAAGTGCGGTCGGCCTGGAGGGCGCTTTGAGGTTTAAAACCTCCTGAGCCGGGGGCTGTTTGCAGTCCCCGCCGAAAGGAAAAGTTGTGCCCGTGCTCAGCATTTATCCAGTTACAGGTATTGCGCGGCTGCGGGTCGTGTGTTGTTTTTTTTTTTCTTCCTCCCGTTCTGCTGCTGCCCGCCCCGGGCAGGACCGTGAGCTCCGGGGACGGGGCCGCCTTTAAATCCCCAGCGGGACAACCGAGAGCCGGCGCCCGGCGCCCTCCCGGCGGCGGCGAAACCCCGCGGCGGAGCCTCCACGGCCCGGCCCGGCCCGGCTCGGCCCTGCCCGCCCCTTCCCCGCAGCACCGGAGGCCTTGGGGCCGCGGGAGCTCGCCAATTTCTCCCCGGGTAAGAGGCCGAAGGTCAACCGACGGCAACCCCGCGGCCGCCCGGGGCTCCGCACTGACCTGCCGGCCTTGGTGACGATCATCTCGGTGCCCAGCTGGTTGAACTCGTCCCACAGCGCCTTCATCTCCAGCTGGACGCTGACGTTGGCCACCTTCGGGTTCTTCTTCACCGGCGCCTTGGCCGCGGCGGCCGCCCCCGCGGAGCAGCCCGAGACGGCGGCGGGTCCCGCGGCGGC
This sequence comes from Anas acuta, assembly GCF_963932015.1. Taxonomy (NCBI): domain Eukaryota; kingdom Metazoa; phylum Chordata; class Aves; order Anseriformes; family Anatidae; genus Anas; species Anas acuta. Next base: position 10,527,425 of record NC_088995.1, on the reverse strand, counting down.
TCCCCCGGCGCCCTCGGGCGGTTCGGGGCCGGGGGGCGGCGGGTTGGCCCCGGCCGCCGCCGCCCCGCCGAAGGGGTAGCCGTGCTGGGGCTGGGGCGGCGGGTGCGGGTGCTGCTGAGCCGTGCAGGGCTCGTAGTGCGGCGGCTCATGCTGTCCGTACGGGTCCCCCGGGGAGGGGGAGAGGTGGTACCCCCCGGAGGCGTTCAGGCTGCTCAGGCTGTTGGCCGTGAAAGCTGCAACATCGCAAAAATGGGACAGCTGGGTGAGCCAGGGGCTGGAGATAGCTGAAATCATTCCAAAAAACAGGCAGGCGGTCAGGGCTCCGCTCCGGCAACCGCTTTCCCCCCCAGCTCCGCGCCGCTCCGCGGGGTGCCCTCCGCCTCCGCCGCTGCCCCGCGCCCGGCCCAGCGGGGCGCCTCCCCCTTCCCGCTTCGCCTGGCCCCGGCCCCGCTCCCCCCGGGGCAGGCGGGGAGCTCGCTGCTCCCGCTGCCTGCCTGCCTCGGCGCTTTTTCCCCCCCCTTTTTTTCTTCTTCTTTTTTTTTTTTTTTCTTTGCAAACCCGAGAGATCTGCCAAGAGCCGCGGCGGTGCATTGCCGGTGTTATCTCTGCAGAAGGCCTCCCTCGCCGCACGCGAAATGGGACAAAGCAAATTCCCCTTCCCCCCCTCCCCCAAAATCTTTTTTTTTTTTTTTAAAAAAAAAAAGGAGGAGGGGAAAAAATTAAAAAAAAAAAAAAAGAAGAACGAAACCGGTTCTTATTTCCGTGTAGCGACGGTGCTGCAGGTAAAGTCCCTCGCTCTGGAGCCGCGGGGCCTTGGCTGCCAGAGGCAGGAGGAGCGGGGTTGGCAAATCTCCCCCGTGTGGGCATCCCCGAGCGAGAGCAGGGGGCGGCCGGGGCCCAGCGCAAGGCTCCGGGCTCGGCCCAGGGCCCCCGGCACGGCCCCGGAGCGCAGCCCCCGGCCGCCGGCCCGAGCGGGCCCCGCGGCGCAGCACAGGGCCGCCCCGGGAACGGGCGCGCTCCTCCGGGTCCCCTCCGATGCCCTGAGGCTGCTCCAGGCCCCGCGGTCTCTGGGATCACCTCCGGCGGAGCCCCCGGGCCGGGCAGGGGCCGCAGAGCCGGCGGGAGCCGAGCCCAGGCCCGCCGCAGCCCGGGGCACGGCCGGTGCCGTCGGGGATGCTCCGCGGGCAGAGCCTCGGCCCCGTCCCGGCCGAGCCGGGGGTGGGGGGCACCGCTGCGAGCCCCCGGCAGCGGCCCCGCGGGGGCAGGCCGGGCTCCCGGCCCCTCCGTCAGGCCGGGCGGCGGTCGGGGGGTCGCGGCTCCCCGCAGGGCGCTCACCTTCCATGTCCCTGGTGACGGTGCTGAAGTGCATCTTCGGCGGGCGGCTGGCGGGGCCGGCGGGCGCGCTGCGGCCACCGCGGCGCTCCTCCAGCGCTCCCTTCCCTGCTCGCTCGGCGGCGGCGGCGACTGAAATCAGAGAGGCGATACTGAAAGCATTTGCCTTGGGAGACAGAGGGCTGTTTTCGTCCATAGGGGAGACACCAATGCAGGAGCGGCAGCCGCGGCAGCCTCCCACCACGAGCCCCCCCCTCCCGCCCCTCACTCCCCTCCTTTCTAGCGCACCATCCAGGGAGGTGCGAGCGGGACCCCCCCTCCTTCCACACAGGGGGGAGGGGAGCTAAAAAAAATAACACAACAAAAAACACACGCAAACAAAAAAAAAAAAGAAAAAAAGAAAAAAAAAGAAAACAACCGAAAGCCTCTGCCCCCCCCTCGGGAAAGGCGTTGAGGAGCAAAAAACTGCCCCGGGGCCCTGTGCGGACAGCGCCGAGCGCTGCAGCGCCCGGACCGAGCCCTGCTGGGGACAGGGGATTGGGGAGGGGGGGGGGGGAGACAAATAAATAACCCCCCGAATTCCTTCCCCGGGGTCTCAGTTTCTCTCCCCCACAACTTCTTTCTGTGCAGTTTATTAATTTCTCTCCTCTCTTCCCTTCCCCCAGCCGCCACCTCCTGCTCCTGCCCCCCCGTGCCCCCCCGCACGCAGGGACAGTGGCTCCCTTGGAGGCGCTTTTCCCCCGTTCAGCGGCTGGGAGGCGTCACATGGAAGCCGGGGGTGTTTGCCTGCAGAAGCGGCGGCGGCGGCGGCGAAAGCGAAGTGAAACTCCTGCCGAGACGGTGTCAAAGGGCTGGGGAGGCCCTTCCCCGCCTCCCGGGCACGGCGAGCGGCCGCCGGGGAGGGCCGGGATGTGCCGCGGGGCGGGCGGAGGGGCCGCCGGTGTCAATCACGGCGCCGGGAGCCGGCCGACGGGAAGGGAAGGGAAGAGCCGAGCCGGGCCGAGCCGAGCCCGGCGTCACGCTGCGGATGTCCGGGAACCAGAAGGGGATTGCTCCCTTCCTCCGGCACCGAGCCGCCGCGGGGCTCCGGGCTGCCCCGGCCCGGCCCGGGGCTCGGTGGCCGGGGGGCTGCACGTCGGGGAGCGCTGCGGGAGCGGTGCCGCCGGTAGCCCCGGCCGTGCGGGCTGGGAGCCCTGGGAAGCCAAGCCCCGGGCCACCAGAGCCCCGAATCGCACGCAAGCGTTGGCGCGTTCCCTTCGCCGATAAAAAAAAGAATAATAATACCAAAATAAATTGCAAAAGCGCAGAAAACGGAAAGCAAGCGGCGGGGCACAAGGCGAGCCCTTGCGCGGCCCGGCGTGAGAGCCCGCGGTGGCGGCAGCACCTGCCTGGCTCGGGGGCCGCCGTCCCCGGTCCCCGTCGTTGTCCCGGCGAGGCGCTGGCTACTCACCGCCCGGCACCGGCCCCTCGGAGCGCCGCCGCGTCCCCCGGGCCCGTCCTCCGCATCGGCGCGGGGCCAGGCGGCTCACCCGCCCCGCCGGGCCCGGCCCCGGGCCCCTGTCCCCGGCCCAGCCCCGGTGCCGGTGCCGGTGGCTCCGTCGGGCGGCCGCGGCGAAGTCCCGGGGGAGCTGCCCCCGACGGGGCGGGCGGAGCCGTGGGGCGCGCCGGTGGCTACCGCCGCACCGGGGCTTGCATAACCCGAGCGGTGCGCCGAGAGCCCGAGTGAGCAAGCGGGTTATATATAGCTGCCCTGTCTGTAGCCTGCGGGGCTTGATTCTTCTGTTGAAATATTATCTTTGGATGCGGTAAAAATATTTGCAGAGAAAAATCTAGACTACTCGTACATATTTGAGCATATGTTCCTGCAGCTGAAGGCACAAGGGCACAACGGGACGCGGGCGGGGGTTGTTTCCGTGCCGCTGCGGTTCCCGGCCGGGGCATTTTCGGTGCCGGGAGCAGGGGCAAAGGGGGGCCCGGTGCGGCCCCGCGCTGCTGCCTGGCTGCGAGCAACGCAGGAGGGGAACGGATTTCGTTAGGAGCCCACGAAGCAAAACTCCCGGGGTGCGGGGGGAAACGAAGGAGCCGCGAACGCGGCAAAGCGGCCCCGGGAGGTGCCCGGCCCTGGGGGAGCCTCTCCCGCGGGAGGAAAAAATATCTGGGAATTAAGAAGAGCCCCGAACCCAGCGCCCCGACAGAGGAGGGAGCTGAGGGGTTGCTGTCCGTGCTTTGCTTGCCCCGACTTTCTCCCTTTCTCTCGGCTCTTTCCCTTTCCCCTTCCTGCTTCGTGGCTGCAGCCGCAGCGGGAAGCGGCGCCCCGTCGGGCACAGCCCGGGTGCGGAGCCCTCGGCCTGGCCGCCCGCGGGGGGCTGCACGGGACCCCCC